>NW_027131588.1:24554500-25218500 GCF_026122565.2 Emydura macquarii macquarii | reverse complement strand
GGTCTACTTGATCAGCAAGGGTTTAGAATCTGGATCATTTCCATAAAACATCTATTTATGGTTAAATTTCTATTTAAGTGTGCTGGGCTTTATTTGGAATCACTCCAGCATCTTGCTGACATATGTAAATGTCAGGAGACGATTTGCAAGACTCCTGTGCGGCATGAAGGGACACTGAAATGTCAACCATGTCATACTCCATCGGGTGCTTTAAGAATCTAGAAAGGAGCACAGGCCTAGGAGTTGTTGGACACGGGGGGAAGATTAGGATCATAGCCATGGAATTGGGACCAGCGCTACTTGCCTTCTCCCCCCACCCAGACCCCGTTGCTGTAAATAGGATGGAGTAAGTGCACAATGACATTTCAGCTGGTATGTCAGCATGCGCATAACACTGCACTAGACCATGTTAGTTTTACAACTAAAAAACTGAGACAAGTGAATGTAGAATTGTTAAATGCTAGAGAGCCAAGGCTTTGCCCTTTATACATTTAATCACAAAGGAGCAACTCAGTTGTAGACACATCAGTGGAACACTTGCTGCCCCAGCTTATCATCTGGCAGACAGAACTGTAGCGTCAAGACATCTCTCATCACTATAAACCAGTGGTGTTAAGCAACTGTCCTTTCAGGGCTCGTTCTGGCCCACTTGAAACAGTTGTCCAGCCTGCAACGCAAATTCAGCTCCTGCAGCATGCAGCCTCGCGTTTAAAAACAAAGACCCTGGTCCCCAGCTGGTGTCCATTGGCATTGTTCCTTTGAAAGCAATGGGCTACACTGATTTGATCTGACCTAGCAATTCAGTGTCTAGCCCTTGCTGCGAAGGCAGCTTGCTGCATGTGAGCCAGTGTCCACAGCCTGAAACGGGGGGGAAAGAGGAAGCCTGCCTCCATTTCACTGGGCTGAACAGAGATACACCTGAAGTCTGCCTTTTGTCAGGAGCAGCTGATCAATACAAGAGAAAGATATTGTTAAACTGGAGGCAGTAGAGTTCGGGACAACTAATCTGACAGTAAATGGAACAGAGCGATTGAGAGAGCAGAGTGACAAACCTGGAATTGTAGTGTAAATAAGCAGAATTCCCCTGATTCCAGAGGAACTGCAACTTGTGCAGAATTCAAAGGGCAAATCAGTGGGGAAACTCTTCAGGACAGTGACTCTGGATTTGTACAGCCCCACAGGGCTCTGACCTGACTGGATGCTACTGGAATACCAGGTCTGTTCTCGAGTACAAAACATGACAACAGAGATTACTGAACAGCTCCTTCCTAACGTGATACGTTTACCTCCCAACCCGCTCAGCCACATTTTAGAGTCAGATATGTTGAAGGTTTATCAACATGTGGTGCCACTGGCTCTTTGAGAGAGATTAGAGAGCGATTTCCCAGTGACAAACATGGTCTCTTTTGGGCCCAACCCTTGAGACTTGGAAACAAAGCCAGTCTGATCCCTGCATGACTCCACGGCTATTATCAAGGCCAGTACCAAACAGACCGATCTGGATTCAGCTGGCCAGCCAGTGAATTGGGGCACATTTGGAAAGCTAACAAGAAGGGCCGGCTGTACAGGCATGCGCAAGGGAATCTAAGAGCGAGAATTGCTAGGTGATTTCTTTCCATCAGGGCCTAAATGTCCATATACTTGTAACCGTCACTATTCCAGGGGCATTAGTGCGGCATTAGGCCACGCGCTGCCTCCTCCCGATGTGCATCAGAAGCTGCACTTCAGGGCTCAGTGAGAGACCTCTTCTCCAGACTGCATGCATGCCAGGCTGGTCTTAGACACCTCTCCTCAGATAACCACCAAGCCAACAGCGTACTCCTTCAGCTGCAGCTGAGAGGGTGGCAGCTACAAAGGCGGCTCCAAGTCCCAATCTTGCAGCAGGTCCCCAGCTAACTAGAGCAGCTTGGAGACTGCTCTAAAGTCTGCCTAGCTGCCCACGCCCCCAAGAGGCCCGGGCCGTTCTAGAGCCAAGGACTGCCAGAGCAGAGCAGAGCAGAGCAGCACTGTTTCTACACCCTTTTCCCGATCAATCACTACACAGGGCTCTGGGAGGAGATGCTGTGGAGTCATTACAGTGGCTCTATGCCACTTGGTGAAACCCCTTATTATGGGGGACTCCTGGGTAGACCGTTAAGCCAGCTTTATGGCCTGTTTGCACAGCCGAAGCGCACAGATGGGTCATGAATCCGGTCCAACATCCTCATAAGAGACCATCCAGCATGTGTGTTTTATAGCAGCATAGTCAATACAATCAAGCAGACAACTACAATCCTGGTGCTCAGTTGGGTCTGAATGACTGACGGGCAGAAGCAAGCTGGACTTTCTAAAGCAAAGAACACTGGGATGTCTCAGGTGAGAACCTTCCTTATTTCACACTGGGTATGTTTCGTTTCAAAGGCTATTGTGAGTCAGGTACTCCTGTGACAGAGACGAGTATCTCGTAAGGAAGGTGCAGGCTGGGTACGCCCAGAGACATCTCTAGCCACCAGTTCAGTTCGCTTTCTGACCGGAGTGTTCATGAACCCCTTTTTAACCAGCACGACTAGAACCATCCCCGAGCTCCAAAGCGGCACTAGAGCGACCGGCCTCCTGCCCACCACAGCATCCCAACATGCCAGACTGTGTCCGAAGTGGCATGGCCAGTATCCGAAGTCTGAGGAGCTGCTGTGGGTGCTCATGTTCTGTGACCAAGAGCAGGGAAGAGAAAGCCGTGCCTTTCTCAAGGAACCCATAATGACTGGAAGTTATGAAAACATCACACTTCAGCTGTCACAAACGACAGGCTACTCTTCAGATGGCATGTCTTCACCAATCCAAACTGAAAGGGACCCCCTCGTGTTCAAAGCATCCTTTAAGAATCCAAATGGCTCTGAAACCTTATCAGTGTTAAAACCTGCCTTAGCCGGCCACGCTGCATGGCTGCTGAGCTGGGACTGATTCACCCTGCATCCACAACCTGGAGGAAACTTCCCTACCCAACCACACATTAATAGAAGCACGCAATGCTGGACTGGCATTTTGAAAGCTGTTTTGTCATCACAGGAATGAGCTCAAGATCCTGGTTTTATCCAGTTGGCCAGGATTCAGTGCAGACCGAATAATCCAGCCTGGAAATTTTAGCTCTTATTGTCAAGCTGGACTGGCCTTAATGACAACTGAGTTTTCGAGAGAGAGACTTGGCAACAATCTCCCACAATTCCCCCGGAAGCACAGGCAAGTTCTCCTGCAATTGACTAGGAAAGAATTCTGGTGCATCTCAGCACACAGAGCCATGAGCTATGCCCGCAGACACACACAGGTGAGCCGAGGAACAGTGAGGACACAGTAAGGTGCGTAGGGCTTTGCTGTGGGGATGCTTGCCCCCGAGGTAGGTGAACCTAGGTGCTCAGACCCAGTGCCAATCACCCGGGTTAACTGTGTAGTAAAAACATGATCTAAGAGTGCCCCTTCCCCCCCACACACACTATATTTTCCTCTGTGAAACTAGCCCTGAACACCTGACTCAGGTTTTATTTGTGTCTGCGGGGAGCTCTGCTGTTAGCAGAAATGCACCGGTGGGCAAACTCCTCCTGGAACGTGCTTGGACCAGAACAAGGTAACAGTGCCGTTACACGTGAGTTCAGGGTGCTTAGTACCCACCGTGAGCCTCCCAAATCCTGAACTAAGGGCATGTTTTCACTGCAGGGAAAACTCGAGTGATTGGCACCCAGCTCTAGCCTAGCCTAGCCGTGAGTCCTGCAAAGCCCTGCCCACATGACTGTCCCCACTGGCGCTGGGCTCCCTGTGTGTGTTGCTAGGACTGCTGGGGGCACATCCCATCCTAGCGGATTCTTTCCCTGTGAATCGTGGGAGATCGTGTGGGAAGGAGGTGAAAGGCAACACACAGGTTAGACCCTCAGTTCACTCCGCAGTGAAGACGTAGCTTGAGAACCTAAGGCCAGATACCCCTCAAGTCAGCGGTAGTTTTGCCTGAATTAAAGATGCAGGATTGGGCCCTGACATCCGTAAAAAGGGTTTCACCAACGTGCTGCATTTAGTGTTGTCCTGTTAATTCATAGAGCTGCTCACGTAAGCAACAAGGGAAACCAGTAAAATACCATCAGTCCTCACAAAGTCCAGATGGGACTGATTCCTTGATGCCTAGACCAAACTTGCAGAAAGACACGTGTGGGGCGCAGGGGAAGAGCGTGGAACAGAACTGACACCAGGTGTTGCATTCCCTTGAGCACACGCTAACCAGCCCCCCAAGATTTGTATCACATGCTGAACCAACCAGGCTTTGAAACGTGTCCGCTTAAAAGGAGTTTAGAAGATCTCGCAGTGCAGAACACTGGACTCCTCATTCCAGCAGGTGCATGGGCCAGCTACAAAGCAATGCATGGACTTTGAAGAACTCTGGGCTGTCCTCAACGGGGAATAATGATACATTGCTCCCACCATGAACCACCACCACCCACAGGTTCTCGGTCTCTACAGCAATTCTGAATGATCCTGCTAATCCACTAACTCCCTGAGTTATGAAAGCTCACCCCAGCTGACAAGGACAGCAATCATCTCGGCAAGAACAGAATGGTGCGTGGTTGTGCCCAGGACGGGTTAAGGTGAGAAAACTTGATGGTGGGAAATTAAAAAAAAAAAAATTAACAAAATCAGTCTGATTTGATGTAAAATTTCTGCAGTTGGGGCAGCAGCAGGTTTAAACTTCTACAGATCTTATGGCATGCAAAGATGTGCTAACATTTTTCTCATTCATTCTTTTATGGCCTTTGAAGAAAGAAGTGTAAGTGACATATATGAGGATTAAACAGGATGAAAATCAGCCTTGTAACAGTGAGTGCACAGAAAGTGCAGATTCTGTGGAAAACAGACATGGGGAACTCTCAGAAAAACCAGCCCAGGTTAACAGAGAAATACACAAAATACACAACAGAGAAATACACAAAATGTTCCCTTAATGCCTTTAGCAGATGCCCTACATAAGCCAACCCTGTGGCAGTACATTTTCAGCCAAGAATTCATTCAAGTTGTGGCCAAATGTAGCAATCTTGATAATCCTATTAGAACGGTGTAACCAGATTGTGAGAAAATGTACAAGGCCGGCTACATAAATCTGCCCTAACAGGGTTATATGACAGGATTGTGATTACAATAAATCTCAAACCTAAACATCGTTATACCCTTGGCTTTGGTTGAGGGGACTGGATTTAAGTGGCGTGGATTGCCTCCGCCAACCTCTCGCTGGTTTCAAATTGCATTGTCAGCTGGGGAAAGCTGCTCCCAAATACTTGTCTGTTCACATTTGACCTTTGTACGCTCAGCAAAGATAGCGCTAAGCCTCACGCAAAGAGAGGGGGGCTTCGGAGAGCTCTAATTGGGATATTGTCTAGCACAGGCTTAGATCAACTGACAGGCTCCTCTTTCGAGTTTAAGCTCCACTCATTTACCCAGTGGGTAAACTGAGTCAGAAAGCTACCTGATGTCTCAGTGTTTATAGTCCTAGTTTTATGTGGCCTGTGTGTCAGCTGCAGACTTTTGCTTGCAGCATTTTGTCTGCCACTCAAAAGTTATTCTTTTGAAAGTGGCACCAGAGTTAACCCAGCTCTGAGCTGAATTAAGGGAAGCCCCAGAGCAGCCAACTGCTTTCCCACTAAGCACATCACGTCTGAGTGCAAGAGCCAGGAGAGAGGGCAGAGGTGACACACTCAGAGGCAGCACACAGGGGCACAATGCTTAAAATTCTATTGAAAATCATCTGCGAGCCAGGGCGATGCTGCCACGGGCATCTGGAGCCCACGCGGATTCCCGGAGCTAGCGGGAGCTGGGAGCACTATCACATCTCAGGGGGAAGAAAGGCCCATATGCCACCCTCACGACACCCTCTGGTGCTGACACGGAGTGCGTAGGGAGGCTCCAGAAGGGAAGGTGGCTGTACCGCGAGGTCCTTGCGACAGGCAGGGGTGAGGTTAGTGGAAGCCACGGATCCAACGGACACTGCACTGCTGGGAAAGGCCGTTTCCACTCCGAACAGTGGAGCAGGGTGGTCAGTCACAACCCACCTTCCTCCTGCCCCCACGGGCACAGAACTAACGGCCTCCGCTGACATGGATTCCAAAAGGATCCCCAAACCTCTCAATACCAGCAGCCATGATCAAGCCGTGGGCCCTGCCCCCTCCCCCACCAACCCACACGTGATCCGACAGGTGGTACCTCGGGCTGGACTCCAAGGCGGCTTGCTCTGCACACAACGGCCCAGGACCAGCAACTCCTGCACCCGGCGGCAGATCAGGGCATGGAGCGGGGTGCACCTGGCTATGCACCAGCATGAAATAAAATCTCAGCAGCACGCAGACAATCCCCGGGTCTAGGTCACATCACAGAACACAAACAGCACCGCCTCCCGGCTCTGGGAGGGCTTGGCGGAGATCCGCACCTGGCTGAGGCTGCATGCTGGGAAGGGGGAGGGGATGCTGAGAGGAAAGCGCTGTAAAGCGCTCACTGTATATAGAACGCCACCCTCTGCCCGGTTCTTAGGGCAGTCCATTTGTCCCGCACCAAGGCTGCATTCAACAGCCACACCTCAAACACGGCTGCTAGTCCCCATCCGTGGGAGGCTCTGTCGGTAGGATTCAGTCACAGCAGAGGGAGCCGTGCTATCATGACCTCCAGGACTGGTTACTGCACCTAGGTACGAGCGCACTGATCTTAAAAAGCCCTGAGCTTGGTTCAGGACACGCCTACTGCCCAGTGCTGCAGGCTGCCAAAAGCACTTTGCCTCTATGCTCTGCTCCTCTTTAATGAACAGGTGACATTTGAGGTTTTAGCCCTCACCCTCTGTGGAACAGGCCTGAATTACCCAGGGACCATGTCACCTTGCACCATCATGGCCCAGCTCCCACCAGCCTGGTGCTCTCTACATTCCCTGGAACAAAGGTACCATCAATCCCGAGGCCAGGCTCGTCAAGGAAGCAGACAGAGCTTTCCCACCGGCTGGCCCATCAGCCTGGAACTCATTGCCAGAAGAGATCAGAACAACCCCAGAGTCAGTTCCTCCGGAGCAACATGCATAACCATGTCGTCTCTGACTGGACATTCCTGTGGTGCCTCCACTAACAAAACCCCTAAAGCAAAGCCAGCCCTGATGACTGGGAAGAAGAGAAAAACCTATCTTGATCTGCTCACACAGTATTGTTGGGAGTTGGTCAGCTGACACAGCGATGGGTGCTCTGGGGGAATGTAGGAGCTAGATGGAGAGAGATAGAAACAATCACTGTCTCACATGTTATGACGACTCTGCTTCCACTATGCGATTGTTTGCTATGCCAAGTTAATTATTAACTTTAATCAGGAAATACACTTCATCAAAAACTAGTTTCTTAACTGAACAAGTCCAGATGTCATCCCGGCAGGATCTCACTGCAGCTGTAGATGTGGACAGCTCAAATTTGCACAGGAGTAAAATATGCAGAGTTGGTCATTTTAAAGTCTTGCCACAGAATCTAAGCTCTCATTTAAAACAAACGAAGCGTCTAGCCCTTCTAAATGCAGAGACTGCAAATCAGTGACTGCATTCCTCTTACACTGAGACAGAGGTGCAAACTCCCAAAGTTAGTTAATAAAGTCTTAATTGAAGTCTAAGTATGGCAAGGTAAATGCAAACACTTAACCATTTCCCTGCTGAGACTCAGATAATGCCCTGTCTGCTGCGTCTAGACACACAGGCTACAGGCTTATCTACAAGCCAACTGGAATCAAAGTAACAGAATCTGTGTCAAAGACATGCCCTGAAATAACTACAGGTGTAAATTAAACCAGTTCAGTTACGTCAGTTCCAGTTTGTGTGCAGAGAAGCCCTCCTTCCTGACGTTCCAATCAACTCCAGGGGAATCGTTAAAATGCATGCACCTCAAAGCCACACCCTAGGTGCAGAGCACTACAGCTACTCACGACAACATCCCATTCCAAAGAGCGCCCTGCTTAACCTGTTCTGAGGTCTCCACAGTGACGGGGCCTCTATCAGCAGCCTTGGTAGACTGTTCCACCAGCCAACTTCTCTTAATGTCAAGACCATTCCCTTCACATCTAAGCTAAACTATTCCTTCCTTCGCTTCAGGCCATGCATGGCTCCTAGATCAATCCTTCTGAAAGATCCTTCGTTTGAACGGCTATCTCCAAATGTAATTTTGCATTGTGGTCTTGTACAGTGGAACTGACACAAGATTTAAACTTGCCACCTTGGAAATTAAAGGCAAACATTTTATTAATAAAAAACCACTTTGGAATTAGTGGATAAAAAGCATTTTCTTCTCACTTGGCATTATAGATTTTGGATGGATACAAAACAAAAAATCTGAAGCCCAATCACTCATTGACACCTCAAAGTTGAACGGTCTGGATCCAAGTCATTTCTCCAATTTTTCTGTCTGTATTGAGAAATTACAAAAAGCATTTCCTCAGCAGAAAACGGGGCACTACTTCCACTGGTCTATCCCCCTTCTTCCACAGACGTGGATTGCGCCTAACAATAGTTTTTTTACAAAGTAAAACAGACTAGAAGATTTAAAAGGACCACCCGGCGTGTCGGGAGGAGGATGAGATGGGAAGGAATGCTTAGCAAAAAAAACTGGTAAGAACTCTTCTGTGCTCGAGTGTCTGCAGCAAATTACGCATTTCACTGGCGAGTGTGAGAAACATGAATCAGTTTATGGAAAGTGAATGCTCCCATAAATCCTTCCTCTATTTCCCCATCTGCAAATTACTTCATTAACCAAATGTACAGTAAACTGGTTGAAAGTTACAAAAGGCCAGGCTGTCAAGTGTGCTGCAGCCCCCAGCTGCTGGCATTGGGATTTCTATGGCCAGATTTCCAAAGGAAATCAAAGCATCAAACATGCCGAGTGCTTCTGACCACTCCTCGTGGGGCCGAGGTGGGAGCTGGGCTCTTTGGAAAGTTCTGGCCACAGGGACACGGTTTGGAGAAAATCTCTCAAACCAAGGATGATTGCTCAGCCTGCAGGGCAGAAGTCAGGCTCTCCTTCCCTAAGGGTCTGCCCCTGAGAGAAGGGAAGCACTCCCAGTTCCCAGTGACATGGCTTGGAGTTCAGCCCCCCTCAGCAGGCATATCGTGCCTTCAGTTTTAAACTCCTGGCGTGATACAGTCGGTTTTGAGGGTCAGGACAATGGGCGTGATGCTGCTACAGCTGGAGCCAATGGCAAATCTCTCCATGATTTCAACGGGAGCAGGTTGGGCTCTCAGTCCAGCAAACATTTACACAGGTATTTACATCCCCGTGAGGGCAAGTCATGCCATTCGAGTCCGTGGGACCAGCTATGAACTTCAAGTTCAGCCTGCGCACCACTAACTAGAGTCACGTCTCAACCGCATGCAGGCCCTGATTCTGCAATGATGCCGTTTGCACCCTTATAGGGGATTGCACTAAGAGAGACACGAAGCACCACGAAGGGGGAACTTTTAACAAATGAGGTTTGAAAGAGTATGAAAGGTGAAGGCAGGAAAACAAAACAAAGAGACAGACCAAGGGTGGAGACAGTCCCAGCCTTTCCACACTCACAGACCTTACACAGAGCTGAGGACAAGCAAAGGGAATTTAAAAAGCCATAGAAAAATGCAGCATGGTTAAAAGCATCATACAGAGTGTGTTCACGCTGAACAGGGATCATGTCAAAGCAGGGAAGGCAGCCCAAGTTAGTAAAGATCAGAAACCTTTGGCCAGTGCAGTAGGACAGAGCCATATAAACAACAACCAGGAGGAAGTTAGAAGAACAGCCCCAGCCAAAGAGCAAAACCTCTCGGAGAGTGAATGGGAAGTGATTTCTTTGCACCCCGGAAGATGCCAGAGAATACCTGCCCAAGGTTCTCTCTTTGCAGCCAATGACGGTGGTGCAATGTCAAAGATAGAGGTCTCAAAAGAGAAGAACTCCAGACATTCCATTCCAATATCAAGCCAGTACCTAAGGGAAGTTCATCTGCAACTTCTGTGAATCTGAAGAGCAGAGGACCCAGCTACTAGGAACGTGTAATTCATTAGCAGGAACCAATATGGTCATCGAGTCCAGTGTTTCTCAACCTTTTAAGCAGCAAGTACCCTCTAACCTCTGAAAATTGGAATAAGGACCCAACACTCCATTTTCCAGGGGATTTTATATTTACAGACTAACGTGAGCCCTGTGTTGGAGGAAGGGCTGAGTATACAAGGCCGTGATAGGACAGATGTCAGATCTAGTGTGGGAGGGTTACCACCTTTACACCGGGGTGCACAGCTCAAGTGTGTACCTGGGCTAGAGGTGATGTTGGCCGAAGCGAAGAGGCTTTGAGCGGCATGCTGATGCTGGGGAATATAAAACGCCGCGCCAGATTTTTTGCCATAGATTTGAGAGGAGGAAGGGGTGAGAGAGAGGGAGAGAGAGACAGACAGGACAAAGAGGGTACCTGGTGAAATCTGGGGCTGTCAGAGTTGGCAATGTCACTGCTCAGCTACAGCAGTGACATTGACACGTTTTCTGGGCACTGGGCTTTGATCCAGGGAGAGGAGCTGCCACCTGGGCAAGCTGCAGGCGGCTGCTGCCTGGCTGCCAGCCCGGGAGGTGGGCGACTGCCCCCCCAATCCGAGCTGGGGCAGAGGAGGCTTCCACGCCGGCTGGACCCAGGGATGTGGGCAGGCGGTTGCTGCCCGTCTCAAGCCGGGGCACAGGTGGCTGTCACCCAGCTGCAAACCCAGCTCACAAGATGCAGGAGGCTGCCAGCGGCTCCCACCTGGGAGCTGGGACCTGGCAGGAAGTGTGCAGCTGCCGCCCGCCTCCCCCAAGAGCTGGAGGCCACTGCCTGCCTCTCAGCTGGGAGCTGTCACCTGCCTTCCCCAGAAGCTGGGGGCTGCTGCCTGCCTCCCAGCTGGGAGCTGGGACAGGGTGGGAAGCGGGCGGCTGCAGCTTGGCTTCCCGGGACTGTGGCAGCTGCCGCCCCCCTCCCAGCTGGGAGCTGGAACCGGGTGGGAAGCGGGCTGCTGCTGCCTGCATTCCCCAGAAGTCAACAGCTGCCGCCTGCCTCCCCTTCACTCTATTTTTTCCTGGGTACCTCCTGCCTGTGTCTCACATACCCCCAGGGGTACACGTACCACAGGTTGAGAAACTATGATCTAGTCTGACCTCCTGCACAATACAGGTCACAGAACCTCGCCCACCCACTCCTGTAATAGACCCTAACCTAGGACTGCATTTCTGAAGGCCTCAAATCATGGTTTAAAGACTTCAAGGTACAGAGAATCCACCAGCAAATGACCTGTGCCCCATGCTGCAGAGGAAGGTGAAAAACCCCCAGGGCCTCCGCCAATCTGCCCTGGGGGAAAATTCCTTCCCCACCCCAAATATGGCGATCAGCTAAACCCTGAGCATGTGGGCAAAACTCACCAGCCAGACACCCAGGAAAGAATTCTCAGAACTACATCACAGGCCATTAGGCATATCTACCACTAGTAGTCAAATGAGAGGAGGAGTGATTTCTAGTCAGCCTGTTAAAACCAAGATTTGTAATTAACACATAATTAACATAGCTCCCTGAACAAACAGGCAGAACAAAGCTCTTGTATTAAAGATTTACAGTATCGCTAAACCCAAGGATCCAAAAATCAGACCCCTCCAAAAAAAAAAAATATATATATATATATATATATATATATCTATCAAGAGACTGGCTTAAAAAACATGAGATTTAAAATAATAATAATACATTTGGGCTTCTTTTCCCTTGCCTTCTGGTGTCTAAGTCTCTAGGGCTCATTCAGGTCACATTTTCAAGCTTTTCTCTGCAGCCGCGAGGCTAGAAATATACTTGAATTTTTCTAATGAAAACAGGTTCTCATGTAATCACTTGATTCTAGCAGCTGGGGCTTTAAGAAATCTTGAGAGCATGATACAATCAGGAGACTTGGCACCTCTGTTCTGAGCGAGTTTCCAATCGACATGTCTAAACCCTCTAAAAAAACCTCCCACAAAACAGGAAAGACTTCGTGTTTTTGATATTTGAGACTAAAAGGAACAAACAAAAAACAAGCAAAAACATACTGTCTTTGGAGGGTAAATATACTCATGGTGAAATCCTGGCCCCACTGAAGTTGATGGCAGAACTCTCATTCACTTCACTAGGGCCAACATTTCACTCCCAAACTTTTTAGCCTTCTTTATTCACCATAAAGAAGCAAAGCAAGGGCACAAACTGATTTTTCCCCACCGCAGGTCATCTTGATCGGCACAGTGCATGCAGGAAAGGCAAAGGATGCAATCAGACTGACAAAAGTCCCCATCTCCGGGGCCAGAGGCAAAGTCCTTTCGGGAATTAAAAATTACTTAGAAGTTAAACTACCCGGCCAATTAATTCTCAGCCCGGAAGGGGTCAATAGTGGGTGTCTATGGGGTATATGCATCAGGAGATTTGGAGCCTGACTGTGCCAAGCCCTGGACAGGGAAAAGGGGGGAGGGGGGAAGAGTTGCCAGGAGCCCTCCCCTCCATGCTCCAAGCAGGGACAGGACTGAGGGTCACCCACATCGGTACTAGGCTCCCTGAAATGTACAGGGAAGGGACAGGGTGTGTCCTGCACATGAACCTCGTGGAGAGAAGGCAAGGCGTATCACAGTAAGTGCACTCCTTAATGCCCACTCCCTCCCCTTTACAATGGCCCCCATCGAGGGTGCATCCCCCCAGATCTGCATTCAGAGGTTCTCCAGGTCAGAGTCCCTGAATTCAAACATCGGTTCTTGTTAGACAGACTCACTGTTACTCAGACTTGGTCACGCCACGTCAAACCCGTTTTCCTCTTACCTGGGAAAAATTCAGCCCATTCAGCGGATGGCACTGCTCCTCCACTTTCTCTACAGCCCCAGTCTGCTTCCTCAGGCGCTCGGCTTCCTGGGCCAGGTAGAGATCCAGGACAGGCACGCCGCGCGACTTAACGTCCACCTCGGTCAGAGAGTTCACCATCAGCATCACCCACACGGGTCTCTTCCGCTCCCAGTTCCCAGCGATGGCGTTGAAGAGGTAGTCAGCGTACAGCCCTTTGCCCCGCTGGTCCGGCGTCATCCAAGAAGGCATCATGAGCTTGACGTACTCCAGGTGGCGCTTGAGCCGGCGGTAGATGTCTCGGGGCAGCACGTCCTGGAGGTTCTCGCCCTGCGGCAGCAGCTGGCAGCTGGTGAGAGCGGAGATGGTGTAGGGGTCCGTGAGGTCCAGCTCAAAGTAAATGATGTGGCTGTGCTGGAAGGCCTTCTTGGAGTTCTCCGGGATGAAATCCCAGACCCGGGTATACGGGACATGGATGGTGCCAAAAAAGTAAGATGGAGGGTCTCTTTTTATAGTCCACAGGAAGGAGTTCAGCTCCCTCTGCTGAAGAGGAGAGAAACACAGCAGAGTAAACAAATGGCACCAGGCTGGAGGGGCGAGGCAGGGGGAGCAAACCACACAGAGGGGAGAGGAGAGAAATACCCATGGCAAGTGATGTATGAGCAGGAGTCTGCTGGGAAACCCAGCTGTCCATAGTTACACTGTTTTCACAGGGTCTCCTTGAGGCAGGCAAGTCGGCACCCCAGATACAAGGGAGGACCCCACGCCATAGCTGGCTGGTGGAGTTACTCTCTGTGCCCGCAGGAACAGCCCTTCTTTTTAAAGGAAGGCAGTGCTACCAAGTGGATAGGGCACTGGGCGGGTACTTGGGTTCTATTCCTGGCTCTGCCACTGGCCAGCTGGGTGTGGGGGGGGTCACTTCACCGCTCCATGCCTCAGTTTCCCTGTCTGTTAAATGGGGATAATGAAACTGAGCTCCTTCGCAAAGTGCTTTGAGACCTACTGCTAATCAGAGCTAGGCACGGTGATCATCAAAGGGGGCCCTGCTAAGCTTTCGGGAGTGTGGTTGTTTTTTCAGCTTGTGAGACTCCTTTGGTAGTAAAATGCCCTCTGTCTTACTTGGGTTTTTTGTTGTGTTTTTTTAACACTAAAACCCCATTTTCATTATTTTTTAATAATAAAAACACAGAGGTTCTGGCCTTTCCATCTCACAGAAAAACCCAAGTGAAAGAGACTTCAGCCCTGCCCTTGATGACATCTCTACGCGAAGATACCCGTGAAGGAGCGGAGTGTGACTTAGACAGCCTCCCTTGAAGGCATTTGCACCCCAGCCATGGAGTGTGTCAAATGCTGCTATTGTTTTGGTGAAATAGATTTGCTGCCACTATCCCACCATCACCTCCACCCTTCCATCTCTCCACCAGTCCAAGCCCATGTTTTAGCATCCATGGATTGTTTCTCGGGCCCTACAGGAAAATGGAAACACATGCATGGAGACAGAAAACTTTCATCAAGGAAACTGCCTTGACACAGCTCTTAGTGATGCAAATATGTTTGGAGAAGGACTGCCCCTGAAAAACTTCACATCCTTGGAGAGATTCCGAGTAAACAAGTAACATGACAAATAACCGGCACACGGACATGCTGGGTAAGGAACATACAGCGTAGCTACCTTAGTTGCAACAAACCGTACAGCTAGTTCCAAAAACAACCCTGCTCTGTGGCGGATTAAATTTCAGTGTCTGGTTCTCAGACTTCGCGGTGTTTGTTTTAATAGAGAATGATTTAAAGAGTTCCCTTAGAACTGATCATAACAGCTCAAAGAATTCTAGAGGGCAATGTTGCATCAGGCCTTTGAATGGCCCATGGCAGGACAGTTAATATACACAGGGCCAGATCTTCAGTGACTTCAGTCAATGGAGCTGGGCCACTTCACACCAGCGGATGAACTGTGTAATCTACCATCAGAGTCTGCAATGGGTTCAGTGCTGCCCTAAGAGGCAATCTGCAGGCAGAGCTCCTGACTGTCTGTGCACAAGCAAGGAAGCACAAAACATCTGGCATCTCCGCCCCATCCCTGCACTGCCGGAAGATCTGGCTATCGAATGTCTGGCTCCAGGAGGGGCATCCAGACACACTCAGCTCAAACATATGGTCAGTTTTCAGCCAAAAGATAGCCCCAGAGCTGGGGCTAGATTGAAGTGTGAGAGTATGTTGAGCTTTGATGCCTGCTCTGACTGGTAAATGCAGAACAGGCTCCTTTAGAGAGTTTATTGGAAACACATTGCCTATACGTTACTAGTGGAAACCGAGGGCCAGAAGGGTTAATCTGAAAGCTAATTCCACAGTGGATCATCCCAGACAATGTTTTCTGAGAGCGTTCTACATCAAACACAGCCACAGATCACAGCACTCCACAGCTGAAAACTCCAGCAAGTCCACTTTACTGTCACCAAGGCTGCAGGTCTCCAAATCAAGGAAGGATTGCAGTGTTCTGAGGGAAAATGACACACATGCTGAAGAACTGAAAGACACATCGCACAGTTGCTTTGTGGCTAGCACATCTCAGTAAGATCGTGCCATGCCCTAGCTGCGTTAGACAAGGCACAATTGGAATATGTTACTGACACACATTCCACAAAAACCGCGCTCTGTTGCTGAAAAAGCATTTTCTAGCATGTTGGAATTCCTCTAATGGAGTTCTCGGTCCTCTACTCCCTCATCCTGCAGGAAGCTAAACAAGAGCAAAGGGGTCCTGCTGGCCTGAAGGAAGAGGCTAGGAAAACATAACAGACCATGAGATGCTAGACGGGGAAGGAGGAGGACATGACAGGGACATGAAAAGAACATGAAGAAGTGAATACAGAAAAGAAAGAGGAGAGGAGCATGAAAGAGGAAAAAGCAAGCAGAGAAAGTAGAGGGGGAAGGCTGGAGAGAGAGCTTTAACAGAGGTGGGAGAGGTTTGACAAAGGGAAGGGACAGAAATATGTAAAGTAATAACTAATAAAAGAGACATGAAGCAAAGCCCAATTGATCAAAACACTTCTGCACTTGCCCTGACTTTAGCCGGCATTCAGCGCTGGCCTCAATTTCAAGGCCAAGATTATTTTTTTTAAATGGGTGCCTACATTTAGGCATTAAATAAATGGCCTGATCTTCAAAAGTGCAGAACACCCAGCCACTCTCATTAAAATCAGTGTGATTTTCAAAGTGATGACGTCCCTTTAGAAAGTGTAAGATCCTTTCATTCCCCAGCCTTTTAATTTTAGAGGTGATTAAACCATGTATTAGTTAATAGGGAGACGTTAATGTGGCAAGAAAACAAATGGAGATAAATGGAAGCCAGAGAGGAGGAGTGGCAAGTGGTGTCACTTACTAGCTGCAAGCCAACAAAAAGACAGGAAAGCAGCCACAGGCGTGAAGGGGGTTGAAAGGGCATCCTTTCCTTTAAACAGGTCTGATCTTGTATGTGACAGGCAGGGCACGTGACGAGCCCAGGCTAAAAGGAATCGTAGGGAAAGAGATGCCCCTGGCTAGCTTAAAATGTCATTGGCGCAACTGATTTACCAAACAAAAGCTGCTGGAAGGCGAAAGCCGACATGAAGAGAACAGACCTGTGTCTGGCTGGAACACAAAGGGTGTCGGTGAGGTTCAGCCAGGACCATAAACAAACCCACTGGCACAATAATTGCCATAATACTTACTCACTCTGAGAAACCCAGTGGCCGCTTTATAAAGCAATCAGTTAGATATTGAAAGTACATTATTATTGCAGTACATCTACAGACCAACTGGATCAGGGCCCTACAGTGCTAGGATCTATACAGACAGAGTGAACAACAGGACCTACCAAAGAGCGTGAGATCTGCAAGGACCGTGTACGGTGCTGGAGAAGCCAGCCCAGTTATGCACTCAGCAACGGCTCTCACCCAGCCTTACATGAGATCTCTGTGCATAAAGAGCACTTGGATATTATTACAGACATTTCTGTGCACTAACAGCAGCAACAATTATTACTAATGAGGGCACCTGGGGCCTCCTCACTTCTCTCTGAAAACCGTTACGAGATCTTTCATTCCCACACCAAGAGGCATCAGATGGCAGAATGGGCCTCAATTTACCGTCTCTTTGGAAGGCAGCAGCTCTGACGGGAAAGCTCACCCGCTGTGCTGCACCGCAGAGTCCGCTCTGACGGGAGCCCGGTGCTTGAACACAAGCAGTGCTGTTGGCCAAGGCAGAGCTGTAGACATTGTTGGATGAAGTCAGATCTCCAGCCAGAAGACAGGGCAGGTGTTCAGAGCATTTTCCATCCCCACTCTCCCAGGAAAGCAGGTGCTGTTATGCCCATTTCCCCAGCAAACGTGCTCAGGGGAGGATGGGCAGTTAACCAAAGGGGCTGCCTCTGGAGCTCCCTCATGTTTCTTCCTCCATCTCTTCCTCCCAAATCCATAGCTTTGTTATAGGCCTCAGGCTAGAGGGGATCTAGTATGTTTTCAAAGTAAGGCCAGTTCCTTCGCTGTGTCAGCGCTCTGCTCAGCACACAGAGAATGAGATGCATGGAGAGGAAGGAGGAACTAGTGGTTAAAGCACTAGCCTAGGATGGGGAGACCTGAGCTCAGTTCCCTGCTCTGCCACAGGCTTCCTGTGTGACCTTGGGCAGGTCACTTAGTCCCCATGCACCTCAGCTCCCCATCTGTACAGTGGGGATCTCAGCCTGCCCTGCCTTGCCAGGATGTTGGGGGAATAAATACATCACAGCATGTGAGGTGCTCAGAGACTCAGGGACAGAAAGCCACCGAAGTAACTCAGATGCCAATTGCGGGTGAGACTTTCAAAGCTTTTGCACTGGCCTAGTTCTACTGGCTGGACTCTGGTGAGACCACAGCCAGGCCGAGCGCCTTTGAAAACCCCATCCGGGGAGTGTCACCACGTGCTGATCCCAACTTGCCCCTGTGCACCTCTTCTATAGTTGGGTGTTTTCTCACGTAGCTTAGAGATAAAAGCAAGGCAGCCGCTTTCCCCTGCCCCGTAAACTGGGAGCAGCTCAGCCCAGAGCGAAGTGGCTGGGAGATAACACAGGAAGGGTGGTGAAGCCTGCTCACCCTCGTGGCGCTGTGTAACAACTGGCAGCCACGCGCTCTCACCTCATTTCAAGGAGAACATTTAGCACAAAGTCACTGGGTCCGATTTCCCTTTACACCGAGGCCATTTTACACTGGTCCAACAGTAGAAAGGGGCCGGACAGTGGGCCGCACACTCTATATGTGAAGGCCCTTTTACACTGCCAGAGGAATGCAAAGGGGCCGTGTAACGCTACGAATTTCAATGGCTGAGTCCTGATTTACACCAGCGTAAGAGGAAAACCAGACTCTCAGGATTCAGAGAGGGCTCACACCACCCGCAATTTTAGGCACCAGTCACTTGATCATTTGTATTAGGACAGCGCCTAGATACCAGGAGGAGGAGAGGAAGGATGGGCCTGTGTTCAGGACGCTCTCTTAGGACTTGGGAGACTTAGGTTAAATTCCCTGCTCTGCTACAGGCTGCCTGCATGCCCCTGTACAAGTCTCTTAATCCCCATGGGCCTCAGCTTCCATCAATAAAATGGGGATAACAGCATCTCCCGGCCTCACAAGGTTGTTGTGGATACTACTTTAAAGATTGTGAGGTGCTCGGATACTACAGTGATGAGGGCCAGACAAATACGATAGCCAGAGATCACAGTTCCATTGTGAGAGGCACTGTACAAACACACAGGAGGAGATGGTTTCTGCCTTGAAGAGCTTAAAAGAGTTTGAGGGAAATGGAGAGGCAAAGTGACTCGCCTAAGACCAAGTCAGAGTCACTAGCACATCTAGGAACAGCATCCAGGTCTCCTGGTCTGCAATCCAGCGTCCAGTAGAGACTTTGACCGTTTTGTGTGCACCTTGACTCCCTTTTATTGGTTTTAACGGAGCAGAGGTGCCAGATGCTCTTGCTAAGGGGTATTTCCATCAGCTTTTTCATGGATTTGCTTTTAAGAAATCATGAAATAGAAACCAACCCTGAGATTCGCGTTATTTTAAACCAACAGCAAAAGGTTTTGTTGCAAGTGACGGCTTGCTTTACCAGGAGGACACAAGCAGCACTCACGGGACCGTAACAGCCCTCAAATATACACCTGCTACTTCAGTTGCCAGTTGACATATATGGTTTCATAAGCTGACACAGATCTGTTAGCAGATTAGAGATAAAACCTGCCAAACAGGAAGCTTTATATGACAGCCGCGCCAAGTGTTGTATTGTAACACATCCATCAGGGATACTGTAATTTTCCTCCCCAACAGTTATTTCAAAACCGTTGAAGCCTTGTATTGGCTGCAGTAAAACACTTCAAAGAGACAGAAAATAAGTAATACGACTAAGCAAGGTGAAGAAACAAAGATCTCCAGTGGGATAGCACGGGGCCCTGGTAACTAGAAAGCTAGTGACAAATGAGCAGGAATCTAGACAATCAAGGAGGAAAGGACTCTTCATGCAATGTGGTGCAGTGGGTACAGAGCTGGACTGGGAATCACGAGTCCTGGATTCTAGTCACAGTTGGGTTCTGACGTGCTGTGTGACCTTTGGCAAGTCACATCACCTTCCCACCCTGTGTCTGTCTCGTGTATTTAGACTGTCAATTCTTCAGGGTAGGGAATGTCTCTTACTCGGGGAACACACAGTGGCTCCAGTCTCATTTGGGAACTCTAGCTATTTCTGTAATAATTCACAGCCAGAAATAGAACCCAGATCACCTGCATCTCAGTCCACCCTGCCTCTTTGAATTTACTACCATATTCTTTCCCTCTCTTTTTGTTTAAAGTAATACAAAACTAGGAATACATCCTTCAAGCAGCCCTGAAATCTTACTCTGCATGTGCTTTTTGCACTTCTTCTAATCTATCCCCTTTGTCTGCTTATCTGTTTTGGGGTCCCATCTTGTCACCTTCTACTTAGCTTATTCAAAGCAGGGACTGTGGCCCTGAGCCTCAAAGCTATTTAGGCACCTAACTTCTTTTGGAGATCGGGGCCTATGTTTTTATACAGTGCATGAAATGCCCCCATGCACCTATATGCAAATGGTAAATACATTATTAGTAACATTCTCTTCATTTTTCCCCTTTAAATTACTGACACATACTTAATACCCTAAATCTAGTTTAATGGAGTTTGCCTGGGGATAAGTAGTGCACTGCATACAACCTTTAAAAGAATCCAAATTCAGTACCTTTTTCACCAGAGATGAAAAATAAAACTCAGTTTTCAAACTAAAAGCCAGAATTTACAGCAGACGGGTGAGATAACGTCAAAGGACAAACTGTGTATGCTCTGTTGAAGCAAATATAATGAGGAAAAGTTAGCCATTTAGATTAATTGGCCCGTTTATCATGAACAATACTCCATACACTAGTAAACAGTTACAACTGCTAATCCCTGGGTGCTGGCATTAAACACATAAATATGCATCAACATTTAGCAAAATACACTACCAGATCAAAAGAGTTAGTTCATGAATGGGGAAAATCCTAAATGTTCACAAAAGACTCCCTTGCAAATTAATTCTTTTAAAAGCTTTTTTCCCTGCAGGGAAACATAGAATGTTTTCTACTGTGCCAAAAATTCAGGATTTGGGGAGAATTATTGGCTGCAGCTTTAGCCATAATATGGAGCTTTGACAAGAATGCTCTCTGAAGAATTATTGTTTGCCAGTGCCTTAAAATAGCAACTTTTCTCTTTCAAGACACTGAATACACACACTTGCATCAGGACGGAAGGTCTGAGATCACAGAGGAGGAGGAAAGGTGTAAAAGCAATTTAGGGAGGGAAGAAAAAGCACATCCCTTAATTTGAGGAACTGGTATTTAAAAGAGCTTTATCCACTGCATGCAGAATGGTGACTGTTGTTTAAAAAGAGATGAGTTAGAAGTGTTCATGTAGCATTTCAAGAGTTTGTTTCCCTTATACCCAACACCCCCTTGAAAGTAAGGGCTACTCCTATTTATACAACCTGAAAATAAAATCTATCATTAAATAGTGTCATTTCTCCCACTCTCCTAACGACCTGAGGAAGCAGACTGCCAATATGGAAAACTCCAGGCAGTCTCACATTTTAATGGCATAGTAATCAGGAGATAATGATTCATCATTAACACATTTCACCTCAGGTTTTCCTGACAAAGGGTAAAAGTCTGGTTGCAACCACTGCTGAGGAAAACATGTTGGTGTTTTCAACGGGAAGTTTGCAATTTTCCAGAAATACTATTTTTTTCTGCCAAAAATTTACAGATGCCCCAAAACTTTTTTGTTCTTTAAAGTCTTGCTACAAATTCACACAAGCCCATGGCTTCTCTGCCCCACACTCTGAAGGGAGATGAGCCTGGTCTGGCACCTGGTCTCCAGACATGGCCCATTTTTATGAGGGTGCCGCCACTGATTACACTGAAATCTGGTTCACGTTCTGGCTCCAGTAATAGAGTGGCTGGCTGGAGTTGAAGGCCATCTGTGCTAGGCCCACTCAGGCACCTCTGATGAACTAAGCGTGATACACAGTTGAGTCTATGGTGCTCCAAAGCCCCGATTCCTGACTGAATCCAAGTGGGCAAGTCCCAGACTCCACTGCTGCCTGGTGTAGGGACAGTTCAGTAGGAGGCTGCAGGAGCCAGGATGAGAAAGGGGGCTGCAGGCAGTTGTTTCTGCAGGGAAGTGGGAAGCTGGTTGTGGGAGAGAAGGTCACAAGTGGATAGCGCAATAAAAAGGTATCCCTGGTTGTCCCAGCTGCCAAACCTTCACGTGGCTCCCTGATGACAAGGGTCTCCAAACTGACCCCTCTCCTCCCCCCAGTCAGCTGCTAAACCCTCCCACAGGATCCCTACATCAGTGTGAAACCAAGGGTGTGCTGTGTGCAAAGATGAGCCAATTGTGGATTGGTCACCTCCCTGCACTCTGATGGAGCCTAGCGCCTTTAAGGTCTGCTCTGCACCATGAAACTTGCTAGGTCTGATCATGGCTGGCTGAAATCCCGTTAGCTAGCCCAGAGCTAAACACAAGGAGTGCAAGTAGACAGGGGCAAGCCACGCTGAGTGTCTCCTCCGGTCCATGAGAACAGGCCAGGTGCCTCTGAGCCAGGAGCTGATTCTGACACACTGCAGCACCTAACTAACTAGAGAAAGACTGACGAAGGTTTCCGAAAGCGACAAGTGATTTTGGGTGCCTCGATTTTTGGATGCTTAACTTGAGGCACCTGATAAGCATCTGGTTTCCGGAAGGGGGGTACCCAGAACTTCCTGAAAATCTGGCCCCTTTGAAGTGTTTCAAGTTGGGCACCCAAAAACTGAGGCTCCCAAAAATCACTAGTTGCTTCTGAAAATCTTGGTCTTAACTTGTGTTTAGCATGTTTTGTCCTCATTTACACTTGCTTCGTAACCATGCTCAGCCTGGGTCAGCGAACACCACAGCGAAGGATCCCATTCAGACTGTCAAATTCAACCATGGAGCGATGGCCTGAAAACCAGGTCCGTAACAAGAGACATTTACGTTTACGCCGCTAGCTCATTAAGAGGAATTGTTCTCCTTGGGACTGAGCCTGGGTGTCCAGGTTGGGGGTTGAGCGACAGGCCAGAAATCTATCCAAATAAAGAGTCACAGAAACACAACCAGGTAGCAATTCCGGCAAACAGCACGTCAAAGTCATGGACTGCTGTGGCAGAACTGCCGAGACTCGGTGAAAGCCACGACTCTGAGACGTTCTTTTCTACCGGCAAAGCAAACTGTGACAGTAGATTCAGGCTCAGGTGTGGCTTGCAGCACGGGCGCAGTTTGAGCTCTGCATTGGGGGTGGGCAACCCCAGTCAGGCCATGCCGGGAGGAGGGAGGGGGAATTCCACACCTGCCCAAGACTTGCAGTTTGGGGCAGCAACATCCCCCTCCCCCAACCTACGCCCTGGCTTGGAGCTAAGCTGCCCTGGAGCCCCGTTCTCACCCTGTAGGACACTAAACTCCAGAGGTGAAGAGCAGCTCTGGGGAGCTTGGCAGCAGGTCTCCCTCACCAACAGAAGTTGGTCCAATCAAAGATATTCCCTTGTCTCGCTAACATCCTGGGACCAGCGTAGCTCAGCTAACAACTCCCCGTCGACTTCCCCGGGCTCAGGCGCAGCCTGGGACAGGTCAGCCCCATCTCTCCAGGAGATCGCTGTCCGCCCTTGGAAACCTGCACTCACCCTTTTCTGTGCCTGACTTGGGTGTGCGGACAGTGCTGTGGGTTTGAAGTTGGGGATTTGTGCACGCCCATTCCTAGGGGCACGTCCCCGATTTGCACACACATCAGGCACTGCACGCAGGGGGCGCACACCCTGGCAGAAGTTTGGGCCGCTCGGTGGCTTTGAGCAAGTGACTGTAGTCTCTCAGTCTCTCCATCCGTAGGATGGGCACAACATGCCACAGCTGCCTGCCCCGCGGGGCATGGTGTGGGTGGGTCAGTGGATGTCTGTGCAGCTCCGTGAACACGCCGCACACTACGGCAGTGCCAGGCTGTCCTGCCCCTGTCCCCTGCACCCGTCAGAGCAGGGCGGCAGCAGAACACAGGCCCACAGGCTGAGGCCATCCTCCCTTAAACCGAAAAGGGCGCTCTGCCAATTGCCATCGCTCGGCCTGCACAGGGCTGGCAGGGGCCTGTCACCTTCTGCGCTGGGATCCGCCCTCCTCGGCACCGGGGGCGGCTCGGCCAGAGCTGCTCCGAGCGCCAAGAAAAACCTGCCGCGGGCTCCTTGTGAGAAAGTGGTTTGAGCGACACAGGCCGGGCAGCCCGCACAGCAGGAGTTGGGCTGAGGGCAGCCTGCGGTCCCTCGGCATGCCGGGCCCGAGCGATGGGGACGGACGGACAGGGGAGCACAGGAACAACCACCCCCTCTTCTGCACCTTTCCCTCCCGTCCGAGAACCGATGGGAACCTGGATCGCGCCGGGCAGTTCAGCCCCGAAGGCCCCGCCAGCAAACGGCGCCGGAGCAGCGTGTGTCGCTCGGTTGGGTGCGGCTCCCGGCGGAGCAGAGCGGCCAGGCGCCAGCCGTTCAGACCTGGCTCGGAGTGACACCGCCCGCCTGCCCCGGGCCCGCCGGCTCCCCGGGCAGCGTGCACGGGCCGAGCCGAGCGATCAGCGCCGCAGAAGTGACCCGGCCGAGGCGGCAGCAGCCTGCGCGCCGAGCGGCAGCGGGTTCGCCCCGCGCTCAGCCCCGCACCGCTCCGCACCCCCCGCCCCGCCCGGCCCCCGGACGCTTCTCCCGGACGCTGCTCCCGCCGGCCGGGCCGGGCCGGGCCGGGCCGGGGGGAAGTTGCTTTGCAGACGCCGCAGGGCGGCGGGGATCCGGGTTCGCAGCGGGGCGCTGTGCCCGGCGGGCAGAGGGAGGGGCGGCACCCGGCAGCCTCCCGCCCGGCTCCCCGCGGACCCCCCGCCCCGGCCCCGCCTCACCTTCCTGCGCAGCTCGCAGCCGGCGGGGTCCCGCTCCCGGTCCCGGCTCTGGGCGGCCCCGGCCCCGGCCCCGGCCAGCAGCAGGAGGCAGCCCTGCACCAGGCACGCCCCGGCCAGCGGCACCATCGCGGCTCCGAGCCCGGCGGGACCCGCAGCCCCGGCCAGGGCTGGGCGAGAGACGGCGCGAGTCACCCCGCCGCCCAGCCGCCGCCGCCCGCCCGCTGCCCCCCGGCCCTGCCCGCGGCCCCGGCCCGGCGCGCCATGCCGGGGGACGGAGCGGAGCGGAGCGGAGCGGGACGGGCTCGGTGCGGAGCGGGGACCGGCCGAGCCAGGCTCTTCTGCCGGCCGCAGCGAGGAGGCGCGATTGGCCACGCGCCGGCGGAGCCTGACCCTAAACTTCGCCCGGCCCCGCCCCGGCCCCGCCCGGCCCCAGCTGCCGGGACCCCGCGAGTCCCTCCCCCGCCGCGCCCCGGGCTGGGTCTGCGGCCGGGGCCGGGGCCGGGGCCGGCGCGGAGCGAGCAGCGGGCGGCCGGGCGAGTGAAGGGCTTCTACAGCCGGGACCCGGCTCAGCCCGTCTGCGACCCGCGCAGCGCGGCCCTTTCCGCCAGTCCGTCGGGCGGGGCGGGGCGGGGGTGTGGGACTGAGACCAGCGCTGCCAGCAGAGACAAGCCGGGCTGGGTTCGGGTTAAACCGGCCGGTGCTGCCGGCTGCAGAACACAGCACCTAACACTTCTGCGGCCGGGTCTGTCCCTGCAGGGCTGGGACCGAGACACGCCAGCCGCTGACACGTGTGCGGGGTAGACCAAGGACCGGTTAACAGCACACTTCATTGCCCAGCACAGGCGGAGCTATTCACCACACCCACCTGTAGGGTGCAACGCACGAGATGCTGACACTAGCCGTGTGCGGGTTACCACCCGCAGGTGAACACCCACCCAATGTTGTGGGGGTACAGGCCGGCATCTTAAAACCCCAGCCG
The DNA here is from genome assembly GCF_026122565.2 of Emydura macquarii macquarii. NCBI lineage: Eukaryota > Metazoa > Chordata > Testudines > Chelidae > Emydura > Emydura macquarii. The sequence continues at coordinate 25,193,189 of NW_027131588.1, read as the reverse complement.
TCAGCTCACAGTGCTGAGGCCCACAGCTACCCATGGTGCGAAATGTGCTTCCCCTGCTTTGGGGAGTATGAATATGCAAATGGTGTTTTGCAATTTACCACATCTACAGACCATGCCACGGCTGATATACCAATATAGGTACCAGCCAACTTCCAGATACAAGGACCACCTAAAAAGGGTGCAACCTGGCATAGTTAGTGCACGGGACTGTGACTCAACAGACCTTGTTTTTACTCCTGGCTCTGCTGCTGGCCTACTGGGTGACCTCGGGCACCTCACTTCGCCTCCCTTGGCTTCAGTTTCCCCATCTATAAAATGGAGCTAATGATACTGACCTCCTTTGTAAAGTGCTTTGAGATCTACTAATGAAACGCACTAGGTATTATTACTGCCAACTTATCCGCCACGGGCCGTTCCTGTCACTGGACTGGAGATTCAGTTAGGGGTGGCATGAGGTGACTCAGAATTTCCCTCCGTTCACAGGGTGGTGGGATTTTATTTTAAATTCAACATAGAATGGCCTGTTTTCTAATGTGAGAGTTTTTAAACTGAAGTGTACTTCCAGCTTTTTCCTTTAAAAAGTAGGATACTTTCTCAGCTGTAATCCTTCTTATCAATTTGTTCCTCCGGGAATGTTAAGAGATTCAATATACAATTATGTTCATTGTTGCTGGTAGGAGTCAAGGACAAACTGAAGCCCCTCATTCACTGACATAATATTGAGTTTGCAGATTGTCTGAAGCGGTTTCCATATAAATGGAACTATGATTCTTCCATTGTCTTTTCTCCACTCAACCAATTTTGGCATGGAATACAGAATAAAGCGAACCATTACATTGAACTCACCCTTGTCCTACAGACTCCAGATTATTGTGGTATGAAACCAGCCCTTGTCATCATTCTGTGATTTAGAAACACTATGCAGGGATACCCTGTTCCATTGGCCCTGACATGCCAACAATCTTCAGATGAATAATGTGATCCTTACAAAAAACTTTACATGGAAGAACCTATTGTAATGTTTGAGTTGTCAATGATCAACCCTGTTTGCTCTAATGACACCGATCCAAAGTGTTTAAAATCTCAGACTGTTACATTGTTAGTAATCTCCAGGTAAAAATGGTGCACTAAAGCCAACAGCCTGTGTGCTAGGCTCCAGCCAGCTGTGAATTAAAATGGCCAAGTTTCATAGCCCTCAACAAGCTTAATAATAGGCACTTTTTGCTAATTATACTGTGCTAATGGAGCTGCTATCATTCTTATACAAGATAAATATATTTAAAGTTTCAACACCTGCTCACTTCACACCCTGCCTTAGTATGTGAAATTATTGTAGGTTAGAAGTGATGGTTGTTTTTTCTTGTTTCATTAGAGACCAGAAAAGCAAAAGAAAGTGAAGTCTCTTGCAGGAATAAGTAAGCTGACATGAAATGAGAGGGGTCATATTGAGGGGAAAAGTTTGGCACTCCCCAGAGCTGCTTCCACAAACTGAACTCCACCCACCGAGACATTAAAATGCAGTGCCATTCTTAGCAGATGACACAGACCTCCATATATCTTCATAATCTCTCACTTCATTTTTGCATGCATTGATCAGTAATGAGTTAACGTTTTGACATTTGAAGTTATTATTAGGCTTTAAAGTTAACACCCCCTTGTGATGAATAGGGGCAGCCACACTTCTCTCATTGCTACCGGGCCTTACTCTGTGTTGTCCTGTGCCTGCCACAATTCAAGAGTGGGTATAAACTACTGCCATGCTGATTTGGCAGCATTTTAAACCCACTTCCCCTTGATCAATATGACTATAAGGTGCGCAGAGCAATGGAGAATCAGGCTCATTGTTTCAGTCTGGCCGATATCACTGTATTAGTCACACTCTGCTCACATTTTTATCTGCACAACAGTAAGAGACAGAGATTTGGGGTGAAATCCTGGCCCCAGCTGAACTCACAGGCAAAACTCCCACTGACTTCAACGTGGCTAGGATTTCATCCTTTATTTTTGTAATGAATGCTTAGCGCTTGGAGTACAAGGAGGAGGCCTCAAAAAAAAAAAAAGTATCAGCTCAACAAGCTGCCACAAGCTTGCCCAATCCAGTCCTCAAGTGACACATGTATTAGCTTTTTCAGTTGTAAATGCCTTCTGAGCTTTGTGGAAGTCTGCACGTGGTAAAAATAACGGTGTGTGTAGGCAATATATAAAATGCGTATTACGCTTTCAATAGATCATGCTAATCATTTTTTTTAAAAAATCAAGGTTCTTCTGGCAAAGAGCTCTTGGTTTTGATTAGGGATGTAATTTACATGCAATATGTAAAGTAATCTCTTCAACAGATCTTAGTTTTAGAGAACTCCTCTTTGGAAGATGACTGTGCATTCATAGACACATGAAGAAGAACCAGAGATGTGACATCGCATTTTGTAAATTGCTCAGAAAATCTTGGGTTAGGCAATTAAGGTTTCAAATACTGTGGCTGTAAACCAATCACTGCTAAGTAAACAGTGTTTTCAGCCTGATCATCGGCATTAGCTGCCAGGTGCTAATCACTGTGACAACACTCATCTACCATGGAAGTGTCGTCATTCACAATGCCCTCATAGAGGATGGGTGGAAAGTCAAGTGTCCAGTAAGCCAGTTCTGCATCTGATCATCTACAATATCAGTGTTTCTCAACCTTTCTTATACCAGGGACCGGCTTCTTATACTGTGTCCGGGAGATCTCAGGGACCCGTGAAGTACTCTTACTGTTGTGCAGATAAACTTAAAAATGTGAACAGAGTGTGACTAACACAGTGATATCTGCCTTAGTCTGCGGCTGGACTGAAACAGGGTAATTGAAAAACATTGATCTTACATGACTGAGTGTGGGAGCAACATGAAGTTCACATGCCAACCCACACATTGCAAGATTGTGTCTTGTATGGTACATTCTTCCTACCAAATTGGTTAGCTAGCTTCTTCCACGGGAGACATTTTCAGTCAATTGTGGCTCTACTGTGGCAAGATAAAATAACCAGCAGTACTTACTGGAGCACGTGCGACTCACTGGAGCACAGACAAAGCAGATCAAAATGCCACTTGCCACATCATCTGAACGGATGTACATTCTAAAGCAACTGATCTGAGGCGAATTGCCTGATGGAAAATAGGACAAGAGGTGGACAAGGAAATGTTTGAAAGAGACTTTCAAACTGTACAACTGTGGAGCATTTCAATTAAAAGCCAGAGTTTACTGTCTTCAAAGGAAACAGAGGGAAAACCAGAGTTACTAAGGTCCTGTCTATACAGGGTTTGTTTATTCTTTTTGCCCCTGTATAGCTACTTCCATGACTTCACTAGGACTTAAGCACGTGCTTAAATACTTCCTGAATTGGGGCCTTAACTTCCCCCTTACTGCAAACTGAGACTATGTCTACACTAGTGTTTTTAACTTGAACTGACTGATGGTCAGGTAACTCGAGGTAGTCTGGAAATCACAAATGTGTGTGTCCTGGAATAGACATTCATGAGGTACCCGGTCTATCATGTACAAACATCTTGGCTAACTTGCGTTATTTGGCTATCAATTAAGTCATGTTAAAAACCCCTCTCACATACACAAACCCTGAGTGCACTGACATGGAGAGCTGTGGCAAAGAAGATCTGCGCTGGTTCCTAGACATTATATTCAAATCACAGTTATCAGGTGCCACAGGCTAAATTATGACAGTCAAAATCAAGCATAACTAGATTCCCAGTGCTGTTTGCATGGCATGGACAGCTAAATTTGCTGATTTTTCTATGAAAATCATGAAACAGATATCATAAAACAGGTATTAAAAGAGGCAAAAGAGCTGTTCTCATTGGGTTGAGAAAAAGTACTCCACTCTATCTGCATTTGAAAGGAAGTTTGCTTAGAAGGATTGATGTGGACTTCAGAGACTCAGAAACACACAGCCTCAATTATGCCTCCAGATAAAAAGGGTTAGTGAACTTTGTAGTATGTTACTGTATGAAAGTGTTCGGTCAGCTGGAAGGGAAATATGGGGAATATATTACAAAGTGAAGTGGTTACATGTAATTATCACGCGTAGTCAGCCAGAAGCTCAAAATAAAGAGGAAAGAGTGGAATGCTGTACTCTAAACACATCTTAATAATAGTAATCTCAATTTGAATGGAGAAGGAAAGCTAAACAAAAATAAATCTCTTAGGCACTGAAAGGACATGAAGAGCGAGTACATGACCAGAACAGGGAGCACTGAATTGCATTAACCCCTGGCTCTCTAGAAATAACAAAAAAAGACAGGAGCATTTGGAAGTTCAGGCCGCAAAGAGTTAAAGTTTTACACCCTCCCCCCCCATTTTGAAAATACAAAAGGGATTTAATTAAACAACAATTGTTTACAAAATGAGAGCAAGAAACAATTGAAATGCCAAGACTGATAAAAATGGAGTGAAATATTTAGCTATTAATTTTGATATTAAAAAATCAATTAATTAATTAATTAAAGGGGCACTGTCAAAAACAACCATCCCAAAGGCTTAGCTTTGTTACTAATGTATTATTTTATGAATAATAAATAGTGAGTTCTTCACTTTTCATCTGTAGATCTCAAATAACTTTACAAAGGAGTGTGGTATCATTATCCCCATTGTACAGATGAGGAAACTGAGGCAAAATGATTTGCCCAAGGTCACCCAGCAGGTCTATGGGTATAGAATGGAGGTCTCCCACGTCCCAGTCCAGTACACTATTCACAGAGGATAGTTACATTATTATCTTCTGTGAAGAGCTCTGAGGATCCACTGGTTTTGGAAGATGAATACCCTTTCTGCAACGGGAGGGATGTCTGCACACCCTCTTCTCTGCACTTCCTCCCTGAACTCTCTGCCACACTGGAAGAATGTGTAGGAAACTCAGAGTGGAAAGCCAAGGATTTTCCTGTCTCCTAGATGGCAGTAGCCCAAGAAGGAAACAACATGGTGAGTAATTACAAATAATGTAATCACAATAGGCCAGATTCTGAGTTCCTTACTCAGTTTTCACTCAGGCAAATTCCTGAAGACCTCTAAGAAATTCCAGGAGTGTTTGCCTGAGAAAGAATTGATGGGAAAAAACTAAAGCAGCAGGAAATTTTCCTAAATTTCAATTTTTCAGTGAGAAAAGCAAGACAAATTTTAGTAAATTTCACCAAAAAATTAATCCTGATTTTTTGACCAACCATACAGTGAGGACAGGTTTGAAATTCAGAATGTCGATAGAGAAGGAATGAGTTTGTTGTTAACAACGTTTGCATGAAGTTTTTCTATTTTTTTGACCAACTGTAGGAAAAACTGAGCAAGGAGCTCAGGACTTGGCCCAAGATCTTGAACACACAATGGTATCATTTGTATGTGTATTGTAATTAAATGGTACAGATGTAATCCCAGCAACGTCTCCTTTCGGTGAATGGTAAATACAAACAAGTTACACTTGACCCCTCCCCTGTGTACATTATTACAGCACGGGCAGCATCTTCGAATACACTGGGTGAAGTCCTGGATCCAGCAACGTCAATGGTAATTTTGCTACTGATTTCAGGCTTTCACCCACTACTGAGTCATCACAGGACCCACAGGATTAGTAAAGGAGCTTCTCTCCCCCTCCCCCCCCCCCCCCCCCCCAGTACATTCAAAACCACTTTGAATGTCAGAACTCATTCCAATCCCCCTATTTTATATCTGAATTAACAGGTGACCTTCCCTGTGGTTTTTAAATTCCTGGGGTTCCCTATTTGATTGCATTGCAGGCACAGAGTATCCCATCTGATTTCCTTTAAAACAGGGATATCGACCACTTTCAGCTAGAGGCAGGCCTGCGCGGCAAGTTTCAGGCCGGATTTAGATCTGGATCCAAACAAAGACTGGGGACAATGCAAATCTGGAATTTTGGTGCAGCCCATTCCATTATTATCTGTTTGTATTGTCGAAGCATCTAGGGGTCCCACACAGGGATTGGGCCCCATTGTGCTAGGTGCTGTACACATAGAACAAAATGACTGTACCATCTAATGCCCAGCTCCTGCGAAGATTCACGCACGTGCTTATCTTGATGCGCTGTGAGTTGTCCCACTGAAGGCAGAAAGGAGCCTGCTGCGCAGTTTCCATCCAGGCTGGGATCAGGATCTGAGCTTTCCAAAGGTTCAAGGTATTTGGATTTGGGTTTGAGCCTTTCAATAGTCTGCATGTGCCATGATAGAGGCTTTTTACTACAGCATACTGGTGGCAACAACAGTACAGAAAAGCTTCCATTCTAATCCTGTATTTTCAGCATCGACTCTGATTTTCTTTAAAATGTTCCTTTGGACTCAATCAGCACCTGCTTTGCTTTCAGTCACACAGGGGATTTTTTTTTTCTCTCCACCAAAGACTCTTGAAAACGGGTGGAAATTTTTCAGTTTGTCATCAGGATAAAATTGACCAATAATTTACTTTCCACTTGTTCAGAGAAACTATACAAATCCACTTTGGCATAACAGCTCCTGCATTTCAAATGCTGAAGTTCGGGTTTTTTTAAAAATCAGATTACTACATGTAATTTTACAGAAAATAAAACAGAAAAAATAGGTCGTCACTGATGTCAAGCGCAACAGTTCAGAAGCCTGAGGGGCATTTGACTGTTACTGCAAAACTTTCTTACTGAGCTGATCAACAGCTGCAGTGCATGCACCACTGAGACTCATCGTTTTCCTTTGTTCCTGGCATTTCATTCAGGCCTGATGAAAAGTCAATAAAAGCGTTGCTATTGACATCAACAGGCTAAGGATCAGATCATCCAACTCCAAAACGTATCGCAGGAATGGACTTTAGACCGGGTCTCCCCAATGCTCCTGGGGCTCATGGATCTAGAATGCAGTGGCGTTGCTAAGCAGCATGAGTTGATGACATGAACCTAGTTATTATATCATCAGTGATAGCTTTAAAATAAACAAGATCCCAGGGATGGAAAAGTATCCAGGGTCATTTTAGGCTCCGATCCAGCAAAGAATTTAAGCACATCCTTAGCTTTAAGCAGGGCAGCAGTGCCACTGAAATCAATCCCACCCCACTCTGCGGCTTAGTTGGATACTCTGTGGTTCACAACAAGAACTATGAGAAAAAGAACAAAACAGAAGGAAGCTGAACCAGCCAGAGCCCTGGGTAATTAATGCTGAACTGCTGCAAAAGGATTTAGTGAGACATTCTTGGGGAGCCATTTATTCCCCAAGGAGCCGTCCTGTGATTGTTCTTCAAGCGTGTAAATGTGGGTGATCTGGCACCCAATTCACACTCGCATTGCTCTATTTATCAGCAAGCTTATCTGCCTTTTCCTTGTCTGCTCCCAAATGACCAACTCTCCAGCACTGGCAGTTCCATCCAGCTTCTGCGTTGTGACGATAACCAGGGAACCATCACCAAATGCCACTTGTACACCTCGCTTATTCAGACCTACTGAAAGCCTTCGCTACGCAGGAACGCTGCGAGGTTTCAAACTACGGGTTTGCGTTACCCAAGGGAAATACTCTGGACCGGTTTAACTCCTGGGATAAAAACCCATGCTTTAAAAGGACCCAGTAGAATTTTACCACGTTTCCCAGACCCACTCACTTTTAGGCTGAGAACATGCTGGAGAAATTACGGACCAAAAGGGGATTATTCTGCAATATTATCAGCCCCTGAAAATGGAGGCGTGTTGCGAAAGTGGCTCTTTCATTAACATTACGAGTAGTAGTAACGACTACTTACACAGCTCCCACATGCATGCAGGCTGCTTCCCAGCCAGCAAAGGCAACAGCTCTTCACCAAGCGCTGCCACGGGGAGTTTGGCCATTGACATCAGCTGGGGGCCCGTGACTAATGCCACTGAAGTCAATGCAACTACCGGAGGGTGGGTGGAAGAGAAGCTCCTGCAGGGCAGAGGAACCTTTTTGTTTATGGGGGACTCGTCTGTTCGGACATGTTACCTGAGTGGTCCTGAGCCGCTGCAACTTCCATTGGCTGCAGTAGGGAATGAATGCTCAGAACTCCTCTGAGAGGCTGCCTTTATTTGCCATGGAAAAGTGGCCCACGATCGATGAGTCCTAGATATTGCCCCATGACAACGGCCGAGAGCCCAGCGCAAGTTTCCTCTGCAGAGTCCTTAGTGAGACAGAGGACTTTCTAGTGACGTCCTGTTTGCTGGTGGGCTGAGAAATGCTTCCACCCCAGTGAAGCTGTGGAGGGTGTTGTACGTTGTCCGGGACATGATGCTGACAGCGCTTGTCATGGGGATTCAGCATTGCCTGACCATGGGGTATCATCATCTGAGTCACGTGTCACAGCTCAGTGCTTATTACCTGCACTTAGAATCGCTGGGAAGTTCTACCAGTCCCGGCCCAATTCGGCTGCACCTGCAGGGTGGCAGGACGGGTGAAGGTTAATGCTGGCAGCGGCACTCAGATGTCTGGTTGATAGCACAGCCTCATCATGGCAACTCTGCAGGCACGGAATGCAGCCTTGGATTGGGATTCTCCCTCGAGGGCTGAAATCTGCTCTGGGTGGAGCCGGGTTGCCCAGACCAGGGATTAAGGGCTGAACAGAAGGGTGCAGTGGAAGAGCTGCCTGCCCTCACTTCGAGTGAATTGCACTCAAAGGCTGTGCGTCTTAGCTCCAAAACGAATCGATTCTGTCTAGAAGGGACCGAGGTAAGAATATCTCATAAGATTCTAGTTCAGGAAATAAGCGTTTGTCCGGGATTATGAAGATTTTTGCCATTTTTATTTTTCCTGTATTTAGTTAAGCCAAGAAAAAACATTTCTATTGAACCATATTTTAGTCATACTTTTACAACTGTTTTTAGGCCTGTAAATAAGTAGTTTATATACATGAGCTTGTACATCTCTTACTTTCCCCTCTACCTGGTGCTTGCTACTTGAATCTCAGCCACAGTAGAAAATTTAAATCTAACACGACCACTTTGAAGACACATCACTAAATGCCCTAAAGCCTGGGTTCTCAGCCTGGGGATCACAAAAAGGTCTGAGGGGATCAGGACAAATTTCCCTTTCTTTATGGCTAGATGTGGAGTCAGGGTGAAGCAACCTGTGTCCCCAGAACATTTTTCTGCTGTATCCTGGGGATCACAATATGGAAGATGTTGACTTAGAGGGAACTGAGGATGATATAACCCTCATCTCTGGGATGGTAACACAAGAAACATAAGGGTTAATTTAATGGTGATGATTCTAGTCTGTGTTAAACCAGCTAGAAGAAAAACTTCCAGCTCACTCATCACAGTCAGCTAACGTGTCTGTATTGGAGACAGTGGCATGGCTCATCTTAGCGGGGACACATTCTTCCTCTGCTGGCACCGAACAAGTTTCCTGCCAGTTCTAAAAACGGCCTGCCGGCTGAACGGCTGTAACCCAAAACGCGAGGAGGATATTTCACTTCCGCACGGGCATGGAAGTGACTCCCCAGAAATTACAAATCAAATACCTCCATAAAGTTGAGGTAATTGTGGATTTTTTCCTAAAGAGCCTGGACCAGTGCAAATACACATCTCTTGCTTTCTTTTATTTTGTAGTGGGTGTTTGGCTTAGATAGTAACAGCGCACAGTCACTTGTGGTCATTGCAGTCAGCACGGAACCTGTCCTGAAGGGCAGGCGTTCATGGTAATTCCAGCCTGCCTCCTGAAATTCCTCCTGCAGTTCCAATTCAGTGCAATTATACGTTGTGATGTTCTGCCATAAAGCGTGACGTCCTCCTGGCTCTAACGCACCCTATCCCTTCTCTGTCCCAACCAACTGCTCTTATTCCTCCTGCGGAGCCTGGCTGGCCTGCATTCTCCACCCCTGCCTCATGATCCTCCCCTGAGAACCTATGCAAAGGGAGGGAAGGACTGAAGAAAGATGATCAGAGGGGTGGAATGCAAGCCACATGAGTAAAGGCTGAAGGAACTGGGTGTGTTTATTTTGGAAAAAATAGGATTAAGGAGGGACATGATAGCGGTTTTCAAATATTTGAAAGACTGCCATAAAAAATATGGAGAAAAGTTGTTCTCTCTTGCCCCAGAGGGCAGGACAAGGGGCAATGGGTTCAAACTACAGCATAGCAGGTTTAGATTAAATCTCAGGAAACACTTCCCTTGTCCCACTGCGCTTACAGTTAGGAACAGATGGCCTTGGGAGGTTGTGGAAGCTCCTTCACTGGAGGTTTTCAAAAGAAGGCTGGATAGCCACCTGTCTGGGATGGTTTAGACACAACAAATCCTGAATCTTGGCAGGGAGTTAGACTAGATGACCCTTGCGGGCCCTTCTCACCCTATGATTTTATGAAATGACCCTCATTTGCCAGTGATCAGACAGCGCCTCCACATCCTGAAACAGTCCCTTTGGTCCAATGATCTCAAAGCACTTTGCAAACATCGATCAATCGATCCTTCCAGAACCCTAGGAGGTGGGTAGTATTTTGCAGAGAGGGAAAAGCTGAAGCAAGGAATGGTTGTGAACTGCAATACCTCACCATGGCAGAGCCAGGAGTACACCCAGAACTCCAGATTCCCAGTCCTCTGCTCTAACCCCCAGAGAATCCACCACGTCTGCAATTCCATTACACCATTACGGGTAACCTCTTCACAAGTGACATAAGAGCCTAAGTCCCACAGACTTCCAACAAAACTTGGGCTTCTGGTGCCTAGTTCACTTTTGAAAATGGGACTCAGGTGCTTTTGATAATTTTACCCTATCCATCTATAAACAGATGTATATCTCAAACATTAAAACCAAAGAGGATGGCGCGGTTCATCAGAACAAGCCATTGCTATTATTAACTATTTATTATGATAGAGCCAAGATTTCAGGACTGGGATCCCAATCTGCTTTTTGGCTTACAAACACAAAGACAGACAAGGTGCCTTCCCCAAAGAAAGCTTAGGAGGAACAAAATGTTGCAGCACAGGAGTTGGAAATGGGGACAGGAAAATGTATTTAGCAACTTAGTATTTTACCCAAAAACATTTTCTCCATATCTTTAATACCCAGCCATTCCTGTAATAATCGTGGTAGTGTTATAAAGTTAAAGAAAACTCTAATTAGATATAATAGAAATAAATATCCAGGAGTCCTCATCAGTGACCTCATATTAAAGTTCAGTACACAGCCAATACATCTTATCCGTGTAAAGTGGACATTGCTAAATTACTGCCTGATCAATTCCACAATGAAATCTTGTCTCACACCAGTTCAAGTAAAGTTGTGGATTCCGATAAAACAGTGCAACTATTATTTCAATTTGAAAATGGGTTATTTTGGTTTAGCTTAAGTCAAAAAGGAAAATATTTAGTAAAGCATTGACTTATATCAATCTGGCTTGACTCAAACAGCTCTACTTTACTTCCCATAAAATAGTTCCAGTACTTCATTCAATAGTCTGCCCATGTTAAGGCTATTTTGCCTGCTGAATTTATTGCAACTTTTGCAACCTATTTCTCCCGCAAGGAGATAGCCTACTGCCTGTAGCTACATCTAATGGCAGCAGCAGCTCCCCTTGCTTTTCACAACACGCTGTGCATTGGTCTCATGGCAGGCACAGCCTTGTGTATGTTTTCTGTTTTCTTGTAGCTCTTCCCATAGGAATTTAAGGCCCTGTCTACACTTACCTCCGAGATTTGGCGGCAGTCGACGGGAGTTATGCAAGCAACGCAAAAAACTTGCGTAACTCCCATCAACTCCTCTGCTCCTCTTCTGCGTGCCGTCCTCACTGCACTGCGCCGACGGGAACCGCGTTCCCGCCGACGCAGCGCTGCGCCACTTGCAAAGGTGGTCTTAGTACGTTGATTTCTGGATCGACTGAGCGGGTCTGCCCTGACCGCTCAGTTGATCCAGAGAGATCAATCTGACAGCGGCGACTTTGCTGCCGTCAGTGTAGCCGTAGTCTAAGAAAACTGTAGCTTGTAAAGTCTTTCTGCGATGACAGAGCAGCTTCCCTAGCAATAGTCCAGCTCCGCCTGGGCTGTGCATATCTGAAACCCAGTGCAAACACGGCCAGTACCTTTGCACAGTCAGCACATCTGTGATGGGCTAGCTGAGTGGTCCCCAAGCTTTTTAGTTTGCACCCTCTTACCCTTGTCTGTGCCCCTTCCCTCACAGCTGGGGCTGGGAGTGGGAGCACCCTCGAGGCCAAGGGCTGCGGCTGGGGGCGGGGCCGTGGTGGCCAGGGGTCGAGTTGGAGATAGTGGCTGGGAGCCGGGGGCCAAGGCCGGGAGTGGGGCCGGCAGCCAGGAGCAGGGCGCGGAGCTGAGACCAGAGCCACGGCTGGTGGGACAGGGCCAGAGCAGAGTGGGGGGGCACTCCCTCCCTATCCCGTGGGGGTTGGCCTGGGCCCTGCCGCGCACCTGTGGCCTGGAGCAAGGAGTGCTTTTAACATGCCCCGTCGTGGCTCTGGGGCTATGCCTCACTGCAGAGTTCTCTCAGCTCTTAACTGGGTGTCAGCGCAAAGCCCGCTCCCCTCCACACACAAAACCTCCTACCGGAGCTCAGGGCTGCTTCCCACTCAGGCTGGTCGTCACTCTGCAGCGTCACACCACGCAAGGGCTGCTCGTCCTCCAGAGCCTTCCCCCAATTCCCCTCGTGTGCCCAGAAGAACAGACACTGGGAAAGAATGGTGGAGCCTCTCAGGTTACTGCAGCACCACCGTGCCCCCACCACTGCCCCCAGGGAGCACAGCCTCAGGAAGGACACAGTGATGCAGTGATGCACACCGGGACTAGGCCAGCCCGGCCGCTCAGACGTGGGCACTGAGCAGCAGGGCTATTGCTGCGGTGAGAGCATGGCCCAGCTAGTCACTGGGCCTTTCTGAAATGACACTCACGTGACACATGCGCCTCCAAACAGCACCACTAGCACTGCCTGCCGCGAGCAGCCACACTGCAACGCCCTGCCTGCATCACTGCTGGAAAGCTGTAACTCGGGTACAGCTGGCTGCCCACAACCACCACGCTGCCGCAGTAGCAACGCTGCCCGTCGCCTTCTCGTGCTACAGTCACTGAGCAGCAGGCAGCGTTTTCACTCCGCTGCACAGAGACCAACCATCCCCGTCTCAGCCACGGCCATGGCTACCCCTGGGCTACTTCCTCCCCGTATCTCCAGGTACCTGTGTCTGTGGGATCCTCAGTGTCGCTGGGGTAGACCACCCGCGGCAGGCTCGCCAGTCCCGCAGCGTCCACCGGCGACAAGCTCCTCTGCGAGGGGCAGCTCCTCCAGGTCCCAGGGCTCAGGGGCTGGCTCGGCCTCTGGCAGCAACTCCAGGTCCTGTCCCGTCTCGGGGGCTGGCTCAGCCTCCGGCAGCTCCTCCAGGTCAGGCCCGGCCTTGGGGGGAATCTCCCAGCCCTCCGGCTCAGGGGGCTCTGTCCAGTCACTAGGGCCTACGGGCTCGGCCCAATCTTGGGGGCCTGTAGGCCTTGGCCAGTCTAGGGTGTCCGGGGGCCCTATCCAACCCTTAGTGGGTGGTCACTGGGGCTGCTCCCGGGGTCCTCACCCCAGGGGGTGCGTGCACGCACGCTCGCTTGCTCACTCGCGGCAGCGGCCCGGCCCGGCCCAGGCCTTGGCTGTAGCCAGTGATGCCGCACATCTGCCTCTGGCGGCAGCTTCTCTCTGAGCTGTGTGGCCTGCTTCTTATAGTCTCAGCCTTGGCCGAGGCTCCGCCTCTCTGGTGCTGGACTGGTCGGCCGGCAGGACCTATCCCTAGCCGGCCTCCTGGTTGCCAGGCAGACTGGGCGGCCGGCCCTTTTTCTGTCCAACCCCGCGGTTGTAGCCCTTCTTCGGGCCCCGGCTCGGAGGAAGGCCACTGCACCTTCCTACACACAGCAACCAAACTCTGCAGGAAGGGGGGAGGAAGTAAAACAAAATAAAGGAAGATGTTTTGGGGGCATGCTTCCTTGTCAGAAAACGCTCAAATTACCTCCTTGTTCTGCAAAGGTCACTGAAACAACCTTCAGTGCATGCTTATTATGAGGCTGTGTGGGTTAGTAGACAGACTACAGACCTGGGATTTAGGAAACCTTGGTTCTAATCCCAAATCTGCCACTGGCCTCCTAGGTGACCCTGGGCAAGGTACTTTAGCTCTGTGCCTCAGTTTCCCATCTGTAAAAATGGGTGTCATTTGTAAAGTGCTTTGAGATCTATGAATGAAAATACTATCAGAGCTAGGTATTATAATAGTACCACAGAGAAAGGACATCTTCACTTCTACTCTTGCCTTTATGGGGTTCTACAGATTTGCTAATCTTATCATGGAATTGGCCCAAAGTTAGGGCTGACACATGGGAATCCTTTAAGAAGCACCCTGTTAAGAATCAGTCCTGCTTCTCCTGTACTTTGATTTCCCCGCTTCTCGCTTCAGTTTTTACTACTATTATTATTATTTATCTGAAAAAACAAATCTTTTTCCAGCCTCTATAATATAATAAATAGGAGCCCATTTACTATCTTCTTTTAGGAAGCCACAATCCTTTGAGATTAAAGTCTTCTTAACTGCAAGTGATACTGATCTCACAAGACAGCACCTACAGAAAACGTACCAGTCTGCCTCGGTGCTGAGCGACTGCTCTGCTCATGCCAAAGATGAGGCTGTGTGCCTTAGAGGAGGGTCCACAAAACGATTTTGATTCTCACAGAAACCAGGACTTACATTGGATTCCTCCATTTTTATGTCAGCAAGCCATCGGATGGATTCACAAAGGGAAACAGTGGTAAAGTACCATTCAACATGCTCATAAATGATCTGGAAAAAGGGGTAAACAGGGAGGTGGCAAAATTTGCAGATGATACAAAACTACTCAAGATAGTTAAGTCCAAAGCAGAATGAGAAGAGTTACAAAAGGATCTCACAAAACTGGGTGACTGGGCAACAAAATGGCAGATGAAATTCAGCATTGATAAATGCAAAGCCATGCACATTGGAAAACATAATCCAAACTATATGCATAAAATGATGGGGTCTAAATTAGCTGTTACCACTCAAGAAAGATCTTGGAGTCATTGTGGCTAGTTCTCTGAAAACATCCACTCGATGTGCAGCAACAGTCAAAAAAGCTAACCGAATGTTGGGAATCATTAGGAAAGGGATAGATAAGACAGGAAATATCATATTGCCTCTATAGAAATCCATGGTACGCCCATATCTTGAATACCGTGTGCAGATCTGGTCACCCCAGCTCAAAAAAGATACATTAGAATTGGAAAAGGTACAGAAAAGGGCAACAAAAATTATTAGGGGCATGGAACAGTTTCCATATGAGAAGAGATTAATAAGACTGGCACTTTTCAGGTCTATAAAATCATGACTGGCATGGAGAAAGTAAATCAGGACGTGTTATTTACTACTTCTCATAACACAAGAACTAGGGGTCACCCAATGAAATTACTAGGCAGCAGGTTTAAAACAAACACAAGGAAGTATTTCTTCACACAACGCACAATCAAACTGAGGAATCTTTGCCAGAGGATCTTGTGAAGGACGAGACTAGAACAGGGTTGAAAAAAGAACTACATACATTCATGGAGGATTAGTTTAGGTCCCTCAGTGGCTATTAGCCAGGATGGGCAGGGAAGCAAAACCATTTTCTGAAGTCTCCCTAGCCTCTGTTTGCTAGAAGCTGGGAGTGGATGACAGGGGATGGATGGTTTCCTGTTCTGGTCATTCCCTCTGAAGCACCTGGCATTGGCCACTGTCGGAAGACAGGATAATGGGCCGGATGGATCATTGGTCTGACCCAGCATGGCCGTTCTTATGTTCTTCAAGAGGAGGGGGGTTCGTTGTTATATTCTGAACAGGGATTCCATTCACTCTCTAACATGGCCCCAGCCGTCCATTGGCCCTTTATTCCCCACTGTTTCCTCTCACTCTCTTGGAAACGGAGGACTCCTAGTAGTAGATGTACTCTTCACTGCCAGAAAGCCCCCCTTTGAATTCCAGGTACTGAGAAGAGTGGGTGTACCACATGATCAGCTCAGCAAGATTCTGAGCAAGCCATAGCCAGCAACAGTAGTTATGGTCAGAAAAGTGACTATGCAAAATTTCACCTGCTTATTCAGCCCACCTGCTCTCTGTGTGTGTTCTGAGTCACATCTGCCTCTCGCACTGACAAAAACCACATTTCTACTACTCCCCATAGCAGTGCAAATGCAATCAGCTCAGAGAGGGAGCTCGCATATCATCAACAGACCCGTTAACCAAGTTCTAATGGCAGAATCCTTCTGACTGGTGGCGAAATGCCAGCTAGACAGAACTGAGCCCAACTCAGAGTCCAGGCTGAATTTGCAACACTGGCAGTTACAGGATTGCCCATTCCAGGTGTTCAAAATCATGAGTCAGGCGCCCCCAATTCATGAGATTGGCTTAAAAAAAGTGAAAAATCAGAAAATTAAAAAAACCCACATTGAGTTCTTTTGGTCTACCTTCTGTCTTTTGAACCTTTGGGGTGCATGTGGATTATTATTTATAGTTATATCCACAGTCAGGAGAGCTAGAAACTTACTTTTTTTAAAGATGAAAGCTGTGATTTTTCTTATTCATGTGACTCCAGGAACCTGGGCTTTAAAGAATTTAAAGAATCTCAAGATTTGCAATAAAATTATGAGAGTTAGCAACACTGTAGATAGGGGGGAAAACAACCTTCCATCTGAAAGCAGAGCAAATGTGAGCAAGAATCAAGGAACTACAATGAATATTGAATCCCATGATGCTATTTTACAATGATGTGCTTTTAATAAATGATTATAGTCTCTCAGCTGTGCTTAATACCATGCTATTTCACCTTCAAATGAAATATAATGTGAGGGAAACCGCAGAGCTAGCGTGGGTACATCTACCTGAACTAGGAATCACACCTCCCAGCTCGAATGCAGACAGATCCTTAGTCTCTTATATTTTACAATATTCCTGCCGATGGGCCAAATCCATTCCTGGTGTCATTTCACCAACTATTCAATTTGCAGTCCCAATCACAGTAATTGCACACACAAATTGGGCATGTGAAATTCCCCCCCGCACAACTGTATGCCTTTGTGAAAATCAGGTCCTTATTCTCTTATCCATGTTCAGCACAATAGCATGTAAGACAAACAAGCAGCAGAAATGTGAAGAGAAATAAAAGGAGAGCCAAGGAGGAGGAGGGGGGAAAACTTCCCTCCGTAACTGTGCTAAGGAATTTCTCTTTTACTACTGGATATCCCACACAACACAACCTAGACAATCAACTGGCATATGATGTGTTTTGTAGATGGATCAGCAGCAATGCATGTCTGACACACAGATGTTTCAACTTGGATTTGTTAGCTATCCAGCAATCAGACAGAATTCTGATGTTGATCATTTCCAGATGTTGCACACAGAAAGAGATTGGTCCATCCACTGCAAATAAATATACTCCTTTGCTTTTGGTCAGCCTCAGCAGCAGCGATATCCCATGAAAAGTGCACTCTCCCTGGGGTAGGATGGCAGGGATTTTGCAGTTGCCTTTATTGTGGCTGTCACTCCTCTGAACCAAAAATCCCTTGAAGCCATTTCTGAAGCATGGAAAGCTTTTGTTCTAGTTTTTCAAACGTACCTTTGAATACTGCCGGGGCTCAAAGAGGCTTTTGAAATCTAAGCCATGGCTTCAAAAATGGCTGTGCCGAGTCATCCCTCTTCAGGTGATGAGCATCAGACCGGGCGCTGGGGCGCAAGTGGCCGCCGTTAAACTGACTGCAGAAGGAAGTGGAGTGTTGCAAGCAGCCGCTGCCGAATGCCTCTGGCCAGCTGCACGGAAAAATTAAAGCAGGACAAATTCTTTTGATTCTGATGCCACTTGTGTCGCCTTCTCTGAGTGTCACAAGGCAGGTCCCCCAAAATCATGAGCCTGCCTGAAAAACAATGAGATTTTCAGAAATAAGAAATGCGAGGTTCATTTTATTCACCTTCTGGTACTTGAGCCTTTGGGGGCTATGTTTCCAAGCTTTTCCTCTGCAAAGGCAAGGGCTAGAAACTTCCTTTGCCTTTTTAAAAACAAGAACGAAGATTCTCACAGGATCACGGGGCTCCAGGAGCTGGGGACTGGCTGAAAACACGAAATATTGTGAGACTTGCAATGAAATCATAAGAGTTGGCAACACAGCAGCATGTTAAGAGCTAGAGACAGGAAGCTACATGCATGGCCTAGCAAGACCTTTATTGAACTTGTGAACAATGCTGACATATTTGTATGTGCTAGTAGACGGTTCTCTCTCCACATGCACATACGCAGATCTCTCTCTCATAGAGGTCTCCCTGCAAGCCCCATTATTCCTTTTGAAACTTTAAGAACAGGATGAACTGCTTTTAAAAAAAAAACCCCAAAAGAGAATCTGAGCCCAAGAACTTAACCCAATGTCGAGTGCAAAGAATTGTAAAAGGTACAGGACACTTTACTGAACAGCCTGTAAGGAAGACGCTGTTCATACCACCTACAAGGGGGCAGAGGGAAAGTGGATGTTTTTAATCTGCAAGGCATCCAGGCAGATTCAGGGGTTTTAACGCAGCAGTACAGTTATTGCTAATGAAGGTGGTGAAGCGAGGTAACACCTTTTATTGGGCTAACTTCTGCTGGTGAGAGAGCCAACCTGTCGAGCTGATGCGGAACTCTTCCTGAGGCCTGGCACTGAAGGTATTGGTAGCCAAGCCGTACCACTGGTTAGCCTGTCCCTGAAACGGCTGTTTGGGGAGGATTTCTTGGTAGCCACATGAGCTGCCAGCAGCCAGGCGGTTTCAGCCCTTAAGAATAGCCAGAGTGTGCTGAGCTCCCGCCGCACTCCCCGCCTCCCTGGCACCGGGGCTGCAAGGAGTGAAGCAGGCGCTGCTCCGCCCGCCTCACCCCACCTCTTGTGCTGCGGGTATTCCACTGAGGGCTGCTGGGAACACACAGGCATTCCCTGCTCTAGTTAGAATCAGGGCTGCAGCTGGAGCAGGCGGGGCAGAGCAGGCTGGCAGGGGCCGCTGAGGCTGGAGCACTGCAGACCAGGCTCAGTTGGTTGAAGTCACCAGATACACTAGATCTGGATCCTCTTCCCTGAAGGCCTCACCTCCATCCAGCAACGGCTTTCAATTCCAGTGGCAGCCAACTCAGAACAGCCTCGCGGGTTATTGGACATCAGGGAAACGCCACAGCTCCTCCAGCTGCTGTTCTTCCACACAGCTGCAGCATAGCTCTGCTCAGTCAGGCTTCACACGGATCCCAAACACCCAAACATGCAGAGAGGAAACCACCAGGAGTTTCCTCTGACCAGGTTTTCTCCAGATCATTTCACGGGTGGGTTCTGTCCCCTGGCCACGATGGCAGCTGTCCCACCCCCAGCTTTATCTTTCAGAAATACTCCTGGATAACCTCGAGGACAGAAATTGATACGGAGTCAATGTGGATTACACGTACTCCCTGGCTGTGGAACCTCCTTCTGTGACTCTGATATCCACAGCAGCTCGAGTCCCCACAGCTTGAAATGACACCTCTGGAGAGGCTGTCGAGGGAGACTCTGGGTCTGAAAGCGCGAGTCTGCTGCGGGATGCGAAGATCCAGCCGTGGTTGGCTTGACGGCCGCAGGGGGCTCAAATCTCTAACACAGTCTAGCCGCTAGAGGGGGCCAGCGACCCACACTGGGCTACGTGCATGTTCCTGGGTATAGGGTTTGCAGGCCCCAGAGAAAGATTCTCGGCCTACCAGCATCCAGTGGGGTCTTCCCATTGATTTCAACGGGCTGTAGATGAGGCCCATAGTCTCTGGCTTCGGACGTCGCACCACAAAGGGGGGAAGGGGACAGAGGAGTGGAAAGGAGGAAGGGGGACGTTTTTCATCTGTCATTATTTATGCAGCGACAGTACGTGAGGCTGAATCCTGAGATGTACAGAGCAATTGCAGCCCCATCACTTCAGTACTCAGCAGCTCTCAGGGTTTGCTCCATAGGGAGACCCTAAAAACATCTGCCAGGGAAAGGAACAGCTTAGCAGAATGCTGAGTCACAGAGGGCCAATCAAGGCATCTGCAGCGGTCTAAAGAGGAACAGCCAGGCTTGCTGGGCTCGTTTAATTGTAATGACTGCTCTTAAGGCTGCTCCCAGGAGCTGTCAGTAATAATAGCTCCTAACACACAGCTCCTATGAGCTCCACCTTTCATCAGGCGGCAGCAAGTGACTGACGGGAGTTTTCTGGAAATCCTCCAGAGTGTCACCTCGCCGAAGGTCAGCCATTCCGCTCAGTACCTAGCTTGTGCGTGCTGCACACAAGTCCCCGGGGTCCTGGTGTCAGTCTAAATCTGTTGACCTCTAGTAAGAAATGCTAATAAATGTCCACCCCTGAGTGGAATACAGCACAGACACCGCTTCCTGTTGTGCATTTAAATGAGCAGGAAGTCTTCAGGTTAATTGGTGCGTGATCACAGATTTTGTTAGCAGTTGTAACTAACTGTACGTGTTCCAGTCTGGAAGAAAAACAAAATTCTGCTGCTGGTGTTTAAAGGGGCACAGCCTTCTGTTCCAGAAATTGTTCCTAGGACTAACCAGTCGATAGCGCAGGAACAGATTAGAGGGAAAATCCTCTTTTCTTTTTTTAAATTTCAGCAGCTTTACTTCATGCCTTCAGCAGCCGTTTGTGTGTAATCAGGCCCCAAACATGTAATCAGACTGGCCGAGCTGCATCCTTGCCCCTTTACAGAGCCCCTTGGGATGTGTTTGCAGGATCTGGGCCTTCGTCAATGTCCCGTTGGTTCGATCGGTTTTTCCATGGAGCAAGAGGGAAGAGAGACTCATTGGAAAGAGAAAAGCCAGCCATCCCTCTGTGGTGAGCAGAGCAGTCACGCTGAGGTCCTTCCGTGCGCGGCCATGCATCCAGGAAGTGCCCGTCCGGATAGCGCTCGGACAGTCCAGTTCTTGCAGATACCAGGGGCTGAATCTCATGTTTGCTAAAGCTCCTTGACACTGCGTAGCCACTCATTGCAATGCTCCTTTTGGACCGCCAGCACATAGCAAACGGCCTTAGTGTCACTGAGAGTCCAGGCCTGCACCCCTGCCCTCATTCCATCCCCTCGCCCCAGGCCCGGCCCCCTTCCCTGCATGGCCTGCTTGCCACGGCTTCCTTCCACCCCCCCGCCCCTCCCCGTCGCCCCCTCCTCTCTTCCACACACCCCTTCCCCCAGGTGGCGAGTGACCGCAGGGTGGAAGGGGGGGCTCAGCAGGTAGGAGGGAGGGACACGGCGGGGGGGGGGGCTCAGCGGGGAGGAGGGAGGGACACAGCGAGTGACGGGGGGCTCAGCGGAGAGGAGGGACGTGGCGGCAGGGAGACCAGTCGAGGAAGGGGGCCGATCGGGGCGGGGGTGGGGCTGGGGGTGGAGTGTGGGGGAGTCACAGATGGGAGGGGTGGCATGGGGATCTAGGCTCCCCGAGGGGAAGCTTCACCCGCCACCCATGGCCCGGGCCCTTTTAAAATGGCCGGGCCCTGGGCGATTGTCCCCTTTGCCCCGTGGGTGGCTGATGTTCCACAGGGCTCTCGTGTTCGGTGTGACGCAGGGAGCCAGGTCAGGTCCCTAGTACTTTGGTGCATATCGCTATGATTTACTTATTGTTGGCACTGATGGGAGGAAGTGATTACACGTTTAAGCTGTTCCCTTCCTACTCACTTCTCTCTACTCTGAACAGCTGTTGCTGTTTTTCCCCACTTGGCTTCATGACACCTGTGACAAGCGTTTCCTAGTTCCTGAGAAAGATGGGCCAGATTCTCAGCTGGTGTAAATCAGTGTCACCCTCTTGAACTCAAGGGAGCTATGCCAGCTTACCCAGCTGAGGATCCGGCCCAGCATTTCGCACAAAGGTGCCTCTGAAAGCCTTTACTTTCCAGACATGGGTATCTATTGGGATGTATACTGCCTCTTTGGGGGGAAAAACAAAAAAATCCCTGTAATTCCATTCCCAGATCCCCCTTCACCCCCTGGGAACCCCTCTGACAATCTGGCCTGTTACATCACAGAGACAGCAGGTTACAAGACAGAGGACAGCAAAGGCGAGCTCAGATCTCAGTCAGCAAAGACAGCAATGAAACCAAGAGGCAGCACGGCATGGACAGGCTCCTGGATTCCAGGCACATTCTAATAGCCACTCTGGTTTCAGGGCTCTCCCCAGGGCACCTGCGCTGGCATTTGCTAACTGGGATGCATGTACTCTCTCAGGAGGTCAGTTTTTATTTATAAAGTCCTACATGTCCTGGGACCAACCTAGCTAGGATCCTGTGAGTTGCTGAGCATCTCCCACTCCTATTGACTTAAATGGCCACTGAGAGGGCTCAGCACCTGGCAGGATTGGGCTCTCCCCACATGACACACAGCTGAGGTGCTATGGTATATATGAGAGACGGTAGCCGGCAGGATATTTTTAGTTGGGGCTTTGGGATGTTGGAACTTGATTCCTTCCCAGGTTCGTAACTGCCCAAGTTTAGCAGCCTTCCGGGTGCTCAGCTGGGCTCCTTTTTCCACGAGGAGCTGGGTGCTTGGCAGAGACACCTTGGTGCAGACATCCAGTATGTGTCGCTTGGCTATTTGATTCGAGCAGGAATAACTGGGGAGCCTGTTTATTAGCGTATTTCAGCTCATCAAGGGTACCCAGAGCACTGGAGGGGCTGCTGCTTTACTGTGGTTCACAAAAATCCAAATCAATCAATAATATCTTTAGGAATGCTTCAACCCAAAGCCATACAGATGGGGAACAGCTAGACATTGCTTGTACTAGTCCCATGGACATTTAAAAAAGCACCAGGGGGAGTCTCAGAGAGTTGCCTACCCCCAAGGTGGACCAGTGCTACATGTCAGATGAGTTTTCAAAGCCTGCACGCTGTCCGTGTTGGGCTTTCTAGCAAGAGTTGGACTCTGAAGTGGATAGATTTGTGATGCAGAGTGGTAGGGACTCCTCAGCCATCAGCGTTTAGTGCAATGAAAATTTTGGCTTTACTTTTCTTTTAGGTCCCAGTTAAGCAAGGTACCTAAACACATGCCTAACTTTAAGCGAGTTTACTCTCCTTGACATCGACTGGGGCGTTTTGTGAGCTTAAAGGCACTGAACCCTTACTCACATGGGTAGTCTATTGATTTCAGTAGCACTGGGGCGCCTCACGCATGTAAGGCTTTAATAGGCTTTTAAATATAATGATATTTCCGACTGGCTCTGGCAAAGATGGTCATGGCAGGCAGATTTCTTCTCCAGGCTGAGCAGTGCTTGCATAGGAGCAGAAGGATACCGTGCTCCAACGCCTGGATCTGCTGCAGCTGACGATTCAATGAAGGGCTATTACTGGACACGGGTAAGAAGGTTGAGACTTTCAGGGGAAGAGGAACCCCCTGTAAGTGTTACTAGGATTTCTGATTTTGACAGTGTTGACCATGGCCTAATGCACTGTCTCTTAGACACAGACTTAAACAGCCAGTGCAGGCAAGGTGTTTCCTGGTCAGGTTGCAGAAGAATGGGGGTGGGCCACATACCTGCAGCGAACACACTTTGGATTCAAGGACAGAGGACAGGGGAGGTCATTCCATCATGAAGTAGCCTGAGAACATGAATGAACTTCCATGGACAACCAAACCTAGACAGCACCTTCCATATAGCTTCACAACTGATGGAACCAAAGTCCTTAGTTAGCTCAACAAATGCCATAAACCATAGCTGGTGTTGTTCTCGACACTTCTCTTGGATCTATCGTGCAACAAAAGTCATGCTGGTGGTACCTCGAAATGGTCCGAAACCACATTGGGATTCTAAGAGGATGTCTTCAGCAAGAGGGCGGAGACGATTCAAAAGAATACGAGTAAGGATCTTCCCAGCAATGGAGAGGAGGGCAATACCTCAGTGTTCCCACACATTGACTTGTCTCCTTTCTTAAAAATGATCACAACGTTGGCCTATTTTAGGTCAGGTGGAATTTCTTATTAACCCAAATTGGGCCTACTGGAGGGAGAGGGCTCTGTGAGGATTGGGAAGGTGGGCACGTTGAGAAAGAGTGAGGCTCATGGGCCAGAAAGGGAAGCCATGGAGAGGCTGAGGCTGATTTTTAGATCCACTTAATATTGATATTCAGGGTCTACAGCAGCCCAATGACATTGGTCCTCTCAGAGCTAAACAGTGGCCCGTTCTTCTCTCACTTAGAGCTGTTACAGACTCTGAGCCAGTGACTTGCTGTAGTGCTGCTTGTTAACATTCTCCAACGCGGGGTCAATTCCCAGCCTGCGGGGGAGTTAATCCTCTTGCTGGGCACAGTTGAACCATCCCTACCAGAGACATTAAACCCGCAGGGGTTCCACAAGACTCTGAGGAACGCAGCACTCTCCTCTGGAATGGACGAGATGGCATCCAATGGCAGCTCAACAAGCTGTTGTGTGAGAGGGAGGAAGCCCCAGGCTGCACCCCAAGATCTTTTTCCTCCTTGAAAGCTAGACAAGTTGCCGCTTTGCAGTGCTACCAGCACACTTTTCAGGGACAACATGGAAACACTTCTAGCCAAACGCAGCTTCATGCAAGTCTGCCAAGTGGAGTTGCCTCATTCCTTGGCCACAGTTATGAGAAAGTGGTTTTGTTTCAATGGGAAAAGCAGCGAATAGATACGGCAAGCCCTCAATCCTGTCTGCAGCACATCCACCCCGGTGTGTGGCGTTTATCACAAGAGGGGGACATTTTTGCAGGAGCCAGGTGTCAAGTTATTGGCAGAACATCCCTTCTTTGATCATGCATGCCCTGAACATCTTTCCTAGAGAATGCTAAAAGTTGGCTCCCTACCCTCCAAGCCAGTCCCCATTCTCATTACCCTTCCTTACATTGTCACATTCCTCCCCCCATCCTTCCTAGAGTGGTGAGTCCCAAGACCGCACATGCTGCTTTTTCAGGTCTGGTTGGCGAGATGGGCCATTTCCAAGAATACCTGCAGCATCCAAACCAGGAGCTAGGAAGAGCCAGAAAAGCCGTCTGTGGTGTTCATCATTCACCGTGTTGTCATGAACAGGGGCTGTCACACACACACGCGCACATGATACGCAGCTTGGATACACGCTGGCCTATTTGGATTATCACCAAAATAAGGGATTTCTGTGATATCTACAGCTTTGTCCCACAACAAACCTTCAGAAGTGCATTTGCCATTTCAGATGTCCCTTCTACATTGCTGAATGGGGCTCAGATTCAGCCCAGAGTCCAGGCTAATTCCTTCTAGCATCGTCCCTGGAAAAAGCCCCTTACAGAGGGCAGTTCTGGGAACTGGCTACAGTCTCCCCCCAGCTGGATCTGAGGAGGCAATAGGGAGCCGGTGCAGACCCAAAAAAGCAGGTGACGCATGCCATGGAGGGCCACAGGCAGCGCGACGAAGGGATTTAGGCCCAACTCAGCAAAGCTCTAAAGCACATACATAAGTCCCACCACCTCTACTACAGAAGGGGTAATTTATATGCAAGGCTAATGGACTTCAGCATGTGCTTTGCTGAACTGGGGCCTTAGGCCTTGATCCCAAACCCACTGAAGTCAGTAATGGTCTTTCCAGGGATTGCAGTAGCTGGGATCAGGCCCTTGGTGCATGTTCGGAGCCACCGCCCCCAGCAGAAGGAACTTAGAACTGCTCCTGCCAGCGGCAGCCTCAGCACGAGAGGCCCAGGAAGGCACTAACACCTGCCTCCTTTGAGGTGAATCTTGTAGGGCACATGTTGGCTCCAGCAGGTCACCGTACCTTCCACCTCTCAGCGGCAGCTTGGGTGAATCGAGCCCTAAATGGGGAAAAAAAAATCATATTGATCTATCATCTCCCTTTCGTCTATGTCAAGGGCTGTCTTGTACAGAAAACTCCGTGATTATAATTTGCCCTGGAGCCACTTGCATGCACAGTCCTCATGCTAATGCGCCATGACAATCGTTCCCCTTTCCCTGTAGGCAGTGAAGAAGATGTATAAACTGGAGGTCAGAAGGTCATTGGCTCACCGAGCTAGTAATATGTCTTATGCTTCAGATTGCTTTGAGCACTGCAAACAAACCCCAGGCCTTCGGGACGTTCTAGTGGAATATTAGTGCCCCTCCCACCCAAAACAGCAATTTACATTATTTTCTTCACTCTCAGGACCAGATTCTTCTCTCACTTACACTGGTGCAAATCAGGAGTGATTCAGTTAAAATCAGTGGAATTGTACTAGTGAAAAACCAGCATGAACAAGATCAGAATCAGGGTCCTAGATATTTTAGAAATAGGCTATTTGAGTCTGAAAACTATAGATTTTATGGCAGCCACTTCCTTTCAAAAGGACCAAAATTATTCAAACTGTTTTCACTTAACACTACCCATGGAGAGAAGAATTCTTGTGACACAGTGTTATACATGGACTAAAACAATGATTAACTGGTAAAGCCCCATGAAATGTCACCCTCCAGCCTTCCCACTAGCCCCACCCCACTTCTTCAAAGAATTCTCAGCAGGTATTGTATTCCCACATCACAGAGCCACTATTTAAAAATATACAGACCGCAATTCAAGAAAGCACCTAGCCCAGGCTTAACTTTAAGCATGTGCTTACATCCTGTTGAAGTCCATGGGATTAAAGCACATGTTTAAGTGTAGTTCTGGATAAGAATAGATTTAAGAATGCATTTATGTGCTGTCTTGAACTCAGGCCATGGTTTGTGATGTTTTGGGAGAGCACAGAGCCTGCAGTATTGCCAACCCCAAGGTTTCAGAAGTCATGAGAGCAGGCCCTTAAGAAAATCATGAGATTTTAAATAATGCATTTTCAGTTCTTTATTCGCTTTTCAGTTTAGGGTGCACACTTTCAAGATGCTCTCTGAAAAGCAAGGAACTTATTTTTTTCCCAAAAAAATACCCCAAATGGAACAGTTCCAGACATAATCACATGACTCCAAGAGCTGGGACTTTAAGGAAAACACTAGATGTCCAAAGACTGTCGATAAAAATCACAAGAGTCGACAGTACTGTAACTGCTGTAGCATCTCCCTTTCCTGCGTACTCAGCAGTTTATATTGAGCATCTGCAAGGGCGAGGTGGCCTCTCAATCTTCCCTCCAGCTGCTGAAGTTATCATTCACTCTCCTCCACTCCAGGAATAGCAGTTCTATTTCCAAGCCCGAAGAAGGCTAGACATTTCAAGAGGGCTTAATTCCCATTTAGGCACCAGAATAAGTGACCAACCTTTCCAAAGAGCTCAGCATGTTGGCACTGCCTGCTTTTGAAAACCTGGCCACTGTTCTGGTTGCCTGCGTAGAAGCTGAGTTCTTTTGAAAATTCTGGCACAGAGTTGTCAAACAGTACTGTGCTGTCCACATGTGGTTCCTGTTGACTTCACTGAAAGACGCACCTGTACACGTGGAAACAGGGTTTGGGTGTTCGTTTTACTTTCCTCTGGGCCTCAGCAAGCAATAACAATAATAATATGACATGACAGGGCTGAGGAGACCCTTTGACGTTATGTCAAAATATAACTCCCATATTAAAGCCTTTCATGGCAAAAATCAAATTACAAGAAGGCCTCAAAGTGAAATTCCCACAGAAATGCTTGACTGTGCTAAACAGGCGTGGGACCAGATGATTTTTAAATACGTAATTTGCAGAGGGAGTGCGAATACTTTATTACAGGGTACAATGGTGGGAGACCACAAGCCATTGTGACTATAAATGAAGAAGCAAGAAGATGACACTCCCAGCCAGCTCGTTCTGGACCATCCCCATGGCGCTCAAGCACTTCCCAGAACAGTTTTTGTGGCTCCAATAACATCTATGTATCTTATGATCACTCTAATTAAGGCCAGAAGGGACCATTAAGATCATCTAGTCTGATCTCCTGCTTAGCACAGGCCAGAGAATTTCCCCCTGAGATTCCTCCAGAGAGAGGGTGGAATCCTGGTTCTATTAACTTCAATCAGGGCAGAATTTCACCCCTAGTCTTTTTAAAGACTCCAAGATCTGATAAATATACTCCTTTGTTTAATGGGGTCCTACACAAGGAGACCGATACATTTGATGGGTATAAGTCAGTGAGCCAACACAGCTTTATAAATGTAGTTTTATACATAGGTGACTGAGATATTGCCCGGGCTATATACCAGTCTGCAAAGCAGAATGGGGTGGACTGTAACTAGCCACGGCTTTGAGCAAGGAGACACACTGCATTATCTAGAGCGGAGCAAGAGGAGAGAGTCTACTCACTATGCAGCTCAAGGAGCAGACAAGTTAATATGAACCAGATTCAGGCCTGGAAGACAGACAGCAGTTGTAGCTCTGTACACTTCAGCTGGAGTAAATCAGCCTAGCTCCAGTGAAGTCTATAGCACTAATCTGATTTACACCAGTTGAGGATGTGATCATATGAGCCAAGTTATGTTCTCAGTCTCAGGCGTGCTACCTCACTAGAATCAATGGGGTTACAACCACATAGCCGACAGCAGGAATTGGCTCTGTGTTTCTTGAAAGGTTTGGCTGGGTGCATTAAGCTTTGCCTAGTAACTTTGTAGTGAGTTGACACTAACTTTTTTCCTATTGTAATTTAAAATCAATACATCTTTGGTCTGGGCTAATCTGGATTGAATCTGACCATTCTACTTGAGAAAACACGGAGCACTTCTGCTCTCAAAGAGCATGTTGCTCTCCTAACTTCATTTCTGCAGCTGGTACTGGAGGGAATCTGCAGGCCAGAAGGAAAGGATCAACTTCAAAGGAATTCCTGGCACGGCCTGAGGTTAGAGGGGCTCAAAGCATGGGGGAAAAGAGAAGATTGTGCTTTGGGTGGGACTTTCTGATGCACTCACCGTTGGCCTAACTCTGTTCCCACTGAAGTCAATGGCAAAAGTCCCGCTGACTTCAATGGGGGCAGACTTAGGCCAATGCTGAGCTGTTGGGAAAGATCCCAGCTCTCATTTTTACAAGAACACTGACAGCAAGTGCAGGGAATGGACGGAACAGGAGCGTGATGCAGCACAGCTCCCTTAGCACTCTCCATCTCAGTTCTGACTGCACTCCTTGAAAGAAACAAGCAGCCACACTTGCCTGAGAGTGAAGGATACCATGTCTATGCCTCAACAGCAAAGAAAAAGTGCAAGTAGGAAGGGACAGCCTTGCAAATGATTTGATCTCAGTTGCAATACTGCTAACGCAAGGGTCGCTGCCATTAGCTGTCCCGTAAGTTTGACCAACCAAGACTCCACTGGGAATGGTTTCATAATTGGTTAGTTGCCCTGCTACGAATAGTTCACCATGATAATGCTGGTAGCACAATTCTTCCTCCCCTCCTGTAGCCATGAGCATTGGATACTAAGTGTGCAGCATTTACACAGCAGAAAGGAAATTCTTTTGTACGTGTAAAGAAGAGGTGGCCCAATGGTTCTGTGGGCCAACGCTCCCTAGGCCATTCTACGGTGACGTCCAGGCAGAGCTGCCCTCGCCATGAGTGCAATTGTAACACACTGGTTGCTGTCTTTGAGCTGGGCTGTCCCAGTGAGGAGGAGACTGCGACTGATTGACAGCTGACATTACTCCGGTAGCTGAAGCACTATGGGCTTGTGCTGCCA
Organism: Emydura macquarii macquarii; assembly: GCF_026122565.2. Taxonomy (NCBI): domain Eukaryota; kingdom Metazoa; phylum Chordata; order Testudines; family Chelidae; genus Emydura; species Emydura macquarii. The sequence goes on along the minus strand of NW_027131588.1, from coordinate 25,163,621 downwards.
GTCTGCACATCTCTCCCTGATGACGACTGATGTCTGTGTGTGCATGCAGCCATGGGCGTGTTTCACAGAACTCCCTCTGGTGCTGAGCAGCGAGGGCTTGGCTACGTGCGATGAACGCCAGAGATACAGCCTGAGTTTGGGGCACTCCATCTTTCAAAATGGGCTTTTAAGGAGAAAAACCAAAGACTTACCAGTAAAACACTCAGAAGGTTTCACCGTTGGGTTAGAACAGAAGGCAACAGCAACGTTACAGAATGTTTAACTGAGAGCAGCTCATCAAGTTAACCTGACCTCTCCGTAAACACCACCAAAAGATCTCAGTTCAGTTATTGGGGGAACGCTAAGGAGAGAGTCTCACAAGGTTTGCTGGCAAATGTCAGAACTGCCATATAGCTGCAGAGTCACTCTGCCTTTCTGGTATTGCAGATGTTAGCCGTTTTTTCTGCACTCCGTCATAACAGCCTGGCCATTTACCCTCTTGCTCTGAAGACTCGATGGACTCCGTGCTAGTCTTTGGGCTCCCACTGAGATGATCTGTCGCTGGCGGTGCTTTGATAAACCCCGGTGTGAGGCTGTAAGCAGGAGGATCAGACAATCATTCCTAGGTCACAGTGATGCCTGTGGAGATGCTGTTTACTCTCAGCCCCCGGGCAACTCAATGGGCGAATTTTAGCTGTGGTCAAAATCCAGTCACATTCCCCGAAAACGTGGATTTCATGCACAGAATGAATGTGACCGGTTTCACCCAGGCCTGTGAAATGCTTAGAGAAGAGTAATAATGTCACTTCTCCAGAAGATGGCACCGTTTGCTTCCTAGCGTTATTTCTGGCCCTCACACAAGCTGTTCTTACAGAACATTGCTGCAGCCCTATGCGCCCCGGGATATCAGCGGGACTCGGTGGGTGAGGTGACACCTTTTATTGGGCAGCTAGAAGAGTGCTGTGTGGATCGGATGTGCGTCTCTCTCACCAAGAGAAGCTGAGCCAATAAAAGGTATCACCTCACCCACATGTCGCTTGGACTCTGCGACACGGAAGATGGCTCCGAGGCAGGGGAATCAGCCAACTGCTCCATAAAGCCACTGGTTCAAGCCCTGCTGGGGTCACCGCAGGCTGTCGCTTCCTTGATGCAGATCGATCACCCTGCGCTTGACCGTCGGGGGGCGGCTGAGGAGACTGTCCACGCTCAGAGGCTGCTTGTTCTCATGACAGCACTGCTAGATTGCAGGGCACCTTGGAGGTTGCCTTCCCGGCATCTCTTCCACCAGTGCTGTGGGTGCATTTCAGTGACGCTCCGCATGAGCCTGTAAAGGCGCGATGGGAGAGCAGCACTGGCTGCTTGCAAGGACACTGCCCCGGGACTCCGAAGGCCCCGTATGTTCTCAGCCAGGCTGCTGTGCGATCTCGGGACGGTCACTTCGCCCAGCTACACCTCAACCCACTCATCTGTGAGCTGGCGATGAGGGTGACGACACACACGGCCTTGAGATGGTGTTTTCAGCTCGAGTGAGCGTTAGCGCCAGGGACGTTATATAAACGCACAGACTCGATTTTAGACGACAAGCCGCCGTTTTCGTGGGGAACGGGAGGCCTTGTGTATCCACTTCTGACAACTGCCATCGGCTTGCAGCTCGCGTCTTCCTGTGCCTGGTGTTGAGTCCACAGACGCACACACAGAAACCGATACCTGCTGTTTTCTGTACGATTTTAAACTGCTCCTGAGCTAGGATCGTGTACTCAGGAGACAACAGTTCCCTAGACGCCCCACGGCAGAGAAAGAGGCTGCTACAAGAACTCTCCCAAAGAACAGACTCCATTCCTCTCATTGATGGTCGGAGAATGGTAGGAGCAGGCTGTGCTCATTATCTGGGGAAAGGCAGAGCCAGTCTCTGGCTAGCTGGCAGGAGGGGGACTGTGGCACCAGGCAATCTGGATTCTTTTTCCAACTCCCTGCATGATCTCAGGCAAGTCGCTTCATGTCTTTGCTCAGGGGTTGCTTTACAGGCGCCCTACCCCTGTTGGGCCCCTGCAGCATGCCAGGCAGTCTCTGCTGTGGCTTACAAAGCCCCTTTCTGGGCTGGTTTATATCAACTCAGGTTCATGCAGAGCTGAATCCTTAATCACAAACTAACCCGAACAATCCTCAACAAGTCCTCAGCACAAAGTCCAAAATCGTAATTCAGTAGTTCATACTTCAGCCACGTCCAGAGCGTGCTCTCCTCTGTCACGCCACGCCACCTGCAGCCAGCACCCTGGAGCGCAGCCTCTGACCCTGCTTCGATTCGATTCCTGAGCTTCTCGCAACCAACGAACCAACCAACCACCTGCACCTTCCTGCCACCTTGTATATGTGGATTACCAGATTCCCTTGAGGTCGGGGCTCATCTTGTAATCAGGGCTGGCTTAGCCCCCAGCTCTCCAGCCCATGGGCAAGTCATCCTGTTACATTCCCCATCCCTAAAATAGGCATGAGATTACAAATTGCAGCAGCCCATCTGCCTAGCAACACAGGTCACAGTGAGCACACAACGCTTCCTGTGCTGGCCCCTCACTGAATACAGAACCCCAGCCAAAGACTCTGTCCTAATATTTATAGCCTGTCCATGAGGAGAACCGCACGCCTGAGAGACCTCTTTACCTCCACTAGCCTGCCATGCCCATTCTATGGAGTCATGAAACTCTTCATGAATACGGCCTGGCCAAGCCTATAGAGAGAAGAACAATATCTGGCCTCACTGACTGGAACCAAGTGGCAGGACTAAGTCTCTTTGGTGGGCTTCACTCAATTGTGCCCACACTGTAAATGAAACACCTAGACAAGACATCAGTTGTCTGGGCTGGAAAAGGAGGGAGAAATTATTTTTGCGTACTTGGAAGGTGCTCAGATACCGTAGTGCAGTGGAAAGTCCTCCCCCCCCCCGCGTGAAACCCTGCCGCCGAAAAGGGGCAAACGGCGGCAGGGTTTCGGTGGAGGGCATTGTTCCCCCCATGTAACCCCGCCGCCGCTGAAAGTCCCCCCCCGCCGCTGTGAAACCCCGCCGCTGCCGCAAGTCCCCCCCCCCCCTTTTTTTCCCCGAGTGGTACTCGAGAAAAAAAGGTTGAGAACCGCTGCTGTAGTGATAGGAGACCTATTAGCGCCTGCATAGATATAAACAGGAGTCATTTACCAAGTGCAGGTCTGGATTGCATTCTGGGAGTCCAATCAACTTGAGGTCACATGACAAAGCTTGTTCACCAGAGAAAGAATGACATTTACACCGACTGCCGACTCGTCCTCCAGGAAAAGTGCCACAGGCAGAGCCTCCCATAACTAGCGGAGAGATGAGCACCCCATGAAGTCCACGGTGGATGTTGTTTTGCCAGTCTAACTAGCCTGGGCACTGCTAGTTTGCGTTCCAGGAGAAACCCTAAAAACAAACAAACAGGATGGACAGACTGAGTTAGCCCCAAAGTTAAGGGTGGCTAGATCCAGTGGTTACATTGGCTTAGGCCCATCTTTTCCAGACATTTCTGGAGGATGGGAGCTTATCTGAAAATTCAAGAGCTGTGTTAAAAGCATGTGAGTGTCTTGGTCTCACACTATTCCCATCCCCAGGCCAGTGAAGCTGCACAGAATGAAAAACCAGACAACCCAAACAAGTCAATCTGACTTTTTCAAACTTCCAAATGAGTGCTGGTTCTGCATGTCTGTTCAGGACTGGTTCGGTTAGGTGCTGATAAAATAAGAACTTTCAACCCTTCCAGGAATTAGAAGTTTGTTAGGAGAACAGTAGCCTAATATTGGTTTTACTCCCCGTTCCCAGACTTACCTAGGGCACAGCCTGTTTGTTAGCAAGTTCTGTCTGAATGCTTGGCGAACATCAGCTCTTCAGACGTGTTTAACACATTGGCTGCTGATCCCTTCTAAAAATTCTGGCCCAAGGTGCCACGTCAAGTCACTGTCTATTGTTACTCCTATTACTCAGAGGAGCTTCATGAACACGGTTTTTGGGCATCTCCACTTCTGAGGTGGCCCAGTATGTTTTATCCATTGTGTCAGTGAGACAATGAGGGAAACACGGCTATGCTCAAACCCCCAAAGTGCAGCGTGTTTCGTTATTGTGGTGTGGATAAAGAGGGAATTAAGTCAGTGAGCCTACCGCTGTTGTCATTCACACCACTTTCATTCTGGTGTAGCACCACTGACTCGAGAGGTGTTACTCCTGATTTGCCCCAGCACAAGAGGGAGGAGAATCTCACCCATAAACATTAATTTTCATGCCACCTCTTCATCTCGCCCAAAGGATGGTATGTTGTGCCATAACCCAGTCCTCTCCTAAGCCTGGTTAACGGGCATGTAAATGGCCAAGGTAAAGAGGAAATATCAGAGAGATTCCTTTGAATCATGGTCTGTTACCATCCTAGAAGACAAGACAAGTGCCTGCATGCTCTGTAGGACAGAGTGAGTGTACCCTAACTTTAGTAATGAACACTTGCTTCAGGCTAAGACAAAGCAGCATTTTACTGAGGGGTTTTCATGTCTGACGGGAGTCACAGGGGATGCCAGGTAATGGAGATGCTTACCAGAAAAAAATGTTTTGTTCCTTTCAGATTTTTTTTTCCCTTTAAAAGCACAACAGCTATAAAGAAAAATGTACAGAGCAAGAGTATTGGACGAAATCCATGCAAAGAGAATTCATTCAATTGAGCCAATATGATTAGGGGCAGATTCAGCAGAAATAAAACAGCAGCAAATCTGTACCAGCATAATCAAAACCCAATTACTATAAGCAAAACACACCAAACAAAAAGATTCTCTAACCTGTTTCACTCTTCAGCACCAAGGAGCGCAGTCCTGTCTTCCTATTATTATTATATTTATTACAGTAGTGGGTAGATGTTCCAACTGCAATTAGAGTTCCCTGGTGCATTGTTGTACATACATCTCATCAAAGATAGTCTCTGCTCCAAAGAGTACACGATTTGTATGGCCGAGACGGATGAAGGATCATTAACCCCATTTTACAGACAGGAAACTTAGCATCACAGTGAGATTAAGTGACTTGCCCACGATCGCATAGGAAATATGGCTACACGCGTGAAATATTGGCCCAAATTGGTGAAACTTTTGTGCATCATGAGTTGGGCTCTGTCTGGAGGGAGCTTGAGAACTGTGGTTTCTGGGCCATGCAATAGCACGCAAATTACTAGGAATAACGTGCCTGTAACACATCTTTTTAGAAGTATTTCCAGTTAATGCCAACGTTAGATCCTAATCAAGAGCCGAGTGCCAGAAAGTGTAGGTTTACACTGAAGTGACTCTTCCTTTCTCTGGAGACATCTGTCTGCTGCCATCTGTTGTTGCCTTGGAAATGAATGTCAGATTGGTTGGAAAGCAGTTTTAAACAAACCATTGTTCTGAAAGACGACTCACAGTTGTAGCTGGTGATGTCACCAGAACCTCTGTATCTGGTTCCAGGGAATTTCCAACGGTCTCTTATCTACCCCATATGGAATGTGTCCCATTCCCCAGCAGCAGCATTGCTGCTCCTCTGGGCTTTTCTTGATGGAGCTACGCAATGTGATACAATGGTGACGGACACACACCACTTGCATTTTGCATTCAGTCTGCAGCCCTTTCTGATTCATGTCTTGCGTGCTCACATTCAGCCCAGCGATTACTAACTCAAGCAACGCATAGGATCTGGAAGAATGATTTGCACATAGCCAATGGAAGGATTAGGTCAGGGTGTGATGCGCTCCTGGTGACCTGCACCATGATGGAGGTGAGCTGCTGCAGCTTGTTCTAGTGGGAGCTCGTGTGTAGTTTTCCCATCAGACTTCAGCCCAGAGGTGGAAAACATACGAATCGCTGTGGTAGGCACCTGACCCAGGAGGAAGGGGTAGAACTTCATAGCGAGCGGGAGAGGAAAGATGGTGTTTTTTGTCACTGGTGCTACCTAGTCACCCAAGTTTAGGGCTGAGGTCATGAAGCCGTAGTGATGGGGCCATCCATTATTTCATAACGCCTCCCATAAGACGAGGTGCATGCCCTGCAGATGTGACAATCTAAGGCAGAAGAAACAAAACCCAGAGAAATATTTACGGCATGGAAAAGCAAGGAGATGAGTGCTGAAAGGTCATGGAATCAAGAACAAGAGAAGGATTTGGAGGACAAGAGAGAGGATGTGGTTCCAAGTATATGACCAGCATGAAAGAAAATGCAAAGCTCTGGGCTTAGGAGTGCTGTGTATCCACAGTTCTGCACGGAGGGTAGGCCTGCATCATTGCAATGTAAGCCCTGGGTTAGAGGGACTCACATCAGCTGACCCGTGTTAGGGAACCTGGGCTTGTATTTTATCCTCAGGTTAATACTTTTCTCACACAGGCGTGAAGCGAGGCTCTGACATCCACACTGCAATGTGCAGACCCAGCGCAGAGTAGCCGTTCCCAGAGTCCCTAGCACTCCCCCCTCCCCCCCGCTGACACGTGGCTGCTCTAGCCCTAGGACCGTGGTGCATTGTGGGAAAAGTTTATTGCTGCCCTGCACATTGCCAAGAAGCAGCTCACTTTGCAAACTCAGGAGGCTCCTGATAGTGTGTTTGCAGGTGGGTGATCAGATGAGACGAGAATGGGTTAATAGGGGCCTGAGCGGCTGCTGTTTGCAAAGAGGGGAGGAGGGGGCTTCTGTTTTCCACTGTTTGCCAATTGTGGATTGCAGATTGTTGGGACAGAGAAGACTAAGGAAGTTGTCCCATGGAATTGGGTGACTCCTGGGACCCATGTTAAGCAGGGCTGCGTCTCCACTGCAAAGCAATAGGGCTCAGACCCTGGGTCCCAGTTTAACTGCAGGGTCTTGGGACCCTGGGTTAGCGCAATTGCAGTGTAGACAGAAAGGGGAATTAGGTTTGAGCCCAGGCTCAAGCCGGGCTCACACTGCAGTGTAGACATATCCTGAGGTGGTGTCGATGTGTGTTGCTCCAGCAGGAACTCATAGGACCTTCGTAGCACAGTGCTGGGAGTCCGGAGGACAGAGCGCTTAGGCAGGGAGGCGGCACCGAGAGCTATCAGCATACATAGGCACAGTCACACACATACACGCTTCCTTCTCTGCTAAAAACGCAACACATGGTGCTGCTGGGGCACTTTGGGAAGGAGGCGAGTTGAGCTTCTCTGCGGAACCAGCTCCTTGTCCTCCCCAGCTTTCAGTTCAAAAAACGACTTCACGGGGGCCCCCCATCGCTACTTTTCCTGGCTGCACCTCTGGTGGCGTTCCTGTTCTCTGACTGGACGGATTACCATCTGTAACTAACCCACAGAGTGCAAACTGTGGCTGTTACACTGAACAGACCATCCCACATTCACAGGCTGCTGGCTACGGTGCAGCTTCACAGAGCTCGTTCCCTACTCTGCAGCATGACTTGCGAGAGGTGCTTGCTGAACCACTTTGCAAAAAAACCTCAGCAAGAATGCAAAATCCTGGAATGTATTCAATCTGTTCACGGGCAATTTGCAAAGAGAAAAATTGGTGAGAATCCTTCAGATAAATGATTCATTCAGCATCATTTGTGTTGCTGCACTCTGCAGGAAAATGCCGCTTTAATAGGTTTATAAGATCATTCCAAGAGGTGTCTCACACACACACTGCTTGCAGTGAGACGGGCGTTACTCGAATTGTCTCAGCATTGCTCCAGCTCTGCTCAGTCAGTGGCTGGGGTCGTCAAACCCGCTCGGCAGGTGGAGGAATGGCAATTATCTATGTTGGCCACTACGTCGGCAATGCCCATCTCATTCCAAAGACCAGGCTAGTCTGTGACTTGAAGCACAGTTCCTACACAACGGACAGCACGTAGTCAGTCTGCCATGTCTGTGGAATAGCCCCAGCAGACACTGTGTCCGAGAGGCATCCTAAGTCACAGTTTCCTCTGTCCTTCCAGGATAGGGCATGGTGCCTACTATCCTATCATAGCAGGACGTGACACCCACCCTGCTGGCTCAGCTCCTTTGGCCAGGGAGTAAGAGATGGGGAGGTGCATGGAGCCAAGGCTCCACCCATTCCCTGCCCACTTGCTCCAAGGAAGTCGGGCCTGGATCTTCAAAGGTATTTGCTTAAATCCCATCAAATCAAAAGGCGTTGAGGATCTGGGCCGAGGTGTCCCGCTCACTTCTCTCTCCTTGGACCAGGGTCTGAGTAACCCACACACTGGTGTACAGGTGTGAAGTCCGAGTCACAATCTAGTTCACAGGAGTGTGAAAGAGCCATTTGAAAAGATCTATTAAAAGCAAATTTATACCAGAGCAGAGCAGAGCTGAGCAGATAATTCCCAGTGAATAATGAGAACAGAATATTTTGCAGAAGGTCACAGCATTTGACCTTGAGACTTTTCCCTGTACCACGTACAGAATTCTAAGGGGCAGCTGGTATTACACGTAAAAGTGAGAGCTGCGAGGAGGAGAGAAGACAGAACAATTTTAAAATGCAACCTTCTGCCCTAATTTCACTTACAAATCAGCCTGCTCCTCACTCTGCCATGAAAACACAGGAAATCGATTCTCTGGCTTGGGGCAAAGCGGGGAGTGGAAGCGAATCCCATATGAATGTGGAAAAAACCAGTGCAAATGGTGCATGGTGGGATTAGTGCCAGATGCTCGGCTGGTGTCAATGAGCATGGGCCCACTGCAGCCAAAGGAGCGGGGCCAGTCCCTCCCGCTGGGGATCCACAGCACACGTCTCACACTCAGCTGGAAGTGTAAATCCCATGTTCAGAAGTGACGCAGGCCTAGATGTCAATGGGAGTTAGGCGCCTATATACCTTCGCGATCTGGGCCTTAGCAAATCAGCAGCTCATTGAAAGTCAGCGTGTCTCAGGCCCCAAGTGTCTCAGGAGCATTTGAGCAATGCACCCCGAGCCCTTTATTTCTACAGCCGCGTGTGTATTAAGTAGTACTGGTGGATTGAACACAGCTTACGCCCACCCTACCGCCGAGAAGCAGCAGTGAACACACACAAATCAAAGTCAGACTGTTATTCAGATGTAACCATTTCACAAGCAGGAGCCGATGGGCCAGATCAGCAGCTTGTGCAAACCAGCGTAGCCCTGCTGACGTCTGGGGGCCAGATTCTCGACTGGGATAAATCCGTCTGGCTCCACCAAAGGCAGCGGAACGACTCATTTACACCTGTTGAAAATCCAGCCAAGGATCTGAAGGAATTAGTCACCCGCCCTGCCAAAATGTTTACCCACCTATTCTTTCTTGGTATCCCCCTTTCTGCCTTTATTCTGAGTCTCCACCCCTCTAAACAGAACTGTCCTCTCCCCAGAGCCAGCCCAAGTTCTCGGCGTCTCCAGTCCCCGTCTGTGTCCAAAGAGCCATGTCCATTTCCCTTATTTGCCTGCAGTGGCCCGGCTCCACCCCACAGGGCTGTGAGCACTCTCCTGATGTGACACAAGTGAAACCATGTGGGGGCACCTTGGTGCTGTTTCAGGCACGCAGCAAACAGGAAAAAAACACATCCATGAGTTCTAGGGACATGAGAGGTGAAACTGGCAGGAAGCAAGCAATGGGAAACAAAAAAAAGCTTTCCATCGCCGTCTTCATGGAAGGATGGGATGCAGAGATGGAGAAAGATCATTCAGTTACCTGGACCATCTCCTGGCCAAAGCAGGATTTCTGCCAGGCTGGACTTTCTCGACTCTTTCAGCCTTTCTGTGTGACTCAGTGCTTCCAGCCCTTCCGCTCATTTTAGTTGCTCTTCTCTGAACTCCCTCCAGTTCATTACTATCTCCTTGGTAACAAGTTCCCTAGAACGCAAGGGAATCAGACATGTGTGATTCCACCAGCAGGGTTTAGATAGAGATAGCTTATTATTATTTGTCTTACAGTAGGTCCCAGAGGCCTTTGCTGAGATTAGGGCCATGTGCCGCACACACACACACACACACACACACGCACAGAGGTTATGTCTATTCTTACAATGCTACAGATGGTTCTGCCATCACTGGGGTAAATCCGCCTGCCTGGGAGGCAGCAGTCTGGTTGACAAAAGAATTCTTTCCTTGGCTTAGCGCTGTCTACACGTACTCAGTTGAACTAATGTGTGAGCATGTGTAAGTTAACATGCAGACATACACAATATGTACACATTACACATGTGAGCATGTGTATACATATACATATATATTAGAGCTGGCTGAATTTTTCTAACTGAAACAAAGTTTTTCATTCAGTTTGAATTGACATTTTTAAAAGATTTAGTTTAGAATCAACATTTGGACATTTTAAAAGATATAAAAAGAAACATTTTGTGTCAGCTGAAAAAGTCAGAACGATTCATTTAGACATTTCAGAATCAAAATTGTTCTGATCTCTTTGTTGCTTTCAAACGCTGGATATTTTGATTTTTGCCTGTTTTAGGATGAAGACAAACACTGAAATATCACAATTCCTCACAGGACGGAAACTCCGTTTTCTTAACAGCTCTGTTTATATCTACTAAAGTATCATCAACAATGAAAAATGTCCTTCTCACTCAAAAAGAAGGGCAATTTAAAAAATAATTCTTTTCAAATTGGTCTTGGAAAATACTTACCGTTCTCCAGCCAATTCCAGTCCTGATGAACAGATTGGAACGGCCGTGCTGCTGGCTGGGGGAGAGGGCATCTCCCCACACTGCTGTCCAGGCAGCCCTGGGGTGCGGTGACATACGTCCTGTTTTGGTCAGGACAGACCCTTTTTTAAGCCACGTCCCAGCCATCCCAAATTTTTTGGCAAAAAGTGGGCCTTTGTCCCGATTGCTCTTGCCTGGCAGGGGGAGCTCTAGTCCCAGGACTGTGGCTAATAATCCCTGGCTACGGGGATCCTGGTGGCTGCTCCTTCCCAGGGAGAAGGCAGGAGAAGCGCTGGTTACGGATCCCAGTTTGGGGGAGGGGAAGGGCGCTCTGCCTATTTTTCCAACTCCATGGCCAATGGCCGGTTGCGGGGCAGGGGGGACCAGGCCCTAGGCCTCGCCCCTGTGGGTAAAGCCTTTCCAGGTGCCCGCCCAGGTCTGAAGAAGGCAGAGGCCAGCCAGGCTGGGCAGGGCGCTCTGTGTGGGAATTCACACACCACAGGCCCTGTATGGCTGGGCTCAGCCCAGGAGCCGCCCTGGGGGCACTGCCCTACACAGCTCGGAGCGCAGCCTTCCCACCATCCCTCAGGCAGGGCATAGGGCACGCTCCACCCTCAGCTATGACTGAAAACACTCTCAGCCAATCACATCGCAAGGTGGGACATTCTGTGCTCAGGAGAGGAGGCCCCACCCTGGCTGCCACCCTCAGCCAAGCAGGTCTCTGATTTAGGTGAATTCCGATTGGGCAAGGACACTGCCACTCGGAGGAAACCACTTCAGCAGCCAACTCCTGGGCACAGGCTGTCTCCCTGCCTGATTGGCTGAGAGCGCTGCCAGTCATGCTCCTAGCAGGAATGCTGGGATAGCGAGACCCTATAAAAGCGCCAGGCTCCCAGGGCGGCAGGGAGAGTGCGGTGCTAGGGCTCTGGCTGAGGGAGCTGGTGTTCCAAGGCCCGGCTCAACGTTCAGGTAAATAGTTGATTTCAAGGGAATAGTGGACGGGAAGGGAGAATGGGAGTGGAGCAAACCCCTCTCCACCCTAGGCGGGGAGGAGAACAGGACGGTGGTTTGCTCCCAGCCCCAGAGGAGCAGCTCAGCAGGGCGTCTTCTGGTTCCTCTCCTGTAAGACCTGACAAGGAGGCATGTTTCTGCCCAGTCAGAGGGTCAGACCCCCCCTCACCACCACCAGGATTCACTTCCCCAGCCTGTCCAGCTCCTTTCTGAAACACCTGGGCAGTTGCTCTCTGAGGCCATGATTTGTTAAGCCACTAGATGGTGCTTTTGCAGCCAATATAAAAGCCTGGTACGGGGACGAGGAACCTTCTCCTGCACTAATCAGTCAGACCCTTTGGTGTGAATGAAGCCTGCTCCTGCCTGCAGGGGATGCTCCGGAACACTGTCCCACCTGGCCGAGGCCTGCCCCACGCACCGGGGGTCTTGCTGCACTCTGACAGCAGCTGGCCCTTCCAGGCTCCCAGCAGAGCGAACGGGTTGTGAATGACAAGCCCCCATTTATCATCTGTGTCTCCCATTTGTCAGGCAGGCTGCTTTCTGCTCCTGCTTTCACTGGGTTTCTCTGTGACTAATAAATCTTGTTCACGGCCACGGGGCTGGTTTCAGACAGCTTTTTGGGAACGTACTAGGGAAGGGGCAGAGGCAAAACTACCAGCTCAGAGTGGTGCTTGATAGCTGTCAGAGCCTGAGCGCCAGGGCAGCTGCGGATCTAGGCGACAGGACAGCTGGTTGCAGCAGAGGAAACACTGGTCCAACCACTGCCTCCTCAGTGCAGAAATCTGGGTTCCTGCCTAGTATGTGAATGAGCTACCAGCCTTTATTGCTGCTGAGGTGAGAGACTAGAAAAGAACAGTTACTAAGTCCACTGTGGAAAAGACTCCCCTGCAACATGCTATTTACGCCATCGATTATGAAGAGGGTCAGACTGGATGATCATAGCAGTCCCTCCTGGGCTGACAATCTCTGTCTCTATGAACGTGGAAAGGTTTGAGCAATGGCTTCCTGTCTTTCTGGAATTTGTCATGTAGACATAGCCTTATGAAATATTCCTCTACCTTCCTTACAAGGTCTGACAGTGCATGACAGACATGTGGGACTTATGAAACACAGCTCCCTGGGAGAGGTGCTATTATTCTCATTTGACGAGTGGAACTGACACACAAAGACACTAAGTGACTTGCCAAAGGTCACAAAGCAAATTGGTGGGAGAACTGCCCAAGTTAGGTCTCTTGACTTCCATGCATAAGGCCATTCTCCCCTACACAATACACCAAGCGCATCACAAATCTGAGCAATAAGTTGCTGTATGTTCAGTAAACAAGTAGTGCAAAATAAAGCAAATTGGAACGATAGTGAACTCTTCAGTAACTAAATATATTTGCAATTTCTCCTCCTGCTGCTGTGCAGTATTATGACCCTACTGTACAACTAGAGCAGACCAACATTTTTCAGTTGAAAAGTTCCTGACAAAATACAAGGTTTTATCAAAACGTAAACTTTCACAGGAAAATGCAACACACTCTCTTTCTGATCAACACTTCACTAGTTTGAAATGTCAACATTTCTAAGCAGAACATTTTGTTGAAATTTTCTTTTCAACCTTTCCAAAGCGAAATCTTCTGGAACTTACTGATCTGCAAAAAAATTTGATATTATTTTTCATCCTGTTTCAGGACGAAGACCAAGGTTGTAAGATTGGAATTTCCCAGAGATGAAAATTCCATTTTCTGAAGAAGCTCTAATAAAAGTGTGTGTGCGCGTATACAGCGCACACACAAACACACTGGCATGGTAAAGCTTGAGCGCCTATCCTCTCGTTGCTGCAGTAAGTGCAAACACACTTTTGCATTCTCAAAATGAACATACTAAAGGTGCAAAGTGGAATGCTTGCACCTCAAATCACCTGATTTCAACCCAGTATTCAATTGTAGGTGCAAACTGCAGGTGGAAAAGGAAAAAGGGAGACTGCTGACTTTAAAGTTAAAGGGAGTCCATACAGGACTACACCCTTTATGAATTACTCACCATGTCTTGGTGGGATAAGTGAGATCGTGAGTTTCGCTGCGAACTAGGTTTCTAATAAAGACCATAACATACAAGCAGCCCTAACAAATCTAACCATGGATAGTGGTATGTGCATAGAGAGATCATTCTAGAGCTAAAGAGGAACCGGAATGACTATTTCCCAGGAGATTGCATGATTTTAAAACAAACAAAACTTTAAAATTACCCATGGAACAAAATTTTGGAAAATTGTTTTGGTTCAGGTCAATTAAAATGTTTTGTTTAGATCTTTTAATTTTATTTTTTTATGATAAAATGAATTTCAAAACAAAATGTCCTTTTGAAACAAAAACCTGAACATTCCCTTCCAAAAATGTCACATGGAATGCTACAACCTGGCTGAAGGCTTTTTTCAATTTTTGATAAAAAATGACATTCCTGCAGCGTGCTCTGGTTTTTGACAAATCCGCATTTTCAGATGGAGAAACGGTTCCGTGGAAATTTTTCACCAGCTCTAGCTCATTCACAGATCTCTCTGAAATCCTTACTGATGATGGAGCACACGGTGATCCCTCGCATTGCAACTAGGCAATGCAGAACATGTGCAGGGTCCTACACGGAGAAGTTCATGACACCACTACATCTCATAACAGCCGAGACCCACTCTCCAGAGTACGCTTGCTTTATGCTGAGGAGGGGGATGAAAACAATATTTAAAGTAGACCATTATGCAGCCTTACATTCATAAAGCTTCGATCACTAATGAGTGTAGTGGGGGCTACCAGGGGGGAGTTGGACTTTCCCTTGGACTACCAAAGGGGACTTTCCCCAAAAGCTGCTTGTAAGGGACAGACCTGTGCTAACACTAGGCAAGCACAGACATAAAGGATATTAGAAATACAGTTCTGCGAGCTTATAGGCAATGGTTCTGCATGGATCCATGTGTTGAAAACCAAGGGAATTGCTCATATGGTCTGTAACACATACAAGGATGATCAAGTACTGTATCCTGGCATGTGCTTTGAAGAGGTGTGTGTGTGTGTGCAGCAAATTGCTCAGCCCACAGTGGCTGTCTGGAGAGCGCTTTCCTATTCTATTTACCAGGAGGATGTGGAATAGGTAAAAGTCCATCCCAATAACACAGCTCTGGGCCTGTTTAGCCATGGCTAATCAAAGAGGAGGAGGAGCAATTCCGTTTCCATGGAAACATGAAGCCCTGGCTTTGAGGTGCAGCATGTTAATGCTGCTTCATCTCCACTGAAAGGATGCGAGGCCATGGTGGTTCCTGCCTTGAGTGCTCTGTTTCCATGGAAACATGGAGGCGACAGTGTGCCGTGTCTGACGTATAGTCATCTCCACTGAGCGAATGGAGAAGTCACGTCAGCGGTCACACTGGTGCAAATTCTCAGGAGAAGAACGTGCGTTTAGTTGGGTATGTTGCGAGATGCCCCTCTAGCACACTGAAATGGAAGGGGCACCCACAAACATTTTGGCAGAAAGGAGAAGCAGGCTGTATAGAAATGTCTAATATGGGACAACAAAGACCTTACAGTGCTATGTGTTGAAGAGAGATGGCTCACTACTCCGAATCGGAGCTCCTCTCTGCATGCGTTCTGCATTGCCATTCTGCATGCTGTACTTGGACTTGCAAAACTGGCTTACGATACACAACCTTATGTGTATTGGCACACTTTAAGAGGTTGTGTTATCCTGACATAGTTGGAACACTTTACCATATGGCTGAACTGTCATAGTCTCTTATGATTAGGCTTGGGAGGGTTAGATTTTTTATCAGTAAATGTTGATCATCCATTTCACTGTACACACGCAAACAAAAAATATTCCCTTTGGAAACAAATGTACAGACAGGCAAAGTACGAAAAATGCTATGTAGAACTAGGATTTTGATGTATGGATATTTACTTCATATATTTTGACACGTGATGACCAGTTTTTATGGTTGTATAGCTTTAACTTCTTGAATATCATAGTCTATTGTCATTAACAAATTATTGTCTGACACACACACACCCCAGTTTCCTGTGACTGTGAACATTTAAATTGATAAAAATAGAAAAAATGCTTCAATAAAAGCAGATAAGATCAGTCAATTATCATAGAAATTGACGTCTGCCAAGCCCACTAATGATCCATGTAAGCCCATCAGGCCCCATTCACGATAGTGCCACGTGGCAGTCGGACAGTGGTGGTAATAGAGAGCGTGGTCATCAGCCCCAAGCTTGGCATCCTACCACTGTCCCTGGGACTTTCGTCAGTGCACAAGGAACACAGGAAAACGGATGCATCAAATGACTAATTTACACCGGGCGACTAGCACCTTTATTACCTTTGCATTTCTGAATTAGGCCCTTCTGAGTCCAGCATGAAACTTGACTGAGACTTTACAAGGAGTATATATTAATGGTTTGTATTGTGGTTGTGTCTAGGACCCCAAGTCATGGACCAGGGCCCTGTTGAACTAGGCATTGTGCAAACACAGAACAAAACGACAATCCCTGCTCCACAGGGCTCGCAATCTAGAGAGACAAGGCTCACAAATGGTGGGGGTAAACAGCAGCACAGGAAAAAGAAGTGACTTGCACCATGGACATTGCAGGTCAATAGCAGAGCAGCAAATAGACCACCTCACTCCCATACTAGTGTCCCTCCTGGAGTGTTTGGACACAGTGGAACAGCTTCCAATAGAGAGGCATCTCCCACAGACAGTGAGCAGGGATGAGACTATGTAGCCTGGTAGGTGTAGGGCACCCGTCTGGGAAGTGGGAGAGCCAGGGGCCAGTCCCCCTGCTCCAATCACTCTTTCATTAATTTATCCACAATGGAACAGCTTCAACAGCAGAGGCAGACAGCCCCACCTCAGAATAGCCCATAGCCCAGGGCTTAGGGCACTTGGAGATGAGGCGCTGATCAAATCTTCTCTCCACCCTCAGGCAGAGAGGGGAACTGAACCTGGCTCTCACCTCCCAGCTGAGTGTGCTAAGTTATAGGAAGGACTCCACCTGTTACAGCTGGTTTGTGTAGAGTAAGGTACTCTTGCCGAACTCATTCCTGCAAGAAACCTTAGACCCCAGAGTCGCCTGGGTCCAGGAAAGGGGGTTCCCGTTCGTTAACAGCAAGCAGAGATGGGTGTCTCCCTGCAACCTGGACTTCGCCTACCTCTTCGAGGAGAGGGTGTGTAGCACAAACCCCGTTGGTTGGCATCTCCCATTGGCTAGCTGAGGCACGGCGCTAGCTGTTGTGAATTGCAGGCTAAGGCACCTTGCTCTCCCCATTCATTGTACGGGGAGCTGAGGCACTGAACTCCGGCTTTGTGGATCTTGGTGTATTCCTGTGATTTTCCAGGAGCCTCAAAGTTAGGTGTTGCCACTCTCAGCTTCACATCATCTAAGTCCCTCTGTGAATTCATGTTTCTGTGACTCCAGTTCCCAGCTGTACAATGGGAATAACAGCCCTTCCCTCTCTGAGGAGAACTGAATCGAAGATTGTCAGGTGCTCTGGTACAATAGTGATGAGGGCCACAGATGTTCCTCAGGGAAACAGAAGAGAGCACGAAGGGCCCATTCATATCATGGAGGAATCTTTGATGACTTCTGTGGGTTTTGGAGCCGACCCGAAGTCTTTATGTAACAAATCTGAAACAGCTGGGACGTCAAGCTTATTTTGCTCAGTAAACACACACACTTCCTCTTGAATCATGGGCAAAAAATTGAATATGGAAGCATGCCCTCTAGTTTGTTGGATCCAATGTAATGTATTTCAATCCTAAATCCCACAACTGTTGTCTGGCATTAGCAAAGCCTTGTTTTAGAGTTGGCAGACATCTAGGAATCAATTCCTCTTGCAACAGTTACAATTTGATCTTTGACTCCTAAGGATTCACAGGCTGCAAAAATAGCCCTACAGATTTTAGAATCAACAACTTTTTTTCTCCCTGACATTCATGCAGCTGCAATGTAGGTAACTGGTGCCCAGTCATCTTTCCAGCCAAGGAGATCCACAAGCCATTGTGCAAAGAAAAAAAAAATCAGCCTCTGCTCTCAATATACAAAGACAGAGCAACTTCACTGGGACTCATCATTTTCGCTCCATTTTGAATTTTGTTAATTTACCATCTTTATAATCACAAAATAAAGCTTCAGAAAAGAGGGAATCTGGGATGTGATAATTGTTAGTGCTAACGTCTCAGTGTTGCCACTGATGATTATGTCTCGTTGATCCGGGACCTGTCACCCAATGCCAGATGTTAACCTCACTGTGTAAGATGTATTCTAATATGATGCATGTCTCTTTTCCACTGGTTCCTGCTGCTTGAATCTAGAAAACATAGATGAATACAGCAATTAGCTTGTCTGTTATTAACCTCCCTCACTGTTAGAAATATGCTGCTGCATCTCCAAGAATACAATCATGATGCAGTGGCATATGTCCATCCAACCAGTTTCAAAAACAAATCGAGGATCGCCAAAAGGAAAAAAGAGAAAAACAACTTTGAGTACTCCCCAGCATCCACTCAACGTCTCGGAGAATGGAGTTTGCCACTCAGTGCTAATATCACCAGTTGCAATGCTGCACAAACAAAGGTTTATTTCCAAACAGAGAATAAGACGAGATTCAGGAAGAAAGGTAAGCCTGGTAACACACATGCTGCTAGAGAGGAATCCAAACTCATTCAAGGAGGAAGGTAGTCTTAGGTTTCAGCAAAATGCTTTTATTTAACAATTACATCCACAAAATGGTGGATGAGACTAGATTCAGTCTCTTCTGCAGAGAACTTCTCCAACTCTTTGTCTCTCCATGTATCCCAGTAGACGACTTCTAGTTCCTGTTAGATTCTTGCTGTGTCACACCAACAAATGCTGACTGTTAACGATACTCTGTGCACATTCACTGT
Organism: Emydura macquarii macquarii; assembly: GCF_026122565.2. Lineage (NCBI taxonomy): Eukaryota > Metazoa > Chordata > Testudines > Chelidae > Emydura > Emydura macquarii. The sequence continues at coordinate 25,145,104 of NW_027131588.1, read as the reverse complement.
TCTGTCTCATTTGATGGCTTTTAGAGTCATAGGTCCAGTCTAGACCAGAGCCAAGGGGCAAATGCACCAGTTTTCTTTATATAAGTGAACAGGAAACAGAGAATTCACACCCAGGTGAGCCCCCACTACTGCATCGTTTCATGAAACACTCATGGGCTTTTCCAACAGTAGGAAAATTAGTACCTGGTTTTCAGGCATAGTGCAGCTACACCAGTGGTACCAAAGATGTAAGCACAGATGTAGACAGGGTGCAGGTAGCAGAGCACTATCTGTGCGAAGCACTGCCAAAGACACCACCATCCTCCCTGTCCTTTCATCTAGGCCTTCTCCAAGTCCTGAACCTTCTTCCTCCACCATCTCCCTCAGATCCAAATTTTTTTTCTCCTGACACTAAAAGCTCTCGTCTGTACACTGATCATTTCCTGTTTCAATTATTGCAGCCTCCTCCTCTGTGGTGGGTGATGCAAAACCCAGCTGCACAATTCCTTCAGTCAGACCCTGTCGGTCCTCTCTTTGAATCCCTTGGCTGGCTTCCCCTTCTGCATTGCATCAAGTTCAAGGCTCTGCACAGCTCTGTCCTTCCCTATCTATCATCTCTTTTTGCATTGCCTGCTCTCTCACCCCCTTTTCAGCTCCACTTATGACGCCACATTCAGTACTCTGTTTTGCACACAGTTCTCTCCACACTTCCTTCCAACGTGCCCCTTATGGTTGGAACTATTTTCCTAAGCTAGGCTGCAAGCTCAACTTCCTCTCCACATTCAGATCCCTGCGCATGACCCCCTTCTCCATGAACCTACAAGAAATTAGCCAGTTCAGCTCTCCCTCGCTTCCTCAAGCCTCCATATGCTGCACACCAATAACCCCATGATCTTACTGCTATTGCTGGGTCCATCACCTTGAAAATGGTGGTAGTCAGTCATGGCCAATGCTAAGATCCTCACTAGGGTTGACCATGATTAGTGAACATATTTTCAAAGAGGACAGTTGCGCAGTGTGGCTAAGAAGCTAGACACTCATTCAGAGCTTCCCATCATGTTCAGGGGCAGGCCCCCTTTGGTCTCAGCCTAAGGATGAGGGAGTCTGGGCAGTTGGGTACAATTCTATTCGATCACTTGAAGTTATTCAAACATGACGAAGTCAGTCATAAGTAGTGACTCTGAGATAGCACAAACCCAACCGTTTCAAACCTCCCAGAGTGATCTCACCGCTAGTTGTCATCATTTGTAAAGGTCACTGTTTCCAACACATCAAAGTGAAAGATCTTGGAAGCTGTCCCAAGAGTAGCCAGTCTTACCTTCACAAGGTAGAAGCCGCTAGATGGAGTCAGCAGTGTCAAACAACAAGACACTGGAACATCCTGCCACAGGACAGGCCAAAAGCAGGCCTGTTTACTGCCAAGTAGAACAATCCCACCATGAATGGGACAGCAGCAGCAGTGGGTTTTTAAACGTGGTGGTCCTACAGTTAGACCCCGAGGTCCATATTTAGGCACCTAATGAAATGGCCTGATTTTCAACGGAGCAGAGCGTCCCATGTCTCCCAGTAAGTTAGCTCAATGGAGGATAGTCACGGCTGGAGTGTGTGTCACTGAGCAATAAAACCAGACTCCATCCCCTATGGGAAAGGATAAAACTCACCAGATAAACCATTGCCATGGATGTTTCCAGACTTGTGACTTGCCCCGGTCTATAAGTAAACCAATAGTGCTCTCTGGTGGTGAAAAGAGAAAAGTATAGGTCTCAGGTGAAGGCTCTTCCATCTTCCTCCTTCCCCCAGCACCATTTAGACTGGATTATGCCAGAAAGCAAACATGCAAAGGACCCAGAGGATGAGAGGAGAGATGGGGGAACACACAACTCACTCAGGAGACCCCACACATTGCACTCATCCAGCTGAGCACCAACTAATTTCCCTTCTCCCATCACTGCTCTCCATTCCCACTGCCCAGCCTGCCCACCCTCCACAGGGATTGCAGTGTCAATGGCTCCGTGCTAACCGGGCGATTCTTTTGCTACAATTTTCACAAGGGGGCTCCCTCAAAACATTTCTTCCTGAGTCAGTGAGATGTGACATTCCAAGGATAAAACACAGGAATTCACCACACCAGAGCACTCACTCCTTCTGTAACAAACTACGGGCAGCAGCAGGGACTGACCCTACAGCCTTTTACCACCTGAGCTAGAAAGAGACTTACTTTACCCAGGTCTGGCACACAGGGTTGGTCATGATAAATATCTTCTCCCCTCACCCCAGACCCAAACCCAGACCTGCTACCAGAGTCAGTTATGAGCAGATAAGCCAGTCACATGAGCACATGGGCAGCTTGTCAGTGCCCAGCAAGTCCTAGACCCTCTCCTTCTCCTCTTTTGAAATGCCCAAGAGAGGCCCTTGTACGGCATGACAACAGAACCACAGTTGACCACCGTTGGAAAGAGTCAACCGGCTACATAATTCATCCCCCAAGAGATGCTGCCTTTTGGGAGGAGCAATTGGATAATCGTTGGAAGGGTGAATTGAGGCTGTGGGGGCAGAAGGGGAATGAATTTTTATTTTCAAGGTGAATGCCTCTCTTCTCCTTCAGAAATGCTCTCCCTGGAGGAGACGCAGACAAGCATACGTCACTGTTTGTCATGGACACATGCTCCAATTAGGAATTAAAATTTTGTCACTGACCTTGACATTCACAGTCCCCAAACCAAAATCAAAGGTGCCTAATCACATGAATCATTCAGCCATGAGGAAATGGGGTTCCTATGAATCTAGGGCCTGATCCATTAAATTCAATGGGAGTTACTGCATTTGTTGAAATCAAGAGTGTATCAGGTCCCACCTGTCCCTATACAGCCTCCCCTTTCACAACCCCTTTTATTTCTATGCCATGCTTTGTAAGTTGGGAACCATTTAAGGGGAGATGGTCTGATTAGATCACATACGTTCATTATTTCCCTTACCTGTGTTATTGGTAATACCTGAGGTTATTGACCGTGGAAGAGTGCTACATAAGAGGGTATTCTGGCAAGATTTCAGAGAACATTTCCCTACAGACGTCTGTAGGGTCAGAGAACTGTCTCCAAGGGACGGAGATGGAAGCCCCATCACATGAACCATTTAAAATTCTCTCACTCCTAATAAATAAAGGCTGCCAGGTATCAGGGTTTCAGATCGACGTGACTGCTTGGGAGAGGAAATCAGGTGTTTGACAACCGGAGGTTCTTACCACATTGTCAGGATCTTTTAAGTACCATTCACCATACAAATGCAAGGCTTATACGAGTCCCCCCTGCCTTGCAGAGAGCCAGAGGGCTGCAGTGGAAAGGACGGGACAGAGCTCAGGAAACATGGACTTGGCAAGGTAGCTCAAGCTAGGGTTAGAAACCTCATCTTCCTGAGCACACATCCAATCTCCAGCAGCAATGAAGAAATTCATTGGGGCAACACACTCCGGGCCTGATTTCCATTTGCACAAAGGCCTCTTTACACTGCTACGGTAGTGTGACAAGATCTTATTTATTCCCTTCTTTAAAGGCCCCTTTATGCTGCCAAAGCCATGCAAAGGGGCCTGAGTGTAAATAAGAACAAGCCCTCTCCTGGTTCTTGTAAAGGGACATGGTGATTCCGTGAGTTGAATCTTCAAGGCAAAATTTCCTGAAATCCTGTCCCTACTACGTCACCAACATCACTGAGCCTTTCTTCAGCACTGCTTACAGAGGTACTGGGGTCTGTCTGCATGGGGATCGGTGAGTAAGATCTGGATCCAAAGCCTGTCTTAGTCTTAGAAGCAGGCATCTATGGGCTCAAAGGAGTGCTCAGAGTTTCTTCACATAGAAGGGATATTCATCTCTCTTCTGACGCTAGGCAGCAAAGGCCATGTAGTCATTGAGCCTGTGACCTTCACTGAAACCAGCCAAGCACCTCGCTGGTCTGTAACAGACACTGGAGAAGTGCCAGGGGTGCACCTTTGGAAATCACACTCCTTTGGATCAACCCAGTGAGCAGAGGTGAGAACAGACAATACTGCCAAAAAGAGAACGGCTTTGCAGACCCACAAAACATTAACACAAAACCTAAAGTAACTGCTTCTGTCAACTCCAAGTCAGCTTGGCCAGAAAATAAACAGATAATCTGTGTGAAGGGGAGATGGTTTTCAGGCACAAAAAACTGAGGACTGTGGGAAATGAGGCTTCATACATCTTCTAGGCTTGACTAGAGGGACTGAGAGGCATGCAAGGAATGAAATTCACACCTGTGCAAAACAAGATCAGGACAGTCAAGCGCAAATCAGCATGTCCGAAGCATCACTAAGCAATGACTGGAGAAAAATGAATTGTAGCGAATGTACTGCTGCAGGGATATGATCACCAGCCATCATACGATGTGTGCAAGGTCACGCTGGCAGCAGCGTTCTGCTAGTACCGGTACTTCCCCATTTCAGGACTACACCCCTATTCCTCTCACCAATTCTTGCAGCCAGCCCAGTAAATATATAAATGTATGCTGTATGTGTGACTGTCATGTATTTTAAGAGAGACTCAACATTTGTCCTTTGAAATGTATTTTGTCTGTGTTACAAAAGTGACAACTGCTCAGCAAAACATTATCTTCAAGCTAACACATACTAGGCCAATTATTCTGTCTCTGTTTGACTCAACAAATGGAATAATTTTATATTATCACATTACAACAGCAAGACAATTTCACAACAACCAAATTCAGTCAGTGTAGATTACCTAACTTCCTATTGTCCATAATTCACCATGTATCACTTACTGGGCAGGCACCGTGTCTAACAGGCAGTTACAATATCATTCTCAGTGAAAAAAGGCACATCATCATTGCTGGATGAGATCTAGGGTCAACTTAGCAACCATGCAGTAACGTTTGTTCCTTTCAGTCCATTTAAAATTCCATCTTCTCTGAAGGGCTTTTAGAAAAAAGTGTCATGAACATTACATTAGTCTATAAATAGAGGGTGGCATTTTCAAATGAGCTAAGCGTTGGCTTAACTCTTCAACTGATCTCAGGGGTAAAGTGCTCATAGATTTCAATGGCAGCAAATTTAGGACAGTGCCCACTTGCTTGTGTGCTATAAGGTGATAAACTGACAGCCCGGGAGAAGGCAGTTCTCTGCTTATTCCCAGCGAAAGTACACTGTAGACAGCAACAGTACAAGTGTCTTCACGCTGCTCCCTCAGCAATCTGCCTCAAGCTGGCCTAGAGTAGCTACTTGCTCTGCGCTGCTGTGCATGACTGTCCAAGGAGCAGGGCATATGGGAGTTGGGCCTATCTGCTGTTTCACTCCCCTGCCCATGGCTGGACGTAATCTTGCCCCTTCTCTTCAAACTTCTAAGAATGCACCATGTTAAATATGGGTGGGATTTTCAAAGTCCCTAAGTGATTTAGGAGCACACGTCTCCAAACAAAAACCAATGGGACTTGTGGGTAGGCCTTTCAAAAGGGTTTAAGCAAGTTAAGTACCTATCCCACACTGACTTTCAAAGGGATGTGTGCTCCTAAGTCACTCAGGAGCTTTTGAAAATCCCAGCCCAAAAGGAAACTGTCAGCAACAGCGTCTTTGGAAACACGCTCCATTCTCACACTCTTCTAAAGCTGTCTCAGAAGAGTGAGGAGGAGGAAACCTCTTAGGCCAGGGCCCTGCCCATGCAGGATTGTTCTTTCCAGTCTGTTTCTCTAGTGCTTTGTTCGTTTTAGCGTTAACGACTCATGTGGTAGGGCTACATTATCCAGCCCCATGGACCTCACTGTTCGGAAATACGCTCTATTCATCCAATCTCCATTGGGATCATCTAGTCTGACCTCCTGTGTAATACAGGACACAGAAATCCCCCAAATTAGTGTCTGTTTGCACTAGAGTGGGGCTAGAAAATCATCCCTTCGATTGAAACAATGTCACTGACAGAGACGCCACCACAACCCTGCTAAGTTGTGCCACTGGAAATGTTCCCTGAGATGCTGCTTAGCGATCCCTCTGTGCCACCCTTTTGCCCCAGTATGTCACTTTAGCAACATGCCGGGATGATTGTGGCGTTCCCATTGTACTATAACCTGCTGCTCAGTCCCTGCACTTCTCACCAATCACCTGAGCACTGTGTCAGCTGACACGCCAGCGGGGCAGACTGAACACAGGCCCCTTCGCCCACACCAGGACAGGCAGATTAGCTCCCCCTGACAAAAAAAATCAGGGAAGAAGGGTTAATTTCACCCCACTATTTCTAGCATCCCTCATGCAAAGTGTATTCCCACACACTCTCTGGAGTGGAGAGGTACATGCCTGAGCATGGTGCAAGTTACATCAATCTGTAGTGTAGAGACACTGCCTGATGAATACATTAAAGCACTTAGCAGCAGAGCAGATCCCTGGGGGGAGGAGGGTGGGAACTGAGAGGCACTGAATAGCCCAGGGAAAGAAGAGATATTTTCAACTAAAAAAGGCAGAGAAATGCAGAGGCTGTTCCTGACCCAGCATGGGGGGGAGAGGGGGGGAAGGAGGTTCCCATCATGGTGATGGGAGGGGACAGTAGTTCTGAGAAGAAGGCAGCGTGGAGCCGGATCCTGCGTGCAGTGAGGTACTGGTGAAATGGTTTGAGATTCAGTCACACTTCATGCGAGGAAGAGCCAGTTAACAGCCTGCACTCTGGAAAACTGGACTTTAGGGGGGCTTCAGACAGAAGAAAAGGAGCATAGGAATTGCCATAGTAGGTCCATCTAGTCCCATAGCCTCTCTTCGCCAGTGGCCAGTGCCAGATGCTTCACAGAAAGGTGCAAGAAGCGCCCTGTAGCAGAGAATTATGGAAAAATCTGCCCACTGGCAAAATTTCTGCCTAACACCCCCCTCCCCCCCCCAAGCACTTCAGTGGTGCCTTATGTCTGGTGCATGAAGGTTTATATCTCAGTAAGGGAGAGAGAGCCTCTGCTGATCTAAACTGCCATAGCTCCATTGACTTTAATGGCGCTAGGGTAATGTACACCAGCTGAGGATGGGCCCCTAAATCTTTATACTATCTATGTAACTATGGATGCTCTCATTCGTAATGGGTTGAGGTTTTCTACATAGCCTATGGGGATTCAGGCATTGCCCATTAAAATTAGTGCAGGATGTGTTGAGATCCCCTAAATGTCTTTGGAAAAAAATCTAATCAACAAGTATTTATTTTATTTGGAACCCTGCTAAGCAACTAGCTTCAATGCTGTCTTGTACCAAGAGCGCCACAGGATAATTAAATATTGCCTCCACATATTTTTTCATATCAGTTTTAAATTTGTTGCCTTGCATTTTCCCTGGGTGTTCCCTTTGCCCAGTGTTGAAGGAGAGGGTAAGCAGCATTTCCTGGCTGAAGTTGTTCAATCATGGTTCATTCTTTTATATATCTATATTATCTCCTTTTGTACTGTTCTCTCTACATAACCCGCATAATTTCAAACTCTCCTCCCATGCCCCTCACTACTGTGTATATGAGTTTTAATAGACTCCAGAGGAAATGAAGGGGTGGAACAAGCATTTCAGCAGAGCAAAGCTGAGGCAGTGAAGCTGGTGGGTGTGAACAGCGGTAGATATGCAGGAGAAGAAAGAGTTCAGGGTTACCGACAGCAAAAGGAAGCAAGGGGCTGAAGATGAGGAAGGAGACAATGCAGATGGAATTGTATTCTTTGTAGATTTTGCCTTCCAGACACTGGGGGCGGATGGGGGCGCGGAATCATGGCTTTGCAACCTGATGGTAACTACCACTCTCCCTTTCTTTATGGTAAGATGGGCAAGAACTGACGGGTAATATCAAGGGGAAAGGGATGTCTCTCAAAGCTTCTTTCTGTCATTACAGTAAAAAGCTGTTTTTAGGAATCCCTGTTTTACAAATGACCAGTTATATGAACCATTGTTCCGGATTATTTTTGGGGGGGGGGGGGGGGAGGAGAGATCGCATAACAAACATGTCGCTGAAGAACAAATCAACATCCCTTCACATTCTGATGCCTTCATTGCGTTGGAAACAGCTTTGCTCGTAGTTTGAAGGCCGAGAAGCAAGCTGTGCAGAGCACCATGTGCAACTTAGGTACTCTGTGCCCGCCGTAATCTTGAGATGTTTAATTGTATGAACTTCGCATGTTGTGAACTCCTGAATCTGCCATTAGGTAATAAAATTGGGGTTCCATGGTCTATAGTGTCCCCACTCCACCAGAGAGGGTTGAGGCCCACTGTGGTAGATGAAGGATGTTGAGAAGAAGCACAAGGACTCTTGGTGAAGTCAAGCTATGGCATCATGGTGGGGCCACTCCAAAGATGGCCTGTATTGTGCGTACTCACTTTAGATACTTGCAGATTATTCCTGTATTCCCCTCCACCCCCAATTATACGGAACACAAATATTTGTCTTTAAATCTTTCCTCTGGAGTCAGCTCCGCTGGCTCCTTAGTGTTGCTCTTCTCAGAAATTGACAACAGCCTTCTGGAGCCAAGGTAAAGAGTATTCCATGGAGAGCTGCAAGCAGCTGGAGCCAGGACTGTGGCAGGCACAGATCCCTTGAAGTCCAGCGGACTCCCTTGGGGGATCTGGCCAATTCTGTCCTATTTCTGGATTCAAACCCATTCCCCCTATTAGCAATGGAGCTTCATTTTCTTATTTAATTAGGAAACTTTCAATATTTCAGAACAGACACAGAATTACATGGTGCTCAGCCATAGAAGCATATCAGCAGGTTGATTTAAAGAGACCATTTAAAGCCTACACGAAGATTAACTGCACTCTTTTAGGCTTTCAAAAAATAAATTATTCATCGCCGCATCACTCAATTCTTCCAGAGATAAGCCCTGGAAAAGCACATTGGGGGGAGAAAAAAAGACCCATATACCGGTCTGCAAGGAGCCTGAGTCAGAAGCATGACAGAGGGTGAACACACTATTACAAGCGTGTTTGTGTATTAAGACATAATTGCAGAGCACAACTAATGGAGCCATTTAGTGAGGCTCAAGGAAGTCAAAGGAAGGGGAAACAAAAGCTTAACCTCTCACTGTTGTTACTAGAAAATAGTGAGCCAGGGGCATCGTTAGGCAGGCTGGTGCCTTGCCGGAGCATGAGATGGAGTCCGATACCCAGCTGGCAGATAGGAAACATTGCCATTCTTTTGTAGTGGCATCGTACTGTTCTGAGAACTAATTATCATTCAGCATCACTGGAACTGCAGCCCAGCGTGCAGCTACAGATCTGGAGTGGCAAGAAAACATTTCTACAGCTCCAGGAGCTGGGAAGCTCACTTGCTTTATTGGGCCATATCCTCAGCTGGTGTAAACTGAGGCCCAAGCTTTGATGCCCAGTATTGTGACCTACTGTAGTAGTTTCACTGAGGCACTGAGCGGGGGTTGGGATTTTTCAACTCCCCCAAGTGATACAAATTCAATGACATTTTTGCAAAGCTTCCCCCCAGATTTTTAATGAACTCTAGAACTGTAAAGAGGTAAGGCTGGGAGCAGTGTGCAACAAAGCATGGCTGAACGGAGGAAAATGCCAAGGAGGGAAACAGGGACTCAGAGAAAAGGGGTGAAGAGTGAAAAAGAGCCATTTCCTACAATTGCAATAGTCTGTCTCTGCAGCTGGAACAGGGAGAGCCAAAGGCACCTTCTCAATGAGCGAAGGGGTGCAGAAAAGCATGCCTATCTCTGTAACGCTATCCGCAAGGCTGGGAATCTGCCATGCCACATCAGACCATTTGTCCAATTCCTCCAGCAGCCGGACTCTGGACATGGTCAATATTTAATTGATCAGAGAAAGGACAGAGACCTCCATGTAGTTTGCCAATACCATATGATGCTCATGGGGAAATGTTTACTTCCAGACTCTGGAAATGTTCAAGCACGTGCTGCAGGTGCTTATTTTAGCTTGCAGGACGGCAGGTGTTAGTAGTCATAAAGGCAAAGCCCTCTTCTATCAGCATAGCAGCTGCGTCTGCACTGGGGCTTTTGCCAACATAGCTATGCTGGTCAGAGGGTGTGGCTTTTTCACATCCCTGATGTATATAGCTATGCTGAGAAAACTCTTCCAGGTAGACCTGGCCTCTGTGGCAGATGGATTGGGCCCATTAACGGAAGCTTGAAAAGCAGGGGAAAAAATTACTCTTTTCATTATATCCTTCTGACTTTTGAAAGCTACCATGCACTCCCCTCTACCCTTTCACATTTCCAGGGTAAACACCGGAGGTACCTCCTGGCCAGGGCACAGTGTGATTTGTTAAGGTATTTTGTCATCTCAATTGTCTCACTGTGTCCTTGTGTTCCCCCATCAATTTGTTGTGTCCACCTATTCTCATCGTAAATTTAGGTTGTATGCTTTTTGGGGCATAGACAGTCTTTGGCTTACAGGTGTGTACAGTGCCTACAGAACAAGGGCTTTGATTCCCACCTGTGGCCTCCAGGTGCTACTATGATCCACTCAATCAATAACAGTTAACCGGGGGAGAGAGAGATTTTCAAAAGAGCACAAGTCCTAGTGAAAGCCAATGGAACGTGTGCTTCTAAGTCGCTAAGGCTACGTCTACACAGCAAGCAGAATCCTGTGGCCATGAGTCTCAGAGCCCGGATCTACAGACTCGGTATCACACTATGATGTTAAAAAATAGCTTTGTAGACATTCGGATATGGGTTGGAGCTCTGAAACCTAGGGAGGGGAGTGGGCTTCAAAGTCTGAGCCTGAACATCTGCACGGCTACTTTTAGCGCTGTTGAGTAAGCCAGAATCTGTTGGTCCACTGCTGCAGGATCCTGCGTGCCATGTAGACGCACCCTTTCATGCTGTTGAAAAGCCTGCTAACCATTATCCTCACAGGTGCTATGTGAGCTGGTATGAAAGGGTTACCCATTCACAGTGCTAGAATTAAGTTTGCATCGCTGTTTCTGATACAAACCCCTATTTTTAGAGATCTGTGATTCAGATGTTAGCGCAGAGGGCTGAAAATTGTCACTTGTATTTGCAGCAATCATTTGTTTCTGTAAAATTTAAAAATAGGCTATTTTACATGATACAAGTGCTATACTAATAAAAATCCAAGTATCAAAAGTTATTTATCTATGCAGAATGAGGAGACAGAATGCATTGGTCCAGATCCAACTGGTGTAAATTGACATAATTCTCTTTGCTTCAGTGAAGCTATGTTGATTTACACCAGCTGAGGATCCGGCTCATAAAGAACACCACACACAAAGGATGCATTCATTTCAAGCACTGAAGCTAATTTACAGCACGTAGTGTGAGAAAGTTCACTGTAACATGGTCCATGCTGTACCTGTACTGTGGCTATATATAGGCCTGCAATTTCCAGGGCTGTCAGCTTGAAAGCTTTCAGAACCAACACATTCACTTAAAAAAAGTGTGCTAGAGATAGCTGCCATGATTCTGTTCTGAAACTGGTGTGAATCTGGAGTAACTCCACTGAAGTGCATGGCATTACACAGATGTAAGAATCTGATGTGACAACAGGCCCAGCATTTTGGCTATTTGGGGTAAATGGGATTATTAGTTTTTGCATCATGAATGGAGAAGGCTGTTGCCCAAGTAAGAGGCGTTAGGGAGATATTTACTGTCATGCAAAAATACACTAAAACTGTACAACATACAGATTTAGTGCTGCACCCCTAATGCACGAGTCGTTCTCATTGATGCATATTATCCCATTGCCTTCAATACATTTAAATAAATCAAATACACACACAGTATCTCTGTGAGGACAGTTTTCTCCCTGCAGAAATGACTCTTACATTTGGCAGCTGGAGTAGTAGCATTGCTATATGATTCTCACCATGTGTACATCAGAGATTTGACCTCGTGACTTACATACAACACTCCTGTGAACGCACCCCAGAATATTAGCTTTCTTCACAACTGCAAGACATTATTCATTCTGTGATCCACTACAACCCCTAGATCTTTTTTGGCAGTACTACTGACCAACCAGTTATTCCCCATTTTGTAGCCGTGCATTTGATTTTTTTCCTTCCTAAGTATAGTACTTTGAACTGATCTTTATTGAATTTCATCTTGTTGAATTTAAACCAATTCTCTAATCTGTTAAGGTCATTTTGAATTTTTAATGTCCTCCAAAATGCTTGCACCCCCTCACAACTTGATGTCAACAGATTTTATAAGCATATTCTCCATTCTATTATCCAAGTAATTAATGAAAATATGGAATATGACACATCCAGGACAGACATATGTGGGACCCCACTAGATACAACCTCCCAGCTTCACAGCAAACCACTGATAATTACTCTTTGAGTAGTCTTTCAATCAGTTACGCACTCACCTTAATGTAATTTCATCTAGACCACAAATCCCTATTTTCCTCTTGAGAATCTAATGTGGGATTGTGTCAAAAGCCTTATTAAAATCAACACATATCACAACTACAGCTTGGCCTTTACCCACTAGGTTAGTAATCCTGTGAAAGAAGAAAGTTAGATTGGCTTGGCATCATTTGTTCTTGACAAATACATGTTTGCTATTATTTATACCTTATTATCCTGCAGATGCTTACACATTGATTGTTTAATAATTTCTTCCAGTATCTTTCGAAGTATTAAAGTTAGGCTGACTGGTCTATAACTCCCCAGGTCTTCTTTGGTCCCCCTTTTAAATATAGGTACTGTGTTCGCTCTTCTCCATTCCTCTGACATCCTCCATGAGTTCTCAAAGATTATCACTAACAGTTCTGAGATTACAACAACTAATTCCTTAAATATCCTAGGATGAATTTCATGACTTGAATACATCTCACTTAAATGTTCCTTAACCTGTTATTTTCTTAGTCTGACTTGTGTTCCTTCCCCCTTGTTTTTAATATTAATCATGTAAAGTATCTGGTCACAATTAACCTTTATAGTGAAGATTGAAGTAAAATAGGCATTAAACATCCCAGCTTCTTGCAGTCATTTGTTATTAGCTCTCCTTGCCCACCAAGTAGGGGAACGACACTTTCCTTTGTCTTTCTCTTGCTCCTCACGTATTCAAGACCCTCTTCTTATTGTCTTATGTCCCTTGCTAGCTATAACTATTTGGGGCCTTAGACTTTTGATTTTGTCCCCACGTTTATGCTATTCTTTTATACTCATCCATAGCACTTTGTCCATTTTTCCACTTGTAGGATTCCTTTTTGATTTTCAGGTCATGAAAGAGCTTCTGTTGGAGCACTATTGGCCTCCTACTAGTCTTCCTATCTTTCCTTTGCAACGGGAGAGTTTGCAGAATGCCTTTAATATTATCTCCTTGAGAAACTGCCATCGCTCTTGAACTCCTTTTTCCCTTAGATTTTCTTCTCATGGGACCTTACCTACCAGTTCTCTGAGTTTGTTAAAGTCTGCTTATTTGAAGTGCACTGTCATTCTGCTGCTCTTGCTCCATCCTTTCCTTAGCATCATGTAATCTATCATTTCATGATGACTATCACCCAAACTGGATTCCTCCTTCAGATGTCTCCCCTGAAATGGCTTAACTCAAGCACCTATTTGTATTATGGAGGGAGCAGACAGCCCTCCTGGGGTCAAAGGAGGCACCGAAGTGAACCGTCTCAACTGGAACATTGCATGTTGGAAATTTTGGGGCGGGGGGCATGGATTAGTGGCAGGGCATTTCCAGTGTGGGCCTTCCAGTTTGGAATCGGCTTCCCCAATGCCTCACTTTATCATCTTAAGGACAAAAGTAGAAAGCCTCCTCAGGCATTTGCTTATGGGGACAATGTTTGCATAGTTGCTTTTTGCCTTTGATAAGGGGAAGATGTACTTGTGCCGTCTATTAAATTATGTACGTGCTCCCTGAGACACTGTGGTTCTATAAAGTCAACGAGAAGCAAACAAATATGAGACTGCCGAGTTGCTGAAGCCTCCTTGTGCATCGAAGGAGCCAGATCTGGGAGCCATTCCTAGGGACAAACAGGAACACCGGCCTACAGCTTTGTTCAATAGAGGCATTTGGAGTACATTAAACCCTGGAAAGAGACCTCAGGACCAGGAACAGAGTTCAGCTTTTGGGTCTCTACAACTGAATGATTCCATCTGCCATTTCTGAAGCATGGCGTGTGCCTACAGGATTCCAAAAATCTCTTTCATCCTGAAAAATCTGGGTCAAATTTTGTGTCTAAAGGATTCCAAATCCTGGATGCCATGTGCAGACTTAATTCTCCATACCTTCTTTAGTGGCCCAGATCCGAAAAGCTTTGCTTTCTCCATATGATTTTATTCTCTGATAAAAATAGCACTTTGCTCTCATCCCATGACCTCAAAACACTTTACAAAAGGCAAATTTTTCCCTCAAGATTTCTGTGGAGACAGTGAGGTAGAAAGAGTGTTTTGAGCCCCTGAAAAGGTCAGCCCAGTTCATTTGATAGTTGGACTGATTTAACTAATATTACTTACATCAGAGTACCACATAATGAGACATCCTGCCTCAAAGAGTTTGCAATCTAAATAGAAGAAGTGTGAGGGGAAACTGAGGCATAAAGCGGTGATATGATTTACTCAAGGCAACTCAACAGATCAGCAGTAGAGCCAGGAGTAGAAAACAGGTCTCCTGCATCTCAACCTGGTGCCCTAATCACTGGACTACAATACCTGTTCTCACAGTGAGCCCTCCCCCTGTACAAACTTCTTTTCACACTTGTGTGTTTTCAGTTGGAACAGATACATAATTGGAGTGATTTACTACACTTATCTTTCAGTTGTTTTAATGGAAATTTCTAACATTTTAAGCAAGATGTTCTTTAAGAAATCTATGAAAAAAGAGTTATTTCTACTTTCAAGAACCAATACTTAGTTGGAAACATATGTTGTTTGCTTAATAAAAAGCATATAACAGTAGTTGTATGTAACTGCAAAGTTATTTTGTCAGGTTTTTTCATGATTAGTCTGCAGGCAATTCTAGTGCAATCTTGTGAAAACGTTGTGGTTTTGTATCAGAATGTTTGCGAAGTAAAGCTGAATAGTTTTGTGCAGCTCCAGAGAACTTGTGGGGAGTTCCACAAGGTTTAGTCGGACGCGTCTCCTGGTCTCCATATATGTGCACCTCAGACAGCTTAGTAAGATGTTTCAGGCAGTGATGCCATCAACATACAGATGACATTCATCAGTACGGGTGGGATTTCAGTGCTGGCTTCTCGCATTCATGTCAAGGGGAGCAAAGCTATGCCAATGCTGAGTGCTTGTGAAAACCCCATCTTGTATCTTCTGTGGATAATCCTAAACTTAAGACACAGGACTGGGAATCAGGAGTCCTGGGGCCTGATTTCTTATTGCCTCATAGCTTGTGTTGTCATCTAAATCTGCCCAAGTGGGTGTAAAAATACTATGGACTAGATGGTCAGTGTTCAGACCACCGTGGGACTCACCTCACAGATGTCATGAGCATAGAGGTGAAAGGGATGGGAGATTTCTATTCGCAGTTCTGCCACAGATTCACTCCGTGACCCTTGGTAAGTCTCTTGATCTCAGTCTCACAGGAAAGTTGTGAAGTGACACTTATTTAAGAAATGAGCTTTGTAAAGCACATTAGTGCCATACTTGGAAGGTGCTATGGAAACACCAAGTATTATTTTTTCATCAAACCAAGTCTGTGCAGTGCCTCTGTTCTTCTCATGCCTGTTTGGGAGAGGGAGTTGGATGGAGTGCACTGGCTGAATCTCTGCTTTCATGAGACAGAAGGGACACTTACACATTTAGGAAAGCGTCTTGAGGACATGACTAGGCATGGAGCATGCCTACTTTCTGCTACTGAAGGGGTGAACCCACACAAGACATTCATAATTTGGGGGTAATTTTAGAGTTTGGCTTGCTTCCGGGCTTCCAGATTTTCTTGGTGCCTCCCCCTCCCCCAAATTTTTTGATCTAGATCTGGTAAGACAATGAAAGCCATTTCTTTCCAGCCTGGACCTTGCCTACACTTACTGCTGTCTTTGTAACTCCCAGCTAGAATTGTTGTAATGCTCTCTGCGGGGGGATGGCCTTGAAGACCATCAGAAGTTCCAGCTGGTGATGGCTTAGCTGTGTTAGCCAACACTATTTCTGTAACAACTGAACCAGCCTGCTACTTCCCCTGGGCACCTCTGAAAGTGCAGCCACGGCTCACTCCAATAGCCATTGAAGTCAATGAAAGAAGTCCCACTACAGCAACCTGCATGGAATTTGGAGGGAGGAGCACAGGCTGCAGCAGGGAATGTTTGGAGGAGGCACCAGAAAGTCAGTCTGTGAGCACATGGCTTGAATGCTTGCTGCATTTGTTGCAATCTCTGTAAATAGTTCTTTTAATAAAAGGAGAGAGTTTAAATTTCATAGGCATGGAGAACTTCCTTGTCATTACCCAGCACACAATACATGAAACACCCACTGACTTCTGGGGGTGCCAGATCAGGGCCTAAAGTCCTAAATGTCTTGTGTCCAAGCTCTTGGGGAGATTACCTGTCTCTGTGCACTACCACAACAGCAGTGATCAGCCAAGGCATTTATACTAATGTTGCCGAGAGTAGAAAGTCCAGGGCTTAGCGGTCGGGTCCGGGAGGCGGCATGGAAGGTCCTGCTCTGGACTTCACTTCTCTTGCTTTGAGAGCACCCAAACGGCTTACTTTCAGTGGACAGTGTGAGGCCCATAGCCCTTCCTCAGCGTTTGTTTGACTGGAGCTTGGTGTGGGCAGAGAAGCGTTGGTGTTTGTTTTTATTTGATTGGAAAGTCTTTAAGTCTATAGCAAGAGTAGACTGTAAAAAGGGATCCTGAGGGTTTAAGAGGGCACCTCTTGTGGAGTGATGAGGGAAGGATGCGGTTTCTTTTGCAATAACAGCCTCTCAATAAAAGTCAATGTACTGTTGCCCCGATAAGCCAGCCTCAAAGTAAACACTCTCTGTTTGGGGGCTCATTTAAATACTAACATAATTAAACTCAGCAGCTGAAGAAATAAAATTGAACCAGAATGAACAAAATTAAAACCATGTTTGGCAATGTTCTGTGGCAAAAAGCTGGCTTCACCTGAGTGGGTCTCACGCTTCTGCCTCTTGTCGTGGGCCAGGGAGTCACTCGTCACCCCGTCTCCCCAGGGATGGGGGAAGGGACCCAGGCCCACCCACTCCTCCGGGTCCCAGCCCAGGGGCCCTATGAGTAGCAGCTGTGTGCTGTTCACAGCTGCAGTCTTTTCCCCTGGGCTAATTTCCCCCCCTCTGTCCTTCTGGCTTCTTGAGCCAGGTACCTTCCTCTGCACTCCTGTCTGCTCCTCCACCCAACTCTGCACTCCTGCGCACAGCACAGCACAGCACAGCACAGCACAGCACAGCACAGCACAGCACAGCACAGCACTCCAGCTCGTGCCCTGTCTGTCTGGAGCACAGGGTTTTTATGAAGCACCGGGCTGGTTCTTAATTGGCCTCAGCTGCTCCTAATTGTCCCCTAATGACTCTGGCTAGTCTACAGGGAATAAAGCCCAGATCATTCGGGGGCTTACATACCGCCCCTCTCCCACTGCCCCCTGCCTTTCCTCTATCACAGTTCATGTGACAAGGTGAGCACAAAGGACACATGTGGGCTGCCAGTGCAAAGGGATTCACAACAAGAAACTGTGGCTAAGTGGAACCTAGTCAGACTCTGGCTGTTCCATGCTGTCCTCCACACAGGATTTTCTTATTAAAAAAGTAAATAAAAGCCTGAGGCTGAAGTTTGAAGTGGCTATGTGATGAACTGTGTGGGTTCCCAACCCCCTCTGCACCCACACAAGACAGACGACACGGGGAAAGAGGACAGGCTTTGGGGAAAATATACTTCTGCAGCACCCACATGCTCTTCCTTGCGCTCAGCGGGGAGAAGAGGCAAAGAAAGGGAGGGAGAGAGAAAGGATGAACTGAGTACAGAACATGGAGAACAGAAATAAATGAGGGGAGTCTATTTAGGTCCTTACGTGCACCCCATTATGATACTAACAGATTTTGAGGGTGGGGAAGCACTATCCCCACTTTACAAATGGGGATTTGAGGAACAAGGTGGATTAAGGGGCTTGCCCACACTTGTGCCAGGAGGCCAGGACTTACTTCAAAACTGAACCCAGCTTTCCTGAGCATCACTCCTGTGCCCTACCCAGGATTTCAATGGCTCTCCATCTTTTCAGATTGGTGACCACTTATGCACAGTCAAACATTTTCACAGCCCCCCCACCCCCACTCCCGCTTACATTTACTGTAACAGTAAAACTATAGATTACAACTACCACATTTGACCTCACAAACTGTGAAGGTTTTGGCCACCCACAGTTAGCCTGGACTCTGTTTCCTTTGCTTTAGGACAGCAGGAATGTTTTCAATGCCTTATGTCCCTCCTGATTGCCTGTCACAAGCACCCATTGCAACACACATCACTAGACCATTCACCCTCAGCTCCCTCTTCCAACATCCTGACTCAGGGGAACCATCTTTCCAAGCCTACACCAAATGCATGGTGGCTCTGACATTCCCCCCGCTCCTTTTTTGCTTTGGTGGGATACTCGCCCCTCAGGACGATCCTCACAAATCACACATGAAATCACTGGAGAGGACCAATTGGTGGGTTTCCACGGAGGATCAGGCTGATGGGCACTTCCTCCTGCCCTGGGAAAGAAGTTGTTCTTTTCAGGGGCTTGTGCTAGCGCTCTGAAAACGGCTGTGTAGCCGTGCTCTGAGGCTGCGGATCAGGCTGGAGCATTGGCTGTAAAACCCACCCCCCCTTCCTAGGCGTCAGAGCCTGAGCCCCAAAGTCTACACAGCTACTTTTAGCAGAGTAGCACAAGCCCCGCGAGCCTGAGTCTATTGACCTGGGCTTTGAGGCTCACTTCTGCAAGCTGTGTAGTGCCCAATTCAAATCCTGCCTCGGGGCAGTTTACTAACCATTTTAACCGCCAACGAATCTCTCCGAGTAAGACCATTTTCAAAATTCCCAGCATGGGGCAGGGTAAAATGCAGCTGTTCTGCAGCCCGGCTGCCCACTGACGAGTTAACAACCCCTCCTCTTCAACTCCTGCGCCCCATGTCAGGGCCTCCCCATCTCTGCACTTCTTGCGGCTCTTCCCCCACAGCCCTCAGCATGCCACACCTCTGCTCATGGGAGCCTCCCTCCAGAAACAAGCCTCTGGTTCCTGGATCAGCCTGCACTGACTGCGCTAGTTCTGGGGCCTCTGCACACGACTTCCACCCGGCAGGGTTCCCCACTCTGGCCAGTTCTTTCAGACCTCTCTCCCCTGCAGAACGATCCCCAGCACTAGGTCTGGTCACCTGCAGCTCCTGATATCGCCTGGCTCAGATCTCTCCAGGCTCTCACCCGCTCCACTTCTTCTCCATTGTTGCCAATGCCTGGTGTTAATGGAGAACAGCTGCCCTCTGTTCGGTCCCATCAGGAGACAACCGACTAGTCACAGGTGGGCTGGACGCATTTCCGTTCTAAGAAGACCAGCCACCCTCTGGCTCTGGGTACGTCTACATGGTATAAAGGACCAGTGGCAGCAAGACTCAGAGCACAGGTCAGCTGACTCAGGTGGTGCAGATGTTCCTGATCGGCCTGCAGCCCGGGCTCTGAAACCTAGCGAGGGGCTGGGAGCTCCAGGCTGAGCGTCTACACAGCTATTTTTAGTTCTGCAATGTGAGCCCGCCAAGCCCGAGTCAGTTGACCTGGACTCTCAGACTCACTGCTGCAGGTCTTTTTTTGCAGTGTAGACATACTCAGTCCTTTCTGCCTCCTGCACCACTCATGCATGCCTTGTTCTTTGGAGAGCAGGTGGAGATATCTTCTTAACCAAACCTGAATGTCACCTAAGGCACTCATAATAGAAACCTCGCAGCAATTATTTCAGGAACATTTTGTTTCCCCTTGTATCACTTTTAGAGCAAATATTTCCCATGTGCAACTCTTCTGAGGTCAATGGAGTTAGATGATGATACAACAAGGTACTTAATCATATGTTTGGCTTTAGTCCCACTGGCTGCTCATGGGGCTAAAGTTAAGCATGTACTTAAGTAACTTGCTAAATTGGGATCTTAGTTTAGGGACTAATTTGGCCTTTGTTTATCGAAGGGAATCTTCTTGGCGATTTTCTCTGCACAAGAAAAGCTTACAACACACATTTGCAATACAGCACAAACAGGAAAGGGGGGCTCCATTCAGGATTGCTCCAGGACCGCTACACTTTTCCCTGCCACTTCGTGATATGAATTTGGCCAAATATGAAGTAAGATGCCTCCCATCAGCCACTTGCCACCAACTTCTTTGCACGGCCTGTCACCAAGTGCTAATTAAAACAGGAACGAGCATCATTCTGCTTTAAGGGAAAAAGGGTAGAGTTGCCAAGTTTTCTTATTTCAAATGCCAAACGGGCTCCTGGCTTTTTGCCAATCACTTGAAAAGGAGAGTTGCTGCGTGTCAGGCTTTTGTTCTGAAGGGTTGTCGCGGGGCGCACCACTCACCATTGGTCTGGCACCTCTTCCTGGTCACGCTGGGGATTAACTCTTGAGGCTGACGGCCCCGTCCAGGGTTTGGCACACCGTCGCTCTGCCTCTTCCTCTGGTCTGCAGCCCCTCTCAGCTCAGAGAGCCACAGCGTCCTTTTTGTGACTCAGCCTTCCCCCTTCCAGGGGAGCAAAGTCCCTTCTCCATAGCAGCCCAAGCAGTCTGCCCATTCACTGCCCTAGTGCCACTCCCTCAGGGCCTGGTAGGGGCATGCAGGCTTCTCCTCCACTCTGGGTTCTAGTCCAGGGACCCACAGCTCAGCAGTTCTAGGCCATCCTCTTTCAGCCCTCATTGCTCCTTCCCACCACATACCTGGTTCCCCTTCTCCCTCTGGGTGTACCAGCTCTAAACCCCTCCTCCCTTTTCCCAGGGATTGACTGCCCTTCCCCAGTAGCAGCCCCTGTCTGTAGCCAGCTTATTGGCTTATAGGTGCACAGGTGAGTCTCTCTAATTAGCTGCCTGCAGCCAAAGCTCCCGTTTGCAGCCTAATGAGCTGATTGGGCCCACCTGGCCCAATTCCACTCCTGCAGGTCAGGTGGGATCTCATCCCATCACAGGCTTGTTGTGGGTTTCATGGGTTTTTGTTTAGTTTTATTTGCAATTCCCTGTTTTTGTTAAAGGCCCCCAAGGAACTAAAGCCACAAACACCTTGACACAGGTTGTGCTGCTGCATCACTCTTGGATACTTAAAATGAAACAGAACAAGCAGATACAATGGGCAGGATTCTGGTGTCAGCTGCACAGACTTTACCCTGGGATGACGCCATTGACTTTGGCCCAGTTACTCCATCAGTGTTTCCAACTCTCAGGATTTTGTCATGAGTCTCATGATAATTATTGTTTTCCTCAAAACTCCAGCTCCTGGAGTCAAGTGCTAGGTGAGGATTTCAGTCTTCATTCTTAGAGAAAAAGTAAGTTTCTAGCCCTCGTGGCTGTGGAGAAAGCTTCAGAATGGGAGCCCCGTGTACCCTAACGGCTCAAAGAGCAGACGGTAAATAAAAAGAACCCCGCAGCTATTACTTCTACATAATCATGATTTTTGGTGAGCCTGACTGATGGCAAGACTGGTTACTCTGGTGTCAAAGGAGATGAGAACCAGCCCTGACATTTGCTTATTCTCTGTTAATTTGCTCCTCTGATCAACCCTTTGAGACAATCCTGGGGAAGGCTTTGAGATGGAAGTCTTAATGAATAGCAAGGGAGAGAAGTTCCTTTGGCTTAGACGTTGCCATGGCAGTTACAGGTAGAGAGCAAGTGGTGAGGAGAACGGCCGGAATTGCTTTCAGACCAGGCCTCAGTGGAAAGTTACAGGGAGGGTATAATCTACCTTTCAACCAGAGGTTCCAGGACAGCAGCACCTGTGCCCAGCTGATCTAACTATGAGAGCAATGAGGCAGTGCAACACAGGGGCAGCATGGATACAGATCCAGGGTCCCGGGCATGGTTTTACATACCATCTTCCCACAGCTTTACTGCTATTGTTTTTCCAGCCAGTTAGATCCCAGCTATGCTGGGGGTGTCTCCGAGTGCTCCAGTCACCCCTGCTCACAGTGTAGATGTACCCAGGAAGTCGGTGGAGCTGTGGGAGTGTCAGTGTAAGATTAATGACAGAATTTAAATAGTGCCATCTGCTGGACTCCCTTAATTCATGCAGCCTTCGCGTCAAAAGGCCAAGAGAGACAGGCCAGCTGGTGCAATAGGATAACTAAAGCCCAACCGCACCTTCCCAGTGTCACCGGGATCCTTTTCAACAGAAATTGCTGTGAGAAGAGGTCTTGGCCCTGCTGAAAACAGGAGCCACAGACATTGCATCTGGGTCTTCCTTCGGATCAGGTTTTTCCCCGGTATTCTCTTATTCCCCAGTGATGCCTCTAGCCTAGTCTGGCCTTCAACTAACAGCAAAAATATCCAAGGAAACCAAATCCTCCCTGGTTTCCAAGGTGAAAAGAGACCCTCAAACCTCAGGGCTGGTTTGGGGCTCTCAACCATTGAGACTCTTCTACATCTCGAAATGGCAAAGGCCCTGGCAGATCCTCAGGTTCCAGGTGGACAACTAGCCCTATCAGCAAGGGTTGGTGTCATCTGGGCTGACAGCAGAACCCAGGCTCTTCACCCAGTGCTTAGTGGCCATGACAGAGTAGTCTGCTGCTTAAGGGTAGTGGGACCTAATGGTCAGCCCAGCCTGTCACATGGCATGGTGTGAAAGGTCCAGCTAGATATACAAGGCCTGGGACATGTTGGGAGACAGGCAGCAGCCCTGTGAGTGAGAACTGTTCAGGAGGAAATCCCATTCCTGTTTCGTTAGGGGCCTGGCTCCTTGCAGAAAGGCTCGGGTATGGCTCCCCTCTCCTCAGCCAACTGGGGATGGGGTGGGAGAAGGGGACCAGCATAAACGCTGCTTCTGGTGCCACTGACACCAGGGGATCCCAGAAAGGAAAAGCCACTCCTGAGCACCCTGTTTAAGGAAATAAGGGGCCAGCTGAGTGACAAGCTGGCCAAGGCCTTACAGCAATAAAAGCCCTGCGGCAGCGAGTCTCAGAGTCTGGGTTAGCCGACTCAGGCTCACGGCTTGGGCTGGGCTGTGGGCTGAAAACAGCAGTGCAGATGATTTAGCTGAGGCCGGAGCTGAGGCACTGAGGCCGCACGTGGGGCGTAGGTCTCAGAGGTTGGGCTCCAGCCACACGTCGATGTCGACATGGTTATTTTCAGCCTTGCAAGTCCAAGGCAGCTGAGCTAGGCTCTGGGCCTCACTGTGGCAGGTTTCCATTGCGGTGTAGCCGCACCTCGACACACCCTAGACTGCAGAGAGGGGAGCTGGGGTTCCTGGCTAAGGAAGGGCCGAACGAGAAGGAACCAGGAAGGGTTCCCAGAACAGAGACTGTTGAGTCTGCTACTTATCTTTATGGCTCTTGTTAACAAATGAGACCCTTGGGAAAGGGGATGTGCTTTGATTTTAAAAGGTCGATTTAGACTGGTGAAGAGAAGTGAGGAAGGGCTCACCTGTGGTGCTATGCCTGTCTGAAAGAGGGTGCACCAAAGTGACCTCCACCCCGCTGCATGGTCACGGCTCATCAGCATTGCGGGGCACTGCAGGTAGAATTGAGTCTCGTAGTCTTTGTCAACTGCTCCATATGAAGAGGCAGGACAAGATCAACAATGGCGATGTTCACAGCTGAACCCACTAGCCACCTCTGTCATCACCAGTTTGGTTTTGGCAGCTTTCTTGGTTCGGACATAGGATGGAAGACCAACAAATTATAAAATGCTTTTGCCAAGGAATGCGGCTACATGGCCAGTGATCACATGGTCACCGAAAGCTGCAATGGCACATTAAGCTCACCCGTGACTGACACAGACTGAACATCCAACCAGGTTATCTTAAGGACCTAGCTAGAGATCGAGCTGGGTGGGACTCAGTCTGCAAGGAGGCCATGTCCCTTTGGAATTTGTCTCGATGGTCATGCAGGTGCAATTGTATCTGAATAGGGACCCATAAAAGCACCTTCCGACAGTGGGGCAATTTTTGCTCCCTCTTCAAATTTCTCAGTCAGAGAGTCAAGGAAGAAAAATCTACTTTGGTCCCAACTCGGGCTCTAACCTCCAAAGGGGACACTCTAGTGTCTGCTCACAGCCAGAGTGCTCTGGTGACCACAGCTGTGGAAGTATGGTGGTGGCAGAGATGGGGTTAAAGCCAACACCTTGAACTCCGCCTGGAAACTCATGGGCAAGCAGAGTAGCTCCTGGAGCATGAGGGCAATGTGCTTTTGGCATGAAGTTCCGCTTAGTAAATGAACTACAGCATAATCTGTATTAACTTTTGGTTTTGGTTTCCTCGAGATGAACCCCCCATCTAGAACACATTTCTTGAAATGACAATAGGCAAGTGTGACTAGTGAGAGTAGCACATCTCGAAGGAATAGTTACATTCTCCTCACTGAATTCTGTTGCAAAATATATTCTTGATTGCAGTTGCTTCCTCAAGAGTTAGCAGCAGGCACAGAGCTAACCATCCTTTCAACTGCGTCACAACTGAAGAGAACACCCTCAGTCCGGGCACTGGTATAACTGAACTCCAAACCAGATTTCCCTGATGTACTGTACTTACGAAACTTATCAGGGACCAGTACGAAGCAAACAAAGTCTTGTCTTCCCTGTGGGGGCCAGGAATGGATTCACAAGTTAAAAATTATACAAAATCTTGTTATTTGCCAGTCATGACAGAAAACCAAGAGAATTAATCTCTTATCATGGACCTCACTCAGTTCATAGCCACACAAACAGAATTTCTGAGGGAGAAAAGTATGAAGCACAGACTTTCTTCCATGTATTGTTTTTGGAACAATAGGGAATGAGGATATTTTAGCTGAGTTTGGAAGAACTGTGTGCTGAATTCTGCCTTAGGTGGGAAGTCTTAGCTGCCTTTGGTCCTTCTTGTAGAAATGTTGAACAACCTGACAGGAAACAACACAAATGCCTCTCACAAAATGGGCGCATTGGAGAAGTGTGCAGGCTAAGATAAATGTCGACGTTCTCTAAAAGTGCCAGTCTGATTTTAAAAGGTGGGCTATAATTCTGCCCAGCAGTATGTGTTCAACGAAAGCAAGGCATTACAAAACAATATACAATTTTTATATGGGCTAAGTTATAAGTTACCAGAACTCCAGTATTGTCTTCTGAATGAGGTTATAAACATGGATTTGTAAACAATGGCTCATCAATGATTAGCAACCCCAGTTCACAGAATGGAACTGAAAGGACCTGCACATTTTCCTACAGGAACCAACTAAAGGCTTTGCACTGTGCATCTGTACGTTAGGAATGGGTGATCCAGGCTCATGGACCTCCTGATGAACTGCACTCGGAAGTTTCCTTATCACCTGCAGGTGTTCTCCAATGAAATAAAGGTGTGACAAATTACTGTAGAATCAGAACAAGAAGTTCTAATTCTTTTATCATCCAGAGCTTGTTGTGACAACAGACTGTAAATGCACCTGAACTCTCTGGCTCCTCTACTCTGTGGTGTTTGTTTTTCTGTAATGCTTTAATGCTAGAAACTCTTATTCTTATTGATTATACTTGTGCCTTTGCCATTTGGATGAAGGTTCTGCTACGTGCAGTACAGGCAGTATTTCAAAGGGGAAACCTATGGTGAGGTGAGTTGCTTTGGGAGTTGGCTAGATGGCACTAGATCATAATTATGTGCTGTTAAATGGCAGTGGTTCTCAGATTGTTGTCTGGGGTCCATGGAGTCTTTCCAGATGAACAGCAAAAGGAAACTTGAGGAACAAGTGGTGCAGACTGGAGTGATGGGGAAGGAGCTTGGTCCATGAGAGGGCACTGGCATAACAATAAAAGCCCTCTCCCTTTAGGAACTGGTCAGCAGAATGGAAAAATTGGAGAATGCCTTTGCTCTATTGAGACTACGATCTTCATTGTTGAATAGAAATTCTTGCAGTAGAGGAGACCTGAGCTGGTGCTGTTGGTCTTTCCTAATTAGAGATTCTAATAAAACGGTTCCTTTAGTTTTTCAAATAAAACACATTTGGGGGCATATTTCCACCTTGATTGATTCTGTCGTGTAAAGCAGGTTCCAGCTCCACAAAAATCAGTTGGTTCCATGAAACACAGCTGGTTGAAAAGCCATGATTACCCAAGGAGAACTTCTGCTGTACCTCCTACGGGCAAAGACCTTTCTGGGGAGAGCAGGTATTAATAGACGGCAGTTATCTGGAATAACTATGGGGGAAGCACAAATGATCTGGCCATTTGGTTAGGGTCAGCAATGAAAACTTTGAATACTGTAAATATTTAAACCTAAATATTTTTACACTTCCTTCACTTTTCCCGCCAAGTTTGGTTCAGCTCCAGGTGTGACACTTTATGCAAATCATTCACTGCACTAATTTGCATATTCAAAACAATTTGTATGTCATAAACGTCTTTTAAAAGTTTTGCAGGCTTAGAGCTAGGGAATGGCATTGGTCTGATAGCTCTTAAGTGAATTAAGTCCACTCTTTATCAGCAAGGAAGGCTTCCCACGTGCACTGCCCCATCTGAATGCCGCAATAGCGTGTTATCACATACATTATGTTTTCCCCACATGGGCAGTCAGCAGGGTTCTTCAGAGCCAGAGCAGATGGTTCTTCCACTTGAGCTAAAGGAGCAACTGGTAGAAGAAGCATGCTGTTACCCTCGGTCTTTACCAGTAGGCCACCCAAGTGTTTGTGAGAGCAGTGGAGCTGCTGAGCATCAGGTTTCCTGGATCTATTCCTGGATCTGAGAACGGAGCACAGTCTAGTTGTTGGAGCCATGATTATGGAAAGCATGGCCAAGCCAACAGAGCTGGCACATTCACTCTGAAAGAAGTGGGGCTGAGGGGACAAAGTGGTATTCTTCCATGGGGCAGAATATTTCCTAGCAGCAGGAACTCTTTTGAATATATTTGTTTTTAAATTAAAATGTAAATTAAAATTTTTACCTTCTGATTTTTAGGCTTCCTACTCTCAGAGCCTTGGTTGTACTTTCAGCAGTAGTTTTGCAGCTTAACCACCACTTTCAGTTCTCATTTTCCACTATAAAAATTAAACCAGGAGATCAATTCAGTGTTTACAACGGGAAGTATCACAAAAAAACCAAACAAACCCCCAAGCCACAAAGTGCTAAAGATAAAAACGCGCTCTCACCTGCCCCCCTTCAGAGCCCAGTGACATCCCCAAGATCTACTTGCAACAGCACAAGGACACAGACAAAACAAACAAGTGAAGAAAAGCAGAGGTGAGTCTTTAGTCTGATGCCTCTTATTTTACTGCATTACAGAACATCAACACAACTCAATGTGATGGATTAGACAGAGCGCCAGACTGTGTTCTAGCAGAATCTTACGATGGGATCCATGCCTTCCAAGAATGATGAGCTCTCCTGGTTTGGTGGGGAAAGATTCCCATTCAGAAGGGGTCAAAGGCAGGAGACAGGCCATGGATACAGAGAAAGAGACCTGAACTCAGGGTTAGCGGAAGAAGAAGCCATTTTAAAGTCTAGGCCTGCTGGCCTGATGTCTGAATGATGATTCACCAGCAGGGGAGTAGCTCTGCTGAGTTAATTGGTGAGGAATGAGTTGAAGGAAATCAAAATCCCTCCTTAAAGCAGCACAGGGAAGAGTGTGCAAATGTCTGAAACCACAGGTCAGAAATGTCCCTATTTTCCCTCTGCCTTATGAACAAGGCGTATGCAGCGAATAGCATTAGGAGTAGGAGCTGAGCTGTCAGAAAAAGGGGACCTGAAGTGAAGTTCCCAAGTCTGTAGTTAGGTGATTTTCAAAAGTGCTGAGCACACTCGCAGAATTGGAACTGCTGGCCGCTGTGCACTTCTGGAATTCAGGCCCTTGGCAGTCTGACTGAGGACCCATTTTCAAAAAACTTGGCCAGTTAATTCCAGCCCAACTCTCTGGGGTGATGCAGTTAAGACGTGACTAGGTGCATAAAATAGAAGAGGATATTTTGAGTGCTCACCGTGGTCCCACTAAACTGGAGAAGTACAAATTTAGGGGTATAATCCCATCATCTCGTATAGAGAAATACACGTTTAGCTTCTGTTAGCATTATTGGCCGTCCCGGATGTCATTCCCTGCACAGTAAGAAGATAACAGTATATGCTTTAGCCATCACTCAGAGGAAGTAGAGTAAATAGCTACCTTTTCATACCCTGCGATTGGGAGTGAAGTAGTTTGATGTTTACCTTCTCAGCTTCAAAAAATGTCTATTGTGGAGGACGGAGCATGCTAATACGTATCCTTTACTGGGACTATGCTAAATTGCCACATAGTATTTGATGGTAATTTATATAGTGACTCACCAAATACAACTGCTCTACAACCTAATAATACAGTTGATAAACTTGTGTCATTAACTTCTCTTAAGGGCTACCTATAAGATGTTATTGATATTGTCAGAAAGTTTTATGGGGCTTACAATTCATAATTATATGAATGTGACTTACTAGATATATTTAGTAATATTGGTGCTGCTCAGGCATTCATGAATCTTGAGAGCATGACATAAGTACAGCCATTAACATAAAGAAGGTTAAAGGATATTCACATTCCCAAGGATTACGCTAGTGCAAGGTTTAATACGGGGGTTAGGAACAGAAGATGAACTGTAGTTTAATACGGTGCAAGAAAATTAAGGACAACTCCTTAGCATTAATGGATTTCTTATCAGATGCCGGATGCTTAACCTCTCTATTTCTGATGGTACTGCATTCTAGTGTGATTTAATCAATACGGTGTCTCAGATGAACACTGAGAACTTACACTTAGCAGCAATTACTGAGACTCTTCTTCATTAAAAATGGAAGGCCAGTGAGTAATGCTGCACTTAGGAATTGAAGAACAATGCATGCAAAGCCTTAAATGGTTATTTGTTTATGCTTCCATCCAGCCAAATGCTTCTTCTGAGATAATCAGGGTAGCGTACCCGCCCCCGAGATGGATGATCCTCCTCTGCAACAGTGATAGAAGCTGTGCTCATCTCCATCTCCTACTGCCTTGTGGGGCCTTAGGGGTCGGAGTGAGTTTTTAAAACCCAAAGAGGGGAATGGGAGATCCCTGTGGAGAAGGGAAGTAAAGACAACAGTGACTGTGGTTTAAGCCACACAACTCCCAGTCACTTAGACGAAGTATCATACTCCAGTAGCTCAACTCCCATGTGACAGTTCTCAACTCCGGGAATCCAGGTTTAAAATACCAGCTGATTTCCCATAGCACTTCTTTTAAAGAAGTAAAGCTGTTCATTAGATTGCAGTTAGGGTCGATCCCCATGCTCACTGACATCAGTGGCAAAGATCCCGTTGATTTTAATGGGGCAGGATCAGGGCCTTCAGTTCCAGAGAGAAATGCCATACACACACCTAAACTAGACAGGCTGTTCCTTTTAAATCCCCGTATGCAGTGTGGTGTTTCTTTACATCGGGATTGGCCGTCTCTGTAACACATGCTCTCGCACAACCAGAAGTCAGGAGCTTGACAGTGGAACCACTTGCTGAAATTCTCTGGCCTGGGCTGTGCAGGAGAGCAGATTAGATGATCATAATGATCCCTTCTGCCCTTATAGTCTATGCCCGGCTATCTGTGAACTCAGCTCCTCTGGATATCTGTCTGTCTACGCACGTATGTCTAACATGGCCCTCTCCAAGGTATCTAGGCAATATGTATACAAGTTTTAAACGCGTAATTTGTTCATACTCCAATTCAAAGCCCATTTAGGTAAATGGGAGTTTTTTTATTAATTTCAATGGCCTTTAGAACAGGCCCTCAGTACCCCAAATTTATGGATGGGGAAAGAGTCTTTCCTTGCTTCCACCTTTTGTCTGTCCCATCTACACTGAAAATGCTACAGTGGCACAGCCTACGCCAATGGGAGAATCACCTCCCTGAGAGGCGGCAGCTAGGTCTACACAGGGATTTAGATCGTCTTACCTATGCCACTCAAGAGCATGGATTTTTCATACTGTTGACTGGTGTAGCTAAACCAACTTAATTTTCTCGTGTAGACCAGGCCACTGTCTTGCTTTGTATATATATAGTGCCTACCATAATGAGGCCCTGATCTCATTTGGGGCCCCAGGTTCCCCCTGTAATACAAATAATAACTATATATTCATTTCCCTACACAAAAGAAAAAAAATGGAGGATGTTAAAAAACAACAACCTAGGAAAGTCCAAAATTAAAACACTTGATCTCTAAACTAATGCAGGTTGCTAAGTGACAGCATTTACAAGCCCAAACAGTAAACACCATGGAAATGAAAAAATTAAATACATAATAAATCTTAAAGTGTCCAAATGATAACAGGAAAATGTATCTGCGCTTACCTGAACATTTCCTGTATTCAGGTAATATTGTTCATAATTCTGTTGCAATGAGGGAAACCCACAATGATTTCTCCTACTGCAGAGAATGGGAAATTCCCCTAATGAAATATATCCAAATCTTTGGGTGTCAACTTCCATCTCTGTTCAGGTGATCCATTTGTCTCCAGGGAGCTGGGTCTGTGAACCTTATTACTTGAAGAAAGGAAATTTTCATGGAAGCACAGGTAGCATGTTGAAGAACAGGAAAATGTATGTCCCACAGGTCTGTTACAATGGGATTTTCACAGCAGTGTGCCTCCACGATCCATCAAACAGGATCATCCTTTAAATAGGGACATCCAAAATAACATCCATTAAGGTGCAGCAAAGATGTCTGTCAAAAAATGGCACTGGCTAAAGAGGTGCTGAAGAGGTAGAATGTTGGTGAATGTGTGTAGTGGTGGTGATGTGGCCACCTAGTTGCTCTTAATACCAGAAATCTGACGGCTCTGCCCTGAGACTGTTAGTGCTCCTAAGGACTGCATTTGATGCTTAACAGAAGGAAGACTATTTTGTGAATTGACTTAGGGGATAAATGCTATGACAGTTGTGAAGACTCCTCTCTGAATTAAAGATACAACCCAGGGTCTCATCTGAGAAACCTCCCAACTGCAGAATTCGTCAGACTGGAGACAGTAGTTCTCGTGAGGTTTGCTTTAATGGGCAGGGGGTACAATGACACCTCCTGCAGGGGTCCACTCTAGCTAGAGCCATAAGGAGCACGCTGAGGTTCCAAGGTCGTGCCCTATGGCTTTGTAGGGTGGTTGCCCTAAGAAAACATCTAGTGTTGGGATTTGCATAACATATGGATGGTAAATGGGAATGTGAAGCAAGGTCTCTGTTAGAAACTTGTTCAAAGGTTTCAGACAGAGCTCTGCTCTCTTTCTTCCCAATTGTCTGAGCCTAGAAGTAGACTAGTGAATGGGTTGTATTGCTGCACGCTGAAATAATGATGGATGGCCGCAGTCATTCTGTGGCATTTCCCAGGGCTGCTCAGACTGGGACTGGAATGAAGCTGTGCCTGTGATTCCTGCACAGCTCTGCAGGGTACCTCCTCCGGGCATCAAGTGACCTCATTTTCGTTTTCATTTCGGGAGTTTACTGCCAGAAGCCTGCTTCAGAAGGGAAATGAACTCAGGGAAACGAATGGGCTCAGAGATTGCTCTGGAGACATTTCAAGTGGCTAGCAACATCCCTGTCCTCAAACAGGCTGGGCTTATTTGTCTCCCCTCCTCCTTGTGCTCCCCTGCAGGTCTCTAAAGGAAGGTACTGGCTTGTGGCTCAGGGACGGACTCCCTAGAAGCCCCACCCTGCTCTACTGCATGGGATCCACGACGAGAGGGGCTGAGTTTCCCCTGGCGTCTCAGCCTGCGATGAGCAGGGATCCTTGGGCTGGGAGCTGAGAGAGAAGTGAAGGCCTCTTACCACCCGCTCTGGCACTGGCAGCATCCCTGCTTTGTCCAGTGGCCTCCATCCACAGCCGCAGGGAAACAGGTGGGGACAGAGGCATGGCTGCTGGTGTGGACTGTAGGGACTCAAGCGTGGCCTTCCATCCAGCTTTACTACCCCCAGGAGCGGGGGCTGCCTGGCCCAGAGCCAGTCCTTTGTCAGTTCTGCCGGGCTCCTTTCCTGCCCGGGAAGGGGAGAGGCAGAGCAACCCTGAACAGACCGGGCTGTACGGGAAACTACACTCCATCTGCAGCCACTGCAAATGCCTCAGAAAGGGAAGTGGAGCTGAGGGGACAATCTCCCCAAAAGGCCACTGAAGCCCTGGGGCATGGCTACGAATTTGACAGACATTCCTGAGCCAGAACACAAGGTAGAAATTTGAAATCCAGTTTGGCATTTCCCTCAGAAAAGCTCTGCATCCGCGAGGTCTGGCCCAGCCGCTGGAGAGGCAGCAAAACCTGCAGGGAACTTCAGGAGCCAGGGCATTCCTCTGCTGCCAGTGGCTGATGAGAATGGTTCTGTCCCAGGGCTGCAAGCGGCCAAGTATCCGCTGTGACGGATCTCTGGACCCTCGTATGGCAAAGAAACACACCATTAGTTGTATGATAGCACAGGGATGTGCCAGATATGATCAGGGCCTCCATGTGTTAGGCACTGTACAAACACGTAGTGAGGGGCAATCCTTGCCTTGCTGAGCTTACAGTCTGCATAGGCAAAAGGTCAGAGGAAGAACGGAGGCACGGCGAGGTGAAGTGACTTGCCCAAGGTGCCACAGGAGGTCAGTTGCAGAGATGGGACTAGACCCCAGGTCTCCTGACACCCATTCAAATGCTTGACCCATTAGAGCACACTGCCTCTCAAACACATTATTGCTAGCAAGTACAAAGGCATCCCTCTTCTGGGGCCCTTTGAACTTTTAACTGCACATGTAGCTAAACCAAGTGCTGTATAAATGCTTCCAATATGCTTGTTAAGTGAAAGCAAACTGTGGTAGCTGCCCTCCAAGAGGGCAGCACTGGATAAAGGCGGGGACGCAGCAGTGTCTTTGAGGTTTGTCTGCCCCCTTTCAGGTGTCCACTGGCTGGGTCTACGTCACAGGGAAATACCATCGTTGTTGGCAGCTTGGCAGCTATCATGTGCAGAAATATCTTAGCGGTAGCTGAGCTGCTCTCAAGCGAGATTTATATTTTAAAACCTAAATTGGGAGCATTCATCATCTCCTGATTTCTCCTTTTAAATGGAAACTTGAGAGCAGCCGATAAAGCAGTGTTGAGTTCAGCAGGAAGGCACAAGTCTCACAGGAGAAAACCGGTCCTTTAATGAGTGCCTCGGCTGCGGCGCACCTGGGGAAGAGGCAGCAGGATCCTGGAGGAGAGAGGCTGAGGGAGAAGCGATGATGAACACTTTGGCCTGGCAGTCAGGTCCAGCGAAGCAAGATGGGGGGGGACAGCAGGGGAATTCTGAAGCAAGGAAGTGAGAACAACCCTTCTGGATGCCAACAGCTAATAACCTATTTCAGACGTGCCCAGTAGCCAGCCGTTCTCACTGAAAACAACAGCTGCTGGGTCCTGAATGGTTTTGAAAATCCGGCCAATAGTGTGGGTGCTGGAAATGATTCAGGAATCCCACTAGCGTAAGTTTGAAGAACAACGTGTGTATCTGTGCAGACTGTGATAGCTATTCATTAAACAGCAATGCTTTTCTCCCGATTGTTACACCATCACGAACGCAGCATGGAAACCAGTTTAGCATTCCGGAATATTGGTCTTCTACGGTCAAAAATAATCTCATTTTTCAATTCTAAGCCTGCCTTTAGACTGATTCTCCCACAGAGTTCAGAGATTAACGCTCCAGTTTACCTGAGTCATGAGTATCTGACTGAGTATTTCAATCCCCTTTTTATATTTGGATAGTTGAGGTTGTACTCTCGCCAAACCAATCACAAAATACAGAAAAACAGACACACATGGAGCAGCCAACTTGTTCACAGTAATATGGAAGTGTGAGGCCCATTTAAATTTTTTTTTAATTAAACTAATCAGAGAAACACCTGGAACTATTTATTATCACACATGTTTTTAAAGTATATAGTTGATATATCTTTTTTGCTAGAACAATTTTTTTAAAAGGTTAAGGAGATGCATTTGCCATGCGGTGATAGAATATGTTGCCTATGCTGCGACCTTTTGCAGTATGCTATGTTATAGTACGGATCCATTTTTAATAATGGAGTTAAAATCACTGGGAAGTAGGACTATGAAATACAAAACGCAGCTCAGGCTTAACTTTTACAAAGCTCCTCCTTCCCTCTGCATGCCACACACTCACAAGATGAAACCAGAAATGGGCTTTAAAAAAATTCCAAATGGAGAAATGGCTGCTGAGAAAGGAAGGTTTCTTTTCTGGAGAATTACAGAGATTTGGAAATTGGAAAAGATCAGATGCAATCTGAGGAAGGGAGAAAACAGCTAGCTGAGTTTCTTAGAAGGCTGCCAATATTCTTTCTGAGTAATCCAATGCTCTTGAAACAGTTGCTGAGCGGATGTCGCTGCAATTCAATCGTAATGCAGAGCCATTTATATATAATTCTGGGACCTTATTTGAGATCATTACTCACATCAGTAATCTGATCTCATGCAAGTTGTCCCAAGGTCCTGAATAAGACTGCCTGCATGAGAAAAGATTACTAATGGGAGAACGCTCTGCAGGAGATGGTCCCAATGACAGCAGCATTCCCTGCAACAACACAGGTTCCAAAAGCATACAAGCATAGCCTGAGATTTGCAGTTATGTAAGACAACTGGATACCCAATTTTCATTTAAAATTAAAGGAAATCAGGCTCCCAGAAAACCCCAACAGCATGATTCATGGAATTTAGCTGAATTACCCAACAACTGCACAGTTGTGAAGGATCTCCTGCTCATCGATATTTGATGTGTGTTCTGGTGTTGAAATGAGAGAACATCCTGAAGCTGCAGAGTTTCCAAAGAGTCTGATGTCGGCGTGGCAGAGGGGGGATGTGTCTATCCAGTGGGGGGTGGAACTTCCCAACATGGGCATATGATAATCTAGGGCCAGAGACTCTATGTATGAAGGATGCTCTCTGCGAAGGGGGATGGATGTTCACCACCACATGCCAGAAATCTGGGCTGTAGAGAGAGCGAAAGCCAGAGGGACTCGGACTCACAGAAAGTGTGAAATCAGACTGGGCGTGGAGGGTGCGTTTCAGGACTGCGTGTAAGACCTGTGACCAGGGAGTGCTTTAAAAGCACCAGACATTCTGCTTCTTCTTGGGAACAGCCAGGGCCTGCCGTGGCTGGCGAGACTTTGCACGCACGGTGTGTACCAGGTCACATGGGTGGGGGCAGGGCAGCATGCTCTTCAAAATGGCACACCCCCAATCCAATACCGGGGGGGACAAACCACCCGGAGAAAGGACTGTCTGGTTCAAAACCAGACAAGTGGCCTCCCTATTTCAGAGTAAAAGCAATGATGCGTAAGAAATTCCTTTGCTAAGCCAGCCCTCCTTTCTTGCCTGCCAGACTGTCCCGGACGTGGCTAATGGAGAAGCTCAGAGTGCCCACAGTGACAGCCATGGGGCCTACACAAGGAGTGCACCTTAGAGTCCCAGAGTTAGGCCGAGTGACCTGGCTGTTTGAGGAGCATGCAGGGTCCGGCAGTTGGGTCCACTCACAACAGACTGGTGTCCACCCAGAGGGGCACTGTGTCAGGTTGCTATTCGATGCTGGAACTGGAGGGACTGTAATTGTGGAACAAGGAACCCGGGAAGTTAGGCTGGAAGCAACTCAGCCACCTAGGCAGAGCACTGCATAGGGTTTAATAAAATGTCACTTGTTCGACTTAACCTGTATTCAGCTTCACACTTTGTTAATGAAACAGCCAGTCAGATTTGCAGGCCAAAACAGTAGTTATGTAAAAGTGAACTGGAACGACAAGAAGTTGGTATACATCATCTTGGGCAAAGAGCTTTGTTTTCTGAGAGCTTTAAGATACTGGTGTTAGTTCACAGACATGTACGTTGTTTTACATCAGTGTCAGACCTTTCTTAGCACTGCTACTCCAAGGGCGTGTCTTCACTACAGGGTTAGCTCGAGGTCTAACCTGAGCATTGGCCTTAATCCTGACCCATCCACACACAAAAATCTCTAGCTCAAGTTAAGTGATGCTTTGCCTTTGAGCTCGCTGGCCTGTGGGAGGGGTGGGCTGAAGAGAGTAACGCAGTGGGGGTGCAATATCTACAGCCGAGGCCATGTCTACACTACAGAATTGTGTCGACCTGACTTACGCTGGCATTCAGCTGCCACAGTTATTACGTCAGTTGTGTACGTCCACTCTTTGTGTTGGCACTGCCTGGCGTCCTCATGAGAAACGCTTGTGTCAATGCAGAGAACATCACATCGTGGGTAGCTACCTCACTGTGCAACTCCCCACCATGTAGCACAGGGTGTTTTGGGAAGGCTTTGCAATGCCACATGGGGCCGAAATGGGTCACTCAGGCGTGACTGGAAGCCTGGGTTCAGTGTCCCATAATGCAGTGTTCTCCATCCCATAATTTCATCTGCATCCCATAATGTTTCACGCCTCTTTTCAAAATCACCCACACAAAGACACGTGTCCCTCCTTGCTGACCACCATCTGTGACAGACGCATGGCTCCTGCACAGCGCTGTACTATTGTGATGAGCGTTGTGAGCACAAGCCACCTGATCCTGCAGCATCGGCAGAGCCACAAGAGGAGCCGCAAGGAACATGACGATTCTTTGGAGGCTAGATTGCTGTGGGACATAGATAGAAACAATTCAAGGTTGTGGGCGGTGCTCATGCTGCAGCTTCATACAATGGAGTGCCGGTTCTGGGCCCAAGAAATGAGCACTGACTACTGGAATCACATTGTCATGCAGGTTTGGGATGATGAGCAGGGGCTGCAGAACTTCCAGATGCACAGGGCCAGATTCCTGAATCTGTATGCAGAACTCACCCCGAGTCCTCTTCCTTTTTCTCCTTACCTGGTTCAGCCATTCCTCTGGTGTGGATGGAGAGATCCTCAAGGCCACATTTGCAGCGGCTGAAGATACAAAGCCTAGAGGTACCATTGTTAGTGTATTCACGAGATAAATCGAAACGTAGGACACTGAACTCACTCCCCTTGATTCGCACAAGTTGTAACACTACATTCGCACTGCGCCTTGGGATTCATACAGCATGGCAGCAGTCGCAGCATCCGCCATGGTGAGTGCAGCCCTGGGGCGGAGGGCAAAGTGGGAAAAGGAGGGGGGATAGCTCATGGCCATGAGTTTGTGTGTATAGGGCAACTGAACTGAATACTGGCACCGTTTTCCACCGGCAGTGGGGATTTTAGCTGATCTCACTCTTGAGGTAATGGAGGCTGAAAGGGAACAGCTCCTGTAGGTGTCTGGCTACATACCAAGGCCTTATGCTGACAGCCTGCATGCTGCAATGGTTCCCGCTGAAGTAATTGCTGAGTGGCACGGGAAAGTCTCCTACCTGGGATAGGCTTGTTTGATGCAGGTCTGCGTAGCACTTAGACGCCTGAGCAGGGTGTAGGATCTGGCGTCCAGAAATTCTAGTCCGAGGAATAATGTTCAGTGTTGATGCTCACACCCAGCTTATAAACACTGAGTTCCGTAGACACCAGGCTTCTGTTGCAGTGTAGACATACCCCAAGGCGATTTAGTCACATAACTACCAAGAATTTCAATAGGAGTTGTATGGCTAAGTCCCCTTATTGGCTTTGAAACTTTCCACCAGTGCCTCTGCCACCCTGCAGCATTACTGCGTAAGTCTGCTCCCCCTGTGTTTTCGGATTAATAAAACACAACAGCCAAACCACACAAATATTTACTATCAGCAAAGCGAGACAATATAGCTGTGGATGTGCAAAATGATGTCCTATTATGCCTACATCATCAGAATAGCCGCTACTGAAACGTGAGACCAAGACAGCTCTTGTTGGCCATTACGTCTGTAAGACAATTTGATTTTCCAGACATTTGGCTGAGCTATGCAGTGCTGGCAGCTAGAATAATCTAGTTATAACTTGAAAAACTGGTGCAGACGTTACTGATAAAGAACAAATATGGAAACCAAAGATGACTGTCCTTTTTTCCCATAACCACCCTTTAAAGAGAAACTTTCAACTTATCTAAGACTCCACATGTATGTTCCACAACAAAATACGTTTTTTGTCCCTGTGCTCATATGTAACGCTTTCCTGGTTTTATCTTAAACACCAGCTGTAAACAGCCTCTTATCCAACTCCTGCTGAAAATATCGTTCCCCCACTTTTCACTCATCAAGGCATTACAAGTTGGCCTTCTATTGCCAACAGTGCGTCTTCTGTCTCTCTCTGCTTCCCTCTTGTTCATTGCTGACAGTCCTGCAAGGACCCTCGGAAGGGAAACAAGGAGAGGGCACATTAAGTCAAGACTTCTGGGATAGGGTAGGCAAAATCAAGAACGTTACCCAACTGCTGGTCATTCTGCAGCACTGACCCTGCTGACATTCTAGAAATCCAGGGCCCAGTGTAACTCCCAAAGCGTTCTGAGTTAAAGGAACCAGTTGAAAGCTCTGCCTATGCTTATGAAGGCCCCATGTTCCTTCCTACATTCTGCTTTGTAAGCGAGAAAGGCATGATGCTACTCAGTGTATAGATTAATGTTGTACCTGTCATATTGCACGCTCTCGGGGGCTCTCCTGGGAGTTGAACTGTGACCTCTGTCAGCGGTACCAGCAGGCAATCTTCAGTCTGAGCTGGATATCTGAAACAACAGAGCAGTTGGACCAGATCAAGTCACCCAGAAAATGGAATTAAATAACTGCTAAGAAATAAACTACCCATATTTTGCAGCATAATTTATTTGGAGCCTCAGAAAATATGCATGAACTATCTGACCCAGAAGGAACTGGGGACCTTACAAATGGACAAAAAATTCCTCATTTCAAGCTTCCAAAAAGTGTTAATCAGCACTTGAACTTT
The DNA here is from genome assembly GCF_026122565.2 of Emydura macquarii macquarii. Taxonomy (NCBI): domain Eukaryota; kingdom Metazoa; phylum Chordata; order Testudines; family Chelidae; genus Emydura; species Emydura macquarii. The sequence goes on along the minus strand of NW_027131588.1, from coordinate 25,106,232 downwards.
GCAACTCAATCTAGCGCTGCAGGCAGGCAAGCGAAAAGAAGCACAAATAACATTCAGTCAACTCAGAAGCAAGCATTCTTCATTGAATTTATCATTTTCCCAACAGCCTATTTACTTTTTACAGAGAACAGAGATTTACTTATGAGACTCTCGGCCTCAAAGATTAAACAACAAAAACGGTACATTCACTTTATTAGTAACCTATGTCCAAACTGATAAAGGATTCCTAGAGCATCAGACCTGTGTTTTGACAAAGGTTATTTAATATGATAAAGATACAGCTTCTCGACACCAAAGGGAATGTCCTGTGACGACTGGTGACTGCTGCACATTTAGCACTGCATTCCTTGTAGATCTAGTCATTTGCCAATGCCAGTAGAGAGCTTTCACTATCCGCCCATGACCTACTCAGGTCAATGACCATATTGTAGTCCGGAGGTATTCATTGTCACAAGGAGGAGCAGGGATCAGTATAATAATTGCTTGTTAGTGCTATGATAGCTATTCATTAAATCTCCTCTGCCTTAAACTTAAAGACATTTTAGCCTGCAGAAACTAGGTCTGGTAATGGTTTGCTTCTTCAGGGAGATGGCTCATTCTGTATGCTCATTCTGTAGCACCATTGAAAGGATTGTTTGCATTTAGTTAGTTCAGAAAGAGTGGCAAACGGCTGAGAAGAGAGGAGAAGGAACTGAGGACTTGTCTACCCATATAGCGCTGCAGCGGCACAGCTGAATTGGTGCAGCACGTCTGGTGAAGATGCTCTATGCTGACGGGAGAGCGCCCTCCTGTTGGCATAATAAAACCACTTCCAGGAGAGGCAATAGCTATGTCAGCTGGAGAAGCTCTCTTGCTGACATAGCACTGTCTACACTAGCACTTATGTCGGTGTAACTTACGTCACACAGGAGGGCGGTTTATTTACACTCCTGAGCGATGTAAGTTGTGCTGACATAAGCTGTAGTGTAGGTATGTGCGCTGTTAGATAGGGAACAAAGATCAAGCCAGTTTCACAACTCTTAAGTGATCACTGTTCTTTGAAGAGCATGCTCCTGAACACCACAGAACTGGTTCCTGTGCTGGGACACAGAAGGATGGAGTGGGAATGGTGGGGGTTGGGACAGAAGCATGGCTCTACAAGACGAAAGCTGCTTGGATTCTGTCCCGGGACAGGAGGCTCAGGGGAACTCTGAATGGGCATCTGGAATTTTCTAATCCGGATGGGCTGGAACAGCTAACCTCTTTTAAGTTTTTCCAACACCAGTTACAAAGAACCTTTGGCCCGGCTCCTGCTAGAACAAATCCCTGCACCACTGGGGACTGGATCACGTGGTTAGCATTCTTTAAAAGGCCCTATGATACCAAAGTGAAAAGAAGCTTTTAAAAAGGGTTTAAACCAGCTCCACACTGTCATTAAGGATTAATAATGATTATGATCCATCATTATATTTATAAAGCACCCACAATCCTACTGGAACGCTCAGAGTTCTGCACAACAGTGTAAAACACAGTTTAAAAAATGAAAAATGTAAAACAAACAAAAAAATCAATCAGAACTTGAAGTCATTATGAAAGACTGAGGAGTGGGAGGCTAAGGTACGAGACTGGAACTCAGGAGATCTAAGCTCTGCCCCTGGCTCTTATATAGGGACAGATGATGGCTCTGATCCTGTGTAGAGAACAGCAAAGGCACAAGGCCCTGTTCATGTCAGTGGAACTCGACATAAGCACAGAGGTCAACCCTGGAAGAATCAATTCCAGGATGGGGCTTGACAATTAAAGACACCTCTAAGACGGCGTCCACCTAGTCATGGAGGACAAGCTCCACACCTGGAGAGATACCACAGCAAAAGTGCTGTCTCTTGTCAACCCAGAGTGCAGCAGCAGAATTCCTGGACACCAGGTCACATCAGAGTGCAGACAGTCTTCATGATTCAAGAAAGGGATCTCAAACATAGCCAGGGCCAGTGTTATTCTGGGCTTTAAAAAAACAGCAAGACAATCTTAAAAATCATAGGCAGCTAGTATAAAAAACACTGGACAGCCTTGTTACGGTCACAGTCCTATCACCAGCTGTGCTGCTGGGGGCTGTACTAGAAGCCTGATCACTAGAAAGACTCCCTTTGATTCCAATGGGCTTTGGATCAGGCCCTAAATAGCAGTGGTAGAGAAGCCAATAACCAAGCTTCACGGTGGGGAGGGTGTATGCTGCTCCACGAAGGACCTAGTCCTGACTCCTGAGACTATTTCAAAGACCATCTCCCCATACACGACCCGTAGCTGTACTCAGCGAGGATGCTGTAGCTGACAGAGGCAAGGGTAAAACTCATTCTTCTTCTTCTTCTTACAGCTTTTCCCGCACTAAGCAGGATCACCAAAGAGGTTCATTATGGTCATAAACCATATTGATTTGGCAGTTAGTTTTACAGCCGGATGCCCTTCCTGCCGCCAACTCCTTTTAGTCGCCTTTTACGACACGCAGGAGGTACGTTTGGTATATTCTAATCCCCGAACCAACAGGGGTAAAACTCATCAGTGGAATGAAATCAGAATAAGCTGTTGGAAGATCACTGGCAGAGCTCTTCACAAAAGCCTTCTCTGAATAGCAAAGGCTGAAGAATGCCCTGCAGTACACCCTTAAGTTTGTCTGTATTACAATGAGGGGTACATACTAAATGCCTAAACCAGAGAGAGGAAGGATGACAGGCTAGGTAGATAAAGTTGGCAGGTAGGGCACTAGAGATAGATTCAATAGGGTGCTGCAAGGTCTCTGTGGGACACCATGCACTATACATTGTGGGATTCTGAACAAACTGCTCCAGAAAGAATACTTGCACGACATATTAAACACAGATTTCCATGGAGAAGACATGGCCAAAATGAAGAACAACAATTCCTACCAGATGTGGAGACGCTAAAGATGAGGGAGCTGCTTCGTAGCAGCCAGGGCGAGGTAGGCCCTGTGTCCCACTGGGATACTACAACCAATCCGAAAGCAACAGTTTCATAACAGTGTGGGGTAGGGAGAGTTATAGGTTTGCGGTTTTTCCCCAAGACATTACCTCAAAATTCATTTTGTCAGAAACACATTCAGGGAAAACATTACCTCTCTGGGCACCTTTATTGTTTAACAGGACAGTGAACTCTGCACTACGCACAATCTTCACAAGGTAACCCCGGTCTCAGGACACCACTTTTATAGGGTTCTCAATACTTCCCATTAATTTCTCTTTGGTTTTATCTTATACTCTGTTAGTGCTTAACACTTTGCAGTCCCTAGATAGGATTGCTCTGTATAAATACATCAGAGGGATAAATACCAGGGAGAGAGAGAAATTATTTCAGTTCAGCGCCAATGTGGACACCAGAACTAATGGATATAAACTGGCCATCAGGAAGTTTAGACTTGAAATTAGACACAGGTTTCTAACCACCACAGGAGTGAAGTCCTGGAACAGCCTTCCAAGGGGAGCAGTGGGGGCAAGAAACCGAGCTGGCTTCAAAACTGAGCTTGATAAATGTATGGAGGGGATGGTATGATGGGACAGCCTAGTTTGGCAATTGACTGATCTTTGAGTACTGGTGGTAGATATGCCAATGGCCTGTGAACGGATGTTAGATGGGGTTACTACAGAGTTACTACAGAGAATTCTTTCTAGGTGTCTGGCTGGTGAGTTTTGCCCACTTATTCAGGGTTTAGCTGATCACCATATTTGGGGTCGGGAAGGAATTTTCCCCCAGGGCAGATTGTCAAAGGCTCTGGGAGTTTTCCACCTTCCTCTGTAGCATGGGTCACAGGTCACTTGCTGGTGGATTCTCTGTATCTTAAAGTCTTTAAACCATGATTTGAGGACTTTAATAACTCAGCCGTAGGTCAGGGCTCTATTACAGGAGTGGGTGGGTGAGGTTCTGTGGCCTGTGTTGTGCAGGAGGTCAGACTAGATGATCATATTGGTCCCTTCTGACCTTAGCGTCTAAGTCTATCCCAAAATACTTTATGCAGGTGGAGGAAGTATTGTTATCCCATTATGCAGATGGAAAGCAAACACACAGAAGGGCTAAAGATCACACAAAGTTCATGGCAGAGACAGGGGCAGAACAGACGTCTCCTGATTTACAGTCCAATGCACTCTCCACTGAATCATGGTGTCCCTGAGGTGACTGCTTTGAGCAGGGGATGCTCTTCCAACCCTAATCTATGATTCTATGACTGATTTTTGCCACTCCCTCAGGTGGCCAGTTCTGACTGTTTTCATTGTATTTTTGGTCTTTTAGACGTTCTGGATAAATCTTAGTTATTATTTGTATTACGGTAATGCCTAGGGGCCGCACTGGAGTGGTACTGTAAATACGCAATGTAATAGGAAGTCCCCGACCCATACAGCTTACAGTCTAGATAGACAAGACAGATAAGGGGAAGGAGAGGGAACAAAGAGTGATTTACCCACCAGGTCAGTGACTGAGCTAGGAAAGGAACCTCAGTTTCCTGCACTATTCACTATGCCATGCTGCCTTCTCTTGGCTATACTGCCTGAGCATCCAATCCCTCCCAGTTCCAACTACCACAACAGTTTTCAGTGGTTGCTGACCTGCAGTCTAGTCGCACAGTTGTTCCAGTTGGACACAAAAGCTAAATCAGGATATGTTCATGACTCGTACTTCAGCAACTGCAGTGAAAAGGAAAAGTTCAAAATGAGGTGGCCACAGAGGAAGAGTCATTGAGACGTGCTTAATCTAAAGATGAGCTGCTTTTATCTTGCATGTTTAACTGTTTTTTAAAAAAAGCAAAGCACAGCTGTTTCCTGCCATTATAGTAAATAATAAAAAGCAGACTATCCATTTAAAACCAGAAAGTGCTCTCCTACCCTTTTAGGAGAACTTTGCCCAGACTGCATCTATTTTAATATTGATTTTTTTGGTAGGTTGGGACATTTGATTTTGTGGGTTTGTATTTTTCTCTCTCCTATATTTACCAGTGATGAGAGAGATGAATCATGCTACCCACTTGTAATTCTTTGCCTTCAATCACAAAAGCGCTTAGTACCTATGGTGGTTACTACCCAGTTGTACAAGACCAGGAAAAAGGAATGTATTAAATGTGCAAGGTGCTGTGAGGTTGCCTGGTGTGACCCAGCACAAAGTGAAGGACCTTCCCCTTCTCCAAAGTTCTTTTACTTGTTTAGAGGAAGAAGGTGTCACTCAAAGCATAGCCATACAGTGCTGAGCACTGACAGCTCCAGTAGATACAGGCTGCAGGTGCGCACCACCCCTGAAAATCAGGCCCTGAGTGTAAACAGTGATGGATAAAGCTCCAAGCAGTGTGGGGGGAGGGACGTCAGAGAAAAACCCAAACATTCAGATGCTTTACTAAGGCACAACAGGACACCCAGATGTCTTTGCAGACAGCAATCTCATGGAATAAGACTTTCTCGAAAGATTTTCAGTACTTCCTGTTTTCTGATAGGCTACTTAAATAGTATAAAGGTACCCTCTTCCAAAGCATTGGGTATTTCTGCTTCTGATCAGTAGGAAGAGAAGCAATCCCCACTTTGTGAACTCCGATTCTATTAAACCCTTTGTCATCCCAATGCCTATGCCCCTGGTCTGATAGTAACCTATTGTATTTTCCCGATTTTATGGGAGTTTTGGATGTTCCTCAAGACCTGCAGGAAACTGAAGAGTATCTGTACAACCTCTACTTATGGCTAAAACCGGGAATTACAGGGAGGTGTTTTTAAAAAGTTCGCTTGTCTTTTCTGAATTTCATAAAAAGCCCAGGTTCAGTTCAAGATGGAGCAAAGGCTTCAGTCAATTTTTTTAAAATCCAAATTAATGAATTTATCCCTAATAGCAACCCTAACTGCATACATATATAATAAATAATATAATACATAATATAATATTGTTAGTATCTCTATCTGGTGGAAATGAAAGGATGATTACCAATAGCCTTGATCAAGCAAGTGTAAAAATGTTTGTAGGAATAGGGAACTGCACCAGATTTTATGTAAAAGCAGAGAAGGGCATAAGAGGAAAAATACATAGTTACTTTTAAGTATTTTTTGTTAAGATATTTATAAATATGAGCTTTTTCTGGGTGTTCCTATTTTTGCTGTATTTTGGATACACGAATTCACTTTAAAATAATTCACTAAAACATGCAAAACATAGGAAGAAGGTGAGAGTTTGAATTTAAAGTAACTTTTAGTTCGCATCCTTCTTCTTGTATGGAAACAAAGAGTGCGCCATTGTCTTACCATTGACTTCAACGGAGCCAGGATTTCATCCAGTCGGAAGAAGAGTGTACACATGCAGTACACATTATTTTATTTACCATACCTCCAGAACGTTCTGTTGCTCCCCTTTCCAAACTAAGTAGTCCTCAGCTTTTAAATCTTTCCTGTGGGATCCCTCCCCTTCTCCCATATCTTGAATAATTTTCATTGCCTTTGTCTGCACTTCTTCTCTTTCTTCCAAGATTTTGGGAAGAAAGGAGGAGTTCAACCTGAACGAAGGATTCAAGGTGAGGACATATCTGCAATGTATGTAATTGAATTATAGTTTCAGATGATTCCGTACTGTATTGTTAACATATTCTGACATCTCATTAATTTTTTCCCTGCTGCTGCACATTGGACTGTCCATTACCAATTTACCATGCACTTGTCTTAAGTGAATTTCATCTGCCATTCTTTTGCCCAGTAATCAATTTTGTTAGGTCCTTCTGGTATTCTTCATAATCCTCTCTCGGCTTGACTAATCTAAATTGTTTGTAGCATTAACAAATATTGCCACCAAACTATTCACTCCCATCTTTTAGGCCAATATTAAATAAGTTGAGAAACACCTGGCATAGTACATATCCCTGCAGCAACTCACTATTAACCTCTTCCCATGCTGAAAATTGGCCATTCATTGCTACTCTTTGTTTGCTTCCTATCTCTTAACCAGTTTTTAATCCATAACAAGCCTTAACCTCTCACCCCATTGTTACCAGGGTTTCTTACCCAAAAGCCTTTTGAAATTCTAAGTAAATTATCAGCACAACTTTCCCTGTACCCACTAGTTCATTAACTCTTTCAAAGAATTCTAACAGGTCACAGAAGCATAATTAATTTGGTAATAATATGATTATCTGGATGCTTTATAATTCCATCCTTAATGATTTTCTCTCCTCTTTTTCTTGGTACCAAAATGCAACACATTCTTGTATAGTTTCCCTGCTCTCACTTGTCACTTTTTTAACAGATATGTAGCTATCAATGGTTCACTGTTAAGCTGGGAGGGGCGTATCTGGTGGGGTCCTGCAGGAGTCATTACTGGGTCTGGTACTATTTAATATTTTCATTAATGACTTGGATCATGGAGTGGAGAGTATGCTTATAACATTTGAGGCCGAGACCAAGATGAGAGGGGTTGCACGCACTTTGGAGAACAGGATTAGAATTCAAAACAACCTTGACAAATTGGAGAATTGGTCTAAAATCAACCAGATGAAATTCAGTAGAGAAAAGTACAAAGTACTTCACTTAGGAAAGAAAAATCAAATGAGCATCTACAAAATAGGGAATAACTGGCTAGGTGGTAGTACTGCTAAGAAGGATCTGGGGTTATAGTGTATCACAAATTGATTCAGACAACAATGTTGTGAAAAAAGCTTATATCATTCTGGGGTGTATTAATAGCAGCGTTGTATGTGAGACATGGGAGATAATTATCCTGCTCTATTTGGCGTTGGAAAGGACTCGTCTGCAGAACTGTGCCCCCACAGGCTGAGATTTTCAAACATGCTCAGTATTGGCCTAATTCTGCTCCGACTGTTGTTAAAACTCTATTGGCATCAATGGGAGCAGAATTAGACCAATCTCGAGTGCCTCTGAAAATCCCATGGTTACTTTCAATCTCGGTTTTCAGACTAGTATTTTGTCATCTTGAAGTGTAGACATATCTTAGATGTAGTCGTAATACTGTGATGGATTCATGTAGTCAATGTGCATTGCTAGCACGTTCCCCAGGAAATGAGCTGACCAGATAATGTAGTAATTACTGGATGAAATTGTCTGTCCTGTGTGATTCAGAATGATCAGAATGGCCCTTTTCCCTTAAAACCTAGGAATCTATGAACTAACCTTGCTGAAGGAGAGTCCCAAAAGATGAAAGGGGAAGCTCACCTCACAGACTCCTTAGGTGATGAAAATGACCGATGTCAGGGATGTCTGGGGAAAGTTTCTGTTCAATTAGTCCTGTTTCTTTGGAAGGCATCACTTACTAGAAAAGACACTGATGGGGGAAAGATAGCTCCTTTTTCTTTCAAGCAAGAAGGTTGTTATACTAGAGAAGGATCCAGTTGGTTAGTGGGAAGCAGAACAGTTGAGAAACCTACAGCATCCCAGGGATGCAAGAAAGGAGTGTGCATTCCTAAAGCATAAGGAGAATAGCTCTTCCTGCAGAAGATCCCTCAGCGAAGGAATTGCATAAGCAGTGGTTTTCTGAGGTGCTCTTGAGGGATACACTGCTTTCCAGAGAGCCCATTCCTCAGAATGGATGCCAGGAAAGTGAAATACAAGGCCTGGGCTCAGAGGAATGCAAATGCTTCACAAACCACACTGCACAGGCACAGCCTTGGAGGACAGGGGTCTGGAGCAAAACCCTGCTTGAAAATTGCTGAGGCATCTCCTGCAGGGAGATTTATAACCTCCTAGGATGACTAGCCACAGGAGTGCAACAGATTGAAAAAGCCAACAAGCCTATGGTCTCTGTAGTCAGCGCAATGCAGGAACGAACTGGGTTCCATCATCAGTTGTCTCCTATCCACAAGCCGGGCTAGGTGACAAGAATAATCTACATTTGGGCGTTGAGTCACCTAATTCCACGGTCATACTCTGCAGCCACGCAGTGACTGGGAACGATGTAATCCACTTCACACAGAAAACACCCAGCGCGGGGATCAAGACTATGACCAGGATGGAGCTCATGGAGAAGAGCTGGCAGTTTTTTCATCCAGTCATGAAGTCACCAGAGAATACACACAGTAAGTGGCTGGGGGGTCACACATGCATAGATCAGTAGGGACCATGATGACCATCTAGTCTGGACTCCTGCATAGCAAGACCAGAGGATTTCACCTAGTGATTCCTGCATTAAGTCCACAGCTTCTGGGTGAGCTACAGCAGCTCTCCTAGACATACATTAGCCTATAAGCTGCAAGGACCTTACCCGTCAAATCAACAACGTTGAGGGAGGGGTGAGTGGCAGAGCTGGTATTAGAAAGCAGGAATTCCTCCGGCCATGCGAAATCCCCTGGTTCCCCTGCCTCTCACACTGTTGACCTGCCCTTCTCCACGCCGACCCGGCTGCTTGGCAGAAGTGCTGGCACAGCTGCAGACAAAAGGCCAACAGCCCGAGTGGCACCTCGGTAACAGCGGTGAGTTAATCGGGAGAGTCGGGGCCTGGGGTTTCCAAGACCTCAGTGCCCAGAGCTTGGCTACTCAAGGAGACAGTCAATCCCCACTGTATTTAAGGCATATCACTGTTAAAATGTTCATCCCCAGCCATTGGCTGTTTTACACAGACACCTCTTGTTCAAGCATTAAATCCTGCATCGACTACTGCAGTACCCTCGTATCTGGCCTCCCAGAAGCACACCCCTTCTCCCACCACACGCTGCAGGCGCTCAGCTCGCCCTCCTTGCCAGCTGAATTGGTCATGCCATTCTTCTTTTCGCATCCCTCCATTGGCTCCCCACCATCCCCACATGACCTCTGAGCACAGCATGGCCCCTCCTTTGCCCTCTGCAAGACCCCTGCTCTGTTCGTATTTAACTCTCTCTTAACGACCCCCCTTCTGCCAGGCTGCCAACTGGGAGCGGAGTTGACTTGTGCATAAATTGCCTATTGTCCCCAGTTCTTAAAGGGGCCTGAAAAATGAGCAGGGTATCTCATCATCACTCTCTCAGCCTCCCACCCCCTGCCCAACAATTAATTCTGCCCTCAACCCTCAGATTAATCCTGTCCCTGCCATGCCCCCTATCCGTTCTATCCCCCATCTGTTCTGCCTCCCCTCTGCTCCTTCTGCAGCTCTTGGGGTTCTTCACCCCCCTATCCCCGGCTTGGAGGGGGCTGCAATGGGGTCCGCTCTCCCCCTTCCCAGGCCCCGTGTTGCAGGGAGGGAGAGGAGGAGCCAAGGAGCCATCCTGTTCCTCATGGAGTTGGCGGGGAGATGGGGGTGGGGACAAAGGAGCGAGCAGAGATGCCCTCAGCTTTGTGCAGCAGTCTTATTGGTTTCTCTTCCCCAGGAAGCACGCAGTAAGGGAAGACAGCCAATCAATCAGAGAGCTTTCCACTAGCTGGCACAAAAAACATGCACCCCTCAGTGACCCAGCTCGCTGTCAAAATTTGCCACCTCTGAGATACAAAAAGCTGGGACATCCGGGATGATCCTGAGCCCACAAAACTGGACAGCCAGCATTGTGTACTGAGCACCTGTACAGCTTTCCCAGGATGGACACCTCAAAAAAGGGACAATCCTGGGAAACCCTAAACAAGTGTCAGCGCTAGTTCCCAGCACACTTTAAGCACTGATTGTCCCCTTCCCCTAAACTGTGTCGACCTGTCAGTCCTTAAATTGTGAATTCCTCGGAGCAGGACCCAGGCCTTCCTGAGTGCCTGGGAAGTGCTTCGCATACAGTGGGCACTACTGTAAATAAAGAATAAACTATCACCATTTTTAAGGCTGTGTGATTAACAGGGAAAGAAACAGACTTTCCCACACAGCAGAAATGTTTAGATTAGCTTTGACATATTTCGACTCCCCAAACCCAGGAAGGATCAAAGACCAGGGGTTTCACGGGTCCCAGAGGCCAGTTTTGTCTACCAGACTGGCTACTTGCACCTTCCGTTAAACCAGCACAATAGTCTCGATGTCGCTTCTATGGAAAACAACAAGATTTGTTCTACCCCTTCTATCCTCCCACAAATTAAAAATTCTAGCTGAGGTGGTTTTCCGATTCTATCAATAAAACTGGCTTTTTGTAAAAGAGAAGGCTGCTATCTTTGTAGAATACCATCGTCAGCATATCTATTGTTTGTTTGTTTATTCCCAGCAGGACAGAGCTGTGCCTTATGTCTCAATTACCTTTTCTTCTGCTGCAGAGATGATTCGATTTGTAGTTTCAAGGGATAGTGAAAATACCAGATATCTAGACAGAAAACCAATATTTCAGAAACCAACAATTTTGCTGGGCATATTTTATAGCACTTAAACAACTCAAGTCTTTAAGCTTAATGACTTTAATGGTATATTTATTAGACTAGTATGGAAGAGAAAAGAAAATGGCATGAATGTTTAATGAAGACACTACAATAAGCCACATGTAAATACTGAACTGTCTTTTCTGCTCAGGAAATACAAATTGGCCTTTAACCACTTCATCTATATATGATGAGCAGGTTCAATACATATTATTGCATTTCCTAGCATAAGAAGGATCTGTTCAAGAGACAGTCTAAATAAATTATGTCAACTGTTTCTACTTCATCCATTACTTTATGGATACATTCAAAGAACTCTAATAGATTAGTGAAACATGATTTTCCTTTCCAATAGCATACTGGTTACACCTTTTCATCCTGGTCTGGAACAACTTACCGAATGTTGTGGTGGGTTCTTGGTCACTGTCAATTTTTAAATCAAGATGACATGTTTTTTCTAAAGATTGCTCTAGGAATTAGTTTGGGGCAGTTCTCTGGCCTGTGTTATACGGGAAGCCAGACTAGATGATCACAATGGTCCCTTGCGGCCTTGGAATCTATAAGATATTAGGTTAAAAATATAAAATGCAAAAGTATAGCACATGTATTCCTCAAGGCAGCATGTCTAGCCCAATTTCATTTGTGACATAATATTACAATTAAATGTACCTGGATGTCTTTATTTTCAGCTTTTTTTTTTAAAGGGATTTTTTTCATTATTTAAATGCACCATAAAAGAATAAAAGAAGCCTAAATGTAGAAACAATGCCTGATTAGACTAATGCAAATCAGCAATAACTCTGCTGAAATAAATGGTACAAAACTGAGCCATGCAATACAATGATGCTTCTGTAAATTGACTGCATGTGCACAGGATTGTTCCTTTCTGCATCCTTATCTTTAGCAAGCTGTGCAAGATGAAAAAAGAAAATCAGACTAGAGTACAAGATGGATCCCCAGCAGCAGGCTAACCCAGCCTAGTTCTATTGACTTCGGCAGCGCAACACAGACTCACACACACTGACAGCATAGCACATCTAGTGAATTCATGTCTTCTAAATTTGCCCACCATTTTGGTGACAAAGGCAGACAGTGGTACTTCTCTAAAGGCCTGCTTATACTAGCTATGGGACAGTGAATTCACCCCTGCCCACTGCAAGTCGATGTGTCTGTGCACACCTGTTCCTGCTCTTTAGGGAGGTTATACTTATGTTATCAATGTTCTTAGGTTATACAGTGGCAGTTTATGCAGCAAAAACATCGTACCCACCGCAACAAATGCAACTGTCTCAACATGTTAAGTACAAGCTGGTGTCCCTAAGACTTGCATTAAACATTTCCTCCATCTGGTTCACATATGGGCGATTGTAACAGAGCTGTAGAAAGTTCGGGGCAAATACAAAAGAAAGGTCAAGTCATCTGGTGTCAGGTTAAATCAAGTCTGAATCCTGCTGTGGTTGGATTGACATCCCTGATGACTTCCTCAAGAGTTTCCTGGCCCCAGTTGTTATTCTCCAAAATGTATTCTTTGTCTGGGCAATGTATGTGAAGAAGAAGGAAGCCTCCGTTGTCTTTTCCATGAAGACCTGTGACAGGCGTGAGCGCTCATTATATCCTGGCCTTCAGTCTGAGAAAAAGCAGAGACTGTTTTCTTCATACTTCTGGTGGGTACCAGTACTCAACATCTGTCATGTCTATCAGGTGTGTGCTCTTCCTATTGTTTGCTGAGTAGAGTGCTGTCTTTGGTGGGGGGACAAAGTTCTGACAAGGCAATAGACTTGTTTCATACTAAGCAGATCTGCAATTTCTAATTTCAGAGCTTTCTGGGGCCCAACCCTCCAGGAAAGAGATCAGTTTCTCCCCCAGCACCACTACTGGAAATCCCACCAGTCTAAAATCCTTCACACGTATCTGGTTCTCAAGTGTCTTGATCCTGCATCTTTTATAGTGATTGTTAATATGTTTTCCAACTATGTTTTCTGAATTTGCTCTATATGCGTAATATTTTTGTATCCAAATTTTAAGTAACCCTAAGAGCCAGATTTTCAAAACAGCTAAGCACCAGCAGCTCCTATTTAGCCATCTAAATAAGTGCCCATATTTTCCAAAGCTTTCAGCATCTAGCATGTGTCATTGAGAGCAATGGAAAACTCCAGCTCAGATCCAAAATTACAAGGGGAACATATTTCCACATCTGGATTTTGGGTTTGCTTTTGGTTGCTTGCCTACACTGAACAACACAGACTTTTGAGGTTCGTCTACCTCCCTCCATGAGCAGTAAGTGGCAGTTAGAACACCAGAAGGCACATCATTGAATGTTTTGTTTGCTCAAGGCCTTTGTCAAATAAATGTCTCCAGTGCCACATGGACTATGTGAACTAACGGTAAACTCCATTTTCAGACACTGCAGTCCATCCTCAGGAAATGAGTGCAGCGGTATAGCAGTGTTTCACTGTCAGATCCAGACTTTTCACAGAGGAACAAAAACATGCGACTCTGGATGGCGACAAGTGGTGCAGTCCATCAGGCAGAGAATATTGGGCTAGATGCTTCGCCAGAGTAAATCAGCCTAGCTCCATTGAAGCCCAAGTGGATTTACACCAGCTGAGGCTCTGACCCAGAGTGGTATTAGCAATTATGAAGAGTCATTCGAGAAGTCAGAAAAGCAAATGTCAAATTCCAAATACACAGAATGTAAAGTAAAACCTGGGATGAGACAACCTGGCTGGAGGAACGAGTGTAGATGGCTCCTGGGCGTGGCCATGGACAGCAGTACCTCACCGCAGCAGGTCAAATGCCGGCCCCATACCAAACAATCATTTTGCAGCCCATCTGAAATGAGTTGGTGCCATCAGAGCTATATTCAGCTTGCTGCATGGAACTTGTATTTGGCTATAACCATTATGCTAGTTGGCAAATTGGATTCACACATCCCTCGTGGAAATACCGATAATAAAATATACCCTTGATCCAAACTGCAGCTTCTGGAAGCCAGGTTTTTAACTGACACTGAATAGCACACATCTCATGCACCCAGACTAGACACATGGCTTCTCTGAGGTTCAGTGCATGTGACAGGAAAAATGTCTCATTTCAGAAATAACACTTAAAAAATCAGCATACCCGCATGACTTATTTATTAACTAGAAGCAGAGGGTCTCTGTGGCCGAGGAACTAACGTTTAGCTTCTCTCCATATTAGTATCTTCTGTGCTGATCGCTATCCAAGAGACTACCCATTATGATATGTAATTTAATCTCCTCTCCCGCCCCCCAAAATGATGTATTAAAACATGAAAAGTAGCATGACATATTGGGCCTACAAACAAACGGCAGAGCTCATCCCAAACAGAATGATTTAGAAAATACTAATCAATTCAAGAATGCTAAGAAAACATTCAAGTATCCTTCAATCCAGTGAGAGAGCAGGAACACGATACACTTACTGACCCAGAATTGCCCACTTAGTGCTCACTTATGCGAATGTCTTGTATTCTGTGTGGTTGAATGGGCCTGATTTGCAAAATGTCTGTAAAGTTACTTGGTAATTTATCCTGGGTTGAATGAATTCTATGTACATAGGTCTGGGAGTATGTGTTTTATAAACGTCTGCCTCACGCTTTATTTAGTCAATACAAAATGGCACATCTATGGAAAAGCTTTGAGTTGGCTAACATCTCTCATGCTTGATTCTATCCTACGATTTTTTTTTTTATGGAAGTCTGAACTAAAGCAGCTCAGTCATTTTTGCCTGTGAGAAGAGTGAATAAAATGCACTTCCCATTACCCAAAACAGCCTCCATATCTGAACAGCCTCCAGCCAAAATATTTGGCACCTAGAAGGTGAAATTTGGCATGGAAGAAGCCCACTCAGTGCCTTTCATTGTTCTGGAGGGACTTGGTTTTGGTAAAGTTGCAAGCCTTTGAAAATCAGACACCGAGCATATGCAGTAGATTTATGTTCACTAAACTTGTTAAGGGCATAACTAAATGTTTGTTCACATGCCTGCAGAGCATGTCTTCACTCCAGACTGAAAATCTGCAACCTGCACAATAGCTGTAGTGTAAAGGTGTGAAAGGGCTTGAGGAAGGCGTCCAGCACTCTTTGTAAGGTACACTGGGGCATGCCAACTATAAGGCAATGCATGAGCTCCTGGTGATTTCTCCTGCTGCTGAGCTCCTATGAGCCCTAATCATGCAAACTGCATAGGAGTAAGTTGTCCATGTGCGTATTCCCATTGCACAGGAGCAGGGTACTAGCTAAATAAACCAAGATTACTGAATTTAAACATGTTGTTGCAAAACAAGACCTGGAGCATGAAGTTCCTTGTTATGATCTCCCCTTTTTTCTCTTAAAAAGATCACTTCACCACTCTGCCGCTGTTTTGCCCTTTCACCCTTTGTCAGGCTATTTGAACTGTACATTCCTTAGGGCTGGGATTGCCCTTTACTATGTGTCCGTGCTGTGCCTAAAACAATGAAGCTCTGATTTAGGTAGGTGCCCCTACGTGCTACTGCAATGAATATTATTATTTTTAGTATATTCCATGGGAAAAACTCTGCATTAACTGAACATTTAGGTCGCATGATTAAGCAACGAAAAGTCAGGAAATGGCAGTTAATATTGTACATGAAACTTTAACATTGCCCTGTTGTGCAGTGTGGGCATTCGGTCCTCTATTGCCTAATCAAGTCTTGTCTCTGAAATGCAAAATAGTGTTGTCAGCCCTGAACATTCACAAAGCAAAAGGCATGTCCCCCCAAAATCACGAGATTTTTTAAAATTATGGGACTTGGATTCCTTTTGCTAGGGTCAGTGCAATTTTTTTTTCAAATGGAAATGTCTTCTTATTGGAAAAGTGGTTTAGTCAAATTCAATATTTCAACTACATTTTTCAATTTTCCTATTAGGTGATTCAAAACAAGAAAATGTGTTTCAAAACGTCAGATCGTTTGGTTTCAGTCAAAATGTTGAGTTTCCTGCATGAACATTTCTGATTCAAAACTTTTCAGAGTTTTTGTTTCATTAAAATTTTCACTATTTAGACTTCTTGTTCTGATTTTTGGAACAGAAAGTAATTTTGGAAGGCTACAATTTGCCATGACAGGACTACTCCTTTTTCCCCTGCTTTTTATTCGCCTTCTACTTTTTGAGTCTTTAGTGTTCATATTTTCAATATCTTTTCTGCAACCCTAAGGGCTATAAAATGTATGTTAAAAAAAAAAGAAAGCCGACATTCTCTTGTATGCACATAATCCCAGCAAGGAGGTCTTTAAGAACAATACCAAGTATCACAAGACTCATGATAAAAATCATGACAGCTGGCAACAGTGACTCTTTTTCACAGATACTACAATTTTTTAAAACACTTTTAGATTTGAAAAAGGGTGCTTGAAATCACATTTGGCCCCAAATACACTAAATTCTTCCTGTCCCCCCTGCTTAGGTCTAGATTGGGAATCTCCCTTGGTGTGCTGGAGGATTGGGTCTCTTTGCATGGCCTGCAAAAGGGCAATACATCTTAGAAGACCTCGGACCAGGAGCAGGGGAAAGGGTCAGGAGGAGACAGGACCAGGGTTTTGGCCCACTGAAGGAACTATCTGTGCTATCCTAATGTGTACCCATGCACGCTGAGCAGCCTGAGACTGTGCTCCCTTAGCTACCCTGTCCTTTCATTGGATGGGTGTGTCAGTAACAAGAAGAAGGTCATGGAAAGTGTGGGCCCCTTACAGAATAGGGGAGGCAACCTAGTGACAGAGGATGTGGAGAAAGCTGAGGTACTCAATGCCTTTTTTGCCTCTGTCTTCACAGACAAGGTCAGCTCCCAGACTGCTGCACTGGGCAGCACAGAATGGGAAGGAAGTGAACATCCCGCAGTGCTGAAGGAACAGGTTCAGGACTATTTAGAAAGATTGGACATACACAAGTCCATGGGGCCAGATGCAGTGCACCCGAAGGTGCTGAGAGAGTTGGCTGATGTGATTTCAGAGCCATTGACTATTATCTTTGAAAACTCGTGGCAACTGGGGGAGGTCCCTGATGATTGGAAAAAGGCAAATATAGTGCCCATCTTCAAAAAAAGGGAGGAAAGAGGATCCAGGGAACTACAGACCGGTCAGCCTCACCTCAGTCTCTGGAAAAATCATAGAGCAGGTCCTCAAGGAATCCATTGGAAGAGAGGAAGGAGATCAGGAACAATCAACATGGATTCACCAAGGGAAAGTAATGCCTGACCAACCTGATTGCCTTCTATGAAGAGGTGACTGGCTCTGTGGATGTAGGGAAGGCGGTGGACGTGATATACCTTGACTTTAGCAAAGCTTTTGATACGGTCTCTCACAGTATTCTTATCAGCAAGTTAAAAAAGTATGGGTTGGATGAATGGACTATAAAATGGATAGAGAACTGGCTAGAGCATAGGGTTCAACAAGTAGTGATCAATGGCTCCATGTCTAGCTGGCAGCCGGTCACAAGCGGAGTGCCCCAGGGGTCGGATCTGGGGTCAGCTTTGTTCAACATCTTCATTAATGATTTGGAGAGTGGAGTGGATTGCAGTTCAGCAAGTGTGCAGACGACACTAAAGTGAGGGGAGTGGTAGATATGCTGGAGGGGAAGGATAGGATACAGAGTGACCTAGACAAATCAGAGGATTGAGACAAGAGAAATCTGATGAGGTTCAACAAGGACAAGCGCAGAGTCCTCCACTTAGGATGGAAGAATCCCATGCACAGCTACAGATTGGGGACCGATGGGCTAGGCAGCAGTTCTGCAGAAAAGGACCTGGGGTTAACAGTGAACAAGAAGCTGGAAATGTGTGCCCTAATTGCCAAGACGGCTAGCGGCATACTGGGCTGCATTAGTAGGAGCATTGCCAGCAGATCGAGGGAAGTGATTATCTCCCTCTATTCGGCACCGGTGAAGCTACATTTGGAGTATTGTGTCCAGTTTTGGGCCCCCCACTACAAAAAGGATGTGGACAAATTGGAGAGAGTCCAGAAGAAAGCAACAAAAATGATGAGGGGGCTGGAGCACAAGACTTATGAGGAGAGGTTGAGGGAACTAGGCTTGTTTAGTCTGCAGAAGAGAAGAGTGAGGGGGGATTTGATAGCAGCCTTTAACTACCTGAAAGGGGGTTCCAGGCAGGATGGAGCTAGGCTGTTCTCAGTGGTGGCAGATGACAGAACTAGGAGCAACGGTCTCAAGTTGCAGTGGGGGAGGTCTAGGTTGGACATTAGGGAAAAGCTTTGTCCCTAGGAGGGTGATGAAGCACTGGGATGGGTTACCTAGGGAGGTGGTGGAATCTCCATCCTCAGAGGTTTTTAAAGTGTGGCTTCACAAAGCCCTGGCTGGGATGCATTAGTTGCAGTTGGTTCTGCTTTGAGCAGGGGGTTGGACTAGATGCCTCCTGAGATCCCGTCCAACCCTCATCTTCTAGGATTCCATGATTGTATTATAGACGAGCCTAGAAGCCACAAACAGGTGGCAACCGTACTGTGCTAGACACTGTACATACTTAAAGAAAAGACAGCCTCTTCCCTAAAGAGCTTACAACCTCACATCTTAGTGCTGCACCAGGGGAAGAATGGCAAAGGCTGTATGCAAACCACACAACATAGACCTGAGGTCAAGATTTCAAAAATAGGAGCCTAAAGTTAGGTTCCTAAAATCACAAGAAGGCACTTAAATAAGACGCCAGATTTTTCCAAAGTGCAGCGCACCCAGCAGCTCCGCAGGACTTCACTGGCGTTTTGAAGGGCTCGGCATTTTTGAAAGTGAGGCTCTTTATTCGGGTGCGTAAATAAAAGTTAGGAGTCTACTTTTAGACACAATTTTTGACAATCTTGGCCTCAGTGTTTATACCCTTCAGCTTTTTAGCAGCTGCCCATATCCCCCTTCACTTTCTTAAATCAGCGTTGTTGCTGTTCTCCCAACTCCCTCCACTTTGCCAACAAGTTCTCTGGTCCTGAGGTGCTAAGCCCTGCAGGCAGTACTGTAGAAGCAAGTGCAGCACTGCTGTATAGAGTGAGACCCCCCCAATTCATGACATAAGGTCTCTGTACATAGCTTAAACCTGATTTTTGGTGACGGGGGCAACATATCAGATATCAGGACAGAATTAGGCAAAGCTTTTTTGCTCAGCCTTTGTGAGCAAATTAAACCTTGCCAATTAATCAAATTGTCAACCCAATTCTGATGCCCCGAAAGCATCTCTTGTGCTTGCTTTACATTGGGAGTGTGGCTTAATACTACCACCCATGTTTGTAAACAATTGTCTCATCAGCATTCCAGTCTTGCCAACTCTCTCAAACTGCTCATGAGAGTCTCAGTGTGTGGTTGTAGGTTTCTTTTTTTTCTTCTTCTTAAAGCACCTGGATTCATGTGAGGAACTTTGCTTTCATTAAAAATAAAAGAGGAAGTTTGCATCCTCATGAATTACTGCATGCTGTCAAACAGCCGCTGCTTTCAAACAACTCAATAAAAGGGGAAGGGGAAGGAAAGGGAAATTCAGTCTTAATGAAGGCGCAGCGCAGCCCCTCAACTTTGCTGTCCAAAGAAGAGGGAAGTTTACAAGGAGTGTTTTCCTTTGATGTTTTCCACCTAGCCACCACATTAATGAGCGAGTTGCTGCAGTTTGAACTTTTATGTAAAAAGGTGAAATCAGGAACATTTAACAGCTCCCGATATATTCTCTGGGAACTTCCTAGGATCCATGCTATTTATAGAGTGTCTTGATTGCAGCACTCAACTGTTTTTAAATGTATTTGAACTTTTAAAAAACATGCCTACCTAATGCTCTAAGTAAATCGCACACACCTAAATACAAAAGTGCATGCACACGTCATGCTGGGCCAATGGCCATATAATCCACCCTCCTGACCAGAGACAACACACCCACACCCTTCTTTGCTAACCACTCAGTCACGCTCCCCTGTACCAGAAAGCAAAGGAAACAACAAACAAACAACAGATATCTTAGGCTCTGCAGCCTAAATTTAAGGTAAACAAATGTGACCTCTGTCAGTTCAATGGGTGGGAATTCTGTAAATTCCAGTGTCAGAGACCCTACATTGGAAATGCCCAGCCACACAACCCCACCAATTGAAACTTGTTCAGTTGCCAGAGTCTAAACCACGTCTAAACTAGCAGAAAAAGTTGAATTTTAGCGAACATGGTTTAAATTAGGGGAATGTCTAGACAAGGAAAAGTGATCAAGATTATGTTGCGACTCACTAACACATTATACTTGTTCAAACCTGTGTATACCTTTTTAAACAACACAATTCAAATGTCTGCTCAAAAGACCTTTTTCTCCTAATCTAGGCAAAGGATTCAGTTTTCAAAAGCGCCTCAGGGTCTTGGGAGGAAACCTAAGGCCCTAATCTTCAATATCAATGGAAGTTGGGAGCCTGAATACCTTTGAGGAGTTGGGCTTAAGTGCCTAACTCACTTTTGAAAATTTTGCCCAAGGTCTAAGGTAGCCCAGACCCAAATCTGTGGAGCACGTAGCTATGACTGTTCTCTGTGTACTGCAGCTTTGGAGGCAAGAAGTTGGCCTGTCTGTCTGTGAGGGGGCAGGGCAATTCAAAATGGAGATTCTGGGGGTTAGTCTTCCATGAAGTGTTAGCTTCGGTTGAGGTACAACTCAAGTGTTAGCAGACTCCCAATGCAGACAGATTTCTAGCCAGAGGCGACTGGTCTTTACGCATGAGCTGGCTGAAGCAGCCTGGTAGAAGGGTGGCCGGGAGCTCAGGCTAGGAATGCAGCAGGAGCTCAGATCCAGTGTAAGAGACACTCTCGCTTCTTCTTTCTTGTCTCAATCTAAAGCAAAAAAAGTCACGGAGTGGAAAGTACAAAACGTGCTTTGCTCTTGGTGTGTGGAAAATACGACTAGACATCATTTAGAACTTTATCAATCAAACCCACCACTTGGAACTGCGCCTGCACACCACCTCAGCAAAGGCAGGCCAGAGAGAGAGAGCTGCCCTCTGCCCCATGTTAAAAGCAACAGGAGAGAGGCAAGGCAGGCGACGTCATGGCGGAGCCCAAAGCAATAGACTAGACAGTTCCTAAAGCCTCTAGTATTGCACTGACTAGACAAACACATCTGGAAGGCATGAGACCCATTCTCCACTGCTCATTTCCCCACACACCTGCCCAGCTTAGAGAAAGCAAGATTCAATAGCACAATAGGAAGAGATGGCAGTTCTGGGCTAGACTGTGAACCCTTTACTCATCCTGGTGAGCATTAACTCCCAGAAGCAATCTCTACTGACTTCCCATTGACTATTTTTCTGTAATTCAAGAAAACCATTTTGCACTGCTGCTGACTCTTTTATAGTTCAGCTGTCAGGCTGTATTGGAAAACAGAATAAAAATGCCAAATCTTATAAAATGTACAACCTTCCTTGCTGTTATTTTTCTACTGGCAAGAAATGTTTATAACTCTTTAAATTAAAGGAGAAAAAGCCCAACGACTTTGTATGCAAATCTGGAACTCCAGTGGATCAGATATCTTATGCACCAATCTCGATAAACTAGCGACCCAATCATTTTCAAAGGGAAAAGGGTGGAATCATTTCAAGATGCTTATTCAAGATAGAAGGAAAAAAAGAGAGGAAATATGTTAGTCATTCATAACAATTTATTCATGAAGAAAAATTACCAAGAAACCAACTCTTCCAATAGCTGGAACAAAACTATTATTTTTAATGAGAATAAGGCTTTCATATTTCATCCAGGTCAGAGCCAATATATTACTGTCCACAAGGACTTTACTAGAAACAAGGTTAAATAAATTTCAGGCAGAGTTACTGATCTGGATCGACAACTGGAGGGAGCCAAGCACCTTGCACAGACACTGGAAACTCCACTGATGGGTCCTGCAACCAACGCATCTGAAATCACTACTTGAATTAAAGCTAATTAAAGCAAACATGAGCCCACAAACAAGAATAAAATCACTGGAGAACCAAGATATGTTACATTACTGGTCGTCATCATATGTACTGCAGATGAACTGCAGATGGAAAACAGATCTGTTTTTCTGAATGTATAGGAGTTAGATCTTGGAAAAATGCTTCATATCAGTTGTAAGCACTTCATTACCACCACCGAAATCTGTTCTGCTTTAATATCACTGACTAGAATAATTCCTAGTTGCAGCTACCTTCAGATTATAACCAGGCAAGCAAACAAAACATTATACGGTTCCACAGCATTACTGGTCAGATAGGGGATTCTTACATAAATAGATCCTAGACCCTAATAACTGCATGGAATTTCTTGTACCTCATCTCACAAGGTTAAATTCTGCCCTCAGAGATGCATGCACAACTGCTGTTGAAACCAGTAGCCATCTCTGTCTCTCTCTCTCTCCTTGAGAAACCGTGGGAACATCCCGCACGCAGTCAAACAAACAGCATCTCCTGGTAAAACGAAAATCAGAGGGCTCTTCCATCCAAAGTGCATCTCCTCTTAGAAACCTGGAAATTGCACAACGTATTCAGAGCATGACAGTCCTGCAAATGAAGCCCAAGAGAAAAGAAGCGGTGCAGGTAATTACCGTAAAGTCATTTAATGGCTGTTTAATAGGATGGGAGGAGAGGCAGCATAATGGTTATGTGAGCTCCAGCAGGAGATACTGAGGAGAACTTTGAATATTTAGAAATATAGCTGCCTGTATGTATAGCATAAGGAAAACACATTGTTTCTAGATAATAAACTTGCAAAAAAGAAAACTGAGTAAAAATGAAAGGGATTTAAACAACAGTGTGTCCACCTTCCCAATGAGCTTCCTTGATCAACATCAGTTGATATCTTGATCACCAGACAATGCCCTGCAGCATAACTGTAAAGAGACTTTTACCATGTCACCCCTTGCTGAAGATCCAGCCATACGTCATCTCAGTACCACAATCAGAGGAAGAAATGCTTTGTTCAGACTCAAGCTGGAGCAGAACCTGGTGGTAAGCGCTAAATTCTGCCTTGAGTGCCATCCCTCGTCCCTTTTACTGAAGCCAACGGGCTGGCATGGGGGTGTGAATTGGGACAGAATTAGAGCCCATTATGGATGTGTACTGGGTGGTTATGTACAGACTGGCCTCTGCTATGTGCTCAGTGGTTTTGTTTGTATTTCATTGCCTCACCTAGCCTCCAGGTCCAGAACTTGAATGCTGGGAGAACGCAAAACACCTGCCTGTGCTAGGAGAGAAACTGAGCTGAATATCTGTAAAACTGTTGCATCATTTCTCATGCCTCAGCTGATGTTCCATGGAAGGTCCTTCCACTTCTATTCTACTCTATTTCACTGTGTACATTTCCACCCATCCTCATCTCTACCTCTGTCTCCATCGGTCTTTTTTCCTCTCAGACCAACACCCTATAATACAAGTACCGGGCCGGTTCCCCAGAACCAGCTGTTTGCCGCCCAGAGCTAGGCTGATTGTGAGAAACAACTCAGACCAACATTGGGGCTGTTCAAAATTGTGCCCTCTGCAATGACAGCTGGAGTAGGAGCTTGCTGCTTTCAGGAAGGAGCCCTAAGGCACCTATTCTGCCTCTGTGACCTAGGCTGCTGATGTTCCCCATGTGAAGGACTCATCCCACCAGACCTATCCAGACGTCTGAAGTTATTTCTTTTTAAAGTGACTATTCCATGTATGTTCTAAATCTATTCTATAGACCAACTTGATAATATTATAAGACTTGTTCTGCTTCACCCATACAGGTGTCAGGGGACTTAGAATGGGTACCCTACTCCAAGACTTCAAAGGGTAACCACTAGCAACAGGCTTGCAAAACAAGGTTATATAATGTGCCCTCACATGACCCATTGCAATCAAATTCTAAACAATGGACACATGGAGGAAACAAGAAGGAGACTGAGAGGGTTCAGAGAAGGACAATGATGCTAGCCAGATGAGAGACAGAATCTGCCTAACGTCACAGCCAGCTCCCGCACAATACCTTACAGGGAATTTGGTGTTTGACATGTAGAAAGAAAATTAAAAATGAATGACGCTCTCACCAAGCAACCCTTGTTTTGCTGTACATATTCTGAGTGTTTCCTCACTGGTCCCTGCGTGAGGTTGCAGCAGTCTCTTTCCAGGATAGTTACAGCTGACTGTTTTTCCTCCCTCTTCAAAATAATCTTTCCTAAAAACAGAAACAAGGTGATGATGTGGTTACGTGTACGATCAGTGTAATACTATGAGCTAAGTAAGTGCAGGAACCATATAATTATAATGTAGGAAGTGAGTGCAAATGGAAGGAAGAACCATTTGTATACACAGGAAAAAGCTTCAAAAATGTATGATCCCAAGGAGATTTCTAGTCCTTATTTCTTTTGGAAGACCTATCAGTAGCCTCTTCCAGAGATTTAGATCACCTGGATAGCAGTTTCTGAATGCTTTGTGGAATTGGCAACACCAATCCTTTTATTCTCTCAGGCAGTCTCAGTAAAGGGAGGGTACTACTACATAGACAGGTGTTATATTTTTGTGATGGAGAAGCTGGAAAGTGAAAGAGACAAGGAGGAAGGAAGCAAAGAGGATGCACCTGATGACTGATGGCAGAGAGAGGCAGAGGGGCAGCACCTCATCTGGTGTATAGTTGTCATAGCTGGGACAATTTACAGCAGCTGAGGATCCGTCCCAGAGCATCCAAGGTCTGGAGTGAGTCCACCATGTGTGAAGGCTTGTGACATTACTCTAAATACACAGGATGTGAGAAGGAGGGTAACCAGCCCGAACACGCGCCGGTTGGCACAAAGGCACCAACAGATCAACCTCTTGGCCTGGTTCCCATAAAGGATGGCTGCCCACTGGTTTTTACACTCAAGCCAAATATTACTGCAAGCAGCCTGTGGAGGAAGTGCCCTGCACGCGGGCACGGAGTAGCAGATTAAACAATGAGATAACACCAGCCAGCAGCAGCCCTAGCAGACTGGCTGCTCACCTACACAGCAGGAGACCACAGACGTTTTAGAGACTGAAGGGAGGCTCGGTGATGGAACATCAGGCAAGATCGTCAGCTGGTTTACATGGACGTAGCTCTCTCGGTTTTTGGGAGTGATCTGGCCCACCACGTATGAAATATACACCCTAAAGTAATGGAAAAGAAAAACAAGGCTCACCCTGACCCACTCGTTCAAAGACGGTGTATGTGTAAAGGAGCCGCCAAATCTAACTGTTGGTCAGTTCTGCCAGTAGAGATGGGCGGGAAGCAGTAGTTTAGGTTTTGGATTCAAAGGCTGGAGAACTCTGGAGTATTTTCGACACACAGATCCCTCCCACCCAGTTACAATACCCAGCCGGAAATGGCTGTCTTCTTTTCTCATTTCAGGTATTCTTGGCTGCTTGTAGCGCTACCAGGGTCAAAAAGCAAACACCTGCTGTGCCAAGAGACCAGGGCGAAGAGCATGCAGCAACCAGCCTTTCTGCAGCAAAACATAAACCATACAAGGCCCAGGTAACCAGCCGCAGCAGCAAAACACAGAGAAGTAGGAATATGGAAATCTCAGAATGCATGCACCCTGTCCTCCCCACACAATTCCCCTTCCATCCACAGGCCCTGCAACAGCCCGATGGCCTCTCTCCTTGGGGCTAGTGTGCCAGAACTCTTACTTGACGTTTTAGTACGGTTGCTCTTATTCCCTTACTCAGCTCTGCTCAGATTGAGACTCTAGCCATAGGGATGAGCGGAGGGGTGGCTTGCCCAATGCTAGTCCCTCGTTAGGAGGGGCAAGGAGTGGGGGAGGAACCCTTCTCTACTTGCTGATCAGGCAGTGGGCTGGAATAAACTGCTCCATGACAAGAAGATGAGGTAATTTATCCTGCACACAAAGCAGAGCGGAGAGCAGGGGAGGAATTGCTACTCATTCTCTGCTCTGTTCCTAGGGTGGTAGATGCTCCCCGTTAGTCCAGGCACATTGCAAGGTTACAGACTAGCCCTTCATACTGTCCACCTGTTGCTGAATCACCAAGTCGTGATTTGTGCTTTCCAGACATCGATCAGGGAGCTAATAATTCCTGGAGATTAAAGCATTTTTAAACAGCTGAACAGCTGAGATCTAAGCAGAAAGCCATCTGTCGCCAGTGGCAGGGCGCCAGCAGTAGCCACAGCAGAAGGGTGCAGGGCAGCAGCCTTATGACAGGAGGCGTGGGGATAAGTGCGTGTGTGACAGCAGGAGAACGGTGGGGGGGGGGGGCCCTGACACAGCCATGGGTACGTCTACACTGCAAAGAAAATCCGCAGCTGTGATTCTCCGAGCCCAGGACAACTGACTGGAGCTGTGGGGCTAAAAAGAGCAGTAGCTCCGAGACCCTCCCTCCTCACTGGGTTTCACAGCCCAAGCTCCAGCCTGAGTGGGAACATCTGCACTGTTATCTTTAGCCCCACTGCCTGCGTCTATTGACCCCGGCTCAGAGAGTCAGTACCACCGGTTTGGGGGTTTTGTTTTTTGCAATGTGGTCATACCCCCAAAAGACCTGGGCTCTGGCCAATGGGGTCTGCAGGCCACTGCCTGGATGTAGACAGGACAGAAGTGGAGTAGAGGGAGCAACTAGTATTGCCAAAGGCATGTCAGTCCTCAAAACACTGAGATTTTAAAAATATAAATACATTGTGGGTGCTTGTTGTTTGACTTCTGGTGTCTGAGCCTTCCCAGAGCACGTTCTCAGGCTTTTCTCTGCAAACCTGAGGGCTAGAAACTTCCATTTGAAAAAATAAGTAAACTGAGATTCTCGTATCATCCCTTGACTCCAGGAGCTGGGACCACAAACACCAAATACCGCATGACTCATAGTGAAAACGTGAGAGCAGGCAACCCTGGAGTAGCCCGGGCACAGTCTAAGGAAACCCATAGGGTGCAGTAACCTTTATATCCTGTACTGGGCATCCCATGAACTCCTAGGCTGATCTTGTTAGCATCTGCGGTGTTGTTGTGGGCTTTGTTTCTGGAAGTCATAGTACAGCAACGCTCCCCTGCTTAAAGTGTGTGAATGTTCATGGAAACCCACGGGGCCAGTGCTTGCTTCTAAGCTTACAGTACAGAGAACTCGTGACCATCCCACCGCACCACGCTGCAGCAGGGTCAGTCATACCAATGCAGAACAAGACACATTTCTGAAACTATCACATCTCCAGCCTGTAAACATACAGCACAGTGTGGGTAAATAGTGAGCAGCTGTCTGACATCTTTTCTAAATATTCATTGAGTCGATATTAGACATTACAGTTACAATTGTTCCACTGTAAGCAAGGTCGTTCTTATGACTTACACACTGTTGATGGTTCTACGTGGCTAGGGCAGCATGTTCCGTGCTGGTCACGGACGACTGGAGGCACCGTTACAACAGGAAACCTGCCTCTCCATTGGGGGCTGGGATGCTACGTCAGATCTATCCCGGGCGAGGGACGGTTCATGGAGCCATAGATTCCCCGGCCAGGAGGCGCCCCTGTGATCGTCTAGTCTGAGCTCCTGTATAGCACAAGCCACAGAACTTCCCCCAAAATAATTCCTGGAGCAGAGCTTTTAGAAAAGCATCCAAGCCCAATTTAAAACCTGTCAATGACGGAGAATCCAGCATGACCCTTAGTAGCTGCACTGCGCCAGGAGCGGACTAGAGAGGGAACTGGAATAGCTTACTGCTGCCGATCAGTGAATAGGGGAAGGAGTAAGCAGAGCAAGGGCTCCTCCAGCACCCACCTGATCTGCCTCCTCTACATCCATGTGTCCAAATGAGGAGGTACCGGGCCAGCAGCTCCCGCTCCCACCACCGCTTGGAGCTGCCATCGGAGCAGGCAGGAGGCGAGTACAGGGGACCTTTATTCCCCATTACTGCTTTGTACAGCTGAAGAGGGGCCGTGATGCTCTAACCCCAGGGTTATGTCTACCTGCGAGGGGAATCACTCACCACGCTGGTACCTCCCCCGGGCCATCGGGGGATTAGCGCTGCAGGTAGGTAGGTATGCCCTCTCCCGGTGCCGTCTCGCCCGCCATCACTCTGCTCTCTGACCCGTGTCACCCTTCCTGGCGGGAGCCGCTGCTCTGCTCAGTCGCGGGTCTGCAGCTCTCTTTTCTCACGGCTTGAACCTCCGGCCAGGTCACTTATGTCCTCCCCTCCCAGAGGATCTCGGTCTTTCCAGGACTGCCGTCTGGTGGGCTTCTCCCACGCCCTTCACCACTACCCACCTGGCCCACCTATTGCTCCGGGTGCTGGCCCAGGGACCCTCTGAACTGCAGTCACCTACTGCATTCCTCTGCCTCGACCACCGCTGTGTTTCCTTGGGCCGCTTCCCCACAGCCACAGCACCCTAACTCCGTCCCAGGAGCCCAGCCAGGCTCCTGCTCACCTCCCCGGGTCCCTGCCTGCACTGCTCTATCCAAGGGCTACAGGGCTGCAGCCTATTAGGGACGCAGTGTTCCCTCCTCCAGCTCCCAGCACCTAATGGCCTTGCGCTGCCCTGCTGCTCTTCTTATATGGGCCTCCACAGCCCAGATTCGCTGCTCCCTCGGGCAGCCTCCCTAGGCCTCCTTCAACCCCTTACATGCCAGTGCGGGCCGGACCCCCATCACACTACCCTTCTCAGAGACGATTCCCAGCCCGAGGAGATATACCCAGCCTAACTCATCAAGCTGGCACGCTAAAAATCAAGCGTTGTGGCAGCAGCGCAAGCAGCTAGCTCTCGAGAACGGGCCCCGTGTCGCTGATGAAAGCATACCGAGGGGCTCGCCCCCCTGCCGCCGGCGCTACGCTCTACTTTTAGCACACTAGCTCCAGGACGTCTCCTCACGCTGAGAACGTGAAGACATGCCCTGGTGTCAGCAGCTGGATAACAAGTGCCATCACAGCAGCGTGCGGAGGGGATGAACCCCTCAGGGCCCATGTCAGAAGAGCACATTCACACAAGCGCTGCCTGCGTGTGCTGCACAGGCTCTGTCACCCTCACGTTGCATAGTGCCGGCCTTGCGGGGTACGTCCCCCTCTTCCTCCGAGGAGGCAGGCTGGGGAGTGTGGCGACTCCGCGGGAAGTGTTCATCTGACTGTCCTTGGCCTCAAGGCTGGATATCCCAATGGCCAGAGTCCATATGGCAGCCCTAGGGATCAGGGCTGTGCGGCCCAACGGCCAGAGTGAGGGGGGCCATCACTGGTGGGGGTGGGGGACTTGGCCCCTCCCTACTTCACCAGGTCCCAGCCCAGGGCCCTGGCAGTGCCAAGGTGGCTTGCCTTCGAGTCAGCAGGGAATCCGCCTGCAACACGCTGACTCTTTCCAGGCATCACAGCCGCTTCCCCCTCCAGGATCCTCAGCACATGTAGCTCCCCGAGACTCTGACTCCAGGCAGGGGTCTGGATACTGATACAGGGTCTGGGGATCCTGCTTGGGTCTCAGGCAGCATCGGGTGAGGAGGGCTCCAGCATCTCCGCAGCAAGGGCCCCCAGTGGTGCTCCTGGAATGAGCTGGGCTGCTGTCTTTTGTACTGAGGCAGCAGCTGGAGCATGCCCAGCATAGCCTGTGGGACCGGACGTCTGCTGCCCATAGTGTGGGCGTAACCCTTTCTGGGCCAGTGCGGGGTATGTCCACCCCATCACAACCTTACTCTGGGAGGATTAAGGTCCTACCCAGCTGAGGAAAGGTGGCAGAATTTGGCTCTTAATGTACTTCTGCTAGAGTTCCACAAGGCAAAGGCCAGCCTGTGAACACCTTATGAGCCGTCATGACGTGTGCGCTCCCCTTGAGTTCAAGTAAAGAACTTCTGAGAGTAGCAGTTCACCACAGGAAGAAAATGTTCATGATCTGGCCCTAAGTTAGGGAACACAAAATCTCCTAGGAGATGGAGTATTGTCCAGTTGTTGGAGCAGGTGTGTAAGGTAAGGTGGTTCTGGAAGGCAGTGAAGACAATACAGTTCTGTTGACTCTGTTATTTGCATTACAGAAGGGGGTAGAGGCCTCAGATGACATTGGGACCCCATTGTGTATTTGGTAACAACACAGAGACAATCCAAAGAGTGTTCAATCCAAATAGACAAGACAGACATGATGGGAAGGGAAACAGAGGCACAGAGAGGGGAAGTGGCTTGCCCAAGGTCACCCAGCAGGGCAGTGGCAGAGCTGGGAACAAAACACAGGTCTCCTGGCTCCCACTCCAGTGCCCTATCCCGCAGATCATGCTGCCTGTTTCTCTAGCAGAGATTGCCTGACCTGCAGGATAGATTCCAGTAGCACTGACATTCCCAGCCTGCAGGGAAGGAGGGCTTTGGAGAGGATAGGAAACAGATACGCTTGGTGCATCAGACTATATTTGCATTCATTTAAGCCATCTTATAATAAGAACTGTGCTGACATGTCTCCTGATTCTCTGCTTTTTAAAGAACATTTCTTAAAATGCTTTATTAAAAAAACCCACCATTGAGCCAAATTATGGCAGGCAGAGCTTGAGCTGCACTCAGTGGGGACGTGTGTTCATTGAGCAGCAGGGAATGGAAATATTAAATCTGGGAAGCTCAAAAGGAGCTCACGGGTGTTTGGCATCCAAACCCATCTCATTTCAGTGCGATCTGGGCCCCAATTCTCTTTGGCTCCTCTGAAAACCCCAGTCTAGCCTCGCAGAGGCAATGAGACATGAAAATTACTATGCGGGGAACAAAGTCTAGTCATGGTAAAAAGGTTCTTATTGAAATGAGGATGTACAATTTTGTCTTTATTCTTAGCTTCGTAATTGATTCACTTCCACTTCTTCAAAGCGCAGTCAAACCAATATGGAGCATGGATCCTATTACCAGTAAAAGCTCTGGACTGTTTTTGTCATAATTATGTCTGCACTCTGCGGCTGAGTAGGGAAGTCAGTTGGGAATTTGCTGAAATGAGATGGAGGGGAGCAGTTGAATAGAGCAGGAAGAGAATCGTCACACTCTCAGCGCTGTCTATTCAGGGAGATTTTCGGGTCTGGATTGATTTTAACCCACGTATCCTTTTTGCCAAAAGCACTTGTGGCTTCCCACTTGGGGTTTGCTCTTCTGCTCTTTTTGCACTCCATGGAGTTAGTTCTTTCATCGCTTGGCGCGCCAGGGGGACAATGCCACAAGTTCTGAGTAAGGAGCAGCAGGCAGCGATGTGGGCCTAGGAGCAGGCTCAGAGTCACAATCTACTTCCTGGCTCCCCCATGGCTTCACGGGAGAAAGTAACTGGTGCCAGTCCTGAACCTGACTTCCCACGGTGCACCAATTCTGCCAGCTGCAGACTGAGGAGGAGCCTATGCTGCTACCGTTGATACACATAGCCAGTGCATGAGGTGGGCCACATACTGGCTTTTGTGTGTATAAAGTGTCAATTGCCTTGAGGACATACTATACATATTAGTTCTCAAAACAAGCACTGGCTTATGATATTCTTATGAGGATCGGGGCCCTGTTATGCTAGGCACTGTACAAACAGGGCAACACAGAGTCCCTGCCCCCAAAGAATTTATAAATGAATGAGAAGCAGGACAAAAAAATGCTGAGCAGAATACTACCTTTCAGATAAAATATGTGCGTGTTATCGCTAGCCAGAAGATACCTGGATAACAGGTAAGGCTGCACAGATTCAAACATGACAATATTAAAAAGTTAGCATTTGGAATCCTGGAAATTCTTCACCTACAGAGTGGGTGGAGGCTCTGGGCAGAGAGTGATTTCTGAAGAAGGGGCTGAAAGGAGAGATAACGGGCCCCTAATGCACACTAGATAGGGAGGGAGGTTACAAGGCAGGGAGCAATTTTGCATCTGCCTGAAGAGATTCTTGGAAGAAAAATAGGACCTAGGGCTGGAAGGGGTCATTGAGTCCAGTCATAGACTAATATCAAGGGTTAAAAAAAGCAATGCAAACTGGTGAGCAACAGCATGAAAATGGCGTGGTCAGGAAGAGCCAAGCAGACTGTGAGTGACGGTGGGACCCAACGAGCATACACATGAGAGGAAATCTCAGCAGCGGATTTGAAATGTGTGAAGTGAGGAAGGAACACAAATTGAAGGCACAGCTAACATAATGCAATTTAACTTGGACAGGTTCAGCCCATCACCACCGTTCTGTGAAGGCAGCAGTGACCTGGATGAGATTGGAGCAATGCTTTCATGGTGTGATGAAAGCTTTAAGGGCAGATAAAATAGAAAAGGGTTTTGAAGTAGCTCTTTAATTTCATGCGGTGGGTGAGGAAGCTCTTGAAGTCTATAAACAGACACTGCCTGAGGAAGACAAATGTATTTTGCAGGAAGTCTTAACAATATTTAAGAATTACTCTAACCCTAAAAAGAACATTGTGTTTGAGTGGCATCAATTTTAGTCTCTTCATGTGGGAGCAAATAGGATTGACAAAGCTGTAGCCAAACTGAGACAGAAAGAGTGAGAGTGAGAGACAGAGATTACTGAAAATGATATGCTTAGAGGGAAAAGTGTCCTCTGTGTGACTGACAAAATGAAGGGAAAGGTTATTAAGGGAGCCTGATCTGCGCTTGCAAAAAGTGATAGACATCTGCAGGGCCCCGGAAGCCCTGTAAAGTCACTGATCAGGACACGTTTTCCCTATTTTACAAACACTTTAAGGAACCATTAAAAACAGATAATTGACATCACCCTCACCTACCATGTCCCTTTGGCCAGAGGCACATAGCCTAGTCCGAGTCTTGTCTGTACCACAGACTCAGCTGGTCACGTAGCTTGACATAGTCTGGTCTCCTCACCAGGCAACCACACCGGAAGTGCCTCTCTCTGTTTCCCTGTCACCAGGGCCTAGCAGACGCTCTCTGCGGAGTCTCCTCCTGTCCAGTGAGGTTGGCCTCCAGGTGGTTCTCTGTCTCTGTTCTGTGAGGATCTCTGTGTCTCCCTGGCTGCTGTCTCTGCGGCTCATAAGGGCTTCCTGTTCTTTCCTACCACTTGTCCCTTGTACGCACTGGGTACCACTCTCTACTGAGTGGATCCTCACAGGACAGCCTGTCTGCAGGGCCGGCAGGGCCGTGGATGACCTGTCATACACTCATATTTGCTTTCACTGATTGTCAGCCATCTCCTCTCAGTGTATGTCCATCCTTCTGGCTACAGCAGATCTCCTTTTATCAGTAGCAAGGTTTTGGGCCTTGGTACCATCAATGCCTGCATTGGGCTGTTTTGGTGCCCCTGTGATGGGGTATTTCTGTGTGCAAAAAGCATTCAGAAGGGGTCTGAACCAGAAGAAACAGCCTTGTGTAAAAGTCTCTTAGCGGTTTTCACAGCTGATTCCACCTTCCCATTACTCTGTGGCATGCTGCAGAAGGGGTGTGCTGATAAAACTCCCATTTGTGTGCAAATTCCCTGAATTCTTCCAAGCAAATTGGGGTCTGTTGTCAGTGAACACAGTAGCCGGAATACTGTGGGCCTCAGTTTGTCAATCACTGATCTACTGCTTCCATCAGGCAAGGCATCAACCTTCCAAAAATCTGAACAGCAGTCCAGTGTGATCAAGTACTGCGTTTCCTTGGAGGTAAATAAGTCTGCTCCCACCTTTTCCTGTGGTTGGACAGACATCTTATGTGCAACTGGCAGCAGAAGGAGACAAGCAGATGTCACACCCTGCTCTCAAGGAGCAGAGCTGCGTAATCATGTCCAGCCCGTCAACACATTCTCAAGCCTGTCTAAGACAGCTGTTGGAATCCAGATGTGGGTCGTGTATTTCTGAAGGACATCCTTGCGTAATGAAGCAGGGACACTGGCTCTCTGTCCTTGAAATAGGATTTAATCTTGTACACTCAGCTCATCTTTAATTTCAAAACATGGCTCTGCTCCAACCGGTATTTGGCTTTTGTTGTCTGGCCCTGCCAAGATCACTCTCTTGACTGCCTGTAGTTGGATGTCCTTTTCTGTAGCCTCTTTGATTTCCAACAACTTTGCAGTCAAAACTGGGGGACAGCACAACATGTGAATGGATTCAGTGTCCTTATGCCCCTCCTCCAGCTTGCTAATGCTGAGCGTACACCTTGCTCAGGGGGTCAGCCAGCACCAGTGGCCATTGTGGATGATATCTGATCTTTCGTTGGTAGTGCTGGGGTGCAGCATCATGTGCTGTCATCTCTTTGCAGCACTAAGAAGGGGCTTGGCCACGACTGTGCCTACGGCTTTGTGGTCTGATTGCACTATGAGTGGGCGGCCATAGGTGTACTGATGGAATTGTACCATTTCAAATACCACATCCTGAAGCTCTTCGTCTATTTGAGAGCGCTCCTGTTCAGTCTCCACGAGGGCTCTGCTGGAATAAACAACTGGCTGCTCCTACAAAAGAGTTACACCCAAAACCATTACCTTGGAGAGTCAGTAGCTCTCCTGCTGGTAGCACTTAAGGATAGAGGCATCTTATCTTTTATTTGAGTGTGTCAAATGCTTGCTGTTGGCATGCTGCCCAGTCCCACTAAACATTCCATCTTGTTAACTCATGTATGGTTTCCACTACGACAGCCAGGTATGGATAGAACTTGGACTGAAACTTTATCATTCCCCATCCACTGGAGCTGGCACGTCTCTGACTACCTTGATCTTCTTAAGATCTGCAGTCAGTTCCTCTGCTGTGAGCAGATGCCCAACGTATGTCACCTCATGCTCCCTGAGCCACATTTTTCTGGGCTGGAGTTTTATGTTCTTGTCCTTGAATCACAGTGGGAAAGCATGTAGTTTTCTCCCATGGTCTCATTCAGATTCCTGTCACTGCTCCCTTTGCTTACAGTGAGGAGATCACCTGCAATTATTTTAGATGCCAGAGCAGCGGCCCCAGGGATGGCCGCAGAGGCCATCAGAAAGCGGTCCCCAGTGGCCTTGGAACAATGGGCGGCAGGGGGACAGTCAGCCCCCGCCACTGGAGCAGGGGCCAGCTGTCAGCCCCCAGGATTGCACAGAGCAGCGGTGCTCCAGGAGAAGCTAGGGTTTAGTTAGGGGTATTGACAGTAAGAGTCATGGACAGGTGCCAAGCTGTGAATTTTTGTTTATTGCCTGTGACCTATCCTTGACGTTTACTAAAAATACCCATGACCAAATATTAGCCTTACTCATAATAAACGACTCTTCCAAGTATCTAGAACTTACATTTACCAGATACATCAGCAAATGCAGCAATTTCCAAAGCAGAAATAAATTCCTGGGACATAGCAGGTCAAATTTTTGAAGGCGACTAGTGATTTTGTGTACCCAGATTAAGAACACCTTAAAGGCACCTGGTTTTCAAAAAGGGCCAAGCTCCTGCGTTCTGAAAACGAGGCACTTTTCAGCTGCCTGGAGTTGCGCATTTACAAATTGAGGCATCCAAAATCCCTTGAAAAAACCTACACCAGTCTCACTAAGGAACGAGTGAAGGACTACATACCATTTTGGCAACCAGCAGCGCAGTACATTTGTAAGGCTTCAGAGAGTGAAACTCAACTATTCCAGTTCAGGTACCCATAATTGGATGGAACGGCTGACACATTCATACAGGAACATCAGTGTTTTACATGCCCTGATCCGGGCAGAGATCCAGATGTACGTCTTCTAGTGTTTGAAAGACCATTGACAGAAGAGACAAAAGGTGCTGTGACCAGACAACCAGGCCTCCACTGGGGGGTGGGGGGTTAATTTTTTTTGTCTCTTTTTTTAATCACATGTGCATGGGATCACTACAGGTTGATAACTGACACCAGTGATGGCCACAGCTGCACAGCCACACTCCTGCCAGAGGGGAGGTACAGGCAGAACAGAAGATATTTATGAGCAGATGATAGCAGCACCCTGTATCTCAGCAGCCCCCGAAACAACCACTTGAAGAGCAGGCAACATCACTGCATCTTGCTCTTGGAGTCAGAAGCTTGGAACTTTCAGCCCCCGTCACCTATGGGCACCAGATGTGTGACAACCTGCAGGAAGCAAAGTGGGCAAAAGGTGCTTATGCCAGGAAGAGAAATGCCATGCTAGTGATTTCTGAGCATCACAGATAAGTATCAATAGAGACCAAGGGTTTGATTTTCATTTACACTACGGCTCCTTTATGCTTCTCTGAGAGTATAAAGGGGGCTGCTGAAAGTGAGTATAAACTACATCTCCATTGAGTTTAAGGCCCCTTTACACAGCTAGCGTGAGACCAGAGGCCTTAAACACAGACATGAGAATCAACACCCAGCTCTGTAATAGATTTGCATGCTTCATGCCTGGAGATTAAGGCTCTGAGTGTGGATAGGGGGTGGCAGGGATGATCTCAGGGCAATAGGAGCGTGTTTTGCATTCTCACTGTCCGTATAAATGTATACATTTGACCAGCATCAAAAGTGCTCCTTTCTCACAGACAGGGGATTGCCGATGCAAGCTGGCTATTGTTTGAACCCCTCGGTGGTGTCTGCCACCGATCCTTTCTGAACATCAGCAACTGGAACCTATGCGCAGGAAGTGACCCTGGAAGCTACCTCACCTTGAGACAACACCCCAGTAGACTCTGCCTACTCCCCCACCCAGCACCTGGAGTTTAGATCCAAGTAAATGATATGGAATGGGGAAAGGGGAATCCTTGCGGCCCCCTACTCCTCTGCACTAGGGCTAATCACAATCCAGCCTTTAGTACCCATCCTTCTAAAAACTAAGGACCTGAGCCAAGAGGCCCTCAGATAAATGGACAGACCGGCATAAAGAAGTCAGTGTGAGTTGGATGGGCCCTAACAGCGTCACCTGGATCACATGCACACAGATCCCTTTTTATAAACAAGGACACAGGATACATTTTTAAAGAGATAAAATTCTCTGAAAACTTAAAAAAAAACAAAAAACCGCTAGTTTTTGGAATTTTCCAGATTTTTAAATGATCCTAAACTTCTCCCTCAGAAAATAGTGGGTACTTGCTTTTTCTCACATATTTACTCTCTGAACTTAATTTCTATTTTAGGCACGATTTCTCTTCTCTTAACTAATTGCTCCCAATTTACATCCGACACTTCCTGATAAATTTTGTTAGACTTGTCTGCCACATCTGCACCATATACAAAATTATCCATAATGCTACAGTATGAACTTTGCCAGATGGGTGTTATTTAGATGTATTTATTTAACATTTTCTACATTAGACTGAGGCAAATGCAATTTAGCTTTGAGTATGCTATGTTTGGCACGTTGTTATTAAGAAGCAAATTTAAATTTAAAATAGAAAACTCAACACTGTACTTTATATCTGTCTATGACAATATTTTCAAAAGAGCGTGTGTGTGTGATAGAATGTGCATCATTCACTGAGATATATTTTACATCAATAAACAGATTCATAGATTTAAATGCTAGAAGGGACCTAATACTATGATAATTTAGTCTGATCTCCTGCATAACACAGGCCATAGTATTTCACAGCACTGAACCTTGCATCAGGCCCATTACTTTTGACTGAACTACAGTGTATCTTTTAGAGGCATCCAATATCTATTTGAAAACTCCAGGTGATAAAGAATCCACCACCCTGAATAATGTAAGTGTGTGTAAGGATGCAGTGATCTGGAGAGACAAACATTAAAGTAATATATAGAGACACTTTTGGAGTTAAGGGTTATGAATGCAAAAAGGAATCATAGAATCATAGAATATTAGAGTTGGAAGGGACCTCAGGAGGTCATCTAGTCCAACCCCCTGCTCAAAGCAGGACTAACCTCAGCTATATCATCCCAGCCAGGGCTTTGTCAAGCCTCAGCTTAAAAACCTCTAAAGATGGAGATTCCACCACCTCCCTAGGTAACCCATTCCAGTGCTTCACCACCCTCCTAGTGAAAAACTTTTTCCTAATGTCCAACCTAGACCTCCCCAACTGCAACTTGAGACCGTTGCTCCTTGTTCTGTCATCTGCCACCACTGAGAACAGCCTAGCCCCATCCTGCCTGGAACCCCCTTTCAGGTAGTTAAAGGCTGCTATCAAAATCCCCCCTCACTCTTCTCTTCTGCAGACTAAACAAGCTTAGTTCCCTCAGCCTCTCCTCATAAGTCCTGTGCTCCAGCCCCCTAATCATTTTTGTTGCCCTCCGCTGTACTCTCTCCAACTTGTCTACATCCTTTTTGTAGTGGGGGGCCCAAAACTGGACACAATACTCTAAATGTGGCCTCACCAGTGCCAAATAGAGGGGAATAATCACTTCCCGTGACCTGCTGGCAATGCTCCTCCTAATGCAGCCCAATATGCCATTAGCCTTCTTGACAACCAGGGCACACTGCTGACTCATATCCAGCTTTTTATCCACTGTTACTCTGAGGTCCTTTTCTGCAGAACTGCTGCCTAGCTCGTTGGTCCCCAGTCTATAGCTGTGCATGGGATTCTTCCGTCCTAAGTGCAGGACTCTGCACTTTTCTTTGTTGAACCTCATTAGATTTTTTTTGGCCCAATCCTCCGTTTGTTTGCTTTTTTCCAGTCCTCAGGGACCTCCCCATTCTGTGCCACCCAGTGAAGCAGTCTGGGAGCTGATCTTGTCTGTTAACCTACACTCAGATTTGCGTTCACTATCACCTACATTTTGAATAGGTTTGAGTGTCCACTGAGAGCAAATGCCTCTGGTTTTGTTGCCAATTGTCTACACTCTGCTGCTGACCTCTGGGTCTCTCAGAGAGCCACTCTCTTTGCTTCACATCTTTTTTTTTTTTAATTTTGCCTTTGTTGTTCACTAGATTAGTTTTCCTTACTTACCCCCCTCATTGTCACGTGGCCTCCTGCCCATACTGCTGCTCAAAGTAACACTATATGTGGCCATTTTCATCACCAAATTAAAGCACACTCTTAAAGCAGAAGCATCCATCAGAATTAAGAATGTTCTTGCGTATATATATATGGATATCTTTGATTTACTGGAAAGACAAACATTTCTATTTTTTCCACTGGTGCAGCAGCACTTGCATTTTTATATCAGACACCTACTGATTATGTATAAAAATAAATAAAACACTTATTTATCAATATCTTGTGTTCTGAGGAAGAAAAATCACATGCTTTTAGCCTCTGAAGTCCTGTCTATATAATCTGTCTATATAATCAACAGACATATTTGCTATAGGAAACTACAGACTGACTAGCTCACATATGAAGTATCTTATGTGATTACCATTAAGTGTAATTTAGTAATTAATACCAATACTCCTTTGCTGAGCAGTAGAGGATGCCAGAGATCGGCAGGCTGGTTTTGGAGGGGGGAAAAAAAATGTCAGCCCCATGGAGCAGGCCTCGCTTAACCAATGTGCACTGGATGCACTTGCTCCGGCCCCTGACCACCTGACCAGTTTTTAACCGGCCTCGCCGATTTTTCTCCTGCATTGCTGGCTGCAATGTGCCAGAGTTTTCAACTTGTAACCTACACAAATGGCAAATGGCAACCGCTGTTGTATAAGTGCATGGGGGCGCCAGCAGCTGCTCCACCACGGCGTGAAGGTTGCATGGCCGCTGGGAGTGCTCCCAGCACAGCAGCTGGGTCCTGTTCCATCTGCCAGGCCTTCCCCGTGCTGACGTGGCAGCTGAGGCACCTGCTCCTCTCAGCAGTGGAAATCAGGGTGGACCAGGCTCACCAGCAGGAAGGGAGAAAGAGCAGGGGCTCCTAGGAGAGGGTGGGTGTAGTGCCTTGTAGGCCAGGTGGGGGAGGATGCCTGAAAGGGGAAGAGTAGGGTCAGGCTGGTGGGAGAGGCAGTGGTCAGTTTTTCTGCCTCTCGGAGGTGACAACCTTACTTCTTTCCCAGGCAGGTTTGGTCCGGCTGCCCCCCTCATCATGGCCCACAGTATGGGTGGGTGGTCCACACTTCAGTGAGTGGCACTGCAACCTGGCACACAGGGTCACTTTGGTGCACAAGGCAGATGCACAGACAGCTTTTGCACCCTAGGCACCTTCGTCTTGTCTTGGCACTCTCCCGGGTGCCATGGCAATCGGACCATGTCACAACAGGGGGACTCCTGGGGAGGGGTCCTGTTTCTCAGGTCCCTTTTCAAGGTTCTGTTTGTCTTTGGCTCATTCTACCCCTTTCCTGGGCTTGGTGACAGTCTTGAGCTGTGCTGTCCTCTTTGGGGTCTTGGCAGCTGGCCATCATGGCACCCTTCGGCCACCCTTCGGCCCAAGGAAAAGGGCCAACGTTCCTGCTTGCTTGGCTGCTGAAGCTCAAATCAGTGTGCCAGAGTCAGTCCCTTATTTGTAGTGAACTGGATCCAGCGGGTGTCCCGAGCCTGCTGAGACGCAGTCCCCCTTTCCCTAAGGAGCTGTTAAAGCTTCTCTTAGCTCTCCGGGGGTTCAAAAGGCAGGAAAGCTCCTCTGGCTCAGAACACTCAGCTGTGGAATGCACTGAGGTACTTGCTCTTTTCTGCTCTCCATGGTCTCCAGCTAGTCCTGCTTTAATCAGGAACCCTCCCCCTCTGACTGGGGAGCCAGCTGGGCACAGCTGAGTCACATTACATACATACACCCAAGCAATTAGCCTACTTAGCAAATGTTTCCCAGAGCAAAAAGAGAGAGAGAAAGAGAGCGAGAGAGCGCGCGAGCGAGCAAGAGAGAGGGTATTAGATTTTTTAAAATCAAGTTGTCATGCATATTTAAATTAAATATTCTAGATCTATTAATATATTTCATTAGATTTTTTTTAAAAAAAGACTTCTCTTTAATCAATAAGTGGAGATGTTCTCATATTTACAGACTGCACATCACATGCTCTGTCTAAGGAAAGGGGGTGGAGGGGCACAATTTCCATAGAGCATCAGGAATCCGTCCCGGATGTGCAGTCAGTATTTTCTGTCTGTAACTGGTTTTATTCACATACCAGTCCTCTGGCAGACACAGATGGAATGCAGCCAATCCAGTCTTTCAGAACCCACCGCCCAAACATCAATGCCAGGTTCCCACAGAGCAACTCTATAGCCAGAGTCAACTCTAGTGAGAGAGATGACGGCAGAGAAAACTCTCCTGCAGTTACTTTTCAGGGAAGTTGTTGTACCAAAAAGGTAACAACAAGGACAGGTACATCGCTCCCTTGCTAAGAAAAAGAATGCAAGTCTCCTTGTAACAGCACCACCTGTTACACTCCTTTCACAACAATATATTCTCAAACTTAGTGGGTCATGACATTTTCCCAGAGTCTTGCATCACTGTGCAGCTCCCCAGCATACCACTTTACACATGCGTTTGGACTAGTCCGTGGAATGTCTAAGACTAAGGGCAAGATCCTCTCAGTTGTGCCAAGATTGCTTCTGGCTTTACCTTTGCAGCTTCCTGATCCTGTGGATTACAAGAACCAAACTGGTCACTGGTGCAACTCAAAGCAGCCTCAGAGCTGGTCTAAACTGCGCCAAACTACAAGTAGACCAAGGACCTCTTCTGGTAGCCAGGCAACACCGGAACACAAAATATGCTCCAGTCTTGCCCCGTTCCCTTAGCCGTGCATCCGACATCGGGGCCAGCAGGCAGGCACATAGTTGGTAGAGCCTGTATCAGTGACAATAGAAAGAGTTCACTGAGCTTTGTTCTAGTACGGCAATCTAGCAGGTCCTGCACTATGTACGTTGCATGATGTGCACATGATCTGAGCCATGGACTGTGTTGGACAAGGGATGTTGCAAAGGACAGGACAACTATGGAGCCTATGGCGCTGAATAGCAGAGAGCACAGAGAGCAGAGCGGCTGCTTGGCGATATTGCCTTGAGGCCCAGACAAACGGAACGTTTCACACGGAGACAGACTGAAGCTGAGGCAGTGCCTTGGGCAGAAGAAACATAGGGCTTAGCCTCGGTGCTCCCTGGTGTGAGACAAACAGGATCTTGGCCATATGCAGTCCTGGGAATGATTTTCTCCAGAGTGGGTGCACAACTTGTAAACAAACCAGCTCTTCACGTGAGGCCTGTGGAAATAGGGTCCATGCACATGTCCATGACAGGTGTGTACCCTCAGGTGCGATGCTGTCACACTGCCTGCCAGCAGAGGGTGAGAGCGTGAACCGACCTGCAGCAGAGGCACCACAGAACTATGTGAGCAGAGGGCTTAGAGCACAGCTTGCACGGTCATCACGGCTGTTGCTCTGAGAGCACTCGTGATGGCCCCTGCCCGAGTCTTACACCCCGGCGGTGCAGTGACATGGCCGAATGCCAGCGCTCCACTCTGCAGGTCACAGCATCGGCCATGCAGCACACCTGAGAACGCACAGGCACCACAGAGCTCGGAATCACCGAGCTGACAAAATTCATGATACATCTGTAATAAATTAGTCACATTTTTCCATTATTTGCCTGACTTTCAGAGCTGGAGGAATAATTTGTGGTTTTATGAATCTCCCCATACTTTAAAAGGTAGATCAGTGAATAATTTTCAGTTGTTTCCCAATTCTAATATGAAATAACACTGGACCCAATATCCCACACGGTCCTCAGCATTAGCCTTTCTCCACTCCCCAGCAGCTTTGTTTCTTATCTCTTTATCCGTTTCCATAGAAACGGCCGTCGAGAATCAGACCTGAAGTCCATCTAATGCAATATCCTGCCTCTGCCAGTGGCCAACGCCAGGCATTTCATTAGCCACAAGACAGCCCAAACTGGAGAATGGAATTATTTGCCCATCGCACAAGTCTTTACCCCCTGGAACACAGACCCCTCTTTATTCCATGTGGAACATAGGGCCTTCACAAATGACTTCCCTCTTTGACGAACTCTTGTGGCAGTCTTACCTTTCAATTCAGCTTCAGTTGTGTGTTTCCATCTTGTCCTTGGTCAACCTCTTCACTGCTGACCCTGAGGATTCCTGTCCTGTTCTGGTCTTTCCTCCATGTGTATTCTGGCCAACTCCATTTTCATTCCATAATGTCCTCTCCTATCCATTTCTGTTTTGTCCTTCTCCAAAGATCTTCACTGGTAATTTTTCTGGCCATCAGATACTAAGGATTTGTCTCAAGCAGCTGTTTATGAAAAGCTGCAGTTTATACAGCAGTGTCTTAACAAGTCCCAAAGTTTTAGCACTCTTTCCCCCTTACTGGGTGTTTATTCTCCTCATCGTCTTCCCACGGATGAGATAGTGCCTTTTGCAACTAGGTACTGAGAATTCAGGAAGGAAGCAGTTAATCTCTGAAGGAGCTTGTTAGCGTAGTAGGAAGGATCATCCTCCTCACTGTCAGAAGCTTGAGACACCCACAATTACCTGGATCAGGAAAATGCAGATGAAAGCAGTTCTTGTTGAGACCCTTTGTATCAGGGCTGTGTCCCACTGGATTCTGATTTATATGAAATACAGAAGTGGTTCTGAACCAGGGTACATGTACCCCTGGGGAACACAGAGGTCTTCCAGGGATACGTCAACTCATCTAGATATTTGCCTAGTTTTACTGCAGGCCACATTAAAAATCACTAGTGAAATCAGTACAAACTAAAAGTTCATACAGAGAGTGACTTGTTTATACTGCTCTATAAATTATAATGTAAGTACAATATTTATATTCCAATCAGTTTATTTGATAATTATATGGTGAAAGCGAGAAAGTAAGCAATTGTTCCATAACAGTGGGCTGGGACACATTTGTATTTTTAGGTCTGATTTTGTAAGGAAGCAGTTTTTAAATGAGGTGAAACTGGGGGGTGCGCAAGGCAGATCAGACTCCTGGACAGGGCCAGGGCAGTCTGGACAGGATGAGAGCCCATTCAGAATACATCCAGTCCCTGCTGCATC
The DNA here is from genome assembly GCF_026122565.2 of Emydura macquarii macquarii. Taxonomy (NCBI): domain Eukaryota; kingdom Metazoa; phylum Chordata; order Testudines; family Chelidae; genus Emydura; species Emydura macquarii. The sequence goes on along the minus strand of NW_027131588.1, from coordinate 25,062,323 downwards.
CTGCTGCTGATGCCTCATGCCTAGCATACCTGCTCTGTCAGGCAGAGCTGCTTTGTCCCCTGATGCTGAGGTACCCAAACAGGATGGCCAAATTGTCTAAGATTGGAACTCAGGTGCCAAGAGGTGAGACTATGATGCATTAATTCTCTGCTCCATTCAGCTTCCTGATATTTATACAAGATTTGTGAGCTCCCTCATGCTTCTCTGACCAGCTGAGATGTAGAACACTTGGGAGTGATTGTTTTGCTCCACTGTTGTTAATGTAGTCCTGCCAGCTGACACACACAACACATGGATGGACTTGAAGGAGCCAGTACTCCTCCCTTCTTGCATGGAGGAAAGATGACAAAGCACTAACAGGTACGAGAAACTGAGAATTAAATAAATAAATAAAAAACCCACATGACTCCTAAGGGTGATATTATAATGATATGAAATGGATGTGTCAGAAATAGATTACACCTACTGAAAATGAGTATCTGTTAAAGAAATAAATGTTCTTGGCAGCAAATGAAAGCCTGCAGAGTGTAGTACAAGGGAGCGCTAATAAATCAGTAACTGTTCCAGGGAAGATAACCATTTCAGTGCCAAGAGCGTTTTCAACCCTCTCTGCTCCAGGGATGTGATTCTTCTGAAATACACGCATGTCCTATGCACATGTGAGTTCTCTTATCAATCCGTGCACTTTTCAGTGGTACCCACCATTGTGATAGGCCCCACTCAATAGCCCTGGGTCAGCAAAGCACTTAAGCACATGAGTAGACTCACAGAAGTCAAAGAGACTGCTCACATGCTTCAAGTGAAACATGCATTGACTCAGGTCTGCATGCAGCCCCATTGACATAAGCCATGTGAGGTAATATTCAGACTAAGTCCAGGAATCACAGAATACATCTAGGAACAAAGGTATTTGTGCTCCTAACGCCCATTGATAAGGCTAAAGGGTGCAGGCTGGGGGACTATATCCTGAAAGAAGTGACTTTGAAAAGGATTTAGGGATCATAGTGGAAAAAACTCAACATGAACTTCCAGTGCAATGCTGTGGCACAAAAGGCTAATGAGATCTTTAGATGTGTAAACAGGAGTCTAGTGAGTAAGAGTCGGGAGGGGATTTTATCTCCACGCACAGCCTTGGGGAGATGAACATGGGAATACTGCATCCAGTTCTGGTGTCCTCATAGTTAAAAGGATGTTGAAAAATTGGAATGGGTGAAGAGAAGAACGACAGAAATGATTCACAGGTTGGAGAAAATGATTGATAATCAGTGGGATTTACAGAGTTCAATCGCTTTAGTCTATCAAGAAATAAAAAAGATCAAGAGATGACTTGAGTATCGTGAGTAAGTACCTTCACAGGGAGAAAACACTGGGAACTAAGGACTCTTTACTCTAGCAGAGAAAGCCATAACAAGAACCACTGGTGGGATGTTAAAACCAGACAAATGCCAATGAGAATGTAGGCACAATTTTTTAAAATCAAACAATGAGGCTGCACCCTTTAGCCCTACCAATGGGCATTAGGAGCACAAATACCTTTGTTCCTAGATGTATTATGTGATTCCTGGAAGAAAGGACTTAAGGGCAGTGGTGGAATTTCCATCTCTCCAAGTCTTCAGACCAAGACTGGATTCTTTACCATAAGATCCCTAGCCATAGAGCTCAATACTGGAATAACGGAGTGAAATTCTCTGGCCTGCATTATTCAGGAGGTCAGATTGGGTGATCCCTTCTAGCTTTAAAAATCTATGAATCTGGCTCTTAATGTCTCTCATTTCTTCCCAAAATTAAAAGAAAATACAATTTGTTAAACTAATGTAATTTGGGTCCATGTAAAATCTGTGAAACTGTTAGACTGCAGCACTGATTAAGGTGGAAATTATTTCTAAATCCCTCTAGTGACACACACTGTCAGGAATTTATATGGGCAACAAAATAACTGTAAACAAAATTGTATGTTGTCTAGCTATAACAGATGTCAATGTACAGAAAACATTTTAAACAGAGATACTGAGAGTTTATGGGAGCTAACCAAAGGATTTCAGGATGGGCATTTCCGTTGCTCACCAGTTGCATATATTCTAACTCAGATCAGGATCAATATAACAGTAACAGCAAAACTTATTTTCTCCCACATTTCCAACGAACTGCATTTCTGAAAGTGGCCGACAGCTACAGTACAACATCTAAATGACACAGGTCAAAGTCCAGATCAGCTGGCTGTCTGCTTCCTAACTCCTAGTCAGTTTATAGAACACAACAAGACTACACTCATTTAGTGTAGTCATCCCACATAGTCTGGGCAGAGTGAACATTTTCAGCAGCAGCAGAACCTCAAAAAGTTCAGTGGTTCGGTTTTCTTAGTCTTCCAGAAGTGTGTATGCGGCTCTTAGTCCAGGGACTGCACCAAAACCAGCTAGGGCAATGACAGCCTATCAGTCCAAAATCTGTGGACGGTTTCAGTTGGACACAGTGTTATTATTCTACATCTCCTATTGTCAGCTGTCATGCATTGTTACACAGCTACCTCACTCTGTCCCAGAGGTGGCTGCATCTGACTGGCTGGTGAAGTGATTTACAGAGCTAGAGATGGATATAGGTCTTGTCTATCCCCAAAGTTACACTGGTTTAACTAAAGGTGTGATTTTAAATATTTTCTAATACATTCTGGAGGGGGTTGACATGTGATCTAGAGAAAAAAACTCTCTGCACTGGAAGGAAAACGTTGCTCTGTTTAGTGTTCAAATACTGCGCTGGTTCAAGTGTGTAACACTAACTTGATTTTTGTCAATCCAGTGTGCGTGTTTCTGCAGAAACAGGAACCAACAGAAGAATGCTGTCTCACAGCTCTTGGTTTGCTCCTGTCTCCATGGAAACAATTGTTGCACTGGTGAAAATAAGGCAAAGGATTTTTAAATAATGACTTTCTGAAAGTTTCCCTCTACCTTAATTGTGCCTTTGTGATTTGTGTTGTCACAGAAAGAAAAGCATCGACGTTACAAGCTGTGAGCTTCAAACCCATGTTATTATTCCCCAATTAATATAAACAGCAGGTCTATCAAGCTTCTTCCCCAATCAGACTGTACTATAACACTCTTGGGATGATCCCCAAGAATTTCCCAATTCCTTTTTATATCTCTTCCTTACATCAGATTAGAAACAACTCCAGTGTTTTACATTTTAAATACGGGCAATACACGTGGCCTGGAGTCTGCACCTTGTTTTGTTCAGTTATTTGCCAAGTCTGATACAAAATGCTCTCTGAAATGCTCCACCATTAGCTCCTGCATTGTTTCCTTTTCAATGCATTCTTCAGGCTGCTAAAAATGCGAGTGATGTTATTTTGCTGTGTACTGCTAATGTGTCTTTAGGGTTAATTTTCAAAGGACAATTGTGTGCAGCTCGAATACTTTGGGGGGCCAGGGAATGTATTTCATTGAAAGATTCATGTAAGCATGGGCCATTAGGCTGAGGCAACTCCTGATAAATAAAACCCATTCCTAAGAATTACCTAGCCATAAATGCATAGCAGGAATAAATTGAGTCATCCAGATTAGCTGCCAAAATGCCTTCTGTATCCAGGGGACTAATAGAATGGAAGCCCCTCTTATTCATGTTGTTTTATAACTTGTAGGGTTGCTATCGGTCTGCCTCCAACACCCATCCCCTTTTTAATGGGCATCCCTGAATTCAGTGACTTAAAGCGCTTTGTGTCTATAAATGGCTCTATTACTATTTATTGTTTGTAGTGTGGTAGCAGCTAAGAATCCCAGTCATGGACCAGGACCCATTGCGCTAGGCCCTGTACAAACACAGAACAGAAAGATGGTCCAAGCTTACAGACATGCTCAATCGATCCAGAAGTCGACCTATTAAAACCACCTCCAGAAAAAGCGTAGCTCTGCATCAACAGGTACACATTTCCCGGCGGTGCAGTGTAGTGGAAATGGCGCGTAGAACAGAGGTTAGGAAGTTGACGTAAGTTATGCAAGCTCCTCTACGTAGCTTGTGTAAGTCCTGTTGACTGCTGCTGAATTTGCTGGTCAGTGTAGACCAGGCCAAAGTGTAAGACGGGAGACAGATGGATACAGACAGAAATGGGACAAGGTAACCATGAGCCAATATTGGTTCCATACATGTGGCTGGGGAGGAGAAAGAGCAAAGATTGAGCCAAATGGCTGAAACAGACCTTTCAGGACAAGGATGTATCTTATTCTATGGCTGAAATTCTGGGCTCTGCCTCTTGGAATCGCAGCCTAGGGCACGCTGGCTAAGGGTGGCTTTACGGATTAAATTGCAGTTACCTGCCAAAGCAGTATCAGTTCTTCCTCTTTAGTAAACACAAAGACAAGCCAGCCTCACTCAAGATGCCAGGGTAAAGAGCACAGACAAATTAAGAGGCTATCGAGAGTCTGAGAACACTGAAAGTGCCGGTAGCCTCCTAGTAGGGATGAATTAAAGAATTTTGGGGCCTTGGGCTCTAAGGAAATTGGAGGTCCCCCATCAGCTTCCTTAAGGGAGATGAGAAATCAGATCCCTCCCCCTACTCTGACATAGTCTGATTGCCATGGCATCTGGGGAAGCACCAAGAGGAGACCCAGAAACCCAGGGCAAAAAACTGCCTGTGGATCGCCTAGGGCGCCAAACCTGAGCAGCGCTGTGACCCATGCGCCGAGTCACAACACTGCTCACTCAAGTTTGGTCCACTCCCCTTCTCCCCGCATCCTGAGTCACCACACGGGGGAGCTGGGCCACACCTGACTGTGACCCAATTATAGGGTTGCCAAAGCCAAGTGGCAGAAAAACTGGGCACCGCCCCTTCCAGGCTGACCCTCCTCTTCCCCTCTCAGCAGCCCCCAACCAGCCTGATCCTCATCCCGGCACATGCCCTCCCAGGAGTTCCTGCCTCCCCCATCCTGGTCCCCACTCCTTACTATGCCCTGCTGGCAAGCCTCGCACCCATACTGCTTTCTAGGACCGTGAGGCGCCTCAGCTGCCGTTCACACTTTGAGGGGCTGGCAATGCGGAGTGGGACTTGGGTACTGTGCCAGCACCCCTCACAGCAGCCATGTGACCTGCGCACCATAGTGGAAGCAGCCCCCACACAAGTGCATACACATTGGCTGCCAGTTGCAATGTACCAGGGTTTTTCCCCTACAAGTGACTTAAGTTACAAGTGAAAAAATCCCTGGCACACTGGAACTGGCCAGGCAGGTGAAAAACCGGCCAGGTGGCAACTCTAGAACCAAACCTGGTCAGGAGCACGTGAAGATCAGGGGCCTTGTGCAAGGGCACAGAGTGCACATGGGTTAATCCAGGTCTGCTCATGCTCTGAAGTCAGTTCCAGAGCTACGACTCATCAAATACTTCATCGTTCTTTCAAGATGTTCTTGATGCTTTTTTTTTTTTTTTTGGTACCTCAGTTCTAGCCCAAAGCATTGCTCTCCTCCTTTACAGAACATTTGGATTTATAATCTGAATTTGATTCAACAGAACTATGTCTTTTGAAGATCTGTATTATTTATTGTTATTCTTTGCATAGCATAATCTCCTCTGGAGACCTCAACCAGAATCGACGCCCATGGAGCTGAGCACTGTACAGAAAACAAGTTTAAAGAAAACCAAGCACTTTGTGGGGAAAGGACTAAATCTAAATTAGGACAAGATACAACAACAGGCTCTAACAGACAACTGGACGAGCTGAAATAGGGAGTATGAGGATAACAGGGATAGAATATGTGGTTACACAAACTTGCCAATTTACGTTAACAAGGCCAACTGACAGCTCTCAAAGAAGACCCCATACCACAATTTACCCAGAAAGTTAAGGATATCAAATCCTTCCCCAAACAGCTTCAAGGGAAACTCTACAAACTCATTCCCCATGAACCCACCCCACTTCTTCACACTTCCCAAGATACACAAACAAGGGAACCCAGACAGACCCATCACATCTGGCCACAGCACTCTTCCTGAAGGAATATTGTGACTCATCAAAACCATTCTCAAACCACTCATCACACATAGGGCCAGCTTCTCTAGCACACAACCTACTTCCTCCACAAACTCTGCAACATTAACAACCTCCCTCAGAACACCATCCAAGGACACTCCACTAGAGAAGTAGATTGCATCACGGAACAGGCCATCCAAATACCCCAAGAAAACCTGCTTCAATACAGAAATACATCCCCCGACCACATATCCCTAGTTGCCACCTACCACCCCACAATGAAACCCACATGGGGTATCATCAAACAACTACACCCCATTCTTCAATGGGGAACCATCCTGCAAGAAGTCTTTCCTGAACCTCCTCTTCCGGCTTCAAACAACTCCCAACCTCTCCAAGTTTGTCATCAGAAGTAAGCTCCCCACAGACCAGGACACACCAAAGCAAAGCAGCACCAGATCCTGTCACAACTACAGATGCAAAGCCTGAAGATATATTTCCACTGATACAATGTTCAACACCTCCCACAACACACCTTTCCAGATCCATTGACTCTACACATGCCTATCACGACATATGGTGAACCTCATCCAGTGCTCTCAATGCCCCAATAGCAACTATGTGGGTGAAACCAGACAATCACTCTGCTCTCGAATGAACTCACATATGAAAATGATAAAAGACAAAAACACTATCACCTGGGGGTGAACACTCCACAAAGCGATCACTCTGTGTTTCTGTCCTCATCCTCAAAGGACTCTGCACAACACCTTCAAAAGATGAGCCTGGGAGCTTAAATTCATCACTTTGCTAGACACTAAAAACCATGGACTGACCAGAGACACTGGATTTATGGCTTATTATGACCCTCCCCCCCCCAACACTGCTATGAATGGAGGGGTGTTGTTGAGCCGCTTCACCTTGAATGGTTCCCTGAAAGGTGTGTATTTATGCCACACAATCTGTTCCACCTTGTATTTAGCATGGCACTCTGAGTTAGAGCGTGCCCACACTAGCACTTTTGTCGGTGTAACTTATGTCGCTCAGGGTGTGAAAATACACACTCCCAAAGGATAAGTTACACTGAGACAAGCATCAGTGTAGACAGTGCTTCTCTCACCAACACAGCTACCGCCGCTGGTGGAGGCGGTTTTATTATGCCGACAGGAGAGCTCTCTCCCTTTGGCACAGAGCGGCTACATGAGTGATCCTACTGTCCCACAGCTGCATCGGTACAGCTATGCCGCTGTAAGCTCTGTAGTGTACGTAAGGCCTTAGCTTCCCAGACCTGAAGAAGAGCTCTGTGTAAGCTCAAAAGCTTGTCTCTCTCACCAACCGAAGTTGGCCCAATAAAAGGTATTACCTCACCCATATTGTCTCACTAATATCCTGGGGTCAACATGCTTCAACAACGCTGCACAAACTTGCCAAGTGACAGTAGCAACTTTCAAATCAAAGCAATTTCTTTAAGAGTATAAATAAGGCAGAAATAGTAAGGGTTTTAGAAATCCTTACTAGCCACTAGCTCAGCCACAGTCAGCCGGCCAATTCTTTTGTGAATCCAGTTACAGTTTTGGCCTTCACAATGAATGGTCTGGCAATGAGTTCCACAGATTGAATGTGCATAATGTGAAGAAGTATTTCCTTTGGTTTGCTTTTAAACCTGCTGCCTATTAATTTCATTGGGTGACCCCAGGTTCTTGTGTCATGTGAAGAGCTAAATAACACTTGCTTATTCACTTTCTCCACACCATTCGTGATTTTGTGGACCTCTGTCATATTCCCCCTTAGATGTTTCTTTTCCAAGCTGAACAGTCCCATTCTTTTTCATCTCTCCTCATAAGGAAGCTGTTCTCTACACCTAATAATTTTTGTTGCCTTTTCTGTACTTTTTCCAATTCTAATGTATCTTTTTTTGAGATGAGGTGACCAGATCTGCACGCGGTATTCGAGGTGTGGGCGTACCATGGATTTGTATAGTGGCAATTTTAGATTTTATGTCTTGTTATTTATCCCTTTCCTAATTGTCCCCAACATTCTGTTAGCTTTGCTGATGGCCGCTGCACAGTGAGCAGAGGTTTCCAAAGAACTATCCACAATGGACTCCAAGACCCCTTAGTGGAGTGGTAACAGCTAATTTAGACCCCATCATTCTGTATATATAGTTGGGATTATGTTTCCATGTGTATCACTTTGCATTTATTAACATTAAATTTCATCTGCCATTTTGTTGCCCAGTCACCCAGTTTTGTGAGATCCCTTTGTAACTCTTCACAGTCTGTTTTGGACTTATCTTGAGTAATTTTGTATTATCTGCAAACTTTGCCACCTCACTATTTACCCCTTTTTCCAGATCATTTATAAATATATTGAACAGCACTGGTCCCAGTGCAGACCCCTGGGGGACATCACTATTTACCTCTCTCCATTCTGAAAACTGACCATTTATTCCTACCCTTTGTTTCCTGTCTTTTAACTTAGTACTGATTCATGAGAGACCGTCCCTCTTATCCCATGACTGCTAACTTTGCAGTGGCCTGCTTTGCAGGATAATGGCTTTATGGATTGAGGAAAAATATTGCTTAAGGTATGTTTGTACAAGGAATCAAAACCAAGTTAACTGTATGGCAGTAATGGGGTTTAGAAAGCATGTATGAATTCAGCTACCAATCACATGCCATAATCTCAGAGGTTTAGCAAATTAGTCTGCTCTCATCATTCAAATACATTGATAACACAATCTTTATCACACAGGTTTAAGCTCAGACGCCTCTCTCAAATGTTAGCTTCCTTATCGATCATCACATCTAAAAGACAGCTGTTCTTTAGTGAGGACAGCCATGTACTCATCTACTTGGAGAGTAAAAAAAACCCACCAACTGATTTATTTCATTATTTACACATTCTAGAAATCACAGTCTGGGAACCAGAACTTTCAGACCAGCTGGACAGTGACAATGAACTCAGCCTTGCAAAAGACAAGCGTGACTGCGCTCCTCACCACATTCAGAACTCAATTTAAAACAGAAGTCATTACACACAAGTCTCTTAGCTGGTACCCATAGTGAGTCATCAGCAAAAGCCTACACGAAAGGTTCCCAGGAGAGAAAGAAGTGACCAAGCCCCCGTATTGGTTCCTTAAGCAAAGAGGGATGGAGGGAACAGGAAGAAAGGATGGAAAGCACGCAGTTTAAGCAGCTGTCCCACTCAACTGATACCCAGCGTTGGCATGCTTTTCATAGCGGAGCCATCACTCTACTGGAGATACTGCAGAAAGGTCCTCTCTCCATTAAACAGGCTGGTGCAATACAAATTGGATGGATGAAAAGACGTACCAGAATACAGGTATATAGTTAGCCCAATAGCATGTAAGAAAAAAATAAATAAATTCACTTACAGGTGAAAAGATTAATGGAGTTTAGCGATACAATTGGGATTACCCCATTTCTGTCACGAAGCAACAACATGTAGATAAGGATGCAACAACCCCAGGGACGCAGACACAGGACTGTGAAACAGTTAAAGTAAACTGGAAGGACAGAGAATTTATTTAAAGGGCCCAGTGTGCTAGAATATATAGTTGCCTTCAAGGAACTGGATGAATTCCATGTGTGTGTGCGAGGTGACCTGTATCTTTAGTACTAACAACGGACGATAGTTCACTGCTGCATATTCTCAGGCTATGTCTACACTGTAATCAGACACCCATGGCTGGTCTGTGCCAGCTGACTCAGGCGCCTGGGGCTTGGGCTAAGGGGCTGTCTAACTGCAGTGTAGACATTCAGGCTCAGAAAACAACCTGAGCTCTGGGACCATCCCACCGTGCAGGGTCCTAGATCCCAGGCTCCAGCCTGACCCCAAACTTCTACACAACAAATCATCAGCTGGCATGGGCCAACCCCGAGGGTTTAGGGTTTTAAACACCACAGGTTTTTAAATGCAACATAGACATACCCTACAGTATATGTGGCAGGCTAAAGTACAAACCCTCTCTGATCTCCACTTACTACCCACAGATCAACTGCAAACTGAAACATTCTCATCACACCTTACACAGTACACACTTGCCAAGGATTCTTTCCTTGCGCCATTACAGGAGACGTTGCTCCCTCATACTGAGTTTTAGTGCAACTACAGCTAAGTGCCCTTCGTGTCCCCCTGATGCTATCACAAGCAGGAACAGCTGTATTGCATGAGTCATCCAAACAGACTCCCTCCCATCCTCTGCTTTGCAGAAGCTTCCCTTCATGACCTCCTTTTCTTCTGCACTGTTGCTAATACTTCCCTGGTACTTGATTCTATATCAGATTCGAGTGCTTGTTGGATTTTAGACCTCAGCATTTCATTGTCAACCTGGTAGAAAACCTAGTTGTTTCCCCATGGGTAGCATCTGCTTCAGATGTTGTTTTTAGTAAATACACAGATTGTTTGGGAAATTTCTTCTGATTCGTATATTACGCTGAGAACAGAAATGAGAGCTCTTTTCCCCTTTATTACTTCCTCCAGATTGGAGTGAAGTTGGAATTTAGCTTTAGGACAAACATTTGGAGGAAGCCTCTGCTTTCCTGATTGATTCTGCATTGCTTACCTCACCTTCCCTCAGTGATTGCGGACACATTTTTATACTCAAACCTGTATGTACTGACACTAGCCAACCAAAAGAGTAGTACAAAAATGTATCCTCATCAGCACAATGCTCCGTGTGCCTCCTTTCTCTCTGTCTCGGGGTTACGCCCCCAAGATATTGTTCGGGGTTTTATGTCTAACACCACTTTTCTGTGTCTCACCAGAGTCTGTCACTTTAAATTACTCAGGCAGATTAAAAAATGTTTTCTTCTGTCTCTTCTTTCCTCAAAGCAGTGGCTAAAAAAAAAAAAAAATCACATAATTCAGGTTTAAAAAAAGCTCTCTTGCTCACTCTTCTTCCCACAGCCGCAGTGAAATGAGGCTCCACGCATCCTTCCAAAATTCACACGTTTTGGGCTCACGCCTATTCTTGTACTCTGGGGTCTCACCTTTGCATGCTCATGCTTAGCAATGCCGCAGGGGTTGGCATTCAGGCTAAGGGCCACAATGAAGAGCAATTTGTGCTGCTATTCATTCGGCATGACTCAATTTCCCAGAAGTCTCACCCACAAGGCTCTCTGAGACCTCCTAGTGGTTGACAACCACCCACAAGAAGGTCAGATGGCCAATCTGGGTTTGGATCTGAATCTGGACTACCCCAGTTCCAAGGGTGATCAGGTGCAATGTTTCCAGTTCAGGCTCAGTATAGAAATAAGCCTGGGCTTCAAAGTTCAGGGTCTGGACTGAGATTCGAACTCCCCCAAAATTCATGGAGAAGGGAGTAAATTCTGGGACTGGGCTTTGGGCTCATCTCTAGGGGCAATCCAACTGGGACTGGCAAAAAAGTGATGTCCTCCCCCCTCTCGGGGAGGAAAAAGGAAACACTGACTTGGAAGCAGCAACTAGACCGCTTACATCGCCCTGTTGACCTGTCGTCTTTGTTGGTCACAGACCATCCCCTGAAGCCCTCTGTCCAATGGCCATAGACACCTGGCTGTGTGGCAAACAGCTGCCACCCGCTGGCACTCTGCTGGTAGTACACTGGTAGGTCCATTTTTCTGTCTCAATATTAATTTCCCCCCTTAACATCGTGTAAATGTGCAGCCTTGCTTGTTAGCTGAGCTACAACAGCACACTAGGGAGCCAGTGCTCAGCCCTGTATCCTGATGGGCTGCTCACATGCCATGGGGCACTTCCAGGTCACTGTAATACCCCCTTCAACTCTGTTCCTGTTGCACATGTCCTTAGGTACACATGCCATGGGCAGCTTTTCAAATTATTAGTCAGCACCCACCACTGGGCCATCTTTTCCAAAGCGATCAGCTTCCATTGAGGCATCTAAGTGAAGTGGCCAAGTTTTCCAAAAGTCCTCAGCATCCCATGGGAGCGGCAAGGTACCAAGCTCTTTAGAAAATCTGTCCCTAGATGTACAAATGTCATCTAGACTGTCTCACAAGGATCATGTCATGAATTTTCCACCAGCTCTTCTCTGAGCAATACAGCCAATACCGAGTATTTCCAAAGACGCTGCCCAAAATATTTTCTAACAGTTGAATCCCTACACCTCACAAGCAAGAGTTGAGCATCAAGACACTGGAAAATGCTGTTCTGGGATATGGCACTGGACTGCCTTAGTTACCATTAAATTAATTAATTAAGAAAAGATTCTCTGTTTGGGAAATAAACACCTCATAGCTGTAAAACCTCCAAATTTCAGTCACAACCATTATTACAGTTTCATTAAGTATAACTTGGAATTTCCAGTATGACCAATGAATAATCTTAAATGTTCAAATAGTGTTGTATCTGTACACACCATTTTAAAATCTATGTTTTCCTGTACTAACTTAATGCAGGCATAATAGAATTCCTTATTTATATTTCAGATTTTACCTACCTGGATTTTGAGATGGGATCAGTTAGAATGAAGGGGTGGGCAGGATGAGCAGACAGAGAGGGTGAGTAGGAAGAAACAAGAATGGAATCAGAGTTATTCAGAGCTTTGAAGGGAAGGCTTAGTAACTTGAGTAGGATGAGAAGAAATTATTACAGAGAATGGCATGGTCAGAGCAGCAGAGGAGGAAGATGACTAAACCTTTTGGGTAGGTGGAGCTTGCAGTTGCTGAGGTGAGAGATGAACAAGGAACAGAAAAGGGTTTTAGCAAGTGAGATGGAGAAGTGACAGAAAACACTGGAAAAGGTGTTGAAATATGCAACTATTTCCCTTGACAACTTGATCTTCTAATCCATTTAATCAGGTATTTTCAATAAAAACCTCTCTGTTGTGATTACACATTTCAATGGTGTTTATATGCTTTGAATATTTTAGGTTATATAATAACTGGCATAAAATAAAAAAGAATAATATCAAGAATCCAAATTATTAATTTCTCTGTTCTAATTAATAAACTTAACTGGAAGTCTAGGGTTAACTAATTTTTTTAAATAATCAGCACACGTATGCATGCTCGTACACACACAGAAAACAGACAACTATATATGTTACACATCTAAAATACCTCACTAAAGAACATTAAAGTTGCAAAGTCAAGAGCTCAAAAGTTAGGAAATGCCAGAGTTAACATTGCCTGTGCAAAACTTTATGAGATTTGCCTGTGAAAAGCACCTAGGAGCACACACAGTGCAACTGGCATATAGGAATTGCATGAGGCTGGAAACTGCTCAGTACATTGACACATAGGACCTCTGTAGGGTTGGGATGTTCAGTGCAGATGTAAGGTCGGTGAAGCTGTAGTATGCTCAGTTCAGATAGGATGCTCAAAGCTTTTATCAGCAAGCCTCTGAGAAGTTCTACTGTGTATGAGCATACATGGTGATTTCCAAAAATGTATAACTCAGCCAAAGAGACAGCACATGGCATTTCTCTTACCCCAGCATTAACTCGTTACCAAACATTAAGTGCCTGCTCCAAAGCATGGAGCACTAGGGTTCTTTACAGGGGAAAAAAAGTTAATATTTGCAAAACTCCTTAGAAATAGCTCAAATTTTCACTGGAACTCTACAAAAATAAATTAGCCTGAGGCAGAAAGCCAGCATGGTAAATTTCAGCCTGAACCAGAAAAACCTGGCACAGTTATAAACAAATGAAAACAGGAGTGTTCTAGCAGGCCCATATCAGAGTGTCCCATCGGAGCATTATGCTGTGCAGCCGCTGCTCAGCCTCAGTTACCAGCTGGTTTTCTGCTGATCTGCCCAGCCTCCAACATCTTTGGGTGGCAGAGACCTTGTCTACACTAGAACTTATTTCAGTATTATTTGTATTGCTCAGGGGGTGTGAATAATCCACACCCCAAACAACATAAATTATGCCGACCTAAGCACCAGCGTAAATAACACTATGCTGGGGGGACCGCTTTCTGCACTGACGTAGCTACTGCTTCTCATGGGAGATGGAGTAACTAAGCTGACAGGAGAGCTCTCCCCCATCAGCTTGAAGCATCTTCATTAGAAGGAACCTGAGGAAGTGCATCTGAGGAAGTGGGCTGAAGCCCACGAAAGCTTATGCCTGCTGAAATGAAATGTGTTAGTCTTTAAAGTGCTACCGAACACTCGTTGTTTTTTCATTAGACGCGCCACCGCGGTGCAGCTGCCCTGCTGTAGCGCTTCTAGTGTAGATGTAGAGACTTGGGTCTCTGGCTAGGTCACTTACTGTTTTAACCCTTTCAGGGAACTCAAAGGCCACAAGTAAGATCAACATAAATGTCTCCCATTCCTCTGGGAGATCTACTAGGTGTCAGTTCGGCCCTGGGCTGCCTTCTCTCCTGCAGTGAGAGCCCCACATCTGTTCTCTCTGCCTGCTCCTCAAGCCCCTCCCTGGAAACCCGGCTTCTGCTTCAGTGTCTCAAGTTCGGCTGGTTGGGCCTTCAGTAGGCTATTAACCTCTGCTTGTGTGGAGCCTTAGAGCTCAGAACGGAGAGGGACAGGCAACCTTCGTACAGGTAGATTTTCACTGGACTGCCTAAAGGCACATCCCTGTAACCCGGTTCGACTCACCGCCTTGGCACCTCCTGCTGGTTATCTGGGAATCAGCTCGCAGCTGGGCAGACACCCATTTTAGCCACTTCCCACCATGGCCATTGCAGTCCTGCCACCACTCCAATGGCAATGGGAGGGGACCTGGGCCTGCCCACTACTCCAGGTCCCAGCCCAGGGACACTGTGTGTGGCAGCCTTTCGCTGCGTCTCCCCCTCTCCTTCCCCCCAACTCCTCAGTGGATTTCCCTGGGCTGCTTCCCCAGAGCCCTAGTATCTTCTCCACCCTTGCTTCAGGGCGCTGGGCTATGCTGAGTCAGAGCAGCCAGCCACTGCTCTGTCCAGGGTGCTGACAGTCCTTCCCCTTTGAGCTCCTGGGAGTCATTCCCCTTCGTCTGTTTGCCTGACTGGCTGCCATGCAGCCCCTTCCTATCGGCAACCTTTCACGCAGCCCCTCCATGGGTCCTCTTAATCCTTTTACAGGCCGGTGAGGGGCAGGCACACCACCACAATCCTTGACACAAACACCACTCCCTGCCAAATTTCAAGTCCCAGCTCCAAAGCCTGGGGACACCACAGCTATTCAAAGAAAGACCACGATAATTTTTTTAACATGGGCAAAGCGGGTATTTTCCCCTCGCCTCATTCTTGGAAATGGTTGAACTATTTTGTCTGAAATTAACAATCGGACACTCAGCATGGAAAATTGCAGCTCAAATGGTTACAGTTTGGCAAAGGCATATGCAACTGAAAACAGTGTCCGTCCGTAGGTGGTGCTACCAGCATTACCTAGAATATATTCAGCCCCAGCAGAGCCTTTGACCTAAACCAGACAATGGAGAAAAGCAGAATACCCCAATATGTCCAGGAAGGACTTTGCTATGTGGATCTAATGTACCTGGTAAGCACTTAGCTATTATCATGGGAGATCCCAGAAAAAATCCTAAAGTAGATAAGAGAATACTAAGAACATGGAGCAGTGACGGGTACATAAATGTAAAACACAATCAAGCAAAACTATATATACATTCTAATATATATGACCCTGATCCTGCATCAAATATTCATGCGAGTAATCCTTACCCATGCAAGCAGTGCCACTGACTTCAGTGGGATTATTTGCATAAGAATTACGTATTTTAGTAAGGGCTGAAGAATCAGATCTGTGTCATTAACAGCACTGGTCAAAATAAACCCAATATGTACCAGAAATCCACTGTGAAAAGCTGTACTTACAACAGATGTAACTGATCAATGAATCAGTCATAAAGGTTTGAAAACAAGGACGATAAGCTTTCCAAATCACCAGCTTTTCCCTTTCAGAAATACGAGCCAGATCCTCAACTGATGTCAACTAGTGTACCTCTAGTGACTTCAGAGGGGTTATACTGATTTACACCAGCTGAGAATCTGCTCCTATTTTTTGTAGGCTCACCAACTCATTTGTTTCATTGCACCATTTAGCAATAGTCCCTTTATCTACTGTATTTCAGTGCCTTGAGAAGATTTTCTTAGCAACTGCAGTTACTTTTAACAAAAACTCCCTTCTTAGAATTATTAGAACCTCCAAATCTTCTCAAATTGAAAATCAGAGTGTTTTAGCGATGTTGCTACAGAAAGCCGTGTTTATTCTCTGCTAAACTCTTACCAACACTTAGGTGGTTTTGAACAAGAGGATACTAAATGCTTCTTTCAATAATTCCAATAACAACACGGATTCTTATTGCAACCTTTCTTCTTCTACCTAGTATCAAAACAGCCTGAAAAGATTGTTTGTTGTATTAACCAAAGTAATTACAAGTGATTGTTTTGTAACGTGATGTCAAATATTCTCCCATCTCTTTTCCAGAATGTCAAAGTCACCAGCACGAGCCGGGTGAAGACATTTTTACAAAATTCACTTGGACTATATTTGTGCAGTTTATACATTCACATCTCAAAATATTCTAGCAAACAAGTTTATTGGCAGGAATATTTGTGGAATCAGCTAGTTTTGAGCAAAAGTGAAGCATACACAGGAAAAGTTCATTTTGAACTCATAATTTGCACTGCAGCCTGATTCTAAGAATAAAAGGGAACAGGAACATACAATGTCCCCTATGTAACCAATCCAATTTAGCCAGTACAGCTCTAATTGTTAATACCAACTACTCACAATGAACAATTTACAGGCCAAAAATAATTCACAGAAATTATTTGGCAAATAATTGTTAATAACAAATAACAAATTCAAAACAATTAAGCTGCTTCCAGACAATTAATTAAATAACTTCTTGCTATAAATTATTTGCCCAGCTTTTCCCCCCACAGCAAGCCTGATATACTTTTTCTGTTAAAACAGTTTAACCCCTTCCATAAATAATTACAAATATTGGACATAATCAACACGTTGGAGAAACATTAACACTTCTTTAAAGTTGGCAACTGGTTCAAATTCCTGTGGTGTATTAACTGACCATTTAATGGCTACTCATTTGTTCAGATTGAGTTATTTCAACAAAAGAGCAAGAATAACTTGTGTTGTTATGGTTGTGTTACACAACAAACAAACAACAACAAATAAAGCAGCCACGTGGGCACAGTTGGGTCCCAAATAACAGTGTTAACTAAATACACACAAAGAAGCCAGGCTTAGCTACATACATGTGGCTGCCCTGGCTGGTTTCTGACTGCGTTTAAAACATAGAACACAGTCAGCACCACTCGAGGGGTCATACACGACCCTGTGCACTAGATAACTTACACTCCTGAAACTGAATAAAGATAAGTGCCCTACAGAAATCAAAAAGCACTGTGTGTCAAAGGCTTCCACATCACCGTCCTCTTGGAGCTCCACTGTTAGACGAGATGGAGCCTAGCACTCCTTAGGACTATGGCAAAATCCTGCAGCTCTTCAATTAAATTAAATAGTTGATGGTGTTTGTATTTCGGGAGACACATCTGTGAATCTGTTGCCAGAATTTGACGTTGGCAATTATAAAATTAACTCATGGGACTAAATTCTTCCCTAAATTACAACATGCAACTCCCACCTGATTCCAGCGGGAGTTTTGCATGTGTATCTCAGGGGAGAACTTGACTCCACGTGGACTAAATCTTACTGTGAATTACAGTGAGCATACACGGGCTGCAGAGAGGGTGTAGTGGCTAGGGAGGAAAGGGCACAGCCATCTATTCGCCTTTAGACTTTGCACAATCCACAGCCCATTGGGATGAAGGGGTTTTTGCTCCCGTCTGTGCTGTGCCTTGAAGGGAACCTACAGGGCAATGACATCAGCAGCACGAGTTGGCACCAGCAGACCGGTTGTGAGATAATTTCTTCGGGTGTGTGATTTCTGCTGAAATATTCATTAGTTCTGGCAACGTGTTTGTGACACTCTAACTACAAAGCTGAAAAAGGATTCGGTCACAACAGCTGCTCTGTGCTTTCGGGGACGTACGGATGGCTTAGCGCTTATTGTAGCATGTTTGAAATCCAACCTGTGCAGTTGGCTTTGGTTGCTGCTGAACATGAGAAAATGCAACATTGGATATGGTCATTTATCCAAGCATCTCACTGTAATCAGATTACAAACAACAAGAGGCCTGAGGCACCCGCCCTTCACACTATTTACTGGGAGCGCCACAGGGCAAACACCTCTCAGGATTTGGCCTTCCCAATTTGGAAGAATGGTTTAGTGGTATGGGTCCGAGCTGGGGACTTGGGCGAGCTGGGCTCAATTCTCTGTTCTATCACAGGCTTCCTTGGGCAAGTCACTTGGTCTTTCTACGCCTCAGTTTACAAATGGAGATAACAGCTCCTCCCCACCTCACAAGGGGGTTGTGATAATCAATACATCAAAGATTGTGAGATGTTCAGAAACTATGGTATTGAGCATTATATAGAACCATAGAAATGTAGGACTGGAAGGGACCTTGAAAGGAACAATGATGGGGATTCCACAACCTCTCTTAGGAGTGTATTTCAGAACTTAACTACCCTTATAATTAGAAAGCTTTTCCTAATGTCTAACTTAAATCCCCTATGTTGCAGATTAAGCCCATTACTTCTTGTCCTGGCATTGGCCACTGTCAGGAGACAGGGTACTGGGCTAAATGCACCATTGGTCTGACCCATTATGACTTATTCTTATGTTCTTGTGTCCTACTTTCAGTGAACATGGAGAATAATTGATCATTGTCCTCTTTATGGACTCAGACCCATAGACTTTAAGGTCAGAAGGGACCAATATGATTATCTAGTCTGACCTCCTTCATGAATACTGCACTGCAGAGATACAAACTAGAAAATTCCACCCTACGTGTATGTTGTCCAAACAAGATGGAGTGCTTGGGGGAGGGGAGGTACCTAGCCACTCACTGGAGGGGGTCTGTGCGCAGGTGGATGACTTCGGAGTCTTATCCAGCACATTGCAGACATTAGTTATTTAACTATTACAGCTTCCCTATGAGGTAGCGCAGTATTACACCCATTTGTAGGAGTGCAAAATAAGGCATGGAGAGGTTGACGGGAAAATTTTCAAACGCGGGTGCATAAAATTAGGCACCTAAATCAAGAATTAAGTATCTCACTGAAAGCATCTTCAGATTTTTCAGAGGTGTTGAGCACCTGCAGCTCCCACAGAAGTCAATAGGAGCAGGGGGCGCTCATCACCTCTACATTTAGGTGCCTAATTATAGACATCCAAAGCTTGAAAATTATGGCCTATGTGACTTGACAGAGACAGAGTGAGCATGTGTCACAGCTGGGATCACAGCCTTGCTCTCAGTCCCTTGTGGAGTGTGATTGATCAGTGTTTCTCAACAACCGGTCCATGGACCGGTGCTGCTCCCTGAGATCTCCCTGACACAGCTTAGGAAGGCAGCAAGCCGGTCCCTGGTATCAAAAAGGTTGAGAAACACGGCAGTAGATCATACTGCTTCTCAAGCTACTCCGCTTTGTGGTTGGAGGTCATAACGGCTGCTCAGCAGAGGGGCTGACTCAGCTGCAGGCAGGGATTGACAGGGAACTTGCAGTGGCCCTGGTGCCAATAGTCATAGCCTGGATGACAGCATTCCCGGAGCGGACAGCTGGCTTGGGGGAGTGTTCTTCCCAAACATCAAGGCACCCGTGGTAACGACTGTTCCCAAGTCCAGTCCTGAGTTGCTGTGATGGGACTGCAAATAACCTGGGACCTTTAGTGATGAGCTCTCAGCCCTTGTTATGGGATTCTGCAATTGGGAGGTCACAACTACCCTGTCCTTCCAATAATACTGAATGGGAGGAGGATCCCCGAGAGGTCCCAGTACAGAAAAGACATTGGCTTATTTGTATAATAGCATCACTCAGATGTCCCTTTCAGGACAGGGGACTCGCTGGTCTGGAATTCTGGATGCCGCTCGAACACATGGGAAGGCATGTTCCTTACAATCGAACTATTCAACTCACTCGTCTTGTTTCAAAACAACAGGAGGGAAGTAGAGCAACAAGGCGATCCCATTATCACATTAGTTAGCTATACGCATATCACCAACTTTGACTCATCTGACAGTATCTTTTCTTTCATAAATATGATCAGCTAACCCATGCTGTTCAAACTAGCCAACGCTGCTTAGCGGGTTTCTTTTTGGCATCACAGTAGAGGTAGGACTTCGGAGTTATTTGAACGAAAAGCAGTTTGAGGCTGGAAAGGAACAGCATGGGAGAAAGCAAGGAGAGATTAATGAGGGAAGCCGATAAATGGGCCGTGAGGATGTGTGCACTGATTCTTTAAAACTGTAACAGACGGGGAGGGCTCTCGGAGAAGCTTCTATTATGGAATAATCTGCCCATTGGACTTCTCACTGGGAAAGTTTCTTTCTAAACTTCCTTAATTAGTGGTCAGCCATAAGTATGACCTAGTGCTTAAAAGTTTGATGACGATTTCATTCCAAAAGGAACGTCACTCACTCTCTCTCACACACACACACACACACACACACACACACACACACACACACACACACAAAATCCAGGAAAAAGCATAGATGCCTTTGTAACTTGGGTTTGGTAAGGAAGAGCCCCTGAGAGATTATCCAGTAGCTGGGATTTTAAGCAAGAAATTTTCAAAAAACGTGCATCGTTGTGAGTGAGCTACCTCTGGAATAGGTGCAGTTGGCAAGGCAGTCTGAACTAGTGAAAATGGAAGTCATCCAGCAGGAAAGCAGTGGCAGCATATTGCAACAAACAAGAAAGAAACGTCTCCTTAGGGAAAAAAGGCAAGCCCTGCAGAAATGTGGCAAGGTAGAATATAGGGGGATGAAGCCTGCCCAGCCAGCAGAAGCATGTGCAGAAAAGGCAAGAAAAAAGGATACTCAGAGTATGTGTGCTGAAACAAAAGAATCAGAGTGTGTCTCCAAGCAGGGTGAGTGACACCTGTCCCATGGCACCTGTGTCCAAAGACAGGCATGGACTGTCAGCCTCAAGATTTACAATACTATGAAATGTCAATTAATTTGGGGGCATACGTGACTGTAATTTGTAAAGCGATTTAAGAAGATGAGCACTAGCTCTACACTGGAAAAGCCCCCAGACAGTGCTTACTAACATGCTGGAAGCCAATTCAAAGCCTGTACTAGCTACAAAGGCAGGGAGCATGAGTTGGACATCTTTGTCATTAATGGGACCAGCACATGTAACCTCTTAGGCTGAATCACAGCCTTTAAGGTGGGCTTTGTTGAAACACAGAGGAAGTTGAGTCAGGGTTTGGTAAAGTGACCTGTTCAAAGGAGAACCAGTGAGAATTCTACTGAAACCGGGGGACATGCCGTATGAGCTCCAACACACGTCTGTACGTGCATGGATTTAAATAGGCTCAATGAAGCAGTAAGGGAGGGAAAAAGTATAATCTTCCCACCATGGAAGATGTAAAAACATTCTCCCAACCAGATGGCTGAAGCCAGGGCTGGGAAGTTCCACTCCATCATGACAGTGCCAGGAGAACACAGCATAAGATGAGACCAGGTTTCAAAGCCAACTGAGGCAGTGGTACTAAACCAGAGTTAGAGGAACGGTGTTTGGCAAGAGGCATTAGGTACCATTGTCTGGAGCACTGGGATGCTCCATGCCACATCCCAGAGTTAGCATTCATTGCAAAAACACACAAATTAAAGCAGAGGGAAAACGGGGCATCAGAGGTATAATGTGGTAGCAGTTCAATGGAGCCGTCATTGCTGGACCCTGTTTCTTTGGAAAAACTGTCTCTGTACTCCTACTTCTGCATGGCAAAGAGCAGCACAGATATGTGACAAAGAGGAAGAGGCTAGGCGAAGAGGGACTCCCTCTTGTTTTCCAACAGATTCCACAGCAGTAATTTCTGTATCACTGTCACCATGCATAAGAGCTGCTACGACTCCTCACCCCTCATACAGTAACTACCTGGCAAAAGACAAAGAATAGGAGGTAGGAAAGTTCTCTTTCCCTTTCTATTTCCCACAAGAAAGTTTCATATTCTCTGAATAATCCAACACACTATCATCTGCAGAGTAACAGAAATGATCACCCTTGATCTCCAGCCATAGCCCATTAACCAGAAAATTAGGTTCCAAAGAAGCATATCCAGCCATGCTATTTCCTTTGAGGCGGAAAATGTTCCCCCCACACCCCCGCCCCCATTGCTTTGCCTCATCTATAACTTAGTGAGTAAAATGAGAGATGCTTAGTGAGAAGCAGAGGGAAACACTGTACATTTAACACTGATGTGCGCAAGCAGCCAAATGTTTGCCCGTCTCTCCTTTTCTCTCTCTACGATCACACTGATCTCACTTTGAGCCTCAGGGAAGTGAAGTGGTCTTATTTCTAGCACCATTCCTGGCCTTGGCAGCAGCACCACCATCACTACGCAAAGATACTGGCTTTGACACACACAGCAGAAAAGGGCAGTGCTCCACGCTGAACATTTCATCCACCACAGGCATGGCTGAGAACATCCAAAAGCAGCTGGAATGTCGGCATTGCTTCACTAGGACTCGCATGAGGAGCATTCTTTGATAGCAATACACAATACATCACTGAGGGACTCCAGGCACACTCCCATTGACTGCTTCAACCGTTTTCTTCATGAGATCGTGCACATTTGGCCCAGAAAAGGAAAGCTGAGGAGGACTTTTCTGGATGGTCGCAGAGTTTGCCCCCATTAGAAGCATGTGACGAAAGCTTTTGAGATTCTCATAGTTTAAAAAAAGATTCCAGTGCAATGCTCATTCTATGTCTAAAAGCTATCTACTGTGCAGCCATGGTTAGAAGGCAGAAGTCATTGTATGCCTCACAAGTAATGGCTTGGAGGAAAGCCCCCATTTCTAATCCCAAATCCATCTATGGTTGTCACACATCAAAAGTCAGCAGTGAAAAAATATGGTTCAAATTAAACTTAATCGCCGACCCCTAGCCCCAGCTCTACATTATCCCACTCATCCAGCTGCAGGAAAAACACACTGAATAAAATGAAGTGGGCGCACAAAGCTTAACTGGACCCTGCCACGTGTCCTAGCTCTGGTTGGCCATTTGACCAGACATTAAAAGAGATACACCCACTGGGGATGGGACACACTGTGGAGGGCTTCAATCACAGACCATTGTCTCGTAATGAAAACGTGGCATTGATGCTTTCCGTCTCTTTCTACAGGTCAGCAGAAAAGAACTCGTCCATCTAATGGACTGTCTTTTTGCAGGAGCAAAGCAACTCAAGCCTACAGATAGGTGGCAGAGAACAGACTAATGGGGATGGATGTGATGATCATCACTGGAGTTGTCTAACTGAAATTTCCAAAGGGGGTTTTGCTGCTCTCTAGCTTCCAGGGTAGACAGCTATTTAGGAGAAGCTTACAGTGCCATAAAGACTAGGCCACTGATGTCCAATACTCAAATGAATGACTGTGCCCATAACTGCTGAAGATCTTGGCAATACTCACCATGCAGTGTTTTTTCAGAAAGATCTTTACTTTTGTGACAAAACAATAGCCTAATACTGGAGACTATGAAACGCTGGACTGAGGGTTAAACTTCTCACTCCTACCAGCAGGACACATTGTTAGCCAAAGATAAGGAAGAATATTTTACCTGCTTTCAGCCCTAGGAAGTCCCGGCACAAATTAAGCACTGATTTGACCCCTTTTGGCCACAGATTTTATGTTACATGTTTATGCACACCGCTAACGTGGCAGGTGTCTTTGATCAGGAATACAGAGAAATCTTAGTGAAGGTCTAGCATGAAGGTTCACAAGCCACACAGCACAGTTTATATTCAGAAGGAATACAAAGAGTTCAAGGTATGCTTACAGCTAAACAAGGGATACAGAGTGTGGGAGGCAGCTCCTCTGACCAACAAAAAGCCCTGCACCTGTTCAGGAAAGGAAGGGAAGAAGGGTATAGAGGAAAAGCATCATTACATACGTATTAAATTAGACTGAGAGCTGGATCTTCCACAATGTGGGTAATGGCTATTATGCCTTTGTTTTTTCCCCAGAGTGATGCCAGAAATGAAAAAGGAGAGAGACCAGAGGGAACTGCAAGCAAAACCCTGCAGAAGCTAAATCCCCACCCTGAAGAACAGCTGGGTCTTCTAGTATCCGCCCCAACTATTGAAAGACTGCCAAGGTGATGTGGGCTGGAGGACAAAGGAGAAACATCAATAACTTGTTTCCTACTCCTCAATTCAGTCCCAGGGGTGCACATTAGGGCTGGAAATTCTACTGCTGCCTGCGAAACTTCCACTTCCCTTTCCTCCTGTTGAATTTCCTCAGTGTGCTGAGATACTCAGGAGGTTGGATGCTGGTTACTAGAACTG
This sequence comes from Emydura macquarii macquarii, assembly GCF_026122565.2. Classification (NCBI taxonomy): domain Eukaryota; kingdom Metazoa; phylum Chordata; order Testudines; family Chelidae; genus Emydura; species Emydura macquarii. The sequence continues at coordinate 25,038,012 of NW_027131588.1, read as the reverse complement.
ACCTTTGAACACAACAGAGCAATCTTTCCTAGAAGTAGACGTGAAATGCCATGTGCAACTGAAACACATCCCATTCCTAGGTTAGTGCTCTCCCTCCCCCTTCCCAAATGCACACGCAAAAGAATCAGACTGGGAATGCCTTGCTGGGGAAGTAGGGAAGGCATTGGGTTTACCTTTGCACACTGACCAAGAACATTTTGCTCATTAGCAAATGTGTCCTTTCCAATGCATATTCTCGTTTGGAGGCACTGAACCGCTTTCAAACAGCTTTTTTCTCACCACTTAAGCAAACTACAGCTTCTGTAAACTCAAAGAAAATAAATAGCAGGTAAGTGCTTGTTTTTGATTATGTGCAGGCCCTATTCTTATTTAATGTAAAATAGAAAACATCATTTTCAAAGCTCACTTTAATTCCTTGCACATGTTAATTATAGTTTGTCACACTCGGACCTCAGACACAGAGGGCTTTTGGAGAACAAATCCTCTAACCTGCGTCTCTTAGCATCAGAGGAAAATACCTCCTATTTTCTCCCTTTGTGACTTCTTTTAAACTACATGAGATGAAACTATACCAGAGTGTAAGCAAATATGCCCATGATTTCTATATATACTTAGATTCTGGAAGGAGAGAAAGAGACATGAGATTTTCCCCCCCGGCCAACCAATAAAGATCAGAGGACTCCACCCTTAACCCAGCAGATCTCCACTCATGTGCAGTGCAGATCTCATTACCTACACATGGTGTGTAAATTCCGTTTCCAGGAACTATTTAACTAGACACTTGCAGCAGAATTTATTCTGTGCACTTTAGGAGGGGCTGAGCATTAGGAGTGGGGTACCGATTAAGGCACTATGATGATACAAAATATAAATAAGATGCATCAAGAGCGAGGTGCTCCCTGGAGAATCTCCCAAATGCAGAGCAGGGCTTTCCACCGTCTTCACATCTTCAGTATACTATTCAATATGTAGTTAAGTTAGCCACACACAAAGCCACCATCATTAGCTGCACACTTTGGCACTGCATCTGTGTGCAAATGAATAGCAGAATTGGGTTCTTAATAAATATGGGTAAAAGCCCAGGCAAAATGTACTGGGCATGGGTCATAACCTAGCCCAATTAAAAACAAAATTTCACTGGAAAATCTCCAAGGCAGGTCTCCTCAATGAGGCCTAATTTCAGCTCTCTACCCCCACCATTTCATCTGTAGATCTGTTAAAAAATCTCACAGGAAGATTTCCTGTATTGTTAAAAATATATTTATCATTGTCCTTGAACTCAGACATGGCTGAAATGTTTTTGTTCCTACCTTTCAAAAAAGAAAAAATCACCTTCAGGCAAAAACAGAGAAGTCAAAATTTCAGAGTTCCGAAAGACCCAAACCTGGGTGTTAGAACGGGGTCAGGGCCGCTCCTGCTCTTTAAAATGGAGTCCAGGCCACAGTACTCCTGCTCTAATACTTTCTCAGTGTGCAGGATAGAGGAGTGCCTGAGCTGCAAAGTTTGAGACTTTCCTAGCAAGAGTTACAGTTCAGCCTGACATAGAAGCCAGCTGCCAAGTTTGAAACTGGATGTGCATCCAAACTTCCTCCACATTTGGCACTGCTCAGATAAAGGGTTTTGGTCTGGGCCCATCTTTAGCATATGATCAGAGAATTATACTGAACAATTCTTGGATAGCAAAGTACATGAGGAGCCTTTGGAAGTGCTGTCATGAGGATGAGTGCCAGCAGCATAATGAAATGTTGTGATTGCACAGAAGGCATGATTACAATTTGCCCAAGGACAGGTGCTACGGATATACCAGATCTCTTTCTTTCTGGGCAGTTGTTCATTTTTGGCGGTGGAGATTAAAGTCCTGTCACATTCAAAGCGTGGCTGACTTGCTTTGTGGGGAGTCTGCCTTGGCAGCATCTGCAGGACCCAGTGATAGAAATAGGCTAGATTTCTGCAGTGCTGGATTGCTGTGACTATCACACATTTAAACAGATATTCAATGAGTTTTATTTTAGCCCTTCTACATTCTGAGCTGGTCCTCCCCATTTCCCAGGAAATACCCCATTTCCCAAGGTTTCTGAGAGACATGCCAATGTCAAGAGAGCTCAGCTGAACTCTATGTACATGTAAACTACACATTTGTAACTCTACTGTCCTTATACAGTGGTAACGTCAAGAGGCCTCAACAAGGTCAGGATCCCATTGTGTTAGCAGCTGTACAAACACATAGTGAATGATAGTCCTTGCCTCGAAGAGTTTGCAGTCTAAGGCTTGTCTACATGTGGACACTCTTGCAAGTGAATTCACATTAACTAAAGGTGTGAATTTAAAGTGGATTCATTAAACCCCATTAAACCACGGCTACCCCTCTGGAACTTTTCATGTGGGCGTTCTTATTCAGAATTAAAGTGACTGTAATTCTATTTTAACTCTCTTTCTAAAACTGAATTAAAATAAACCAAATTAAGGCCACTTTAATTCTGAGTAAAAAGCATCCATGCAGGGTTTAATGAGGTTTAACTAATACACTTTGAATTCACACCTTTAATTTAATTGATATAAATTTTCATGAGTGTCCCCATGTAAACAAGTCTTAAGAGAGAAGCCATACCAGGTGGATGAGAAACAAGAGGGCAGGGGTGGGAGAAATAAACAGGGCAACAAAAAGAATAGGATTTTAAACAAAAGACTATCAGTTTACTGGAGGATGATCTAGCAGCAGCATGTTGAATGACCTGGTGGGGGTGGGGGAGGAAAGGGAGAAGGGAGCAAAATTTGCAGGGATTGAGACTAGAGAGGAGGAGATTTCAGTAGTCAAGGTGCAAGATGATGCTTAGTGTCTGGACATGAATTTTGATTGCATGGGCAGAGAAAAAAGGCTGGGTCTTGGAGATGCTGGGCAAGAAGAAGTGGCACAATTTTTTACATAGCCTGGATGTGCAGGTCAAAGGAGAAGCTGAGATTAAATGTTTAAGCAGCATGGCGAATAGTCACACAGTCTGCTGTGACAGAGAAAGAGACAAGGGTGATTGAGGCCAAGAATTTAGTAAGAATCAAAGAGGGACTGGGTCACATGGGAAAGGCTGTGGAGGAAGTATGAGGTGGTCCTTTCTGGCCGTGTTAAGTTTCTGTGAACTGCTGGACACAAGGGGACGTCAGAGAGACAGGCCGAGATTTTAGTCTGGATGGAGGGTGACAGGTTCAGAGTAGAGAGGCAGATTTCTGAGTCAGCAACATAAAGAGAACTAATGCCATGCTTGCAGATGAGATCACCCAGAGATTGGTTGTAGAAGAAGAAGTGGACCAAGGATGAAGTCTTATAAGGGACCACCACCAAGAAGGACAATGCAGAAGGAGAAGTAGACAGTGAAGGAGCAACCCGAGAGGCAGGAGGAGAACCAGGAGAGGACTGAGTCCTGAAAGCCCAGGGATGACAGAATGTCAAGCAGAAGAGAACAATGGGTGTGGCTGTAGGCCCAGCACTTCAGAAAATCTGATCACTTCTCAGAAGTGCCTAATGGGAACTGAGCTTTTCTGAAAACCTGCCCCCAGCTATGAAGGCAGAACCCTTTTGAAAATCCAGCTACTAAAGACTAAGTAATACATCCACCCACCAAAAGCAACAAGCTCCTTATATCAAGAAACCGCAGCCGCTATCCCCATCCCGTGTCATAAACATTCCATCTCACCACAAAATAGAACCCACCAGTTGCTAGGGAAGGGAGTTTTGCTGAGATCCTTACTTGTGAAGCTCTTGCTCTGCTGATTTATGTAGGAGTCTGATGATCACGTCAGTTCCATTTTTAGTATTTCTATATCTTCATCATTTCATGCCATTGCTCAATAATTGTCAGTGTGCAGTTTTGTCAGGAAATAATTATGTTTATTCTTGAGAGTCTTTGCATGTTCTTCTTCATATTTTATAAGTTTCCACTCTGAGTCACTAGTACCTGAGGGACAAAGGGAAGGGAGAATCAGAAAAAAAAAAAAAAAAAGGCAGTTGCTATGACATTACATTAACTTAGCAGAAAGAATTATTTTTGACAATTTAAAGCTACATTCCTCTTTATTTTGTAAAATTGTTCAATGTCTTCATTTAGGCCTGCCAAGAGGAGGAAAAAAGTATATAGTTAAACATGTACACAACTCCACTTTCCTTATAGGAGTTATTTAAATGCCATTTTAAACCTGTAATCTCATTGGCCAACTGAAATAGCAAGACAGGCACTGTACATGTAGCTGCACAATTCACACCTATGTAGCAATATGGGGGCACGAGTTGGCCAACTATTAGCCAGCACTCAGATCCCAGAGTTATGGGTGTGGCATAAGATGTGGCAGGACCACTTACTGGGTGTGTTTCAAATATGGCCTCAAAGATTCTTCCTATTTGACTGCATAAGGAAAGCATGCCTATATGGTGAAAGTCAGCCTTACTTACCATTCCGCCAATCTTTGTGTCAGCCGCAAATTTTATCAGCCGTGATTTTATATTTACTTTCAGACCACCGATGAAAATGTTTAATAGCATCAGGCCTAGTACTGATCCCTGCAGAACCCTATTTAAAAAGTCCTTATTCAATTATTCCTTTTTGACAATTATTGTCAATTAGCCAGTTTTAAATCCATTTAACATGTGCCCTATTGATATTGTATAGTCCTAATTTTTAATCAGAATGCCATGCAGTACTAAGTCAAATGCCTTACAAAAGTCTAAATGTCTCAATCTATGCAGTTACCTTTATCAATCAAGTTTGCAATCTCATCAAAGAATGGCAAGACCTATTTTCCATAAAACCACGTTACTGGCATTAACTAACTGGCATTAATTATATTCCCATCCTTTAATTCTTTATTAAATTTATTCCTGTATCAGCTTTTTCATTATTTTGCCTGGGATTGATATCAGGCTAACAGGCCTATACTTACCCAGGTCAACTTGCTTGCCCTTTTGAAGAGTGCTAATCTTGTGCCAATTCCAATTATTCTGGAATATTTTCCCCACTATTCCACAATTTATTAAAAATCAACACCATCAGGCCAGAGGTCTCCTCAGTCAACTCTTATAGGACTCTTGAGTACAAGTTATCTGGGCATGCTGATTTAAATACATTTATCCCTATTAGATTTTTTTCAACATCCTGCTTAGTTGCTAATGGATGGAAAATATTTCATCATCCTCTTGTGATATGAGCACATCATCCTGCTTCTTTCCGAATACAGAACAGAAATATTTATTGAAATTCTGCTTTTTTGCATCATCAAACAATTTTACCATCTCCATCTAGTAATGGGCTTATACCTCTGCTGGGGTTTCTTTTGTTCCTAACACACGTAAACTCCAATTAGCTTTACCAGCCATGAATTTTTCCCTGATCATGTTAGCCTCCCTTATCAAATTTCTACACTCCATAACTTCTAATTTACATTGATAGCCATCTATTTCCATTTTCCCCCATTTGATATTTATTGCTTTTTTTAAATTTGTAATTGCTGATTTCACTTCACCCCTGAACCATAATAGGCTTTTAGCCAAAGTTGTACACTTTCTAAATTGTGGAATCATGGCTTTTTGGCCATCTAATAAACTCTTCTTAAAGAACTCCCAATTTTTATTCATGTTTCTTCTATCTACATTTTAACTCCTTTCTCCTTAGTTGTCCTCTTATTCCTCATTGATTCTTGCATCAGCTTTGCTCTCCTTCCCTCTTGGTGCTCGTGGAGGTTGGTCTTCCTGATCTCAAATTATTGCCCATCTTCCTTTCAGTTTCCCTCTTTAACGATTTGTTCCAAGCCCCACTACGTCCCCTTCCTTTCCCCCCAATTTTTAAAATTATTCTGGAACCTCCCCCTTCATCCTAGGGAAATTCAATTCAGAGAAAAAAATTACCTGCCACTGTGACATATATCTTTAGCTCCATATTTGCAACAGTGATTGTACCCAGCAGTATGACAACAACTACATTTTCCAACAGTGCTCCTTTCCCAACAGACTTACAGAGTTCTAGAATGGCTGTCAGTAAAAAAAACAAAGAACATAAATAATAAAAAAAAATCACAGCTCTAAAAGTTGTGTGCATCTGTTCCTGTTTTTTCTTTATGTTGGCATTTTAAACCCCTCCCCCCATTGTCTCCCTGTTCCTCTTTAATTCTCTGTGGTTCCTTCCCCTGACATCCTAACCCTACCCACCCTCTTCGCCTTTTAATCTTTTCTTTCCAGTTTTTCTCTGTGAGAAAAACAAGATTTGCCCCCCAGACTGGAGTAACTTCCCCTTTCTCTCTGCACTTCTTTGGTGTTTGCTCTTAACTCTCCCCTCACCCCACATACCATGTTGGACTCTGCTCCATTCTCTCATTTGCCCATTGCCCACTACTGGTGCCTATCCACACACTTTACTCTGCCGCTGTAGGGATGCCAACACACAGATACGCTGGCTGTCTATGTAATGTACGTGGGGCATTGGGTATCACTTTACAGAATGGCACTGAATGCTGTAGTAGGCTCTACCTCTCTAGCTTCCCCTTGGAGACAGGCACCCATCTGCACGAGTGCTATCTCTTGGTGAATGGGTTCTTGAGGCCCCAGTTCCAGCTCTGGCAGTTAAGGAGTTATTAACATCCCTTCCCTGGTTTTCCAAGACTTTAAGAGGTTCATATGGGACAGCCTCGTTTCTTTGCGCCTCACAAGTAGGCTCACCCATAGTCAAAAGGACCAACCTGATGAACCACTTCAAAAAAGTTCCTTGTCATCTGGCTAGCAGCTTGGTTTCTGTGCTGGGAATCACTAACAAGCCCCAGTCCCCAGACTGGAAGGTCACAGGTGTGCACCTCAGTTATGTGTTTGTTCTTGCAGCTGTTGTGCCCCAACAGGTTTTCATAAGGAAAAATTCCCCAGCTTCTTGAGACATTCCCTGAGCTGGAGGACATACTGGGGTGTACTGGTCACTTTCAGGTCTTGCTCTTCCCAGCCCTCATGCAGAAGGTGCAATATCCCTCAAGGCTGTCGCCAATGTAAGAGTTAGAAGAGCTGGAACCTCATCGAAGCTTGTGGTACCTCCCTTATTGTGAACAAAAGGGTCCCCATGCTTGGGAGCGGAAGCCAAACATTTTTTTTTTACCAATTGATACAAAAAGTTTGGGAGATTTCCTGATAGGTTTTTCTTTCTAGATAAAATGCAATGGCTCGTCTGACATCCAGGGTATGGAGGGTATCATCCAGCTCCTGTGTCTTATCCAAAGTCCTTTCTGCTTTAGAGTCTCAAAGGTCTACGTTCAGGGTTTTTAAAAATCACCAGGACCACTCCGTGACCCAACAATCTTTTATTCGCACCTGCACTGACAATATATCCATTTGATTTGAAAGGCACAAAATCAGCATCTCTTACTGGGTTTAATATACCTTACGCGCTTCAGTTGTTTTCAGAAACCATGTAGAGCATGGTTACGTCGGAACTACTTTTAGGCTTCCTGTGCCAGAGGCTCTCTTATTAGAGGATATTGCAATACAGATGTGGAGCTACTCTGTAATCATTTATGAACACACACACACACACACTTTATTAATACTGTATGACCATATAACCCCCAGTGCGGGGAGGGGAGTCAACTTCCATGGACAGCAATGACAAGTTCATCTGCACTCAGCTTGCAGCCTAGGTACACAGTCGCAGCAAACCAGATGAATTCAATGAATAGGCTTGCTGCCTCTTTCATGAAGTCCACCTCTTCCTTATGGGCACAGAAACACTGTTGTACAGAGAAAAGGTCAGGATCTGTCAAATCCATGTACTACCTGTATTGCTCTATGGGTCAGAAACCTGGCCCACTTACAGGCAGACTTGGAGTGGCTAGGGGCACTCCATGTGTACTCAGCACCAAAACCGGAGCATAAAGTTGTTTGACTTTGTGCAAAATGTCACAGCCTCGCAAAGATCTGGCCTTCCTTCAATTGCACATTATATTCCAAAGCGGCACTGCATGCTCTTTGGCTCTCAAACTCTCCATTTACATGTGAAGGGGGGCACGCCCTGACCCTGGCACCACCTGCAGGGCCACCCCAGAGTGATGTGGATTCGCAGGATTGAGCCAGATCAGGGAACTTCACTACACAATGCCTGGTGCGATGCCATGGTCACTCTGGCTGGCACAATGGTCCTTAGGAGACTATGCATGTTTGAGGAAGATGATGCTAGTGGGTTAAATCCTGGATATTTATTGTAGGACTATATTGGGTTAAACCAATAAGGCTGCTGGAAAAACAAGCAGGAAGCAAAGCAATTGCTGGAGACAAGCCCCACCCACTCACACACCTACCCCTCAGAGATGTTAAGAGACAATGCTATTAAGTATGAAGATGCTACCTCTGGGCTCCAGTCAAGTTACAAAACCTGTTTGCCAGTGCTGGGAGCCAGCAGATCAGAAGGACTATCGAAACAGTTAAGACTTTCTCTGTCCAGAGGTCAGGCAGTTGTTGGGGAGCTGTTCAGGTGATACCCAGGACACACTGGGATGTCTGAAAGACTTCACTCAGTGAGTACAAAGTTGCCCCTCTGACGACTTTTCCTTTTATAAATTGATACAAAACAAGTTATGTATTACATGCCAGCTGTTGTTAGCTACCACTCTTCTTCTTGTATCTACTAGTTCAAACAAGACATCCTTATCCATTATCCTGTCCTGTCATCCTTATCTTCTGAGGTCTGGTGTGTTCTGTACCATCTCAGGAATGCATTTACGTAGTTACTTGAGAGATCTGGGTGCTTTTGTATCATCCTCTCCAGTCCCAGGAATGTGCTTACTTGGCGTTAGCTAATACCTAGTGTGTTGTTATTTTGCCAAAGCCAGGACTACTTTGGTCCACAGCCTTTGGTTCACACTGTTAGTTATGCATAGGGCCCCAGGAAGGCCTACAGGAGAATCTCATGATTTCACTCCAGGAGAGAGAAAAGCAAAAGGCCTGACACCTAAGGGGCTGCACTCAGAGACTAGAGAGGTGCAGCTAGACCTGCACCACGGACAATCACTTACGAAAGTGTACTACATTATTTAATCACCTGTCTTGATTATTTGCATTGAAGGAGTTTGTTCTTAAAGGGTATCATTCACTCCATGTACAGGGTGAAGGCAAAGGCTACGCACCACTTAAGTACCCTTTGAGCTCTATGTTAAGGGCGGAAGTAGGTCGTAAGTGATGCACAGGCTTGTCCTGGCTCTCTGTGCAGTAGTGACAATGCTTTAAAATCTATTTTAGCATCATTAATATTCTCTAGCAGGTCACAAAGGGCATTTTCTGACTCCAGTGGAAGAGGCTGGGTGTGAGACCTGCTGGCTTGGGGAAAATAGCAGAGATTCTGATTTTTTGCTTGGAATTTTCAGGTCTAACAATGAATTACCTCAGTTTTAAATTAGCGTAACTCAATGAATTTCCACCACTGTAAAACTGGAGTAATTCAGCAGTAAATCAAGCCCTTAACCTTGAGAAAGTGTGCTGGTCTGATTTACTTTTCAATTTCCACATCCTCTCAGATGTTTGTGCACTAGTGACTGGCTGTTGCCTCTGCAAGAAGCTGTTAGCTCATGTTTCAGATGGAAGATACAGCAGGAATGCAGTAGAAGAGCACTCTATCTGCCACTGGCAACCCTCACCTTTAATAGCTCATTTAAAAACTGTGAAACTCCATTTTAGCTTATGTTCCCTCTCTGAGAAGATCTCTTTCGAACTTGGCCAGCATTGAGTTTTGTCAAATGCCATTATTTATTCAGGAGAATTATGGAGAGAAATACCCTAGCAGTTCAGTGACAAAGATCAATAAGTATCTTTTCTGTAACGACAGCACCTTTTATGTTTTTTTAGGCCTGACTTCTGAGCACTTAGAAGCTTGGGATTACTTCTAATGCTGCACCATTAAGGATTGTTAAAAAACATCAAAGCACTACTAAATGATCTGTTAAAAAACACTATTGTTGCAATCTCTATTATGCTAATCTATTCATGATCTGGTTATTTTGCATAATCACAAACTCCCATAGCGAATGAAAGCTAACTGCAATGGACTAAGAAAAATATAGTTTCATGGAGAATTATACACATGTTAGAGAACAGCTTGATTTCCTTTAAACCGGTTAGCTATGCAAGCCACTGAATTATCTGTTTCTGGGGAGCTGCTTTTGAAAGCGAAGTTAAGATGCAGTACAGTGAAGTACCTGTTCACAATAAAGGAACATGGGATATTTAGGTATTTTGGATGTCTATTTTATCTCTGTAGACAGAACTGAAGCAGAAACAGCTGAAGACTGATGCTAGTCATTGAGACAGTCCCTATGATGGACGAGTGCAAGTGTCTGGTTGGAGAAAAACTGGCTTTGAATTTAAGTTATGACTTAGCATGCATGGCAGAATAGTTTGCAAAGCGTAAGTGCACTAAAGGAGAGAGGCACTGGGAGGTCAGGTGACCCACCTGGCTCTGTCACTCTGACCACTAATCCCAGTCCCATCTCCCCAGTATAAATATGGCAACTCTGAAGAACAGAGTGAAGCCAATTTAGAGAAAAAGCAAAGGTGACAGGATTGATTTAATCAGGAGGCACCCAAGTGTTTTTACATGGAGCAGGTATGGTCACATGGGCAACACAGCTGTCAGGAAAACACAGAAGGGTCTCAATTTCCTTATGGAGCAAATTACTTCTGTGTCTAAACCGGTAAAGAGTTCCAGAGCTGGTACAGTGGACTTCCAAGAAAGTGCTTTGCAGTGCAACATGAATCGGGGGCAGTTGAGATGGAATCTGAAGCTCCAGCTCAAATCAGTAAAATCAAAGTGTACTTGCTAGGATCCAGAAAAGCCTGGAAGTCCTGGAGGACAGAACAAGATCAAATCTGATACCAGAAGGGGAAGGAGGAGGAGATAGTCTCTCTTTCATAAAGAAGGGAAACCTTTGTAAAAGACGACCTGAAGCTGGTATTATCATAGAACAAGCTCATCAAACCTCAAACTCTGCTACAGATCTCACTCCCCGTAAGAGATAAGAATGACCATGGAATGCCCTGCATTCAGAAATAAATGCAACACTGAATAGACACTGCTGTGGTGTAACTGCTTAGATAGAGAGACAGACAAGTAGACAGGACAGTGATAATGAAATTCAAAGACAAGGTATCTTGGATAGCCAAGGGAATGTTGTTGTTATAGTCAACGCTGCGTAGAGGCTCCCACCACGACCAAGGCCCCGTAGGTCCTGCACACATTGTAAGAGAAAAACCCCTGCCCTGAAGATGGATAAACACTGGGAGGGGAAACAGAGGTGGGGTGAGTTGCTCAAAGTCATACAGCAAGTCAATGATGGACTAATACCCAGGTGTCCTGAGTTCTAGTCCACCAGAGCACACTGCTTTTCAACTGGGCTCAATAATCTACAAAGAAGGGGGAGATAATCACCTGCCTCCCTGACAGCTGTACTAACACTAAGGAGAAGAACATTGTGTACTCTTGCAAAAAGAAGATTGAAGGAAGAGGGAAAAGCCTTTCGCTCTTTTGACTTTTAAATCCTGCCGGGGTCCAATCAAATTAAATCATCCAGCACTCCACAGGAAAAAGCATAATTCGTGGATATTTTAGAAGATTCAAGATGGTGCTAAACAACTAATGCATGAGCCCAGAAGCCAGATCAGAGCAGCATTGCTGAATTCCTACAGGCTCAGATACACACTGGTAGATTTTCTTCTTTTTTAAAAAAGAAAAGAATAAAGAAAATGTACACAGTGACACAGAAAGCAAATGTTTTAAATGTGTTTGAAATTATAATCATAAATATGCCTACTGCATCGGGATGACAATATGGTTACAGTGAGGAGAATGGGAATAATTGTTTCCTCATCACTAATTAAAATCAGATCAGTTAGATGCTTCAAAACAGAGAATGTAATAAAAATCCTTACAAATGATGTTAAGCAGAGGGTTGCTGGGGATCCTTCCAAGTTCTCTCAATGATCATCTGTATTAGTATCGCATTGAGAGGCCCCAAGAGCCATCAGCTCCCTTTTATGCTGGGTGTTGTGCCTTCCTATGGGTATGGGTATGGGCAACCTAAACATACAAGCGTGGGAGGGAAAACAGAGGCAAAGTGACTTGCTCAGGTTTACATAAGACTCTGTTGGTGGAGCTGGGCATTGAACCTACAGCCAGTCTTACTCTAATGCCTTTACCCACTAGGACACTTTCAAGGGCCAAGTGGAGGGGGTTCTCTTTTGCCCTCTCCATTTGCCTATTAAAGATCAGGTGGTGATTGGACAGAACTGTGTTGCAGGTGCTATTGATAACATTCCTGTCTGGCCCAGGAGCTAAGCGCAGCAAAACAAAACAAAGGCCCCCAAAAGAGCTCGTTCATATTCTGCAATTTCTTTTAATGAGTTTGTGTGATCACCCAGGCCTCATCTGGACGGGGATGGGGACTGGAAAACAGACTTCTGAAAGCAGAGAGATAAAAGCAAATAAGAAATTAGAACTAAATTAATGTTGGCATGTAAATGTACCCACTCAACTATCTCTGAAGGGAAGGAAGAGACACAAACAGCCCATTATTCAGGAAAGCACTTAAGTGTGTGCTTAGCTCCATCCCTATACAAGACAGTAATTGAGCATATACTTAACGGTAATCACTTTCTTAACTCACATGGACTTGAATGAGGCTTAAGCATGTGCTTAAAGTTGGAAATGTTTTCCTGAATCGGAGCCTATGAGTTCATTTTGTCATGCTCTCCTCTTTCCCCTCTATTTCCTTTCTTTCTTCCTCCACTGACAAATGTTCAATTCGATAGAGGTATTCTTGTTCTCTCCGCATTATCTGTGATGACGTTACAGAAAAAAAAAATGTTTTTAAAAAAATCAGGTACACTTTGCCTTTATTCTCTCTCTAATTCTACCACATAACGATTAGAAAGATCTCAGAATGAAAATGGGTCTAATAAACCAGTGAAAGAGGTGGAGAAGAAAGGCAATAAACTACATTGAAAAGTTTCATGCAGATATTGTAGGTACATAAGGACTCAGCTCTCTGGAAAAGAGTCAACTAAAGGGGTGGGTTGCAGATTTGTAACAGGAATAACAAAGATGTTTGCGATCTTACTCGGAAACACTTCCCATTTCAATTAACGCAGAGACTGGCTGATAAGGACGGCAGATACACACCACCTTGAAAATGCAAATGGACAAGGAACAACCTTTATAAATCTGTATGCACTATAGGGAGAATCACAACTCACAGGGTATCTACACTGCAGTTAAAAAACGCGCTGCTGGTCCTTGCCAGCTGACTAAGCCCTGGTCTTCACTAGAGAGTTCTGTCGATAAAACAGTCCTGTACACACCACAATCAGGCCCCCGCTGACAAAACTGGCCTGTTTTTTCGACAAAATAAAACCATCTCGCTGAGAGGCAGAGAGCTTTTTTCGCCCAACTTTTATTGAAAAAGCGTAAGTGTACACACTGCTGTATGGTTATGTCATGGTAAATAGCCTCCAGAAGTGTCCCACACTGCCACTCCTGACCACTCGGGACATCCATTTGAATGCCGCTGCTCTGCAGCCACCTGCCCCTCCCCCTTTAAAGTTGCAGGAAGTTTTGACATTTTTATTCCACTTCCTGCTTGGCTGGAATGGAGAGCTTGCTTCTCGTCTTCCTAGATGACCACGGAGCGCCACACACCAAATGCTCTCCCCCTCGGAGCACTCCGGAGCTGCTGGACCGGATCAGCATTTGGGAAGAGTCAGTCATGCAGCCTCAGCTCCACTCAAGCCAAAGGAACTTTGATACATACAGCCAGATTTCTCGTGCCATAGCAGAGGAGGACTAAGAGCAGGACACACTGCTGCGCCGAGCGAAAATCAAGGAGCCATGGCAGAGCTACCAGAAGGTCAGGGAGGCAAACCATCGCTCTGGTACAGAGCCAACGAGCTGCCACTTCTACAAAGAACTGGAAGCCGTCCTCAGCGGTGACTCTACATCCACCCCCAAGACACCTGTGGACATCTCCGCAGCCCCGGGAACACCGGACTCAACCCTGATGAAGAGGTCGTCGATAAGGAAGTGGAGCTGCAGGATGACCTGGAACCGGAGAGCAGTTCCCTTGCTGAGGTTGGGGGTCAGGAGCTGTTCTCAATCTCAGAAGGTTACAGCCAGCCCCAGCCCTTCAACTCAGGCGTTCAGGATGCCGGAGAGGGGAGCTCTGGTAAGTGTTTGGAAGCTGATGCTGCTTGCATACAGGAGGCACGGGGGTCATTAGCTTGGCTAAAACATAAAGGTAGTTGAAGGGATAGAAATGCACAAGAGTAGTTGTGTTTCCATGTGCTTTCCCATTCTCTTGCACATCTAGGCAGTGCAACTGAAAAGCATGTTAATGCACACTGAGATTTCACAGGTATCCTCCAGTGAGATCTCTAGGAAACTTTCCTGAAGGTACTCTCCAATTTTCTGCTGAAGATTCCTCGACAGAGCAGCTCTGTTTCTTCCCCTGTAGGACACTTTCCTGCGTCAATCGGCAATCACTTGCGCGGGGACCAAAGCAGCACACAGGCGTGCAGCATAGGGACCCAGTTTGAAGCTGCTCACATGGAGGAGATGCATCCTAGCATCCATACCGACTCTCAGGAGTGAGATATCAGCTTCTATGGCCCCTGCCTGTGGAGAATGGTGGCACAATTTGAAATTTTTTCCTCTACGTACCTGCATGTATGCCCCAAGCAAGCACCCACTCACCCAGAACCTCGACACAATTGGATGATCTTCTCCCCCACCCCCAAACTCACCATTCCCAGGCTGATCAAGGAGCTGTACTCTGCACAAGGGGACAGTGGGAATGAATTGGGTTTCATAATCATGCATCTATAGTGTTAGGGCAACCACAATAATGCTTTTGTTCATTGTTTCTTGTTCTTACACAGATGTGACCTTTTCAAACAAAGCCCCAACGCCAGCAGACTGCCTCTGACTGATAAGGAAGTGACCCGGAGGAGATGTTCCAGGAACTCCTCCTGTCCTCTGAGGCGGCCAAAAAAAGAGAAAAGGGCATGGAGACAATCAATGTCTGAATCTCAAAAGATGGAGAGAGAAGAATAGAAAGAGAACCAGGAGCAGATCATGGCTGCCCATGACTGAATGATCAAGGCCATGGCGGAGTAGACAGAGCTGCTAAAGACAATAATCTCATTGCAGACAGCTCATGCATGCTCGCCCCCCATTCCCGCCCCCTCTCACTTTGCAGCTGCAGCAGAACTTCTTTCCCAGCACTCCACCAACTCCCCCAAACACATTCCTACCAAACTCCTGGAACATCTCGCTACCCCTTACATTCCACCCCTTTAGACAGCTATGAGAACGATAACTGGACTTACACGCAGCTGTCATAGCTAGCACTGCCTCCTACTACTTTCTCCTCTCCAGGACTTTATTTTTGTTGTGAATGGATTTGTGTTTAATAATAAAACAAGCTCTGAGAACAATAAGCACTCTTTATTTCTGTGTTGCACATGCTATTTTCACCTGCCACTGACACAGCTAAAGCTGGATAGCAATCAGAATGGCACAGCGCTGTTTAAAAACATGTTATGTGCTCTCATTTTCAAAAAGGGCTCTCGATGCCTCCCTTATCCATACAGCCCAGCGTCGTGCTCCTCTAATACCCCTGGCATCTGGCTGCTCATATGCAGATACAAGACAATCCGCCTCTGCAGTCCACCAGGGGCAAACTTTTCACCTTTAGCTTCACATAAATTATGGAGCAGACAGCAAGCAGCCATAACCACGGAAATATTGTCCTCATTAAGGGCCAGTGTGCCATAAAGGCACCTCCAGCGTGCCTTTAAACTTGCCAAACGCACATTCAACAGTCATTTGGCACCTGCTCAGTCTGTTATTGAAGCGCTCCTTGCTGCTCTCCAGCTTGCCTGTGTAAAGCTTCATGAGCCATGGCACTAGTGGGTTGGCTAGGTCTCCTAGGATCACTACGGGCATCTCAACATCCCCCATTGGAATCTTTTGGTCTGGAAAGGAAGTCCCTGTTTGTAGCTTCCTGTACAGGCCAGTGTTCCTGAAGATACGAGCATCATGCACCTTTCCTGACCAACCCGCGTTGGTCAGTGAAACGCCCCCGGTGATCCACAAGCGCCTGCAGTACCATAGAGAAGTAGCCCTTCCTATTGATGTACTCCATCATGAAATGGTCTGGGGACAAAATCGGGATGTGTGCCACCTATTACGCCGCCACAGTTAGGGAATCCCATGGCGGCGAATCCATCCACTCTTTCACGCACATTGCCCAGAGTGCAGAATGCGATTAATGGCCCTGCACATGTGCGATCACAGCTTCAACGGTGGACTTGCTGACTTCAAACTGATTAGCAACTGACCAGTAGCAGGCTGGAGTTGCCAGCTTCCACACAGCGATTGTCACGCGCTTCTCCGCCAAGAGGGCAGCTCTTATTCTGATGTCCTTGCGCTGCAAGGCAGGGGCCAGCTCTGCACCGAGTTCCATGAAAGTGGCTTTGTGCATTTGAAAGTTCTGAAGCCACTGCTCGTCATTCCAGACTTGCATAACGATGCAATCCCACCACTAAGTGTTTGTCTCACGCACCCAGAAGCAGCTGTTCAGCATGTGCAGATGCTCCATGAATGACAACAGTAATGCGGTGCTGTTTGTCCACGTCACTCAGCAGGTCAGGCTCCTCAGATTCCTGTTCCGATTCGGAGCTCAGGATGTACTGCACGACCAGCTCCAATGTGTTCAGAACGCTGAAAGCAACAGTGGAGAGTGTCTCTTTTCAGATAGAGATGGCGGGCGTGCAGGAAACAGCGGGGAGCCATTGAAAAAAATGGCGCAAATCGCTGCCAGCAACGCAATGACTGATGGGACGAAAACGCAATGCACCATGGGATGCTGTGCCAGCACCCATGCTGCTCTGCACTCCTCTCCCCTTTCCCACAAGTCCTACTGGCAGAAGGTGGCAAGTTGCATGGTGGGATAGCTGCCCACAGTACACTGCTCTCATGGTCAATGCTACAGTGCCAAGTGTGGACGCATTTTGACGACAAAATGAGTGCTGTGTGGATGGGCATGAGTGCTGTAATTGCAGAGCTTTTTGATCCACACCGTAACTACCCTCGACAAACCTTTCTAGTGTAGACAAGGCCTTAGGCTCGGGCTAAGGGACTGCTTAATTGCTGCGCAGAGACAGCCAGGCTTAGGCCGCAGCCCAGGCTCTAGGATCCTGTGAGGTAGGAGGGTCCCAAAGCCCAGGCCACAGCCTAAGCCAGAATGTCTACACTGCACTTAAACAGCCCCTTAGCCCGAGCCCCCCACGCCTGAGTCAGCTGGCCCGGGCCAGCCGTAGGTCTCTCATTGGAGTGTAGAGACACCCCGAGACCAAGTGTTGGGGTTCTATGCAGGTGGGAAACAGGAAGGCTGAGGAGCTCAAATGCACAGCCCAAGCCAGGGCCAGGGCATGGGCTGGAAAGGCAACATAAGGAACCTTCTCCCCACCCTCCTCTCCTTATATGCACCTTCATAAGGGTCCAGGAACAATGGGGGGAACAAACTGTTTCCCACTCCTGTCCACTAGTGCCGCAGTCCTGGCCCTCTGAGCTGGCCAACCGCAGACAGGTGAGTGCCTTGCACCAGCCTATGTTGATACAGCTTTGAGGCTGCATAATGGCTCCAAGACTGGGAAATGGGGAAGTTGAAGAGTATTGTTGAGCTCGAGCAGGTGATCATGTAATTAAATGAAAGGTTTTCACAATGCATTCACACAAAGGGGCAGAGTTCCCACTGAATGATCAACCTTAACTGTAGCTTTGCCTGATTCCTGAGTACTTACATGGAATGATGCATTAGTGTATTTTCTGCATTTAATTGTAGAATTATTTTACAATGAAATACTACTTTTTTTCCCTCTAACATTCCTCCCACTACTTAACCTACTTAACAAATCCTAGTTCTCCCATAAGGTAGTGCATACAAAATTTATTTTAATTTCAAAAGCAGTGAAAGTGTTTTGAATCTTTGCATTTTCATCAGAGACATTTTATATATTTTTTCACAGTCAAAATCAATAATGCATACTCTGAGATCAAATACAAAGCTATGAACTTGCAAAGGGGGCAGTTTTACTTTTAAATTCTTAAAATGTAATATCAAGCGAGATCATCAAGAAAGAAAGTCTTTTGTTTAGAAAGACTTTTTTCTGATCCATGCCTTCATTCTAAAAATACATTGTCCAGGTGCAGTGTATAGCAACAGAAATCACTGGACATTTTGCTGCTTGGTAACATGCCCATTTGGGAAAGTATTTTAAAGCAAATTAATGCCTAACATTAAGAGAAATTATTGCTAAGTCTGAAGTGTGATTATTGTTTGTATTATGATAGCATGTAGAAGACACCAATCAGGATCAGGGCCCCATTGCACTGTACAAACATACAGTAAAAGACATTCTCTGCCCCCACAAGCTTACACTCTAAGCAGACAAGACAGAGGCCTGGCGGAAGAAGAGGCAAAGTGACTTGCCCTAGGTCATAAGATAAGTCAGTGGCAGAGCCAGGAAGAGAACCAGGCCTCCTGAGTCCCAGACCTATGCACAATCCATGAGACCATGCTGCCTAGAATAGCATGTGCAGGTGGGCGCCCATGTGCATAGCAGGTCATACATTAGCTTGATCTACACACTTATGCATCCCTAAAAAACCACGGCCAGGAAACTGCAGGACAGGCATTGTCTACCCTGATCCTAGCTCCACTCCAATCCTGATTAAAGCTGAGTGATGTCCTTGGATGGGGTTCTAAGGACTGGGCTAGAGTTCACACGTTCCACTACATCCCTGTTCTGGCTACTCAGGGGGGACAGTTCACATGACTGTGGGCAACCAGGATAGGATTCATGCAGCACTAGCACTCACTTGTGGGGAGTGCACCTGCCAGTTTCATGCCTGGAGCTAGAATTTAGCCTAACAACAAACACATTAAAAAGGTTCAGAAACCAAAGAAGAGGAATTATGAGTGGTGGCCGTCTCTTTAGAGTTAGGGCTGTGACTAACTTTCCATTATAAGCTTAATTTTGTCCCACCTCTAACTTTGCCAAAATTTAACTAATCTATTTTTTTACGTTAGGAGGAATAATTTTATAGCCATTTGTTGAGTCCATACCTTGGGTCATAACCTCAGACCTGCCTTCAGCCAATAAGTGAAGGCACATCTCCAAATGGTTTCTTTGAGGTTGGAGAGCAACCTTCCTGTCCGGTCAGCACCAGTTAGGATGGTTTGAGCTCACAGGTTAAGTGGATCCAGAGCATTCCCTGCGGGGCATCGAAGGACCAATATTGTCCTTTCAGCGACCACTCTCAATGCTTTGGTAAGGCTCTGTGATGATCTTTTGTCCTCAGCTGAGATTATGATGGTTCTTTCCCCCAGTTTCATTGCCCTAGGTCAGACCCTGTTTTTCCAAATGACCTCTAACAAGAAGCAAGAGAAGAGGACAGTTGGAGTGTTGATGGTGGAAATCTCTGGTGAATCTGACCAACTGCAACAAAGATTTTTTTGTTTTATTTTTATGCTAGGGTTGTCTGGAAAACAAAAGGCAGTTTATTTGCCTATAGTACTTTACAGTCTCAACCAGCAGATGCTTTTTCAGATGGTTGCTAGTCTGTTTAATCCAGATTTTCTGTTTAGCAGCTGATTCAAAATTCTGCCATCCATTGCGAGGGAACATCAGATTAATTGGTGGATAAAATCATGGATATTCTCAGCAGCCTGGGGGCAGAGCAAGATCGTAAGGGGACAAATACTAAATCAGCCCTGCTAGACTTTCAGCTCGTCTCTTTCTTTTAGGGTTCAGAGGTGTCAAGAGCAGATTTTGTGCTTCAGCTGAACGTCCACCTTGCCTGGTGACAGCTAGTGGAGAGAAGCTGGGTCCAGTGTACGTGGAGCTGTCAGTCTCTCCCTGATGGAGGCATCTCTTAAGGAAGCTTTTATACATCCCCAAAACATATTACTGGACACTCTGCCAAGTGTCACCTATCTAATCTTTCATTTCTGGGTAAGCTTATTGAAAAGAGCGTGGTGAGAATCTCCAGAGTCTCTAGTTATCTCCCTGGCCCTTGTGTATGTCCTGGCAACTACACTGGTAGATCTCATCTTAGCAACAAATGAAGATGTATTATGGCACCCAAAGGAGATGGAAAGCAGGCTTAAACAGCCAGCTCAGGATTCCCCTTGCATATGAGAATCTGTAGACAACAAACTGATAGTCATCATTTGTTCCTGGCCCTTGTGGTATAGAAGATGGATGTTCTGGGGCTTTGACAGGAGTGGGCTAGATTGCACTGACCTCTGATCATCCTGGACCAGGAGAAGGGCTCTTAGGGGACCACTGCATCAGGGGTAATTTAAAGCAGTCCCGAGGCTGCTCTAATTTGTGCCAGTGGGTTAACTAGTCCCAGTTGCCCCTAGAACTGGTAGAATGCAAAGGTGGTACAATGCAAGCTCAGCCACAAACCCCATGCGGGGTGACCCAAGGATCTGGTCCTGATACTTTGTGTTACTCTGGAGGCCCAAGAAAGATACAATCTTTTGCAGTTATAAAGCCAATGAGAGGTGTTAGGTGTCCAATTCTCTGTCCCTATTAATAAGTATGTAGTTCTACATATTTTCCCGTACAATGCTAATGTTCGATCACGTTGCATGGCATAGTGCATATACTGCAGAAGTTGTTTAATGTTATTCATAGAACAGTAAACAATTCCTCCTCATCCAAACCTAACAAAAACAGAAGATAAAGCGTGATAGAAGGCTAATGTTTGTAATGCTGGTAGGGAGATTAGGAAGAAAACTGCTTTGAACTGGCAGTCCCAAAGACCAGTTAAAACACATAAGCCACTCATGTTCACTGAAGGTCATATTGTCAATTCTCAGAAGCAAGAAGGTGGATGCTGGATGTTCCAGGAGGTGTCAAGGTTCTTTTAATAACACTGGGATTAACTATTATCTGGAGCACAAATAGGAGAAAATTACCCTCTGTGCAGTCGTATGGATTCCTTTCCTCTCCCTTATCACCACCACTGAAAGAAAGAACAGGTGCCAAATCTTGAGATATAGCCCAAGTCTCGCAATAGTGGTATTATCCTTAAAGCCCCAGCTCTTGGAGCTCTGTGAGAAACCAGCATTTATTATTTATATAAATAACTTTCTAGTCCTCATGATTTCCAAGAAAAGCTTGAAAATGTAACCCGCCAAGGACCAAAAACCAGAATGTTAATAAATTCAACCCTACATTTATTATTTTTCAAATCTCATGATTTGGGGACAGGGGGTAAGGGGGTGGGTCTGATTCTGATTGAGCACTTGGATTGGCCATAGTAGAGACTACTCCTCCGCCTGCCCAGAATGGCTCTTGAATCTCAATTCATGCAATGACTGCTCTCAGAGTGTTAGGTAAATAAGCCAGAGAAAGCACCATTAATGCACTAAGATGCTTCCCTATTACCCGGTTTTGGGGGTGGGGGGAAAAGGCTCATTTTTAATGCAGTGTTTTATACTTCAGCCCTGGGCTCACATTTTCAAGGGCACCTAAAGGAGTTAGGCACTAAAAGTCAATGGGAGTTGGGTGCCCTAGCCTTCATAAGCCACATCTCAGCCTTCTCAGTTAGATGCCTCAGGAACCCCCATCACAGGTGCTGGGGAGGAGCTAATGTGCTGGCTCGCTGGGAGAGGCCCAGACAGGACCAATATTAACCTGGCTGAAAACAAAAATACATCTGTTTCAAAGTGTCTGAGGAAAATATTTCAGTGAAAAACCAAAACCTGAAAATTATTTCAGTGTTTAAAAATTTTCATCAAAAAGGGTTTTCAGTGACAACTGAAAACTTCCAGAAACCAATAACTGATTTTTCTTTATTACCAAAACCAACATTTTCTACCCAAACTTTTCAGATTTTCATCAAAAAATGGAAAATTTTAAACCAAAAATGACTTATTTTGACTGAAAAGCTATTTTTCATAAAAAAATGGTTAACCAGCTCTGAGCTCTGTATAAAACACCTTTATCAGGGCAATTGGCAACAGGATTGTGAGCTCCTGATACAGCACAATGCATGTGAGGATTGAGTCCACGCCACACTGGTGGCTGGTGAATATTAAAGTGCACAAAATAAAATGAGTAGGATTTCCACGCACTGTGAATGCTGGAAAAGGAGCGAGAGTTATGCCTACAAAAAATAATTGTCTGAGCTGTTTCTATAAGAGGCACTCCTCTCCTCATCTTCTGTGCTATAAAAGGAAAATAAAAAATACCAGGTTTACTGTATCCAACTGCTGGGTGGTATTTATTCATAGCTCCACTAGGGACCGTGGGACTAGTTGATCTCTGCAGTACTCATCTTCTCTGCACCTTGCTGGAAGTGCTGTCAGAATAAAAACCAGAGAGAGACAGCTGCCCTACCTTCTTCCTGCCCCTCTTCTGCCCTTTTGGGGTGGTTTGGGGAGAGAGGAAACAGCTCCTACACGCAGGGAAGCACAGGGGCCACGAGGGTGCCTGACACCATCTCCCCCAGCTCTGCACACCCATTCAGGAGCCAGGCACGGTGATTTATATAGCATCTACAGAGGTATCAAACTGGCATTTGGGGGCTATTGGTGGATAATAAGAAAGCCAAGATAGACAAGCTGAAGTGCTGAAGAAACCCAGCAGAGCATATTGAATCACTGAGGGGCTTTCAGGCAAAAAGGGCACAATATTAAACCTAAGCCCAGGATAAAAACAAACAGCTCGACAGAGCCTGACAGAGCACAGTGGGCCAGCCGCACACAGCAGCAGAATAAAGCCACAGCCGCAAAGGGGCCCGGTGCTCCAGGACCATGCAGCGTAGAGCGTCGAAAAGCACAACCATTTCACAGGGCTCACTGGCACTGCGAGGGATCGATGAAGAGTAACCGAAGCAAAGCACTGGCAGAGCAGCCATAGCTCCTTCTCACAAGCTGCAGTAGTGGCAACCGGTGATGCACAGTCTGTAACTGGGGCAGCTCACCCGGGGACAACACAGCCTGCAGGGAGAACGTGTTGTCAGCAAGGCGGTTTACGCTTTCTCCCTCACACTGCTGAGACTCATGGTGAGGATGGCGGCCTAGATTTTCAAATGTGGGTGCCAAAGGTTATGCTTCGGTCCATGGTTAGACACCTAAAACCAAGCCTGATTTTCAGAGATGGTGGGGACTCATGGCTTCCATTAAAGTCAGTGAGAATGAAGGGTGCTCAGCAACTTTGCAAGTAATTATTGTCTGAACTACAGCAGTGCCTTGAGCCCCAACTCCAGTCAGGGTCCCATTGTGCTAGGCCCTATACAGACACATTGTGAGAGTGTCCCTGCCCCAAGGGCTTACAATCTAAACAGAGAAAACAGGCAAAGGGTGAGCGGGGAAACTGAGGCACAGAGCAGTGAAGTAACTTGTCCAAATTCACCCAACAGGTCAGTGGGAGAACCCAAGTCCTCAGAGTCCCAATGCTGTGCCTGATGCAGTGGACATATTACCCCTCTAAAATCAGGTCCTTTTATTTAGTTAGCCTAACTAGGAATTTAGCTGACTAGCCTTTAGCCCCCCACAAGTAGAAACGTTGGCTGGTCTAGCAAAAGTACATTTTGAACTTTCTGTTTTCACTGCAGTATCTTTGCACCATTAAAATGAACGTCTATGGTGTGTGTCTCACTTGCTCTTAGAGAACTACAAAGCAAACAGGTGCTGGTTGACTGCCCCTCCACAAAATAAACCGGCGTGTTACATCTCATTTCTCTCTCACATCATGTCAGCTTTAGTGTGAGTGTTCCAAAACCAGCTACTGCTCACTCTCTCGCAAGATGTTCTCATGCATGAATACAAATGATGCTCTAACTAATGTTACTCAGACATGATGAGCTGGGACATGACTGGAATACCAACAAACTGCAGAAACCATCTAAATGGGAGAAGTCAAGAGGGACAAAGTACAGAGATTTAGAGCCAAACTATGCACACAAGTATGGCTCCTTTAAGTACACTGTGAAAAATGCTGCCTACAGAAATGTAGTATGACTTGGGCACTTCGGAGTCACTGCTTTGTTCTGCTGCAATTTTAAAAGCTACCTTATATCTCCACGTTTGCCTTGAAGCTCAAGTAGGTGCAACGGAGGATGTGGACATCGTGAAGATGGATAGGCTAAATTCAGAGTTGCACAAAAGTAGACTGTGAGAGTTGGTAATGGAGACATGCTAACAACCACAGAGTAGATATCTAGGCCACTAACATGAAATGAAATCATGAGGGTGAGAGAATTTTCATCAAGAACTCTTTGTTGGGAAATGTAGAGAGAAATCGAGGGGCTCAACATCAGATGGGCCAAAAGCCAGAAAATGTATCTGCTAAGGTAGCCCCCATGTGTGCACATCATGAAAGAGTGTCTGACACTACTGCTTCATTCATTGCACTCGCTGGACAGTGGGGGACAACATTTCATTTTGAAGACTGGGGTTGTCAAAGGAATGTAAGACACGCCATGCCCAGTGACTTCCAATGGCCTGACCAACTTAGGCTCCTCTGAAAATCCCAACCTAAATGACGTATTAAAGCAAGCCAAGGAGAGTGTATATAGCACTGCTCTCTGCCCGTCAGACTGCACACATGTTCCAGTATTTCTGCTTTATGGAAACTAAGGGCCATATCTTCAGCTGCTGTAAGTCAGCATAGCTACACTGACCTCAGAGAGCTACATATCTGGTCCAGGTTACTTATTTTTAAATCAAATACATCCTCATTTTAAAATATATTCTGTTTATCCTGACTGTTCAAAGAGTGCATCTCTGCCTAATTCACTCCATCGCCCTGCACACATGAGGAGGAGAAAAGAAACAACCCGCACATGAGAGATGATAGTTACATGGCTTAATACACTAGTGGAAGGCACTCAGATACTATGATGATAAGGACCATGTAAGAATCCATGTAGAATGGAAATAGAACGTTATCCTACCTGGAGGACCAGATTTTGCTGCCTTCACAGGAACCGGCCTCATTTACTGTGCATTGTCCTGCCTATGCACGAAGTACGGCAAGGGTTCTGCAAAAATAATGGTATATGAGCATGTCATTATAAACGATATCATAAGCCCCGATCCTGCTATCAGATCCTCGGGGCTCGACTCCTGTATCTCTGCATAGTTCTACTGGATTTAATCGGACTCCACGTAGACACAAGGGCCAGCTTATTTTCTTTTTTGTATTTATACATTTTTATTAATTTTTCCAAACATAACAAAATACCAGATTCATTATAATACATCAAGTAAGTAAAGAGGGTTAGACTAAAGAGAGGGGAAGCGAAGCACCATATCTACTGTCGGGATCTACATTAATTGTAGCCCTCTAATGATTCAGCCCAAATTGGTTTGTTTTTCAGGCATTCCCCTTCTGCAGAAGGCCAGTCGTTGATTAGCTGCAAGGACAGCCCTATCACTGAGCCAGGCATCAGTGTTTGGAGGGGATCCACTTTTCCTTTTGTGCAGGATTAAATTGTTAGTGACTGAAACTGCAGGTTGGAACCATGCCACCCTGTGACCAGGTAACCTCTGGCTATCAGGAGTCTACCAAAGAATGAACTGAAAGTGGAGGGCTCTAGTTGAGCATCCAGTATCAAACGGGTCCTTTGACCCACCTCATACCAGATATTCTTGACATAGGGGTGCTCCCAAAACACGTGAGCTAATGGAGCCATCAGGGAGTTCCAGTTCCAGCAGCGCTCAGCATTTATGAACCCCAACACCATTAGCCTTCGTGGGGACCAGTATATTTAAAAAAAAAAAAAAAAGTCTTTTGGTGACTATGCCATCACCCGAGATTGAGAGTTGATGTTTTAACATTAGGTACAATTGTAGTCCCTTGGGTTTACAAGGGCTGTGGATCCAAATCTCTATTCCAAGCAACCAAATGGCTTGCTTGTACCTCACCTCAAGATTGGGATCATAAAGTTTCTGCACCAGGGGCATAGGTCTGGTTCAGGAGGGCTCATCTGCATACCCATTAAAGGCCAAATCCAGATCCTATTGAAATTAACGACACCACTCACATTGTCTTGACGGGGATCAGATTTTAGCCCTAAAGAGGAGAAGTGCTTCAATGGAGCACGGCTACATTGAGGCACCAGACTAGCAAAACACCCAAGCACATGCTTAACTTTAAGCACGTGAGACATCCCAGCGAGACCCCACTTCACTGAGGCCTCAGTGCACAACGTCACTCCCAGAAGATGGCCATGGCGCTGATCCTGCATTGGTGTCGCTAGAGCACATTCCCTCTGAAGTTAACAGGGCTCAGCTGGACACAGGGATCTGTAATAATGGATCCCAATGCATGATTGGTGCCCAAATGATGGGCTTGACAGACAAGGGAGGTTAAAACACATCACAGCAAAGAGTAGCAGCAACAGGACTCTGGTTATGGGACTACAATAATGCAGCGACTCCTCTTGTACATGTGTCTAGATGGCTGTAGTTTTTTAATGGAAGTATGAACACATTCATTTTTGTGTTGGAAATGCTGCAGAAGTGAGTTTTGAAGCACAACCAGAATGAAGTGAGATTTTTGCAAGGATCAAGGATATGATACAGGCCTTTGATTCTGCAATCATTATGATGCAGATCTGTGCATATGTCCTGTTAAGGCTCATCTTGAAAGTGCTACAGAGATAATAAATTAGGGGAAGAAGACGACATTTATATATTCCCTATTGAGCAGCTCACTCTGTGAAAGTTAGTGCTACAGAGAATACAGAAGCATTCACCAATCTGAAGAAAAATGCTGTAGGATGAGAATTTTCATAACCAGCCCACTAGTTGCCTATAAATAGTGGCAAAAAAACCCAACAGATTTTAAGCATTTAGAAAAGACTGCCATTTAGAAATGCTCTACAGCATTTTATAAGCAGGTGAACTACTTTCAAAACCTTGATTTGAATTGTTGTCTTGAACTAAACAATTAAAAGTAGTGTGTTTAGCAAGCAGAATTACCTACAGTTCCCTGTTTTCCTCTACTGACAGCTTAGAGGAGCTATAAAGAATGTTACTGATTAACCATAATACAGGGTGGTAGGTTACATGAATTTAAGGCCACGGGATAGGATGTTAACTCCATAGGCAGATGACTGGACTCTAGCAATGGGCCTGAGAAAGTGGCTTCATCTCTTCCGAGCCCACTGATCAACTCCTGCCACCCATTCTGGCCTGCCCCCTCAAACACCCTTCTATTTTAGCCTATTCAGGTCCTCCTCAATAGTTTGCAGGGGGTGTGCATAGGCCCCTGGTATACCTACTTCGACTACTAATCCCTATAGAGGGGAGCCACAGAACTCAACTGGTACATCAGGCCCACAAGAAGCATGACACACCACTCTGTATTTAATCTTCACTCAACTCCTGTAAAGGTAGAGAAGCACTGGCATTTAGCACTGCTTTGAGAACTGCACCTCACAAATGCCTTGGCAGTTCGTGAGAAGCACATGGGGTGCTGTTCACCCCTTTGCTGAAGGCCAGGGCAATACCTAGAATTCCACCCTTCGTTAGGAAGGCAGATACACATTTCACTCTCACCCAGTTAAATTTACCTTAGATCTGATGGCAACATATCCTGAATACATTCACATCATCTAGATGTCTACTGGCTGACTTTCCTATTTCTGCTTTAGATCTACTTTAAAAACAACCATGGTGTACAGATGATACATAAACAAAGGTTCATTTTTTAATCTCTGTATCAAATTAATAAAGGAGCAGCAAATAAGTCCAAAATGCAAAAACTAACATCCCCTCTATCCAATCAATAAGCAGTAGGTATAAAATATACCAGAAATATAAAAAAATGCATATGGCATACACAAACTAAACAACAAACTAAAAAAAGGAACCAAAATATTTCCAGTTTTGTCTGGAAAGATACCACAGATTTCATCAGGCTAATGGAAGAGGAAGAGTTTTCCCTTCCCTAGTCACAGGTTTGTCACGGAGAGGGCCTTCCTTGTGTCCTTTCAACAATGTACTTATTCATGAGCAACAATTTTACCCCACTGAACTAAGGTTCCAGTCCAGCAATGCATGTAAGCCCATGTTTAATAACTTTAATCACGTGAGGGATCTCACTGTCTTCAGCTAGGAGACCAGGAGGCTTATGCACAGTTTTGCTGAATCAGGGCATAGGTTAACATAACAGGAGACAAAGATTAGACCAGCTGCATATATTCTCTACAGATCTACATACCAAGAATAAAATTCTCCCACTTCTCAGCTTTTGAAATTGCCACTGACTGACCAGATTTCCGGTTTTCTCTATGTGAAGGGTGGTGTTTGGCATTTTTTTCTGACTCTGTATGTCTAGCACAATGGGATCTCAATGGGATCACGTCTAGATCTCAGTGGTGGGGCCTCGAGGCCCTGATGTACTACAAATAAATAGATCAGAAGCCAGGTCCTCAGCTGGTGCAAGTCAGTGTGGTTCAGTTAATGTCCATGGAGCTATGCCAACTGACACCAACTGAGGATCTGGCCCAATACTACTCAATTCAATGCACTGTTATTCATCATCCACAACTATCACTCACCAGCCATCCCTCAGAGAAGACCATCTATCGCACAAACGAACACGCATCTCCAGGTCAGGACTGAAACCAGACTGGGAGATGTTCATGAGATCGCTTGTTGTCCAGATGCCCAACCACTTCCCCCACCAGCTGCTCAAACACCTTCCCCACAGAAGGAAGACTGGAGAACTAGAGCTAGTTCAGAGAACAGTGATGAGAATGATCAAAGGCCTGAAAAATTCTCATTTAAAGATCGGAGTGGTTACATTTGAAAGGACACAAATAAGAGGGGACATACATCTCTTTGGTAGATTTCATCTTGGCTGGCACCCTACTTTCTATCAATGAGTTATTAATCATAAAATTCACCCAATGGGAGAATGCCTTGCCAGTGGCTATTATAGGTCATGACTGACTGTCTCAGCCAGCACTGAGAACCTGACCCCTTCCAGAGCCAAGCTGCATTATGGGGAGAGAGAAAAATGCCTTTTGAATGTCACAATTGCATTGTAGAATTCAGAAACTCAGTGTGTTGTGTTCCCTCGTTCCTAATTAAGCCACAGTTGTATGTTCTACTGCCTGGTAATTGACAGAAATTATGCTTACTGAGTCAAGGGCCATGCAGATCAACAGGTGTCAGGCCAATTATCAGGAAGGCAACCTCACTTACAAAAAGTCACCCTTGCTTTCATAACGTGTTTGATAAAACATTGAACACAATTTAGAACACAGCTATTATTTTGAAACACCTACTCTAACCCACAAGGAACAGAATGAATGCAACAGAAAAGAGAAAACAGCAATCAGTATACAAATGGGAATGTATCAGGTGGCTTCTGACATGAACTAATGCCTGCTGGGAATGCATGCTGACTGGTTCCAGTAATCCAAGTGTTTTCTAGCAACATTTGAATGTTGCAAGCCCAGCCACATGACACTACACCATCATATTTTATAAATACATAATGTTTTCATATTTTAACCCCTGCAGCAGATACTGTATTATTAAAAAAAAATCACTTAAGTGATGTGTAGTGTCTTTCCTGACCATAGGCTTATCAGGAAATTTAGAGTTTAGAAACCTCTAGTATATAGGTGACATCGGACACATGTGTTTAAGAGGCTCTTTACAAGTCCCTTGCCACATGGTCCATTGAAGAGGGTACTAGTCTGGGATTCACTACTCATCTATTGACCGGCTGGGTGATCTTGGAGTGACTTGCTCATCTCTCTGTGCTTACATTTCTCCTTGGTCTGTCTTGTCTACTTACCCTGCAAGCTCTTCAGGGCAAAGAGCTGTGTGTTTGTACACAATGGAGACCACATCTCCACTGAGGCCTCTTGGAGTAG
This sequence comes from Emydura macquarii macquarii, assembly GCF_026122565.2. Taxonomy (NCBI): domain Eukaryota; kingdom Metazoa; phylum Chordata; order Testudines; family Chelidae; genus Emydura; species Emydura macquarii. The sequence continues at coordinate 25,008,037 of NW_027131588.1, read as the reverse complement.
CACTACTGTAATAAAATGTCACCATTTTCTTTATTCTGCTAATCTTGTTTGGAGAGAAGAAAGACTGTTATGACCATGTACAAAATTGGCCATTCTTTCTATTCCAAATATCTGAATACGTCTGTGCATGTATTCAGAGTTATAGCTGATTAATTCAGTGACAAAAGTAAGTTTTTACTACCTTCTACTCCTATTAGCTTGGCCAAGCCAAAATAACTATGGGAGACGGACAGAATCCAGCTCCAGTTCACACATCATCAACGGGATTGTTAAATAAGTTCCGGTTGCAGAGCCAAACTCCACAGGTGTAATCGCAAATTCACAGGCATAACTGTGGGTGGATTTTAGCTAGCAAGATCTTTATTAGTGAAATCATGCATGAGCCACAAAGAACACAGCTTGGCTTTCAGATCCCGGGGTCTGCATTTGCAAGGATGAAGGTTAGAGGGGAAAAAATTGTAGCTGTTAATTAAGCAAATTTGCTCTGCAAGTCACTGTGTGGGGGGAGGTCTGTCTCTCAGTGCAGTTTGTGTAGTTTTCAGAATTGAACTGCACTGTAAGCAACTTGTTATGCTCCAGTACAATCTGTCACAATACTGCCTTATTTAAAATTGATCGTTTATATTTGTCTTACCATAGTGCCTAGGAGTCCTGGTCACAGACCAGGTACAAACGCAGAACAGATCTGCACCGATGTTTACACAAATAAAAACCTTGCTAGCAAAGTCTAAGTGACATATTAATTGAAACACTGCATTATTAAAATGTGTTAAAATGATTTTTTTTTTAAGCTAGTGTGTGCTATGCTATATGCTGTAGCTTCCTACAGGGAAGAGGAATTAGATCCTCAATTCACCATTGTTATTTCAATTTAATGCCAGTGTTAGCTCCACTGATTTCAATGGAGATACACCAACATAAATCTGGAGTAATGAAATGGTGAATCAGATCCTATCTATTTATTTAGATAAATAACTTTAAATTTTAAATAGTCATTACATTTCAAGCCACTGACTAACAGACTAATAAAAAATAAGGTTTTCCAAACAGGAATCGATCCTGGAATCTCCCAAATGAACTCCGATATAGAGAGCCAGTTTATCAGCAGGTGTAAATCAGCAGAGCGCCATTGATGTTAATGTTGATTTACACCATCTGAAGATTTGGCTGTGAATCTTCTAAGATTTCTCTACAGTTTTAACATTGGTGGGGCAGCTTCTTACCCTCTAGCCCCCACAAGGCAGGATGAGACGGAAGACAATGCACAAGGCAGAGGAGTGGGAGGACATGATAAAATAATCAGTGCTTAACTTGCTTTTAAAAAGCTCCACACAGGAGTGGGTGTGTTTACTTAGCCCTCGTCTGCATGGGAAGTTTGCACCAGTTTTAACTTGCACTGGTTTAACAACCAATTTAGTGCAGACTCCTCTGTGGACATACTTCCTTCAGTTGAAGAGTGGCTTACTGCAGTTTAGCTAAACCAGTTGACTGAATCTACTTTAGTTTCAATTCACACTTTCGGTTAAACTGGCACAACTTTCCCATATAGACAAGGCCCTGATCTGGGTGGGGAAGGATTGTTTGTTTTATTTCCCATTCTGTATTAGTCCTGTTATCTTGTATGACAAATAAGTAGTACTGGCTTATAATCAGCTGATTGAAGCATGCCTACCATTGATCAGCTGAAATGGAAAATCAGGGGTTTGAGTTATTGTCCCAGAATCGATACTGAAATAGCTAGCACGTGAAAGAAGATTCATGCATGGAAAAATAGTGGAGTGGCAAAAGATTCCTTCTTCCTGCAGCTTCTCACTGCAGCATTATGTGCATCTGCATTTTGGGCTATTTTTCTTTGCGAACTTGTTCACATCAGAGCTGTACCAGCTGTTTCTGCTGAAGAGGCCACAAGAGCCACATTGAATCTGCATTTCTAGCACACTCCACCAAAAACTCCCTCAAAGGTTTAGATTAATGCTCCGCAACAAAAAGATAGCTTACTGCTGAGCAGCAAAAGAACAGTTCATTGGGGATTTGGCTTGGTTTCCATTCCCTTTTGTTGTCTCTTCCTCTACAGAGTTGGTAAGAATGCTTTGCTGAGTTGTCCCCATACTACAACACCTCACTGGTGGATTTGGATGATAAGGGGACTATTTTAATGTGGTTCTCAGCTGAAGACTGCCATTAATGTTCCCAATCCTCTCATCTGACTTCAATTATCTCATGATTTTTTGTATTATGGTAGCATGCAAAGGCTCTATGGCCAGGGCACTGCAAGACATAGTGAGTCAGTCCCAGCCCTGAACACTTTATAATCTAAATTGACCAAGGATGGAAGAAAACAAGCAGTTTTATCCCCACTTTACAAATGGGAAACTGAGGCACGGAGCTGTTAAGTGACTTGGTCAGAATGACATTGGAAATCTCTGCCAGAACCAGATTTTCAGAATCCCGGTCCAGTTCCTTGAGTGTAAAATCATACTTCCTGGAATTACATATGTTTAGAAGTATTTAGGAGACCAGCATATAATTAGCAAGGCCTCAACACTGCATGGAGATGTGTGTGAGTGCAGCAGTCTGTCCATACAGATCAAAATGCAGGATTTGGTCCTAAGTCCATTTCGCCCTTGCTGAACAGGTCTCTTGATAAATATCATTAAATGAGCCATTTTGTTGCGGGTGGTCGGGGGAGAGTGAGATTTAAAAAGTTAAGAGCATACAGTCAGAAAATGGATCTTTTAAATTAGAACTCTTCAAAAAATAAATAAATAAATAAAGTTGATGGTATTCCCTTAAGTCAGCAAGCAGGAAACACCTTGTTGTTGTTGAGTAGTTTTACCCCCAGGAGAAAAAGGAACTTCGCCTACCTGGGCAATAGCTACAAGGGAGATCTCGGTTATTGCTAGGCCCATCAGTTAATGCATATATCTAGAGGTGCATGGAGACACTTTTCTGGCTATTCATGGTTTACTCTGTGTTTTCTCTCTGTCAATCATCTTTGGCAACTGTGTTGCATCCCTCAGTAGGATCCACTTGATTGACAAGCAAGCAGATCCCATCACAAATGGCAAGAGTCAAGGTAAAAAAGTAAACGCCATAATATCCAAATGCTGTGCGTAGTTACAAAACAACCAACTAAATAACCCCACAGCTGGTGGAAAACTCTCGCCTAACATTAAAGTTAAACAAGAGTATCTCAAGATACATGTACATAGATAAATTCAGGTTTCCTACAAATGCAGAACTTTATAAATTTTGCAGACCTCAACATCTTCCAGACAAATTCTACTTTATAATCTCAAATTGCATTTTGCTGGAGGAAGCAAGTTTTTGAAATTTAATAACTTTAATTTAGTACCTTTAATAGCTTTTGTATCACTAAAATCTCCTACTTCACAATTAGTATAATTTTTCTAGACAATGCATGTTCATTAAAATATCCTGTACAGCAATTAATCCTGTTACTGGAAAAGAGTTGTTAATTAACATGACATTTCAGAGAACGCAGTTCTAATACCCAGTCACTGGCACACTCAAACAAGCTTTTAGATTCTTTGAAAATGTTGATCCTTCCAGTTACCAGTGCAGAATGCAATTTTTTTAAATAATGAGGTTGTGTGTCTTGCTTATGCAATTTTGCATTTTATTTTATTTATTTTTTCATTATAAAAAAAGGACTTCTCTTTTACAGAAGAAAAGATACTTTTTAATGAGCTCCTAGCCTGTGGGAAAAATAGTTCTCTAGAGACTGTCAGACTCTGACAGAAGATGTAATTAATTTAAACAAAATTTAAAAAATATAAGTTGAAGATAGGTCTCTAATGAGAGCTTAAAAGTCTCAAACCTAAATTTGTTTTTCAAATGGGTTTTTCTTTAGTTTTCCAAAATATTTTTATGTCAAATGTCTTCACTGAGTGGAATGGTGATACACTGAGGACAACAACCAATCTTCTTCCAAAAGTAGCAGCGTACGTTACCGCCCTGTAAGCGCACAGCCTCCTCCCCCAGTGCACCCCTTGTCCCTGGATGCAGCATTGCATGGACCTTCGTTTCTCACACACCTCCAGGAGCTACTTCCTTAGCCAGCAAGGGCCAGTCCCAGCCAGCATCATCTCCCAACCCTCTCTCTAGGTCTTCTCTGGCTCAGTGCTCCCATCTAGCCACGATAGTTCACTCCCCTTCTAGGTTAACAAAAAGGTCCAACTCCAAGGGCACAAACAACGTCCAAACTCATGGCACATCTGCCCCCCTCAGGCTTGAGTGAAATCCTCTGCTTCCTGGTCCTGCAGAGAGTCCCTACAACTGCTTTTCCCCAACAGGAGTCCCCCGCTGCTTCCCTTTGCCAGGGACTCCAGCAGTTTACCTCTGGGAATCTCTCCTTCTAGGCCTTACCTCAGGGCTCCCTAAGAGCACATACTCCGTTCCCTGGGGTTTGGTCTCCTGTCGTAGGCCCTTACTCAAGTGTCCCCTCCTACTCTGCTCTCTGGGGGGCTCAGTCCAGCTTCAACAGGAAAGCCCCTTGTCGTTTTCTCCAGGCTCCTGCCCTGTGTTCCCAGCTCCACTGAAGCAGTGCTCTCGGGGCCTCCACACCACAGCTGCCATCAGTCTTTCTAATTAAGCCCTACTACAGCCAGCTGGGATCACTAATGAGCCTTATACACCAGCTCATCAGCAGTGAGACTGAGGCAGAGCTGCTCAGTCATGGGCAAGATTGAGCCCAGCTTGCCTCAAAGGGTCTGCCAGCCTGCCCTGACTCTCCCATAGCACCTCTAGCCCAAGGCACCGTATGTTCAGAGACAGGGCAGAGCCACATACACAGGTAAGTAGCTTATACCACCTGTGTGTGCCAGGGTGTCTATATGATATGCAAAGCAACACGTTTGGCACGCAGGTAGACAGTCTCTGTAACACTAAGCCAATCTGACTTTAGAAACTCGGTTTGATCACCTAAAGCAAGTGAATAACTGAGAAAGCGCTTGCCATCTGGAAAAGGTGTAATCCTGTATTGTCCATTACTAAGGAGTGCAGACATCATGAAATCTTGTTAATCTCTTTTTTCCACCTGACTCCTCTCTAAAGTGCCTCTGTTGTTCTCAGTCAAGTATTCTATGTATGCATTCTGGCTCTGTTCCATCAGCGTTAGATACTAGAGACACATCAGTGGTAGGGTTGATCATGTGACAGGACTCATCCCCAGGGCAAAAGAATGCAGGTGTGTGAAACAAGTCAGCATTCACCCACTTTAGGTCTTGTCTACACACAAAAATTGCACCGATTTAGCTACACTGATTTAGAAGCTGACCTGATTTAAATTGATGCAGCCCTTTCATGTAGACCCTCATTAATTTAAGAGGCCTAATATCAGTTCCTTACCAGCTGAAGCCAAAATCAATTTAAAGCACTCTTAAACCAGTTTAAGCATGTCCACATAAGGGGATTGCACAGATTTAATTACACTGGTCTCTAAATCAATTCAGTTAAATCAGTGAAATGTGTGTGCATAGACAAGACCTGAAATAATACGATATTTTCTGTTCTAAGTTCAGGGCCCAACTCAGGGCAGCTTACGCTGAATACTTGGCCATGTAAGTCAATGGGGGAAAGTGAGTGTCTTACCTGAGGCAAATGGAAGGTGGGATACCTTGAATATGAAAGACTGAGTGACTTTTTATGGCCTTCTTTGTGTGGGAGATCAGAGCAGAAGACCCCAGTGATCCCTTCTGGCTTTAAAATCTATGAATATAAAATTAATGTTGACTCCATTCAATGGGGTAGACCTTCAGGTGGCTTAAAACAGCAAAGCTTCTTTCAGTCAGTGGGGTTACACCAATGTACCGCAGCTGCAGAGCTCGCTGTATGTGCAATTATACAATGGCCTCATCGATACATGCTGCAAATTTTCTCTGAAATTTCAACAAATAAATCCATGAATGTGCTATTCTGGATTACACCTGGTTAATGTTGTTTTCATGGGGTCCATCGTGCCTCCCTTAATGAAACCCTTGATGCACTTCTTTCCTGATCATTCTCTTGCAGAGTTGGGGTTTGCTGCACCACAGAATAGCTAGAGGCCTTGCCTCCAAACCTGGTAGATCCCCAGGAAGCTGCAGGAGACCAGAACTAACCATGCAGAGGCACTGTGCCTCTGTGCTGGCTCTGCTCCCGGCTAGCAAGTCATATTAGCAGGGAGTGTCAAGATAGCGTGTCACCCACATCACAGATAGATTCATAGTCTTGGGATTTAAGGCCAGAAGGGACCAGCAGATCATCCAGTCTGATCTCCTGTACAGCAGAGGCCATCAGCACCTGCACACTAAACCCAGCAGGCAAAATTACACCGAAGTATTACAGCCCACAGGAGACTAGGCTATTATATGTCGCAGGCAGAGAATGGGAGGGATCAAGGTGCCCCAGTGCCCGAGGCCCCTACAGTGAAAGGGACATGACTAAGTGAGATGTACCCAGATAACCTTGCCAAGTAGCTCGCACCCACATGCTGCAGAACAAGGTGAAACCCCCCCAAGGTCACTGTCAATCTGACCTGGGGGAAAATTCCTTCCCGACCCCACATATGGCAACCAGTTCGGCCCTGAGCTTGTGAGCAAGAACCAGTCAGTGAGCACCTAAGAGACAATGCTCGGTGCTACCTCAGAGCCCCAGCCCACCCTGCCCCGTGTCCCATCTCGTCGTGCCATCCCTGGTGCTTCAGACGAAGGAGATAAAAACACAAAACAGAATACATTGACTGGGGGAGGGAAAGGAATACCTTCCTGACCCCTGCAGTGGCCAGCTGCAACCCTGCAGCATGAGCTTTTAGGAACATAAGACACAAACCAGAAGGGAGTCTGAGGGCTGCTGAGCTCTGCCCCCTATTATCACGAGTAATCCCATCGTGCAGTTGCACTCATAAATGTGCCCCGCTTGCTCTTACAATTAACCAACTTGTTTGCCCCACAACTCCTATTGGGAGGCTGTTCCAGAACCTCCGCCCTCTGCTGGTTAGAAAGCGAGTTCTAATTTCTAGCCTGAATTCCTGCCTGGCCAGTTTACATTTGTGCCATCTGTTGCTGTACCAACAACTGTCCTTTACATTAAATAGCTCTTCACCCTCTCCAGCAACCGTATCCCCCAGTCAGCCTTCTTTTTGCTAGGCTAAACAAGCCAAGCTCTTCCAGCCTCCTCTCGTCAAAGAGACACACCATTCCCGATCAGCCTCGTAGCTCTTCTCTGCACCTCTTCCAATTTAAATTCAGCAGTCTTGAACACGGGTGACCAGAACTGCACGCAGTATTCCAGATGAGAGCTTACCAATGCTTTTACAATGGCATTAATGCGTCTCTCTCGACAGGAAATGCCTCACTTGATTCATCCTAGGATCACGTGTGTCTTTTTCATAGCCACATCACATTGTTGACCATAGGCATCCTGTGATCAACCCACACACGCAGGCCTCTCTCCACCTCTGTCTCTTCTAAAATAAGCCCCCAGCTTATAGCAGAATTTATTATTATTAGACCCCCTGTGTACGACCTTGTATTTTGTCCTGTTGAATTTCATCCCATTTCTGTCACAGAACAGCCCCAGGGTAGATGATCTTTTCCACCTAAGCTCTGCCAGGCCAGAAAGGGGATAACATGCATCTCCTCTGGCTCTCCTGACCTCGGCTCCTACCCCCACACTGATCCCAGGCCCGCCAAGTTCCCTCCACAGGGTCTGAGGAGCGGGAGACAGTGTCATGGAGGCAACTGCCCCCCTCCCAGCCTTGCATACAGTAGGGGGAGATCCATGAGCAGAGAATCCACGCTACATGCCAGCCGGAAGAAGATGCTCCCACCCACAGATTTTTGTTGCACAGATCCCACCTCTCTACATACTGCCTGGAAATATTTCCTCAAGGTGTCATACTAAGAACTATTTGTTTTGGTTAAATAGAGACAATATTTCTATATAGCAGCCGGTAGCAGGAAGGAGAGCTACTCTGTGATCAAATGGCTCGTGTCAGTCACAGCAGTTGCTTAGTAATAGGACATAATTTCAATATTATCAAAGCCGTTACTTTTAAGTTTTTTACTTTAATCTTGTCTCCTCACTTCTCAGGCGGTGATAGTGGATGAGGGAGACGAAGGGGGGGGAGGGTTGTTGATCACTCAGTGTGGAGTTCAAGCCTTTTGTAAGAGATGTTATAAGTATAAATACTATGTTAAAAATGACAGTACAACAACAAAAACCAGCTTGTGTTTTCTGTTTCTGCTACACATGGTAGCACCTTATACGGTTGTATCCCTCTGACTCATAACTATACTAATACCTGACTCACAGACCCGTGATTTCCTTCTCCCAGCAAGGGGAGGGGAACCCCTGACTAGTTTTTAACTCTGAAAACATCTCTAGGATTGGCAATGCTGTTCATGTCACATGGGGGGGAGGGGGGAAGGAAGAGATACATAGAAGTTTTTGAGGGTTAGCCATGTTAGTCTGTATACAGCAAAAACAACAAGAGTCCTGTAGCACTTTAAAGACTAACAAATTTAATTTCTGCAGGCATAAGCTTTTGTGGGCTGCAACCCACTTCGTCAGATGCAAGAAACAGAAATCAGATAGTGGGTGTATATATATACATCCAAGGGTAAGGAACAACAATGGGGAGGGGAGGTGTTAGCAAAGTCCATTCAGTTAGAATAGATGAGGCCTATTCACAACCGTTGATTAGAAGGTGAGAATGTGTGAACAGTAACAGTTACTTCTTGTAAAGACAGAACCATTCCAAGTCCCTGTTCAGACCCAGTCTGATTGTGTCAAGTTTGCAGATCAGTTCCAGCTCTGCAGTTTCTCACTGAAGTCTGTTTTTGAAGTTTTTTTGTTGAAGTATGGCAGCTTTCATGTCAGCTACAGAGTGTCCTGGGAGATTGACGTGCTCTCCAACTAGTTTATGGGTGTTACCATTTTTTATGTCTGATGTGTGTCCATTTATTCTTTAGCGTAGTGACAATCCGGTTTGGCCAATGTACACGGCAGAGGGGCGTTGCTGGCACATGATGGCATATATTACATTAGTAGATGTGCAGGTGAATGAACTCCTCATGGTATGGCTGATGTGGTTAGGACCTGTGATGGTGTCACTAGAGTCGATGTGCAGGCAGAGCTGGCAACAGGGTTTGTTGCAGGGATAGGTTCCTGGGTTAGTGTTCTTGTTGTACGGCGTATGGTTGCTGGTGAGTATTTGCTTCAGGTTGGTGGGGGGGCTGTCTGTAAGCAAGGATAGGTCTGCCTCCCACGGCTTGAACGAGTGAGGGATCATCTGCTAGGATAGGTTGTAGATCCTTAATGATGTGTTGGAGAGATTTTAGCTGGGGGCTGTAGGTGATGGCCAGTGGTGTTCTTCAACAAAGCTCCACTGCCATACAGGCGGTCTTCCCTCATTGCGTAAATGTCTGGCAGACAGGAAGGAATTTTTGAAGGGGTCACACACCTGAAATTAAAGTTTCCTGGTCAAAAGCTACAATGCACATTTGTTAGTGAAAGACTGAGAAAGGATACTTTCACTAGATTGTCATCATGTCCCCGTGAACCACATGTGACACACTTTAATAAAGGTTGCCTTTGCCTAGGAAGAGGAAGGTTTTGCCATCCTTACTGACACTGAGTAAGATGCTACTCACAGATAGTAACAAATGGAAGAAGTTGAGGAGTAAAGTACTACTCCTGGAAAGGGGGGGACACTTTTAGCGCTATTTGGTTACAGAGAAGAGAAGGCTCATTGGGCCAAAGATTTCACAGTACTCCTTCACCCCCGATAACTGTGATAGGGCTGAGGACCAAGGAACTTTTCCGTATGGTTATCGGAGGTTGTCTGAATACAAAAGCAATGGATGCCTTCTGTCCATAGCACTAGTATCTGGGGGGAAAAACCCTACTCCCAGAACCAGGAAACTATGTAACTGTTTTTAAATAGCTTGTCCATGACGTATGTCTTCCCAGGGCGATCTCTGGGAAGTCCTACTATTACAGCCCAAGGCTGTACCAGCTCCTGTGGGTTGTGTCTCCTTGGTGAGGGAACAATGGGAAAGGAACACAGGGTACTAGGAAATGAGGAACTCGTTTTGATGAGCAGTTCAACCGCCTCACAGCTCAGCGACTTCTTATACAGGGATGTGTTGGCATTTTGTAAGTGGCCGGCCTGCTGTGCAACCATCATCGCTGGGCTTGTGCAGTCTGAAACGTCTAGATATCTGCTGAATAGACCCCCTAATCAGCAAGCATCTGCATACGTTTTAAGGTCAGTTTTATCTCTAGCAGTTACAAGTTGGATGGACTAAAGGGAATGAGGTGGACACAATGGACTGAATTTCAATGATTTTCCTTATTTCTTAAAAGGATCTCTACATAAAAAAAAAACCTAGTGCAACTGATTTGTCAGTCTGCGAATGGGGGATTTTTGCATTTGCACCTGAACAAGCTATTATACAATAGGCCTGTAAAACATGTTCATTTAAACAGGCAAAAGAGCAGATTTTTAAAAGCTGGTGTTAAATTGCCATCCTAGTCAGATGGAAGGGCCTTATTTCATCACCACAAAGTATTTATTGTTTCCAGACACCACCAGTGGGCAGTCCAAACTACTTCCCTTGATATAGGAAAAGAAAATGTTCAACCTTTTTGTGACAAAGTTTTTAAAAAACTAATGAAAACTATATACAGTACTGGTATAAACAAAAGAATGTTTAAACTGCCAATTTTTAAATTAGATTTCCATGGCATTTAATATGACCTGGATACATTCTTTATAGATGCAAGGTAGGATATCTTAAGGGGAATATATCATAATATGTATTAACGCTGCACATGAATGAGACTATTTATTTAAATCTTGTAAACAGCTATTAGCTAACAAGCAGATAATTCCATTATAATCTATACATTGGAAATATGAAATGACTACACCATAAAAGCAAAACTGCAACCTCAAAAAGACTTGAGCCCATACACAACATATGGGGTAATTCCAAAAAATAGTTGAAACAGCAGCTAATAGTTTTGCACAAATAAATGTAGAAAGGAATTAAAAAGAGACAAGACTTGCTGGCCTAGAAAAGATGACTTTGGCAACATGTAAAGATCCATCAATGGATGTATAAAATCTTGGTGCATGAGTTTGCATGCCCAATACTATGGCCTACAGCAGCGGTTCTCAACCTTTTTTTCCCCCCCGAGTACCACTCGGGTCAGGTACAGTCAGGTCAAGTCACTTGACCTGACTGTACCTGACCCGAGTACCACTTTGAGCATGTTGGACCATTTAACGTCAATAGAAAGATTAAACAGGACCAACAGAAATGGTCCAACATTTTAGATCTCCTGGATGTTGCATTTTATGAAAAAAAAAAATCACATTTCATAGGAATAAAGTGGAAGATCTCATTAAAAAGTGATTTTCATGTAATAAGTATCAAAACAAAGGCTAAATAGAGCAATCAAATGTCCATCAACTACTTGAGACTGTACACATGAGCTGGATATTATCTGCAGCAAATGACTTTGCTAACAAATTAGCCCCTTTTCTTATTCACATTTTTTTCACGAACAGATTTTGATTCAAAATCCTAATCCCAAACACTCAAGCTTTGGGAAGTAGAGCGCCACACCCAGATTTAGATTCACTGCTCAAGTCTCTCTCTAGCCACAACACACCAAATGTATCTGAATATTACTGTAAGAACACACACAAACTTGATAAGTTATTGCGCTAAGCATTAGCAGTTTTACTGAGGTCTCATAGTGGGAGATGGATCATTCTCTCGCTCTTATCTCAAAAGCACCAACAGTTCACCAACAGTTAACTCTCAATCTGAGAGGCCATATCTAGTAGAGGCCATATCTAGTTGAGGCCCACAGGGGTCAATCCTGGGTCCAATCCTAGTCAATATTTTCATTAATGACTTGGATAATGGAGTGGAGAATTTGCTTATAAAATTTGCAGATGACACCACGCTGCATGGGGTTGCAAGCACTTTGAAGGACAGGATTAGAATTCAAAACAACCTTGACAAATTGGAGAATTTGGTCAGAATTCAACAAGATGAAATTCAGTAGACACAAGTACAAAGTATTTCACTTGTGCATTTAATTTTTCATTCCTAACTACAAAATGGGGAATAACTGGCTAGGTAGTAGTACTGCTGGAAATGATTTGGGGTTAATAGTTGATCACTAATTGAACATCAGTCCACAATGTGATGCAGCTGTAAAAAAAAGGGCTAATATCACCTCTAGCCAGAGCAACCAGTGTACAAAAATATATTAAGTTAGACTAAAGATCCTTGTATGGAAATAAGATGCAAATATGGATCTGGGACAGTGCTATTGCTGGACTAAAATCAGGTTTCTAAATAAAAATGGCCTGACTTTCAGAGTTGCTGAGTACTCACAAATCCCATTGACTTCAAAGGCAGCTGCAGAGCCTCAACTATTTTGAAAACTAGGTCACTTATTTAAGTGAGCATAGCTGAATTAAGGAGCATAAATTTAGGCGCCCAGTTTTAAAAATACTGTCTGCCACACAGCCCATTCTTGTATATTAATCTAATTTCTCACTATCCTTAATAGATCTGGTTTTAGACCATTATTTGGGGAATTTCACACAGACAGCCCTGAAGGGTTCCACCAGCCTTCATCCTCTAGAAGAGGCTTGGAAGGAAGGGTAATTGCAGCCTATCCTGCTTGCGATTCTCAGGTGGAAGGGTTTTCTCTCTAAGGGTATGTTGTGGTCAGGAGCTGCAAAGGAAACACCTCATGGCTGCACATGGGAATCAAGTTTAAAGGCAAAGTTGACAAAAGGTAGTGACCCCTACCTGGCATTTCTTGAAGGCTCTCCCAAAGAGAGCAGCTTCCCAGCACCCCCTGGAAAAACGTGGAGATGAGAACATTTGATCCAATGAAAGGACCAGGGTGTGCAGGAGCTGAGGAGACAGGGAGAGCTGGAAGAAAGGTAGGGAGTTGTCCTAGGGTGTCGGAATTGTTAAGTGCACCTCCAGATGTTGGCCCATGGCCAGTCCCTGACAGGTCTGACTTGTGCAGCCGACATGAATCCACTTCTACCCGGATTCCTAGTCCTCTGCTCTGCTAGGCAATGTTCCCTTTATTTACAGGTCTGCCTTTCCTGGTGAATTATTTTTGAGCATTCTTCATTGAAGGCTGGGGGGTCATCAGTCAAAACATTTAGGGGATGTGAAATAGGAAGTTCACCTGTAGTTAGCCACAGAACTCGAGGTTTAGCTGCAATTTTCAGAGAACTCTTTCAGAATGCTCTGCCATTCAAATTAATAACCACAGTCCACCTTTATGGCATGTGCATTAGTCTATTTCCAAGCCTCTTTTCTAAAATACCTGGCTGCATATTAGAATATCAATGGTCTCACAGCAATGAATCAGCCTATTCGGGCAACATACATCAGTCTGAATTGGATGAAATACATTTTTGTACAAAAATATAAGAATGCATTATTACCCAAATGAAGCCTCTAATACAGTCAAAATCGGAATTAGAAGCAGGTGCTACAGAATAATACTTCTGAATGAAGACTGAGGCCCCCAGTGCAGAACAAAAGTAGACCACACTGCAGTGCTGTATTAGAAAATATTAAAGCTTACTGAAGAAGAAAAAACCTATTTATACATTTAGGGCTATGTCATACTTTTCAAACAAAGCCCCTAGAAGTGAAATGTCTCAGAGGGAGCATGAGGAAGCCTAGCTCACTATACCCCTTCAAAGGATGCCCCATCATCACCTCCCTGGGACCAAGGCGCTCTGAATGCCAATTGGCAAGAAGGTGCAGAGGGGTTACAGAGATCTGTTAGGTCTGGCATGAACATAACATAAGAATGATCATAGTGGGTCAGACCAATGGTCCATCTAGTCCAGCACCCTGTCTTCTACAAATAGCAGCCCCGTGCTGCTTCCTTTAACTCCATTGCTGCTGCTGTTCCCTGTGCCACTTTCCACGTAGCCCCTTCCTCTTCACCTTACTTCAAGGTTCTCTGTCTGTTCCCTGCTTGAGCAGGATCTCTCTTTGGCCTCCTTCCCTGGAGAGTTTCACAGCCTTCCAGTCCTTCCTCAATCTTCTGGTCCCAACCGGCAACTGAAGGGCTCAGGCCCTGCAGCTCCTTTTAACTGAACCTGCTGGGCTCTGATTGGCTACTTCCCTGAAGCCTTTCTAGGCACGCCTGGAGGACCCACCTTCACTGCTCCTTTCCTGGGGTGGAGAGTGGTAGGACCACAAAGCCTCCAGCAGGGGTCTCAAAGGGCCTGGTACACTTCCGTCACATTCCACTTATATCACCCAAAGTCCACTATCTCTGCCACAAAACCCCGGAAGGCATCCTGGCATACAAACTCTGTCCCCCAGAGAGCTTACTCTGCCATTTGTTAGCTTGACGGCTTTGTTTACCTTCAATGTATATGTACTTTTATTGCCCTCTACCCGTAATCAAGACAGACAAATCCACATTCCTTTGTCTAGGCTTTGTCAGGCATGGTGTATGCACTGCCTCCCAAACACATTTTCAGCACATATTTCCAGCACACATCTATAACTCTTTGTACACAACCCAGGGTCACATCATGCAATGATTTTCAGGACCAGCATGTCACCGGTTTACATATGATACCTTACATGGCACCCTTTAGATACATATTATGGCAACAATGTGTTGGGGATAGTGTATATATCAGGCCTGATATGAGTTACAGTATGGTGGGCCCTCTGCCTGTTGCACTGCAGGACTCTTAGAGTCACATTTACCTCCACAGCAAATAGTCACAATACTTATTCATGACATTATTGCCTTCCCACAATCAGCATTTGTGCATAAAAACTCACTCACCCAAATGTTTCCACCTGGAAGGCTTGATTCACAAGAATACTGATTATTTTTGCTATATTTTCCCTGCTGTAATCTGGAACACAGGTAAAAGCAATCCTTGGGCTGCAGACGGTTAGAATTATATAGGATATTAATGATTATTATCAATAGGAGATTACAGTCTATATGAACCTAAGGAAATTACTACTTTTAATTCTTGAAATGTTGACAAGTCATAGCTGTGTGATACCACTGCCTTCAATGAGGTTCTACAAATGTAACTTGGGGCAGAAACTAGCTCAAATATTTCTATAGTCTTTTATTTCCCCATCAAAACTTGAGAATATTTGTCTTGGTTTCATTCATTTTAGATTTGGTTTAAAAATTCCTGATGTTTGGTTTTCTGGACAGAAATAAAATTACATTTAATCTTTGTCTTCATAAGCTTAGGTTTTTACTGATTTAATTCTGATAGTTTAACTGTTTTTGATGCGCCTATTCCAATATATATGAAAGCACTTTGTATTCTCAGTCTAGATTCTCTGTATCACTTGATAAAATTTTTGCTTTGCAGATTCAAATTTCCCCACATGCAATTCTTAAAAATATTTTACATTTCAAGGGACTATATCAAAAGTGGTAAAAAAAAAAAAAAAAAAAAAACCCTACAATGTTTGTTGTGGAATAGAATGATCTATGTTTTAGTTGACTATTTAATGTTACAATTTTAAAAAAATAGTGTATGTATTAGCTACCACGAAAACTCTATGCCAATTGTTTAAAAACATATACAATTCATCTGTGATCATTACTGTTATTTTTCATATTATAAATGCTCAAAATATAGTCCTCTCCCAATCTCTTTAGAAGCTACGTGCCAGATTCTCAACTGGTGTAATGCACATCTATAATGATGCCCATGCATGTACACGGATTTATACCTCCTAAGGAGATGGTCATGTAAAGTGAAAATAGTTGGTGGTTCCAATTCAGTTAGTTCATAAATCCTCAAATGTTACTTCACTAAATTTGGTAACATTGCCACTACAGGCTTGAGAGGTGTAAGCAGGGAAGAGTTCCAACCCTCTTTAGACTATGCACTCTTCAGGGCAGGAGACGATCATACTATACGTTAGTACAGCAGCTAGCATAGTAGGGTGCCAATCTCAGGCACTACATAATACAAATAGTTAGCAATACTACTACTCTGGAAACAAGGATTCATGCATTAGGTACAGTCCAAACGGAGCTGGCTGAAATG
The DNA here is from genome assembly GCF_026122565.2 of Emydura macquarii macquarii. Taxonomy (NCBI): domain Eukaryota; kingdom Metazoa; phylum Chordata; order Testudines; family Chelidae; genus Emydura; species Emydura macquarii. The sequence goes on along the minus strand of NW_027131588.1, from coordinate 24,991,920 downwards.
GATATGTGGTCTTGTCATTTTAAATAATTGATTGGACACTCAGAGTCTGTGTAGTGGTGCTTAATATTACCCTGATGGACAAATTCCTGGATAATCAGAACTGGACTGGCACATGGGCAAAACAGACTCTCTGATTCCTAGCGTTCCCTGAGAGTAAATGGTATTGAACAGAGAAATCCAGGCTGCTCAGCCTCACATGACAAACACCTGAAGTGTGCCCGAACCAAACACAATCTATAGTATCGACAGAAAGCTGATGAGACTGAATGAACTGAAGGATAACTTCACCCTCTCATTATGCCTTTCAGAAGATTCTGGCAAGTTAAACAGCAGTTAAGTAACACAATCATAATAATTGTAAATAGCTTGGGCCAGATTCTCAGCTAAGGCCTAAGTGTACAGTCACTTAGATCTAAGGTGACCTAAGTGAGCTAAGGTCAGGGCTAGGGGCATGCAAAGATGGTACTAAGGTCACTGCTGTGTGCAAGGCCAGTCCCCAGGGATAAGTTAGATCAGCCTTCAGGCTGTTCTAATTTCTACCAGTTTCTAATTACCAAAAGGATCAAAATGGAGGCCAGAGAGCCATGCATCAGAGGAGCCTCCTTTCCTTCAGCCATGGGCTCTGAGCTGACACCAAAGAGGGTGAGGGTAGGGTGAACAGATGTCCCGATATTATAGGGACAATCCCAATATTTGGGGCTATTACCCTCCACCCCCATCCCAATTTTTCACACTTGCTATCTGATCATCCTAGGTGAGGGATGCGGGGTGCACAGAAGCCTGTGTCAGCTCACCCCCTTCTGAGGGTCCCCTTTACCCTGGGGTTGGATATGCTGGATCCAAGGCCCAATCCTGCCAGCAGCGCCATGCAAAGTGGCTGCAGCACTCCAGTGGAACTGGGTCTTTATATTTTCATCCATTTCCCCACTTGAGCCCCCTTATATAGTGACTCATCACTGGTGAGTCGCCCATCAGCAGCTGCACAACTCGGCCTTGAGCAGTTAGATGGAAAACGGTTCCTGGCAGATGTATTGCAGGGCTGAAAATGGTAGATGACAATTAACTCTCCCTATGCAGTATCTGTAGGTTTAAAAACATCCACTGAAAGTAATTGACAGTTAAATTTCTGCTGGCCAGCTCTGCCCGGGAGCCTTGCCATTTGCCAGTTGCTATGCTGTGCTCCCACAAATACTCTCACATCAACTGGCAAGCCTGCTTGAGGAATTCACTTCCAAACACCAGACAACAGGAGCACAAGAATTCCCCTTGCAGGTTTGCTCTGATTGTGTGAAAGCTGTCACAGCCGTGTTGCCAAGCAACTGGCAAGAGACAGTGCTCCCTGCAGGGGCTGTTCAGGCACGAAAGCAAATACATGCAAAAATGTACATGCATGAAATAAACACAGGCGTCAATGTCAATACACTTCTATTGCTGATCTGTAACCTAAAATCCCCTGGGTGATCTCCTCTCCCAAAATGATGGGGGACGATATCAAAGGTAGAGAAACCAACTCAGACTGTTGAGAGTTTGAGTCCATCGTAGCAAAGTATCCCAGCCAAGTATCAGGAATAGAGCTGAGTGGAGAATGGAAATGCCATTTCATAGAGGATATTGAGATTTCAAAATCTGTTTTCATTCTGATTTGGAGCAAAACCCAAAAACTTTGAAATTCTCTAAAAAGCAAAAAAATTAAAATTGCTTTAAAGAATTGTATGTTATAATATATTTTTTTAAATTTTGAAATGAAAAGCTATGTCAAAAGTAAAAAGTTTCATTCCACAAAATGTCAAAATGGGACTTTTCAACATTGTCAGAACTTCCTCCACATAAAACTTTTTCTCCCTCATCAAAATTTTGGTGAAATTGACACAATTTGACAAAGTGTTTTGATTATAACTGAACTGTTTTTTCTGATGGAAAACGGTCCTGTTTAAGGTTTTCCAGACAGGTCTAAAGAAGAGTAATGTTTTGTCTGGACTGTTGGATCTGGGGAAAGATGGTGGCTGGAAAGGGATGTTTCCTGAGTCTGGCAAATAAGGCGATGCCATAAAACTCAAGATACGAGGGAACAAGTGGAACGTTATCACTGACTAAGCAGTATAATTGCTTTCTACATGAAACTCCTAGGAAATGTTAAACACATTTTAGAGGCTAGGACCACCACTGTAAAATCTGAGACTTTCTGCTGACTGGTATGTCAATTTCTCCCTCCTGAGCAGAAGCTCTATGGAGACAACTAGAGAGCAAGAGGTCAGGTGGCTGAGACTGGGACGGGCTAGGTTTCAAGACACAGGTAACTTGGAAACTGTGGGACTGGTGAAAGTAAATGGCAACTCCAAAAGGCACTGGGTAAATTCTCCCAACCCTATTGCACAGCACCCCAGAGCTGGGAGTTGCAGCTCCTTTTGTGGTGTGGCAGCACTTTGGGCATGAGATCAGGTCCAAGTATGGCAGGGACCAATACTGGTGCTGGCAATGCCTAAATCTTCTAGGGCAGACAAAACCCTGATGAAAAATAATCTAAGGGGAAAAAAGCAAAGATGCAGAGAACCTCCTACAGGTGCCAAACAAAGTCTGTATCTATTCCCCAACATGTCTGCAGCGGCACTTGAGTTCTAGAGAAAACAGAAAAGGGAACACACTCCTGCTTTCCAGGAAAACCCTTGGAGGCAAAAATGGCACAGCTGGAAATTAAATCCATAACTGACTAATTTTAAACTCTTTGAAAAGCCAGCAAAGATCAGCCTGATTACCAGGTAGACAAATGCAGTCTCCAGTGCACAAGGGGTATTTCTGTCGCTTCCTCTAGTGAATTCGTAATCTAACCAAATGTTTAACTCAAGTTAGATTTGCTTTAGCTGATTCTCTTCATGTGCACAACAGCTCCGCATTTTAATCAAACTGGCCATTCATCAATCATCCAGCTGTCACTAAGGCTTGGTTTTAATTCCCAGTTTCTTTAATGTAGTTTATAGGAGAAGGTGGTGATTCAGAGTGAAGTTTCAGCTATTTTAAATTCTCCCTAATATATAACAGAAGTGGGGCCAACAAAAGATATTACTACCTCACTCACCTTGTCTCCCCAGAGGATCGATCGACTGCCCCATTAGGAAGTTATTGTACCGCATACCCCACGTAATCCAACAACAGCCTAGCACACTAAGAGAGAAGCAAACCCTGTGCCCTGCTCCAAGTCTGAGTACAGAGGAATGACATAGGGGGCAAGGGCTGAAAATGTCCTCCCATATCACACCATAGTAGTGCCAGAGCTGAGACTGCAACAGTCTCCACGCTGGCCCCCTGGACGGGCCCCCGCTGCATGATATCTAGGCGAGGTGACACACAGGGTATGTGCACTCCCTGCACAAGGCCTTGGCATCCAGCCTCTGTGCTGCAGAACGGCCCCGGCTCCACTACAAGTAGAGCAGGGCAGGATCTACTAAACAATAATGCAGCTCTGTGGGATTCTTAGGAATCCAACGTTTCTCCTGGTCCTGTGGACAAACTGAAAAACGCTGGCACTTTTGGAGTTCCACAGTAATCTCCTTCTTCCCCCTTTAAGCATCCTTTTCCCCAGTCCTCTCCCTCACACATATACATACCGGTAGGGATGCTGTGGCACTTCCCAGCCTAATTGCCTTAATTGGCAAGGGAGCACACTAAGGCAATGAGATACCAGAGGGATTCCACTGAGAATTGCAATTTCTTTCACCTAATCTGTGCTCCAGAGTGCTCATTAGGCTGCAAATGAGGACTGTGCAATGCATTCCATTTGTGCTGCCCAGCATTGCAGCATATAAACTGCCACTGACTAGCTATGTCATTTTAGACACGGCAATATTCCAAAGGTGGGAGCCCAGTAGCTCCAGTGAGAAATGTGGGGGTCCTCAGAACCTCTGAAAAACTTTTGATTTACATACATAACGTGAGGCATTACAGCTTGGTCTTACCATCACTCTGCCTCCCAGAGCTTCTTTGTAAAAATATGGAGAACAGGATTTTCCCCACACATGTGAAGCACTGTGATCTACAGGGAAAATATGTTACACAGTGTAAGCAAAAAGCATTATTATTACATTCACTTTAGAGATGGCCATACTGAAACAGACAGGTCATGTGCCTTATCTGGGAGGTACCACCATCAGTCAGGGAGTGAATTAGCAATTCGGAAACCAATGTATTTATTCTCCTACTGACATTTACTTGATGTGTGACTTTGGGTATATAACTTTTCTGCAGGTCAGGTACCCCAATCGATGAAGGGGGCAATATAATAACAGACAATAATATTTACTAACCCGGGTGCTCAGGGGCTTCAGTCAAGAGAGGTGACGTCTGGTGGCCCTCGTTAAGGATAGCAGCATTCAGGAAGCATCGAACCAAACAGTTCAGGATTATGGTACAAGACCCATTAGCAACAATATGTCAGATAGAGGAACTTGCAAACACTTTTTTTTTTTGCACCCTTTTAAAAAAATTAAATTTTTAAATTGGGAAATTGGGAAATTAAATGCAAAAATTTATATAAATGCAATAAGCGCACACTAACACTCAAGAGTCAGAAAACACAAATATTAAAGTTGGAAAGGCGACCTTAACGCTGACCCTTTGAGCATATGCATTATGAAACAATACTGTATCTCAAATAATGCAATCTAATATTTTTTCCTGCAACCTTAAATGCACATGCAAAGCATCATGAATTATTGCTTTTAGAGGAGGGCGGGGGAGGTTATTTAGATTTAAAATAATAAAGATGCCAATCAAAGGCTTTAGATGCCCTAAGATCCTTAATTATACAATAAATACTATCAAAATACTATCAAATGATGATCAACATTAAAATCATCAGTGCCAGAGGAACTCAGCCAGCCAGCCACTTACCCCCTTCATCAATGAGGAAACATAACCTCAGCCCTCTCAAACAGATGCCTTTTAGCATGCCTGGAAAGTCAACAAATTCAGGCTATTTTGGAACACACGAAGATGAAGTTCCAGAGCTCAGACACATACTGGCCAGCCTGGCACCCCGTCTTTCATTCACAAACAAAACACTTATTTGAATATTAGTTAAGGTTGCTGTCGTCAATAAACGAAACCATAAAATATTAAGAAATGCAAAGTTAGGAATTAAAAGGCTGCAGAGACAAGCAGTCTCAGGTTAGGAAATGCCATCGTAAGTGTTGCCCAGACAGCCTGAATTCAGCCCCCTTGTGCGTGTGCATTATGATGCAGACTTTAATAAACATGCAGAAATGATTGCCTGTGCGAAGTTTGGTGTGAGTGTCATGCCCAGCATCCCATAGGAATTTGGTGGAAGAGTCAATGATAGAATCCAAGTCTTCAAGGTGGCATGCAACTGTCCTAACAACAGAGCCATCTTTTTTCTTCCTGCAGGCTCCTGCCTCATTCACTACAAACCTTCCAACTTCTGCAACAAACGAGGCAGGGATCCTATAGACAACAGCCTTCTTTACTATATTTCCCTGATTTATCTCCAGAGCAGATCCATCCCGTGCACTGAATGAACCAGGGGTCCTGCGTTACACATAGTATGGGCTTGTGTAATTAAAGACTATCATAATGCACATGCAAAAAGGGGACAAATTAAGGTTGCAAGGCAACTTTCAGTATGGAATTTCTTAACTTGAGAGTGCTTGATTTTGCAACCTTATATCTTTTTTAATCTTTACTTTGTGTTTCCTAATTTGTATGGTTTAGTATATTATACCATTAAATGAAGTTTATTTGTTAATTTCCTTAGTTTTTTAAGAGGAAGAAAATCTTTTACATGTGTGCTATTAAAATAACAAAGCACTTACGCATTGGTTGTCTCCAATATATATTTCATTGCCCCAAGTTATTTTTGTGAAGTTCCGTATTTCACCACTCAATGCCACGTTGACCAATATACTGAAGGTCATTAAATTAAACTGTTTCAAACAAAACACGTTTTATTGCCACTTCTAAATGACATTTTTAAATCGTGTAACAGAAAGCTGAGTCAAGACTCAAAGCCAGGATCTCCCGCCTTTTTAAAGAATCTACATGAAAAGGAGCTGGAATGGTGCATCTTCTTTCGAGGAAAGTAACAAACAACTTTGGAAAGAAACCATGGCACTTACCCAGGGCAAGGCCAAAGGAGCATAGCTGGAGCTGCTCCAAACCCAGTCTGCTCCATCCCAGCTCCTCCTGGGATCCTGCTTTCTACGAACATGATGGTCCTCTGAGGGAAACCAGGTATAAGGCAGCCATTGCCATGACAACCAGGGCCTAGTGCCTCTCCCCACGTATGCAGATGAACTGGAGGGAGAGCGTGCTGAGTAGCCGATTATCTCTGATGTCACAATGTTACTGCTCAGGTCCCTGCAGAGGGCAGGAAGTGTGCACTGTGTGAACAAAACAACAACAACTACCAGGCTTTTCCAGTGTTCTGGTTTTCCCACATTTTCCAAGATACGACCTCTGCCACGGCCTCTGGCTGCTTTCCCCAGCCCATTATCACGTCAGGCTCACCTGAGTTGAATTTGCTCTCATCCATTCCCCAATCTGGATGAGGCATTGCAGCACCTCACCTGAATCAGACATGATCTCAGAGACATACATCGTGGTGCCACCAGCCTACCAAAGACACCCCGCCCAATGCCACCTTACTAACCCTAACGGCCCCATAGAGCTCTTGAAAAAGAATGGTGACCGAATGGTGCCCCATGGCGTCCAATACTTAAGAACTCTGCAGGAAGAGGAGCAGTTACCCACAACTGCCCACTGAGATCCGAACCAAGCCACCAAAGAGCAGCCCTGCCAGATTGTGAACAATTCTGTGCATATAGCAAAAGAGCAGGTGAAAACAGCTGACTGGAAAGTATGCAGTAACCCATGAAGCGACATAGCTCAAAGGCAGTATAGTAAAACAGGGTAACAGCGAATGCATACGATTATTAAACAACACGAATTCTTCCAATGCCTACCATCACTAACAGCTATGCTTTATCAAACCACGAAGGCAAATCCTGTAACCCTAGTTTAGTCCTTCATAGAGCATAGAGTTTAAAGCCAAAAGGAGGACCATTCGATCACCTAGTCTGACCTTCTGTGTATTGCAGACTCTTACATTTCACCCTGTATTTATCCCTGCACTGAGCCCAATACCCTGTGTTTGGCTAAAGCACATCTTACAGAAAGACACCCAGTCTTGATGTGAAGACATCAAGCGATGGAGATGGAAAATCCAGTACTTCCCCAGGTAGTTTGTTTCCAGTGGTTGATCACCCTCCCTGATTAAAAAAAAAAAAAAAAAAAAAAGAAGTGCCTTATTTCCACTTTTAAGTTGTCTGACTTGAACTTCCAGACACTTGTTATGCCTTTCTCCACTACATCAAAGAGCCCTTTACTACCCAATCATGCTGAGTTCCTATTAGGATGTCCATTCCCCTTATTTCGGAGAAAGTAGGAACAGCCTCACCCCTCATTCCAGTTTAATCCAGTTTTCATGTAAATTAGGCATGTCACAAACTTCACTTTTAGTGCCCAATTCCCTTTTTAGCCTCAGATATTGAATATCCCTACTTTCATATAGAATTCCTATTAATTTCACAGGGAGTGTTGCCTTCCAAAGGACTACTGAATTAGTCACACTGTAGACATATCACTATTTATTTCTTACTACTTCACTGTATCATTGGGAAATCCCCATGGAGACCCAAACCACAGTTCATTGGCCCTAGTGTAAATTAAGAGTACCTCCATTGGAGTAAATCCAGTTGCACAGTGTAAATGAGTGGAGAATCAGGACCCGCACTTTCATGTTAGATTATCAGAAAAAATCACTTTTGACTTTCATGCACTGACTGAAGGTGGAAATATATTTAACTTTCAAATTATTACTGTGCAGGTTTCTATTCTACATGCAACAAGTTCTCCGGGGATATTAAAGAAACAGGTTTATAGAAAGCATCACCAATATTCAGTGAATTAATTGTTGATTTTTATTAAACGTTTGGAAGAGGTCACATGGGTAAGAAATCTGGGGACAGAACAAAGAGAGAGTCAAATGAAGAATATTAGAAAATTCATACTCAATGAATCTCTGAAGGATGAGAAACATTTTATGAACTAATAAAATTAATGAATAATATGTTTATTGTTCAGAGGTACGTACCCAAAGTTAGGGCGAGGATCAGGTCAAGATGTAGAGCTAACAATATTTTTTTAAAAACCTAAGTCTAATTCACTGAAGTCCCAACTCTGTCATCCATACTCATAGTGAGTGGTCCCTTGCCCTGTTCGCAGTCTCATTGATTTCAGTAGAACTACTCACAAAGTACAACTATTATTCAATATCAGTAAGGGTGGCAGAATCAGAGCCTAAAGCTAAACTGTACCATTATGCTAATATGCTTAGTGTAAGCCTACAGAATGACACAAATATATGGAAAGCTTCTGCGTATGTATAGCTGAGGTTAGAGAAAACCCTACTGCATTGCATTATTTATGAAGTACTGCGTGATTACAGAATTAGCAGCAAACCCTACCCTTCATGACAGTGAAACCAGTGCCATTTCTGCTGCATTGGAAGAGGATGGGATTTGAGGCTCTGTGCAGGAAATGCACACCCTCTGTAGGCAGTGGAGTTCAGCTTCAGATCTTCCTTGCATGCTGTGTAATCTCAGCTAGGACTCTGCTGACCATTCCACAACACACCTTGACTGCTTGTTGTAATGTTAATTAAGAACCTGATCCAATGCCCATTGCAGTCAAGAAGAGTCTTTTCCATCAGCTTTAATGGGTGCTAAATTGGGCCGTGAACACTCCAAATGTGCAAGTTTTGTCATATTATTTTACTTTTTTTTCTTGTTGCACCTTAAATCCTTTATTTCTCGTGCTGCCCTCGCTGACTACTGAAAATAATTGGTCCCTTCCTTTCATCTTTGTAACAGCATTTTCTACATCTGTAAGCAGGGCCATCTCCCCTCACTTTCCTTTTCAGCAGACAGAACACATCCAGCTCTTCTAACCTTTCCCCATTGGTCTTATTTGCCAAACTTCTATCATTTTACAGCTTCCTTCCTAACTGTCTCCGATTTTCTCACTTTCCTAATAAGCGGTGCCCAGAACAGAACAGCACAGCACTCCTGAGATTTGACCTGTGCAGAGGATTGGTTCATTACATGCTCCTATTGCTACCTCCTAAAGCCCCATCTGTCTGTTTTGCAGCACTGTCAACTCATGTTCCATTTACTTCCCACTCTGATCCCCGCACCCTGCATTTCCATACTACTCTCAAGACAGCTTTCCCCTCTGCTGTGGGCCTGATCCTGAGTGTACATTAACTTGTGGTTCCTCAGTTGTGCTCAGGATCAGGCTGTGTAACAGTGCATGTAACTACTTCCTGTGGGAGCCTGTTTACAGAACAAAGAATAATCAAACATAGCCAAAAGGGTAGGAAAGGAAATGTCCTGCCTCCTAATGCCTTTTTCAGAGGCTCCAACCTCAAAGCAGCCACCACCAGCTGTATGTCAAGGCCTTCTACCCACAACCTGCCCCACAACCGCTGACCCAGATAGACCACACACACCAGTGCCCCCTACCCTTCTCCACATGAAGAACAGCAGCAGGAACCAGGGAAGCTTGTAGGGACAAATAACCAATCCTCCAACCTTCACTGCACCTTTCCCACAGCTATCACCACCACATACAACCAAGGGCACAGAGGTGTATCCCCTCCACTGGCTCCAGAGGGACCCGCCCCCTGGATATTGAACCCAGTAGCCTTCCCTCCCTCTCTTCATACCGGACCAGCAGCGGCTGCAAGAAGCAGCTTTCCCAGCCTCCTGGAATCACTCACTCATCACTGAAACCAGCATTATGAGAATGCAGTGTCAAAACTTCCATTCGCTTCAGCCTGAATGTTTTCTCCGTGGCTGTATGACCACTGATTTCTGGCCCCTCTCTTCCCACCCTGTTCCTGCCCCAACTGCCAGTCCCACTCTCCCTGCCTCGGGTGGCTCTCACGTGCCACTTTCTGCCTCTCTCTTTGCATCCCCTACCCTTCCTCAGCCCCCATTTCAACCCCAACCCCTGGAGAAATGAAAGCTGCATTTTCATCATTTAAATCTAATGAATACACAAACAAGTTTATTTGAACGGATCAAATCAACCACGTACTCAGCACCCTGAGCAATTTGCTTGGATCTTGTATTTCTTTCCCTTGCCCCATCTCTGGCGTTTGCCCTTTTAGATAGCAAGCTTTTCAGGGCAGAATCCTGCATGCTTACAGAGCGAGTAGCATACTGTGGCACTAGTGAAACAGATATAAGAATAAAAAAAACACGTGGGCGATTTACTGTGTTATGATAAAGACTCAGGGTCTGATCCAAAGCCTGCTAGACTGAATAAAAAAATGCCTTGTGATTCGGTCACTGGTTGATCAACCCTTCCAAAGAGGCACTGTTCCATATGTGGGATGCGTCATTCTTCCTATGGAAGAAAACTCTTATACAGTGTGCAGGGAGAAAGTGTGTGGCTTTGACCTTTATGCAACTAGCTGATTTCATCTAAGAGAAAACAGTGGCATGCACGTAGTGGCTGACCGTACTAAATGCTTACAAATGGGTGTCAGTCTATGAGAAAGCAGGGAGCGAAACCAAACACTACACCTCCATTGCTAGGACTCACTGGATAGGAAACACCAGCACCTATAACATCAGCTATTTAAAAGCCCTCATGTAGGTTGCCCTGCTGGGGAGGGGAGTGGGGAAAATAACCACATGTGACAGATACTAGTTACATGTGTTTTATTCACTGCTGGCATGTGATCTGGTGCTACAATGAGGGATGCATTAAAAGAACCAGAGCAAGGTAGGCACACAAACCCATCTGGAGAGGAAGAAAAGTCTCCAGAGCAGTGGTTATACCAGAGCTGAAGTAATGATCATCCCATTATCTTCAACCGACAGTTTTAGGAAGAGAATAGAGGGCACATGTACGAGTCTCTATTTGTGCTCAAGAGCTGGTAAGTCCATCTCTGGGAACACTAGCAGCTGCATACATGATCTGAATATTACCTTGAAGAGCGTGTGGTGGCCAGCAGTGCTAAAATGTGTAAGCACAGTAGCTGCACGGGAACAAGGGACTGATAGCAGTAGGTGAGATATGCCAGAGCTGATCACAACTGTTTCCTTTGGCTGAATGTGCAATCATGCCTGAAAGCACAATTTGGGGCCTGTGGGATCACTGGGGTGATCATCCCCGTTCATCTCTTTACTAGTAGTATGTTTTCTGGTGTGTATCTGTATGTAGCTCCAGATAGAATTTGACCCAAATGATTAGCATCAATCTCCTGGCTGGAATGCTTTCCCTCCAGCAGTCTGCAAAAGACCTTTTAAATAACGGATCCGTTTATGTAAACTACACCAAAATAACAAAAATGGCAATGCGGGATACTAGGCAAACTTAGTGCCATTTAACATCTCTGGTAGCTGTCTGACTTGAAAACATTACTCCAAAGGATTGACTTCAGCCCATAAAAATCTGTGCAGAGAGGGGGGGGGGGGGACGGGACTAGATCATCGGAGCCATTTTGTGGGGGGTCTACATCATTCCATCCCTGGATGGAGCAGAAGCAGAAGTGCCACAGCAGGAGATACCAGGAGCTGGTAAGATCGGTATTATTTGTGATGTTGATCGTGGCAGATAGTCCCAAGTTGAAATAACTGGGGCTTGTGACTGCCAGCAGAACGGAGCCTATCCCTCTGTGTCCTGGGCAGAGAGAGAGGAGAAAACACTCTGAAAGTCAGATATCTCCTCTGAACACTCTCATGAGAGGTGCTGTGTAGGAATCCTCCAAATTTCTCTCGCTGGCCCGACTGCACATTCAGCCAAAGAGGACAATTGGGGTCAGGTCTGGCATATCTCACCGACTGCTATCAGTCTTGTTCCCATGCAGATACTGTGCGCGCGCGCACACACTCTCCAAGGTAATATTCAGATCATGTATGCAGCAGCTAGTGTTCCCAGAGATGGACTTACCAGGTCCTGAGCTATCTTGCCGGGTACAGGGGTGATCAGACCAGCAAGTTCACAATGGCCACAGTTCCTTGGGAACATATTTCTCTGGCTAGGCAGTCCCCCTTGCCAGGCTGGCTGCCCAGCTCTTACCATACCAGTCACGCAAGGATTATGACTGATGTTTAGCAGGTCTTTGGCCCCAAACAGAACCGTTTTTTGCCTGTACTCTCTGGTTCCGTACAGCCTGGGCAGTGCAGAGATCACAAAGACTGTCATGCTAGAAGCTATGTCTCTTTTCACCCACATAAACTCTATGACCTGTTAAAAGTCAGATCCTCACGTGCACCAGAGTGCTGCGCGACACAGTGGAGGGCCCGTCTACACTGCAAGGGAAGGTGCAATTGTAGCACAAGTAGGCATCCCCATGCTAGTTTTAATCTAGCTTGTGTGGGTAACAATAGCAGTGTACCTGGGGGCACAGGCTTTACCCCAACTTTACCCTGAGAGAGGGGGCCAAGGTGGCTTTAAGCCACATTCACTGTCCCCAACCCCCAGAACTGGTAGGGGCTGACTTTGCCCCCAGCAAAACTTGGACACATAGCTGGAATGGCCCCTGAGGAGCCAGTCCATGGGCAAAGACTGCTGGAGTGCAGTCATAGTCCCTTCCCCCAGCCTAGTCCCACAACACATCACACCTCCTACGCAAAAGCCAGGGATTCTCCCCTATGGTTTTAAGGCTGCACAGTGCCACTAACACAGAGCGGCCTGATTTGGGCCCACAACCTGGCCCAATTACTCCTCCGATAGTTATTCTTCTCGCTCGGATATGCATACTGCACATGAGTGCATTCATACATCACTCGCTGATACTGTCTGACATGCAAGGAAATTAAAACAATAAATATGAGATGACAAAGGGACTAATTTCACCACTTTTATTAAAGTGCCTAATGTTACTCTTGAGTCCCCTTTATGAAGTCTTTTTTACCCTTCAGATGTACATTCTCCCTGGCAAAGTCACAAGAGAGGTTATTTGACTTTTGCAGCTTGCAGTGCTAATGAGAAAATTGTTTGTTTTATTGTAAGATGATTTATATAAATATTCACTGCATGATAAGACTCTTGAAAAAAACAAGTCTCATTTTCAAAAGTGTCCTGGGACATGGCAAGAAACAACAAACAAATTCATTCATAAAAACTTGACATTTAGAAAATATTTTAACAGCAGGGCTTCACTGTTACCAATCCCAGTTCAAAAAATCCTGGCACTGGTTGGCATTACTTTTATTTCAGAGGGAATTTATTATTAATATGATTTTATTGCTGTGCCCGCGAGGTGCTAGGCATTGTCCATGCATTCAAGGCTGAGCCACTCACAATTTAAAGACAGCTAACTGGAGGGGAACAACAAATAGGGAATTTTCCTACTGATCAGCTAGCTTCATTACGCGCAGCCCAACAGAAATGAGGTTTTAAGAGGGACTTAAATATGGCTGGACTCCTGAAGATGAGCTAGGGGTGGGGGAGTGGGGTAGGGTTGTACCATATTTAGGGGGCTCCATGGAAGAAAGCACAGAGGTGACTTTCCAAGAAGTTGACAAACAGACAGCCAAAACTCAGGAATGTCCGCAGAGTGGAGGGGACAGAGTAATGTGAATCTTGGCAAGGAGGGTAACCAGGAAGGGGCAGAGATATGTAAAGCTTTCATCTGATGTGCTGGCAGATAGGAAGTGAGGGATTCAAAGAGGGGAATGAGGTGATCAAATCAAGAGGTAAGGAAGATGACTTTATGGGCTGAATAGAACCCATTACAGCATACACTGAAGGCAGAAAATAATAGCTGAATCAAAAGCTACCAGCAATATAGACAAAATGGGAACTATACCGGACACACATTTTTCCCGGATTTGGATGAGCATGTAGCCAGCAGGATAGCTAAATCTGCCGATGACACAAGATGCTTTACTTTCTAACAGCTGTTGAGGATTCTGAGACACTCCCAATAGATGTAAGCAAATGGGAGTATTTGGGGAAGTGAATGCAGATGAAAATTAACTACGAAAAATGTAAGGCAATGCACATAGCCAAAAACAGTCCAAACTTTTACATAAGCAGCCGGGCTGTGAATGAACTTTGAGGGAAAGACCTTTGGGTCATTGTGGATAACTCAATGGAGCCCTCTGCCCATTAGCAGATAAAGCAGCATCAACAATATTTACGTGTGTTACAAAACAACATAAGAACATGGAAATGAAATTTTCTGGAACAACTGTGTGCTCGCCGCTGAAGTGATGTGTACAAACTGCAGTCTTGCCCCAAATTCCTCCCTACACCAGTGCAGAGCCCAGCACAGGGAGGGGGAGGGGAGGTTTGTGCCCCATAATTCTGGGGCTGCTAGAGGCCGGCATGGATCTGCCAATCTGCCCTAACTTGGGACCCAGCTGCCCAAGGCCCCTGTGGCATGTGTCAGCCAGGGAACAAGCCCTGCCTGCCCCTAAGTCACTCAAGAACAGCCCTTGTGCTAGCAGTTCTCATGACCCAACCCTACTCAATTGTCAGATACTTGCTCATGAAAGTCACGGGTACCTTTTGCAAATGGAGTAAGATTTAATATGATCTCAATTACAGGCAGAATTTTCAAAAGCACTCAGCTTTGGCCAAATCTGCTCCTGTTGAAGTCAAGGGTACAATTCCCAGTGATTTTGGGAGGTGCAGAGTTATGCCAAGCTGAGAACTTTTGAAAAGTCATGCTTTACGTAGTAGGTAAGCCTTTAACACATAGGCAAGTAAGTGTTTTCACAGGCAAGTATCTGACAGGTGAGTAGTGTTGAGTCAATATTAAATTGCGCATCATTTCTTATTTAAACAAACAATACAAGCTAAAAGAAATCTCTAAGTTCCATAACTGACTCTGAATACTGAAATCCTGAACACTAACGAGCACCATAAAAAACCTAGGGCCTGCCTGATCCATGGCCCATTAAAGTCAATGAGTGTTTTTGATTAGTCCCTGAGAGAGACTACCTCCATGCAGCCTTGTAAAATGAAGGAGAGACTGAACTGCTCCATAGCTGTCCAAAAGCTATTTTTGCACTGAAAAGTGCTGCTTTGTGAACGTCAGCATTTCTCCTCTGTATTGTGATTCTACTCTCAGATGTTCATTAACTGGACAAAAATAATTGTTCCAGGGTAAAACTTGCAACAATAAATAACAGCATTGTCATCTGTTGCTCCTCACTGTGAGACAGTGATTTGAGAACTGAGTGGGCCAGATTAACAGCGCCCAGAAGAACCGTCGAACTCTAGGCTGAGCTGAGAAGAGAAACTGTGGATTCTTTCCAAGGAGATCTGTGATGTCTAGCTCCAATGATTTCCATGTGATCAGTAGGTATTCTGTAGGTCACCCATTCCAACCAAGCTATATTAGAATCTTTTGGGTGCTGCCAAATGAAATTTGTCTTTCAATCAATCACTTTGCTTTATACAAATCCTGTAACACATGGCCTCAGAGTACTTTTCAATAGCACAAAATTAAAATAAATACCAAAGGGGACAAAAAATAAAAAACGTCAGCTAAGATTTTAAATAACCTAAGTGTAGCGGCACTCCCTGTGCTCTGTGTTTAGAGACCTGACCTGCCGGAGCAGCAGCCTGTAACTTAGCCATGCATGTAGTGTAGTTAGCAAACCAGGTTATCTGGAGCCCGCCATGCTTGTGAGACTTCTGCACATTAAGTTTGTTGTGCAGAAGACACAGCACAAGGATTCTGCATTCTCAGTAGGAGGAAACCTACAGAAGGTGAGTTAATTAGGCAAATAACTGAGCACCAAGTGATTTCATTCCAAGGCACAGCATTATTTAACTACACTGTGGGAAACCTGGAAACGGAATGAGTCTGCATACTTCTACCCTTCGAACATGAGTTTGTTAATCACAAAGCCTATTTAATCCAGCTTCAAAATATGGAAACAGTAGTGAAGCAAAATTTAATATGGTTAATTTGAGTTAATTATGCCTAATTATACATGTGCCATATTGCAGAGAGTTATCTAGAAACAAGCCTGTTTAATAACTACAAACAGTAAGTATAATATTGAGGACTATGATGAAACTTTAGAGGCAAAACATATGCAAATACGCACAAAAGCAAAAACAGCCAGTGCCAGCTACCGAAAAGCAGCAGTGTGTTGTGAGGCCTCTGTGTGAGCTGCAGGACACATGGAAGCTTGGTGTTCTTCTGCCTTCCCTCCCTTTCCCTCCCTGGGAAGCAGTGCACTTTTGGAGTTAGGGCAGTCAGCTACTCCATGATTTACGGTCCTAGAGCCAGAGCCCAGAGTACAGGGAGGATGTGGGTCACATATAGAGGTGGGTGCAAAAAACCTGCAACCCAGGGGTGGAGCAGGGCTTGAGTCCTGCTCTTGGGGGGACAAATGGCTGTGCTGACACTTCTAAGGGAAGTGCCCCAGACCCAGAGAAGAGGGTTTTGCCCCTGAAAGGGGGATCAATTAAGAGAAGAAAGCAACAGACCAAAAGAGGTGACAGAAGGAGTGTGAGGGTCCACTAGCGGAGCACGGTGACTGCCAGTGAAGTACTGTGCAGTTTGTTATTGTTCAGGGCTTGTCTGCCCTGGAAGGAGAGGAGGCTTGTTTGGTCAGAGAGTCGAGTCACTAAATTCACCCAACTACCCAAGAGCAAGGGGAAACCGATGTACTGAAGCAAAGGGACGGCTGCATCTGACGCTGGATGGGCAAGCTGACCCTATCATGATCCTAAGGAATCCATGGGAATGCAGGCATAAAATAGAAGAGACGCATACAACAATCTATAACCCCAATAAAGGGGAAAGGTGTCTCCTACCACATTGGAATCCCGACACATTATCTCAAACTGTTGTACACGATTGCTTAGGAGAATGGAACAAGTCTGTTTCTAGGGCACACTATCTGTAAACTAGGGAGGTCAAGACAATAGCTTTCCGAGACCGTTTATGCTGATCATACACCTGGGGCTCAAGTGTCTCATAAAGGAACTCTTCTTCCAGCCGAGTGAAGAACAGAAGAGAGCACACAATTCTCCGGGCACCATTCCCACAAGTGGAGCCCACTTTTGAACACAGGAGAAGGTGAGGAGCTCCCCCGCATTGGTTCGAGTAGTACATGGCTGCCATGTTGAATGAGAATAGGAAAGGATCTGAAGAACTGATCTGAAATTCCAGGACCCTGAGATGCAGCAAAGACACTTTTGGTTCCACAGCCTGTGAGCTCTGAGGTGAACCAGCTGAGCCTCCCTTCATCTTCCAGTTCAGAGTTTAATGTAATCTGTCCCTATATAGAAGACGGGGTGGCTGAGTAAAGAATGTCCCTCTTAGCACCTGATGTGGTAGGTGTGATGCTGTCTGGAATATGAGTGACCATTTATAATA
Organism: Emydura macquarii macquarii; assembly: GCF_026122565.2. Taxonomy (NCBI): domain Eukaryota; kingdom Metazoa; phylum Chordata; order Testudines; family Chelidae; genus Emydura; species Emydura macquarii. The sequence goes on along the minus strand of NW_027131588.1, from coordinate 24,974,489 downwards.
TTATTAATACCAATATGACAAAATTACAATGATTCTTGTAAGATATGCCATGTCAGGTATCATTGGAAAGGTTATAATTTGCTAAGTATGATAATATTGTTTATCTGCTTGTATCGTCTTTGAACTGTAAGTTATGGATATGCGTGATATATCTGTATCCAAAAACTTGTGCTGTGCTACTGGATTACACTCCCCAGGCAGATGATGAGTCATCAGTGCTGACACTAAAGGGTCATCACCTATACAATGAGCCCCGGGAGAGAAGTCAGGGCTGCACCTATGAGTCATCAGGAGATGCAGGGACCTGCCTATGGTCAGGAGGACTGCAAGTGCTTTTCCCTGTCCATGTGCTGTGAACTTGTGTTTGAAACAAGTCACATGGCAGACGAGAGACTATAAAACGCAGTTGCACTATCTCCATCTTGTCTTCATTCCTGCTTCCTACCTCTCGATTAACTAGTCTACCCCTGAAACTGTGAAACAAAGGACTGAGACCCATCCAGGTACTGGTTGTGCTCCAGAGGAACTGTACAAGCCTGCAAACTCCAATACTGCTGAGAATCTGATATATATGGAGTTTGAAGTCATTTGTATGTATCTGATTGCTTTGACTGTTTAACGTCTCTCATTTTGTTTGTTTCTTTCCTTTTATAATAAACCTTTAGTTTACTAACTAGAGGATTGGCTGGCAGCGTTGTATTTTTAGTAAGATCTAAACTTATACTGACCTGGTAATGTGGCTGACCCTTTGGGGATCAGGAGAACATTTTGATAAAGGGAATGGAGTTTTAAAAAACTTCTCTCTTTACTGGACCTAGTTGCTGATTGGGAGCCAGAGACTGAAATGCAATGTGTATTTCTTCTTGTAGCTTCTTGATAATCAATGTGGGAAATCAGGAGCACTGTTTGTGATTGGTCAGGGAATCTAATTTTTGTGTTACCCACCAGTTTTGGGAGAATCTGCTCTCCTTTTGCAACCTGCCCTGACCTTGGCATTTTCAGGTGGGCTACCGTGGGCACGGACAGGTCACAGTAAGGATCACCAACTCAACAAGTCATTCTTTCTAAGAAGTGACAGGGGATATCCGCAAAGATGATGCCATAGTTTTGGTCTCTTTGACTCTGCTCAAGGCAGCATAAATTTTACCACTGAATAAGTCAGCTCTTTCAAAAGGGTAATTGTTGTTCTTTTTCATGGATCTCCTTGAATGACACAAAAGTTCTGAGCCTGGAATGCCTCCTGAAAGTAACGACTGAAGAAACAGAATTAGCAACAGTATGGAAAGCATCAGAGAATATTCTTAATGTACGCCTGGTTAAGTCTTGTCCCTTTTAAATGGCAGTCTTCATACCTGAAAGTGAAAATCAGGGAGAAGAGCTATAATTTAGAGGTGTTTACTCTAGAAGATGGAAGTTGCACTACATCATCAATACCTCCTAGTTGACAATTCTCCCAGACAAGGTGACCAAGGAGTAAGCTCTCTTTCTCATGTAATACACCATAACCTATATGGCTTTTTAGGTTGGGGAATCATCTTGGAAGAACTACCCATCCCGCACCTTTCAGAGGTAGCAGAAAACACCAAGGAAGGATCCTGGAGAGTAGATATGGATCTGATACACAAGGATGGTTTTCTAAACTGCAGCTGAAGCCAGAGGAGTGCATTGCCAGATCTCCTCAGCTGGATCCATTATCCATTCATTTATTGGTAGGGCCATCTGGCCTTAATCCTTTGTCTCCAGGATATCCAACTTCTTGTGTACCTTTTCAAGAACTACAGCAACTGGAATGTGAAAGGCCAGAGCTAAGTGTCCAGCCGTCTTCTGGAAGACCTGACTGTCCTCAAAGAGCAGAATGCAACTAAGGAGTAATCCAGTGTAGTGGCTGCCAAAGGAAGACTCTTCTTTCACCTTGTTCTCCTCTTTTTCTGATGTAATTTGCAGATGAATCGATTCTGAGGACCCTCCAGAAGATGATGGCCTTTCAAATGCCTGTTTATGATCCTTGGAGACAGAAGAATGTAGAGACTAAGCTTTCCTGACCACCTTCCCTTTGGAGGAACATCCTTGAGAGGCTTCCTAAGAAGATGTCATATCGGAGCATTTTAGTCTTGTGGTCTCAGGTCTGGGAACGATACTCAGCGGCCGTGTCTACACTAGCACTTTTGTCGGTATAACTCATGTCGCTCAGGGGTTTGAAAAAACATGCCCCCTGAGCTACACCAACAGAAGTCCCAGTGTGGACAGCTCCCGCTGTCATAGCTACCGCCACTTGTGGAAGGGTGGTTTAATTATATCAGTGGGAGAGTTCTCTCCCATCGGCACAGAGTGGCTACACGAGAGATCTTACAGCAGCGCTTCTGCTTCGGTTCAGCTTGCAAGGTCTCTAATGTAGACATGGCCAGAGGCTCAAGGTGGAACAGATAGAGTTAACACATACTGCAAGAGACCATTCAAAGTGAAGCGAGCAGTTAACATCTCTACAGTCATAGGATGAAGGAGGGATAGTGGGTTACAGATTGCTGTAATTTATTACCAGTGTCTCTATTAAATCCATGATTTTTGGTGTCTAAGAGAGTTATGAATTTAGTTTCCCAGGCCTTCCAAATGCTTCAACAGATGCTTAACTTTAAGCATGTTCTGAAGTCCCACTACAGTCAATAGGATTTAGGCATATGCTTAAATGTTGTCATGAATAGGGCTGGACTGCTGAACCTGGACCAAAACAGAGGACAGAATACAGGATAAAATCTGTTCATCAAGGCACCATTCCTAGAGATTAAAGAAGAGCTGTGAGACGCTAACTGTCCTAGGATCAGCTAAGGCTCATAATGACCTCACACCCATAAATATGATTGGTTCATTTTCATAACTCATGGCTGTGATGTCACACCTATGATTATGCATCATTTTTGCCTGGAGTTCAGTGCATGTAAACTTTTTCAAGGGTGGAAGAGCAGGCAGACTTCTACACAAGAGGCCCTTGCACATGTCAGGGAGAGAGGAGCAGAATGAGAAGCAGTGGGTACCATTATCACACTTTAAAGAACAAAATGAGCTGAATCACTGGCAAATGGGATACCACAAAATGTCTAAAGGTTCATGTTTCTAAGGTGTGCGTAGTAATAGGACATAAAAATTGTTTGTAGAGAGAGGATTTTACAGCTGACAATGTCCTTTTTAGAACCAGAAAATCAGAATTAGGCAATAGAGTAAGCTAAGGGAGTTTATATAGCCATCATTACTGGAGATATTCAAAGCTATCACACCCATTTATCAGAGATGGTTTAGAGATAATGACATACGGCTTGCAATAATGCAGTGTGGGTTGAGAGGTAGACACTAAAATAATGTAATGCATTGCACTTTGATGCCATAGTCTGGTGATCTCAATATGCTTAACAAATAGCGATGAGTTTAGCCTCACAACATCGATGTGAAATAGCATTGCCACTTCCTTTCTGCAGCTGAGGCACAGAGAAACTTAAGGATTGCCTTGGTGGAGAGTTAGTGTGCACAGCAAGCTGGGGTGTAAACCTGCAGTGCAGCAGTGCGCTGTGCACTAACTGGCTGTATGGACTCTACTGCCGTGAACGAATAGTTTCCTAGTGTGCTTTGATCTACACCCTAGCCCCCGGTACAAATACCTGGCTGAGCACACTAGGGAAAAAGACCATACCCAAGTCAAGTCACTCCAGCCTAAGCGATCTCTGCAGGCCTACCAGCCTTTCTTTGCAAGAGGGGAAGAGCCACCTCAGATCCTTCCCTTGCCCTCCTCCAACTTCCCTGCTGCAAACTGCCACCATGAAGCTGCTACCCAACTGGGCTAGTTCCTGCAGCGTGGCCTAGATGATCCAACTGCGGTCCTTCCGACCCATAGCAGCTGTAACCATTTCACCTTTTCCTAGGCTAGAAACATTCTTGGGTTTGTTTGCTTTCCTAGCGTTGCCTGTGAGTAAGAGGGGAGCAATGAGTCAATGGAAGGTACAGCTTTGAGGAATATTTGTGCAGTGCTTTGAAAAAGTAAAGTACTGGGTCTTATCATGGTTTTTTATTATTATTATTAATAATTTAATAGTAGTATTACTGAATTCCCAGAGATTTAACCCAAGGAGAGTTGAACAGAAGATGTGTGGTATATATTAAGGACCTTACTGTATGTATTATCTCCTCTAGCTGCATGTGTGTTAATCTGCAGAGTGCTAAATAACTATAAGGGAAATTCTGCTAACACAGAGCGACAGTAAAGCCCCAGAGACTGGTAAAGAATAAATTAAGCATTTGTTCTTTTGATAGTGGAATTCTTAGCTGTGCATGTTGAGTCTGGTGCTTGGGAGGCACACAGACATTTTAGAGAAGATTAGTGTGGGAGAAGGTCAACAGTAGCCACTTGCCCATGGGGAAACAGGAGCATTACCAACATCATTAATGCCCATCTTGAACCTATGCAAGTCAGTACTGCCTCAAACGACTCTGATTCTGAAATAAACAATGTAGAATGGATGCCAGTGGAAGTCGGGGCCCCAACGTGCTAGATGCTGCACAAACGCAGAGCAGGAGACTGTCTCTTCCCTAAAAAGCTTACAATCTAAGCCAACAAAACAGAAAGGGTGAGATTGTCAAAGAAACATAGGAATTGCCATAGCACATGAGATCAGCTGCCCGTTATCTTGTCTGTGACAGTGGCCAGAATCAAATGCTTTAGAACGTACAAGAAACTCCACAGTGTCTCTAGTGGAAGTTTCTTCCCTAAACATAAGGGCTCATATCTCTTCCTTGATTTTTGTATTCTATCTGACGTAACAGCGGATGTTCTCCCTACGAATATAAACACCTAATCCTTTACTGAATCTTGTTAAGCTCTTGACAATAACACTGACACGATACAGATCACGTATTTCCTGTCTGCTGGATGGGGATTTTGGATTGTGCATTCCAAGACGGTGCTAAGGGGTCAAAGTCCCAGTTCCTCACATGTATATAGGCCCCTCACTCCTGTCGATTTCAATAGGTGTTAGGCACCTAAATGCCTTTGACCATCTGAATAGGGAGCTGAGCAGAGGAGTGCTACAGTTATGTAATAGTGTGCACTTCCAGTGCGTTGCCATTTTAGGACATGGAAAGATACAGGGTGAGACTTTCCAAGGTATTTACAGGCCTAAAGGTGCAGCAGGCACCTAGAGGGATTTCAGTGGGTGCTAGACACCTTAGTGCTTCTTTGGGCACCTAAACTTTGGAAATCTGGCCCTAAATTACTTAGGGGTACAAGTCCCATTGAAAAGTAATTAGGGGCTTTGGGGCTTTTGACCCCCCCACTAATAGTAAAGTGATGTTAAAATATTCTAAAAGCAGGGCAGTGCTCGCCAAGTGCCAGGAGAGCAAAAACAAAACCCGGAGGAGGGCCTTGCACAATCACCCACAGGTGTTGCTGCTGTTCCTGGAAAGACCCAAAAATGAAAAACAAAAATCAAGACACCAGAATGGAACAGTTGAGTGCACAATCCGCCAGGCAAAGCGCTGTGTGTTAGCAGATCGCCCTGTGCAGGGGAACTAATACACATTCCTAGGCTTCTATATACACACACACACACACACACACACACATCTTTTGGGGCTCAAATAATGGTCCTGATTTTGCCAGCAGAACTAAGGACTTTTGCCTGAGTCAGGACTGCAACATGTTACTCTAGCGCCTCACCTCCAGTGCGCGCTCCCTCTCGCTGGTGTGTTTCAAAGGAAAGGCACGGAGGGAGATTGCAACACTCTGCCTCTGATCCCACAGGGACGGCCAGTCTGCCTGCGCCTGGGAAACCTTCATGGAGAGAAAACGCAAGGTGTTTCACTACACCGGTTCTGGCAAAATGCAGCCTCCCTCGCAACGGGGGGGCTGACACAGCTCCGAGCTCTGACATAGCACAGGGGCAGCACCGCCCCCAGCAAAGCCCTGGCTGCTGGGGGTCAGCGAGCAGGACTTGTGCACAGCTGGTTTGCACAGAGCCCTCCTTTCCACGCATAAACCATCACACGACCGCAGATGCATTATCCTCTGGGCTCCCCCCACTTTTGCTGCCGCTAGTGCCGAGGGGACCGCGGCTGGAGATGGCTCTGGGGAGCAGAGCGATCCGGAGCGCAGGGGGCTGTCGGTGCACGGAACCCAACCGAGCGGCGTTGGCTTCCCTGCTGTGACCTTAGCAGGCGTGCGTGTGTACACAACAGGGACACCGAGCAGCCTCCTGCAACCCGGCTGCAAAACACCTTCCGAGACAAATGACAAACGCCCTTCTAGCCGGGCCCCCTGCCACGCACACTCAGCGCCTCTCCCACGCGTGCTCCCCGTGGGTGGGCGTCCCAGCCCTTCCGGCCCGGCCGTGGTTTAGCAAGCAGGCGGCTGGAGTAAGGGCAGCCCGAGCAGCACACCTCGCTAGCCGCTGCAGTGCCGCCTCCCTCCGCCCCGCACGGCCCGGCCCGGCTCCAGAGTCCAGCCCCGCACGCTGCTGCGCCGCCGGCAAACGCTCCTGGCGCACAGGGACCAGGCACCAGGCTGTGCCCAGCCCAGCTCGGAGAGCTCCGAGGGCTCCGTTTCTGGGGGTGCGGGTCGGGAGTGGCTCCGCTCCCCGCTAATTTTGCAGCGGATGCGCCTGTTTAAAAGGACCGCCTGAAACAGCCGCTCGGAGAGGTCCGCACGCATTGCCCGGGCAGCCCGGCAGAGCCCGGCGCACATCAAACACCAGGCGAGGTAGCACCTCTCCGGCTAGCCGGCCGGCAAAACCGGCCCCCGAGCGGCCGCGGCCGCCCAGGCAATCCCGTCTGGCTGCCAGCTTCGCCCAGCTCTCGCTGCCCCGGGCTGCTGCCAGGGACCGGGCTTCGGCGTGGTCGAGCTGTGCGAGTCTCAGCGGTTTAACAGCCGCACTGACAGGCAGAGCCGCTCGCTGCAGGGCAGGGCAGGGGCAGGGACAGGGGCAGGGCAGGGCGTCCCTCGGCCCAGCAGAAGTTGCTCCACTCAAAGCCCACCTGGACTCGCTCAGGCGCCGGGACCCACGGCGCTGCCACCCCACTGCGCCCCGCGCCCGGCGCCCCGCCACGGCCGGAGCCTGCACTGGGCTCCCCGCTCCCAGCCCGAGCCGGAGATGCGCGGGGGCAGCGCGGACACGCTGCCGGGCGGTTCGCAGGGTGCCCAGCTCGGTGAACGAGACACAGCCCCCGCGCCGCCCTGCGCCCCGCGCCCACCGCCCGCGCGCTCCAGGTGCTGCGTTCCCGGAGCTCGCAGCAGACACCGGCTTGTCCGGCAGCCTCCTGCCGCTGCTCCGGGGCTCGGCGTGGGTCAGAGCACGGCGCGGTGCAGGGAGATCCGTGAAGCTACGGCCGGGCAGCAGGGCCGCCTTCCCCCCGGAGCGGGAGCGGGAGGAATGGAAGGGGCCCGCCGCCATCAGCAGCAGGGGACGGCCGGGGAGTGATTCAGCGGGAGGGGAAAGGCTTTGATGCTGCGGTTGCCAGCTGCTGTTCCCCCGCCCTGTCTCACACACACACACACACACACCTTCCCCGCCTCGCTGCAAGGCGCTGTAACCTTGGCACCACCATGGGGACATCCCCGCGGGCGAGCGGGCGGGCCCCGGTGGGGCTAACGCCCTTTTCCTGCCCCTCCGCGGGTGGCTCGGCGGCAGAGCTGGGCCGGGGAGCGGAAGACCAACCTCCCCCCCCCCCCGCCGGCTCCCGCCCTCCCCGCCTCCCTCCTGCTGCCGTGTTGCGGGCGAGGCTGCTCACCATCCCTGCGCCGCGGCTGCCACGCGGCCCCCGGGGGCCGGGGCCGGGGCCGGAGCCAGAACCAGGGATGCTGCTGAGCAGCGGGAGGTCACCGCCCCCTCCCCTGCGGGCCACGGCGCCTCCCGCCCGCGCCCGGCTTCTCCCTCCTCGCCCCTCTTCCAGCCGCCACCGCCGCAGGAGCCGGGCGGTTGCCATCAATTATTAATCGCCTCCCAGCGGCGGCAATAAGGGGGAGGCGGCGGGGAGGGCGGGCAGGAGCGGCGGCGGCAGGAGGAGGAGGAGGAGGAGGAGGGGAGCGGGTGCGAGAGCTGCGCCTGGCTCACTGAGGCCGGCGGCTGCCTGCCGAGCGGAGCGGAGCCGGAGCGCGGCGGCGCCTTTGGAGAGCTCCCCGTGCCCCGCGCCCCCATGGCCCCGCGGCGCGCGGCGGCCGCCTCGCCGGGAAGGGCCGCCGCCCAGGCGGACACAGGAGGATGAGGCGGAGGGCGGCGGCGGCGGCGCGGCAGGCGGGGGCAGGCCGGAGGCGGCGGCGGCGGCGGCGGCGCGGCGGAGGATGAAGTGGAGTGCCCGCGGAGCCTGCGCCGCGCTCTCCAGCTGCCTCCTGCTGGCCTGCGCGCTCAGCGCCGCCGCCGTGGGCATCAAGTGCTTCTCGCTGGGCTCGGAGCTGAAGGGCGAGCCCTTCCGCCTGGGCACGGCCGCCGGCGCCTTCTACTCCGGGCTGCTGCTGGCCGCCGGCCTCTCGCTGCTGGGCTCGGCGCTGCTCTGCTGCCGCCCGCCGGCCGACGAGGCGGCGGCGGCGGGCGGCCCCGGGGCGCCCCCGGGGGGCCGGCAGAACTTCCTGCTGCTGGGCGTGCTGGTCTTCCTGCTGGGCGTGCTGAGCGCCTTCGCCGGGGCCGTCATCGACGGCGACACGGTGGCGCTGGTGGAGAGGAAGTACTCGCACCACTGCGGCGGCGGCGGCGGGCCGCGCGGGGCGGCGGCGGGCGCGGCGCTGCGCTGCCAGAAGCTGCGCGACTACCAGCGCGGCCTGGTGCTCTCCACCGTCTTCAACGCGCTGGAGTGCCTGCTGGGCCTGCTCAGCCTGCTGCTGCTCCGCAACTACAAGGCGGCCCAGCAGCGCGGCCGGCGCCGGCGAAGGCGAAGGCGGCAGCAGCAGCAGCCGCGGCCGGCGCTGGGCGGCCGGCGGCGCGGAGGAGGGGGCGGCCGGCGGGCGCAGCAGCAGCGGCGGAGCCAGGGCTCCCTCTTCTCCTGCGAGGAGCCCGAGCGCTCCCCCGCCGACGGCCCGCACTGCCAGCCCGTCTCCTACATCAACGTCGGCGTCTTCCACCTCTTCGACGAGGCCGGCGTGGAGGTGCACGGCGGCGGGCACCCCTCGCTGGAGCTGCCCGGCTACTCGCCGCGGGACCCCGAGCTCAGCCCCTCCTACCCCTACTGCTACCCGCTGCCCCACGAGCAGCCGCCCGCCTACGAGGAGATCTACCCGGGCCAGCCCTGCCGCGCCGACGGCAGCTAGGGGCCGGCCCCCGGGGACCGCACCGCCCCGCACCGCCCTGACACTCAGCCGCTGCCTTTGCGAGTGACCCGGCCGGGCGCGGGGGGCCGAGCCGGGGCGGCCGAGCGGAGAACCAGCCCCTCTGCTCACCGCGCTACACCGGGCAAGAAGCGCCAGCTCCGCTGCGCTCCCCGCTGGCACCGGCCGGGGCTGGGCAGAGGCGACGCTCCCCGCCGAAGATCAGCCTGAGTCTGGCCCCGGCTCCGGCGCTGTGAGAGCCAGGTAGCGGAGAAGGCTGGGAATGCCGAGCGGTCCCCGCGGACACTTTTCTGATCACGGTTCTGTCTGATGGAGTCTCTCATCTGTCTGTCTGTTCAATATCCAGGGTGCGTTTTAAAAGGCTGGACAAGAAACGCTGAGGCGTTGGTTCCTCCCGTCATGATTTCTCTCGGGCCGAGTAGGTTTTTTTTGTTGGTGGTGGGTTTTTTTGTTTTTTTTTTAAAGTGAATCATCAGTCTTTTCTTCAGCTTTAACAGTACAAAATTATACCATTTACGATAACCAGCCCCTGTCAGGAAAAAAGTGTAATGAAGCTTCTTTACCTCTCAAACAGATAAATTTTTAACAACGAAAAGACGTTCCTGTAATGTTTACTGGAGGTGTTTGGGGAAATTCTTATGTTTACAGTTTCTTGAAGATTTAAGTTCTATTTAAAATTTAGTAAGAGTTAAAAGCTAGGTGGGGTCCGGTAGGATGCACATTAAAAAAACCCTGCACTTTCAAAGAAAGAAGGATAAGTCAACAGCAACATTTTTGTACACGAATGTGCCTGCCTTTGTTGATAACTTCTTACTGTAAAAGCTTTCGAAAGTCTATAGTGAAAGCGTCTGGTAAATTAATTGAACTTAAAGTTAACAACCAGTTCCTTTACTAAAATAACTGAGATGTTATTAGGATATAGCAATTAAAAGGAAGTCCAAATGTCACATACATTCCTTTTTGTAAACAGGTTTTGTGTGTTTAATGCCAGGCAGGGCTCATTTTTCTTTAACACAAGTAAACAGTTTAATTTTGTACAACTACATAGTTTCTCTTGTAAAGAATTTCATCTTATTGTTATCAATTCGTCAATCCAGTAAGCTTGAATATTAAAGTTTATTTTAAAATATATACTTTAAACAGCCTTAATTGATGTAATGGTCACAGTTCTAAAGGAAAAGTTGTACAAACACACCTTCCAAACATGTTTTCAGAACCATTCTTAAAATTCCCATTAAACCAGGAAAATTTAAAAGTTGAAGGTTTATCTTAATGCACAGAGAGCAAAGGAAAATATCAGATTGTATTTGTTAACTTCTGTAAATTAGACACATTAAAAAGGATTCCAGCTAAAAGCAAGAAACTATTAAACCAGATTTTGCAGCCTGCTGTAGAATGTCAGTGTATAAGATAGCATGAGAAAGTAGTAATTAAGGGAAACAGCTATGGTGTATTTTTGTGCTGCACAGAAAAGATGAAGGCTTTAAGCAATGTTGCCCAAAGAGCAAAAAAGCCACACTTCAGCTTATAGTGTTCCACCTCTTTTTTCCAATCAGCATATATTAAAATGGAATCATAAAAATAAGACCCCTTCTGTTAAACCTCATTTTGGAACCTACTGTGTAATGTCAGTATATCAGAAAACAGGAGGAAGAGGCAGTAATGGGGAAAACAGAATTCTGGCATATTTTTATAGTGGACAGAAAATTGTTTTTAAATTTTAAGGAGCCGAGAGAAAAGTAATTTACAGCCTTAGAATCAGAGAACATTTTAGCCTAAAAAATGTCAATGCCTCTGCACTATTTTGTTTTCTAAAGTGTTTTGATTTGCACACTTTGTATAGCCTAAAATGCAGAATGCCTTAGAAGACTTTTTAAAACAACAAACTATATCTATGAAACTCATAACAAATCTTTAATCTATATATGGGATCAAATGCAGCTATTCCAAGTTGGCCAAGTAGTTCCAAATTGTGGAAGTCTAGTGATACAGTACCGTTCATTTGGCTGAAATTTTACCCATGGAAAAGGCCAGCACAAAGCCGCATTTATGTCCTACCTAAGTCTTGAAAACAGGCTTTATGCTGGCTCTTGCACAGGGGACATATATCACCCCCTTAAAACTCAATCCTGTAGTCCTTACATACAGTGCTTATTTAGGGGGAAAAATCATATTTTATATAATAGAGAGAGTCAAGGTTGGGGGGTTGTTTTGTTTCTTTTTACAAAATAGGTAACTGAAGTAAGGATGCTAAGTCCTTATTTAGGCTCTTGAATAAGTTACTTGATTAGCAGAAATGCAGAGCACCCAGCAATTCACTGAATTTAAAGGGGAATTGCTGGGTGCTGAGTACTTTTAAAAGTTAGGCCACTAATTGAAGTGTCTAAATAAGGATTTAGAAGGCTAAGAACAGGTGTCTATTTTTAAAATCTCGGCTATACATATTATAGTCAATGGAATTTTTTAAAAATTTTATTAAAGAAATTGATTTTTAACAGGAAATACCAATATTTTAGGGATCATAAATTAGATGAGTCTGAAACTTCAGTTGTTCCAAAGATCAGTGCTCAGGGAAATAAATGGAAAGTTAAGAAAGCTACCTATTACTACATTCAAGTTGAAATATAAAATAACTTTAAACTCAACATTTTAAAAGATTGTTAAACTCATGGTACTTTTTTGTTGTGTTATTTAAATATCGTTTGTGGATCAGTTAATTCCTGAATTCATATCTTTCTTCACTTGGGCTTTTCCCCCCTACTAATAGTTTAATTAAATGATGGAAAACATGCCGGAAAACAGTCTAAATCTAACTACCACTGAAGCTAATGGGAGTTTTGCCATTGACTTCAATGGGAGTAGGCATCAGCACAAATGATATGTAATAGCTACTATACATAATACATATGTAAAACAATATATTGGTCTTCTGGCACAACAAATAAGATGCAGCATGATATATTAGCTCTCAGATATGTATTATTTGTATGAACAGAAGTTCTGAAGAAGGTAACATTGTGTCACACACTTTTTTTGCACACAAAATTAGGCAGGCAAATTGACCAAACAAGCCATGTTTTCTTAAAGATGGTATACAATGTTTCAGGTATCAGGTGACTAACTTTTATGGTAAAAAGCAAATGTACTTATTTCTCAGTGAGAAGAAATTTATAAATACAAAGTACAAGAAGCTTCACAAGCGTGATCCAAGTGTCCTGGAGCCATTTTTAGTAAATTTGGCAATCATTACTATATATATTGAGCAATAATGTTAGAGTGTATATAGTGTATATGCTCAAATTGAAAATAGGCTGGTGTAGTATTAGAATTTTAGGTTAATTATGTTCGAGGGGTCATGCTACCCAATCTTTTTAATATTATATCTCATGTGTCATGTGATTAACAGAGTAAATGCAAATGCAAATTTGATATAGGTCACTGAGGATTTTTAACTGCCTTGCAGGATTTTATTCCATAAACATAATAAAACAAGGGGAAAAACAACAAATATGTGTAGCGTGTGTATCCATACACACTCACTCATTTAGATCCCAGTCTTGCTTTAATTGAAGTCAATGGCAACATTCCTATTGGGCATGATCATCCACTGCTTTGCGCTTTGTTTCGTCATATCTGTGCAAAAGGAGTATAAAGTGGGTGCAAATGCTACTGATGTTGCAGCATTTTGCCTCCATTTTCCAATCCCTTTTCACAAGTATAAATGAGCGAACAAGACAATGCAGAATCAGGCCCACCGTTTTTGGCCAGAGCAGAATTGGGCCTCTGTGAAAAGAAAATGCCACCAGCCTATTAGCAGTTCAGATGAATGATTTTTACACACTCCAACATTCTTGCTTAATTAAGTTACTACATTTTGCATTGTAATTGACAGACAGAATAAATGTAAATTTAAAAAGAAAAAGAGCATTTGATGCTAAAAGAAAATTGTATTAAACTAGTAAAGTTCGTACTCTAAGTTTGATTTCACTATAGGACTTCTTTGGTTCACCAAAAAGCACTATGGTGGCTGGTATAACTTAGATATATTTCAAATGTAATGTTTAATCATCAGAAAAGGTTTCTAAAAAAGTTAATGTGAGGAGGGCAATCTGCTTCTGCATTTGGACTTAGTACATATGAAAACCTTTTCTTCATTTTGCCATTTAATCTGAGATTGATCCTCACCAAAATGTCAATAATTGATATTGTAATTTTAGGATCAATAAAATATGTTTTAAAGCACAGCATATCCTATAAGAAAAGTCTAATGCTCTTCATTTCATCTTTCCTTCTTGTCTCATAGTGATACCTAACACTGCTACTCAAAAGAAGATTTAGTTGCTATTTCCATTACAAAACATGTTTTCAGGGATTTATAATAAGCGTAAGGTGGAAAACTGGCATTAAATTTGTAAGCCCTGCTGTAAACTAAAATCTACTTACGTGAGTTAAGCCATTTTTTTAGTTATAGAGCATTCAGATGTTTTGGGATTCCTTTTTAGTTATTTAAATATCCAATGTGTTAATTTTTAAAAAATGTATATAATGAAATTCTTCAAGCACAATAGAGGTCACTCCCCTTAATACAGCCTCATAACTATTTTTACATTTAGTAAAAGAGAATAAGGTTGAATTCTTACTGTAAACTGAGATGATGGTTTTTCTATGATGGATCTTGAAACTGACACTCAGTAAAAAGGATCCAGACGCAGAAATTGAAAGCACACTTGTTGCTCTTGGGCTCAAGCTGAAGACCAGATAAAAGTTTTTGCACTTCACCAGCAGAACTGATTTTGCAAGAAATCCCAGATCAACAGATTTACAAAGATCCTGATACTAACATTGAAACTAACTCTGAGACTTGACTTCTGATCGTTGTTGAGAAATAACAGCATGGCATGTTGCCATCTGAAGGGAACAGAAAAGGGTTTCTGCCAACACTGTGGAATTAGATTATTTCATTTAAAAGAGTTGGACTAGAAGGGTGTCTTCCCCTTCTACATCACCAAGAAATCCTGGACCATTACCCTGTGTTGCCAAGAGATACCGTTTGCACTAAGATTTATCCTGAACATTGCTTTAGTTTATACTGATTTCATGTCTCTATACATACATATTGCTGTGACTTGCCCATGAGACAGCATATATTTGATACCATCCATGACATTTATATGCTTGCATCTGGTATACAGATAGATTGAACTGGCCAAGTTTCTGGACCACCTGCTATTATGCCATGATGGTTTGGTTTTGTGCATCTGTTAAGTGGTGGTGTGCCAGGAGATAGCACCGCAATTTAGGTCAAATCCTGGCCTTTTTTTTAAATATAACAGTAAGAAGAGTGTTATCCCCTTAGTGCCAAGGTTCTACACTTAACCCATCGATCTCGAGGATAGGGCTGAGACCATGGGAGCCCATTACTCTTTCAGCAACAGCAGCAAAATAAAAAAAACACTAACGTAACAATGTGTCAGATCCAAAAAGCACTTCATTAGAGGGAATGTGGGCCTGACCAGGGTGACAATGGCTTTGGCAAGGCATCTATGCTCCAAAGGAAAATGGAGATTTTCTTCCACAATATTTTCCTGAGAGCTGCTGGAAATATGTGAGGAAAGTTAGCCGCATAAGGGGATTTCATTTCACCATCACAGTCTACAGCTGAGAGACGTGGGTGACCTACAAAAACACCTGAAAAACCTGGAACACCAACACCAGCACTTTCTCTGGAAAATCTTCAACATACAGTGGGAGGATCGCCGTACTAATGTTAGTGTCCTCACAGAGGCCAACATCTTCAGTGTCGAGGCCCTGATTATCCAGCACCAGCTGAGGTGGAGCGGGCACTGTGTGTGCATGTCTGATGCATGCCTATCAAAACAATTGCTGTACGCTCCATTCACCAAAGGAGAAAGGAAACAGGGAGGCCAAAAGAAATGCTTCAAAGACACCCTCAAGACCAACATCAAGAGATGTAGCATCGACACCATACACTGGGAGACAGTATCCCAAGATAGAGCTAATTGGCAAAGACTTATCAGGGAAGGAATGACCACTTTTGATGAAAATCGTTTTGGCCTGGTTGCAGAAAAACACCAGAAAAGAAAAGACAGACAACTGTCATGCAACAGTTATGGCCCACCGCCTGCAACGTCTACCAACAAGTCTGTGGATCAAGGATCAGACTCCTCAGTCACCAAAGGACCCATATAAAATAAAACCTGTGAAAGAGATCATCCTCGACTCCGAGGGATTGCCAACTACGTCATGTGATACCAGAACTGGTCTTCTGATGTACAGTGTATTCAAAACTTCATCCGATGTCTGATAACTTGCAATCTTTTCCTGGCAGATATATTCATGCATGCACTTACAAAAAAGACAACCAACCAACTATATTCAGGGCCCAACTACAGTACTCTTATATGGAGTACTCATTGTTCCAGGTGATCTCCCTATGAAATCAACCCAGCTATTCAAAGAGTAAGGTATTACCAAACATGAGCACGAGTATCCCAATCTGGCCCATAGCAAAAGAGGGGCTGCAAGCTCTATTGTCATCTCTGACCATGCTCTTGTTTCCTACAGGGAAACCAGGCTATTTGTAAGAGGCATCAGCGGAATATTGCCTCAAGATCACTTTAGGCTCAATGATGGGCCTAACAGTGCACCCAGTGCAGGGGAATAAGGGGGTACCAGGAATCCTCTTCTTCCCTGAACGGGCTATCCACATGCTCCCCACACGCACAGAGGAGTTGGAGCCACAGTGATGCTTATTCCCCATCTGGGCAATCTAAAGCAAGGACTGGGCAGAGGTTTGGCTCCACTCCCCGCAATGCATTTGAATCAGTGTGGGGAAAGGGGAATAAATTGTATAAAGAAAAGGGCTCATGCAGCTAACTTCTCCGCAGGGCAATCAGGGACAGAATCATGAAAGAGTCACAACTCAGTCTCTATCCTCCTCTGGGGGCAGCACTGCTCTGTGCCATCCCTTAACATGGGCTGGATTGCAAGTTGACTGTCTTGCCCTTGGTAACGTGTAACGAGTTCAAGGCCAGAAGTAACTAGAGTCTTCAAAATGATTGATAAGGTCTGCAGTTCTCTGGATGAATGATGCTTCTCTGGCAGAAATTTCTCAGTTGACTGTTGGTAGATAAAAGAAAGCTCCTCTGACATGCAATTAATGGCATGCCACTTCCAAAGAAGCTCATCTTAAAAGAAAAATAGGAATAACCCAAGACTACTAGCAGTGACAGTTAAAATCCGAAGTGAAGTAAATCCAGCTGAGAGCCACACAACAGAGATATTTGACCATTTTCTCTTTTTTCATCCATAACAGTCATTTCAACTTGTTCATGTTTTCAATGCTAGCCCTCAAAGAGTGCAAAAGTTGGTAGAAATAACACCAGCAAAGCGCTAGGTAAAGAAAAACTGGTTTTTACATTTCTGCTCTCAACAAGAGTGGAGAATATTCTAGCCTGGAAGCTTAGTAAGCAAAGCAGAAATGATTAATTATTCTAATTAGGGCTCTAAATGGGGGAAAGCCAGTTCCCTGAGCAAATGCACGCTGAATTTCCTCATTTATGAGCAACTGTATTGCTCAGAGGAAGAGGTCATCGAAGTGCATCTCCAAAACAAACATTTACTGACTTTAATTTAAAAACATATTCAGCCCCTCAAAACTGAAATAACTAATGCTGAGATACAAGATGCTGTTTAGCCCCGACCAACAGGGAAACAGCTGAACTGATCCAGGCTGTTTCTCTATGGAACTCTTCTATAAAGCCCAGTTCATGAGCAACGATAACCTTTATGTCAGAAGTGTACAACTGAGTCCTGTGAGATGGTGAGCTGGCTGATACCAGTTGCCCTTTTTCTGACTCCTGTGATGAGAAAGACTCTTTCTTTGTACAGGATTTATTCTTATCCCAGTAGCCTAATAATGAATCACTATGCTAAATTTGGCTCATGTTTTATAATGGATGCAAATGATGCAATAGTCATAAATTGGAGAAATATTGACTCATCTCTAAATGACTGAGCACAAGAAGCAGGAATGCTTTGATGAGGGTGAAATTAACTTGCTCCTTAAACAGCTAATATTGAAGTTAATGAACTACATGGTTTCCATTTCTTAATGAAAATGAAAAAAATTAAGGTTACTTACCTTGAACTGCAGCTCTTCAAAGATGAGTGTCTGTACATTCACACCACTGGAAGATGCATCGGTGGCAAGAACACAGTGAAGAAGTGTGAAATCCCTGAATATGGAAGATCCTTTCCTTCCTTTCTTCCCAGGAGAACCACTAATCTCAGTTGAAGGGAAGGAAGGGAGAACCTTGCACATTCCAACACTTAACAATCTTATGGTGCACCCTTGAGCATAATCTCTAGAGTTTAAACTCAGGTGGTTCACACATTCCTAAAAAGGCAGGTCACTTTGGCCCCAACAACGGTGTTACTTGGTCTTACCAGAACAAGTGAGCAGGATGCCTGGACAGTCCCAGAAGATGATGCCTTGAATGGGCTGAAGACACCAAGAACCAGATGAAAGAAGGCAGCTTCCCAGGTTTCCCTGCAGGTGTGATCTCACTTCTGGAGGGCCTTCACCTGTCAGGACAGCATAGGAAATAAGGCAGAGTCAATACCTGTGGGGAGATAATGATTCCATGGTAAGGGTTTCAGGATTTGGTGGGGCCAGGGTTTAAAGGTTTGGAAAATTCCAAACTTCTGACTCGTAATGGTTTAATTCAGCTGAATCCAAGGGCCTAAACCTTTTTTCAGGCATCCCTAATCTCACATAAAAATACCACCATAAATTGCAGCAACCCCAAGGAATTTAGGCCTCACGTGCCGGATTGTGTGTGTGTAGTAATTTGCTGATGGTTTATGCTAATATGGTGGGACAGACTTGAAGCTCTGCTCACCCCCCACTCAGATACTCTACCATGGAGTTGCAGATGCAGAGCACCCAATTACTGCTGCACAGGGATATAGCCCAAGTCACAATCCAGTGAGGCTTCTTGTGTAGTAAGAGTGGCAGAACCCGGCTCTGAGATATTAGGTACCATACTTGCTTTTAAAATGGAACACGAGATGTAAACTCCATTCTGTTATGATGCATTTTCAGAGAAAGTGTATTAGGTGAACAGCTACACTAATTTCAGATCAAGAGGAAATCAGTGATTTGCTAATGACACCTTAAAAATCAAATGATGGGGAAGATGTACATAAATTAAAATAAAATATTATAAACCTCACATCAAAATCACAAGGCAACATTTACACTAGGAGTCAGTTGTCTCAGAGGTTAGTGGTCTGCCAATCCCTGAGGGCCCTTAAATATAAAAAGATAAATGCATTTAGTACCTGCAATTAGCTTGTCATAGAAGGGCCACATTTTGTCATTATTGCTGTCTGTGAATGAAAGCTTTTCCATCAAGAAAGCGTTGGCCATTTTAGAAAGCCAGTACTCATGGGGCAGACAGGTCATCCTTTTCCATTTTCTCAGAATGACCCTCTTACCAGAGAGCAGTAAGAGATCCATTTAGAGGCAAATGGAGTGAGATTAAGCCTGTGATCTTCAAAACAGAATATAAAATTCAGTTGATGGGTCAATTAAAGGAACATCAAAGAGAGAGAAAGAACCCTGCAGGGTTTGATTCATGGAGATTTCATGAACTTCACCATAAACTCCTTCACAGTTGTCATCAGTAGGCAAACTCCTGTAAATTCACCTAAAGCCTGAGATGAACATCCAGATGGAACATTCACACTCCTCAGTCCACTGCTGCTCCCCATTTCTTCTCAAGAACCAGGGACCTTAGCCCCTGCTCATTTAAGAACCCCCATCGCTGCAGAAGGAAAAACAGCTTCTGTCTGATGAAAGTCACTGCTAGACTGAGATACAGGCAGATAGCACTACATGAGCCATAGCAACCAAGTGTAGTTAAGGGGCTTCAGTTCCCTGGTGCATGGTTGCTAAAGAGCTCCTGAGGTTTCTCAGGATACCATGATAGGGATAAGGAGACCCTACCTACCTCTCCCTGTGTGGAACAGTGGCTGCAGCCAGAGAGGGAATATTTCCTCTCTTATGCTCCTCAATGGAGGCTCAGGCTGCTCTTGCCTCCTGAAGACCCTGATGGATTAGAAGGTGATGGCCCTCACTTAACACCCACCCCAAACCAATAGGACGAGGGAGCCTCTGAACTTCCTTTAGCACTGGTTAGTTAGGCGATCTCTAGGAGTTGCAGGGGCTTCTGGGAGGGAAGGGGTACCTGAGATGCACACTGTGGTTATGGCATTATACCAGGCACAACCAACCTTTGTGTATCAGGGATGATATATGCAGTCACATTAGAACCTCAGCTTCATCCTGTTAGAGGTCTGTTTCAAGGCTCTACTCAAACCATATATATTGTCCTCATGTTCAAGATTGAATCAATACTTCTGCACGGATCAGTCCAAACTTCCTCCACCTTACACGAGACAGGTTTGCAACATTTCCCCAAATCAGACATCAAAAATAAGTCCTGTTCTCTTAGGCCTTGTCCACACCTGACTGAGAAATGTTCCACCAATCGCCAAGCATGAGGTATAGCTTCTCCAGTGGTAGCCATAGTAAGGATGCTAGCAGTCAAGGTTTCGTACCCCCATTTCTAGACCTGTTTTGAGCAGGATTAGCTAAAACAGTGGTCAAAACCCTTGCCGAGTCTGCATAAGCACTTCTGCCATTGTGCGTAGACACAGCCTTGAAGTCCTGCTTATTACGGACTTTCAGGTATCCAACAAAACTGGGAGGATGCTATTCTGGAACAATCTCTAAAGGCAAGGAGTAGGCCCATTCCCAGCCAAAATAGAAGAGAATGGAGAAAACCGTGTGGAAACTTTGAAAGAAACTGGGGCTGAGGCTCCTCCCGCAGAACAATTTGGGAAAGACAGTGCATTTCCTGGATTGTTTTTTCAAGGAGCCCATGGGAGTTAGGGCACACAAATCCCATTGAAACTCAGTTCTCAGTTCCTTAGGCTCCTTGGAAATTCCACCCTAAAACTTTTTTTTTTAAATTTCAAGTCAAACGTTAACCCCCTGGTGTTTATCTGTCTTACTGAATAACGTGCCTCTTTGTAAAATTTTCCTCCTGTAAAATGTAGCGAAACAAAGCCACAGGACCTTAAACACACACAAAGCTTCCCATCAGTTCCACCTTGGAACATCCCAAGATGATGTTCAAAAAGCAAGCATCACTGTAAAGAGCTCCACAAAAAAACAGCTCAGACACAGCTAGTATGCACCCGTATGCCATACTAGCGCTTCTCTGCAGCTACCTTCTTATTCTCCAGAATCTCAAGTATTCATTTAAAAGAAATTAATGAAAACCACAAAAATGTGAACCAAGTAACTAAAGCAGAGACAAGTCTGCACAGAGTCCGGAACAATAGCTCAGAGAGATATAAACGTTCCCCCATCTGACTGAGGGGTTAACTCAGATGCCCAGTGATGAGAAATTAAAGCATCACTGTTAACTACTTCATCCCTCAGGTAAGAAAAGAGAGGGAAAGGCATATATAAGCACAATTTACAGAGTGATCTCATTTCTGTACCCCAAGGGGGCTGTGTTTGGAAGCTATCACCACTTATCCCCACCCCAACCTCCAATCAAGAACCAAGGAGCCACAGAGATCATGTGCATATTCAGGCCCCACCGAGAGAGAGAGATGCTCAAAGAGCCCACTGAAGACAAGCAGCAACATCATGAACATATTTACAATCTACTGTCATTCTGGCGAGTCACACAAGAGGAGCTTATTTGGTGGGCCGAGCTCAGAAGAACGCCACCATCTTTTTACCTCCCCTCCTGCAACCTGACCCCTGCATAAAACCCAAGCACAGTATCACTTCCCGGCCCCGGGCCTATGGAGTTCCCATTCCCACATCCCAGCCAGAGCCAGGTCACTCAGACCCCTTTCTTACACAATCCTGGCACCAAAGGTTCCCTGCTAGACACAATCGAAGGCTGGGTTGGGTGTGCTTTTAGGTAGCATTTTCATTTCCATCTTAAAAAAAAAAAAAAAAAAAAAAAAAGTCTCTTGGAAAAAATGCTGCCAAGCAGCCCTGGTGCTCTGCTTTCCCTGGCAGAGACACTGGTTTCCATGGCTGCCCACCCTCTTCATTCCTACACAGTTTTGAGTGTTAGTTTTTCAGGGCAGAGCCTTGCATTGATACCAGTATGTGAAGCACCTGAGCACCGAGCTGGGGCCATACAAACCTATAGCCATTGCAACTGTCTGTGTCTCCACTGATTTTCTTCTTCTGTTCCTTGCCAGCTTCCACTCCAAGCTTTTCATTCCTTCTGATTCTCTCCCTGTCTACTGCAAGGTTAGTTTTCCCTCTGACAATTTCCTGCCCTTCTGTGGCTTTTCTCTCTGTCCCTTCTCTCCCCCATCCTGTTCTGCCCTATTACAACCCCTTCCCTCAGCCTGACTTGAGTTACCTCCTCCTTCCCCTGGGTCTCTGACTGGGCTCATCCAAGTCTCTGTTCCCCATTCCAGTCTAATTCCCTCTCTTTCCTTGACTCTCTTCCTACTTAACTGCCAACTCCACCTGCCAACTGCCGCCAACTGCCAACTCCACCTGCCAACTGCCGCCAACTGCCTCCATTCTGCTTCAGGGAGCTCTCCCCCTCCCCCACCACCTTCTCCCTTGCAGTTGCTCTCTCCCTCCTAATCCCCTTCCCTGCTCTAGGGGAATTTCTGTCATCCTCTCACACCGAGGGTCTCTCTCTTATCTTCATATTCAGGTCTCTCTTTCCCTATTTCCCCTCAGCGGGATCTCTCCTTCCTCCTTGGGAATCTCTCTTCCCACTGTCTTCTCCGCCCAGTAAGGACTCCGTTTCCTGGGTTCCCCTCCCCAGAATCTCAAACACTCTTAAAAGGGGAAGGTCCAGTGGTTGGCACACTAGACAAGGATTTGGGAAACCCAGGTTCAGTTCCCTGCTCTTCCACAGACTTCCTGTGTGACCTTGGGCACGTCCTTTAGCCTCTATGTGTCTCAGTCCCTCAGCTGTGCAATGGGGATACCAGCATTGCCCTACCTCACACGTGTGTTGGAAGGACAAACGCATTAAAGATTATGAAGCGCTTTGAGATCTGCTGATGAAAAGCACTACATCAGAGCTAGGTATTAGTGTTAGGAGACTCCTCACATAATCAGGGCCTTTTGTTCTCCCTCAAGGGGTCTTTTATCCAGCTCCCTTTCTGCCTGCTGTTGTTGTGTTGAGTTGTGTTATTCTTCCCTTGTCTTCCTTGTTTTTGGGTGGGAGGTTCCCTCCTGATTAGTAGGGGTCACAGTCCCATCAATTCTCACAGTTTTACTGCCAGTCACAACAGTTGGTGTTCAAGTGTCACGTGAGGGCATGAGTCCCAGCTTCCAGCTCATCAATTTTCCCTTATTCAGAGTGACCACCCCCTCCCACTGCTTTAAATGGGGCTAAAGACAAGCCTCCCACCATTTCCTACAGTCATCACCTCCTGCTGTTTCCAATCAGACTAAAGCCAGGCCATCCCTAAGGAAGATGGCTGCCACTCTATGGTGAATGGATGGACAGGAAACTCGGAAGAGGCAGGACTAATGTGGGGAGCAGGAGAGAGGCTGGGAGTGCCAGGGACGGTGAAGACAGGAAAGAGGCTGAAGGAGTTACATGGAATAGGGGGCACTGGGGAAAACATGCAAGAAGAATGAGGGGGAAAATGAGAGACAAGGTATGGGCAGGTGAATGCAGCAGAGAGGTGAGTGTTTACAGCTCCCTTCCCAGGGATCCAATAGTTGGCACTCCATGGCTCTGACAGCAACAGGAAAGGGAAGCAAGAGGTCACCCTTAGGGCCCGGGTTAGTCTACTTTATAGTGGATTTAGGACAGAGAGTGGAGAATAAGAACAAAAGAGAAGGGGCATCCCCTGTCAAGGGCCTGGGCCACTGAAGGGTGAGGGCAATTTATACCAGCCCATTCACACAAACTGCCAGTCCCTTAAAAGCAGGTTTTGGCTACTGGAAGCATTGTCAGCAACACCCTCACAGCTTCCGTCTGGGCCACCCCCAGTCCCAGGCAGGGTGGGGCAAGGGAACAGCAGTGGGAGGAAATGAGTCACAGGGGTCCATGGATTGAGCAGAGTCCCACCAGTCACCGAAGTGGCAGGAAGTAGGTGAGCTGACCAACTCCACTCAGCCCATTTGGCATTCCCTGGCAGTCGGGTGAGGCTCACATATATGCAGGACCAACAGCCAGCGGTAAGTGGCAGTGAAAAGGCCCAACCTTTGAAGGGGATTCGCAAGGATACAACTAGGATCTCCCTGCTCATCTGCTGCTGCTTGATGCCTAGGGCAGTTCAGCAGTTGCTAGGACAGGGACATGTCGCTGTTGCCCCCTATGCGGTGGACACTAACTCCTCCGAGTTCTCAGAAGGTAAGTTTCCCATGCACGGAGCCCAGCCAGTCCTGGCTGCCTCACAGAGCAGTCAAGTTCCCCTCAAGCCTCCCTCCTCAGAGATGGAGGCTCTTGTGGGAATGGGAAGGGGCTGCGGTCTATCAGCACATCGCTGTCCTGGGATACTGCACAGCACCAAGGAGGTATGAGCCCATAGATGTTAAAGGGGGCTCAGACAGACCCTAGGGAGCTTTGTAAGGCCAGAACACTGAGTATGTCCAAGGTGCCAGTCACTGTATCGGATCCACTTGGGAGGAAAACACCATGACAGCAATTCATTATTTAAATCTAATTAAATAATAATACAAAGGCTCTAGACCCCTAGCGTAGCAACACCACCCAATCCCAGCAGCATTAAAATACTCATTTCCAACACGAACTCAGCCAGCCACCTTTGTGCCCTTTCATTGTTCCAAGAGCACACCCACCACCTTTTCCAAACACCAGTCAAGTAGACATCACACTAGAGGATGGGAGACACATTGCGTATCCCTCGGGCAGATCCCCACTGTGGAACCAAGTGCCCAAACTCCCAACTCGGGGGGACTGTGCTGCTGCTGGAACCCCTCCTCCTCCTGGAGTGGGCTAGCAGGACAACTCCTGTACTGGCCATCCCTGGCCCCTCTTGCACAGTCACAGTTGTTGGAAGACAGGATACTGGGTTAGATGGACCATTGGTCTGACCCAATATGGCCATTTTCATGTTCTTAACATGCAGGTCCAAGGGTGCATCCAGGCGATGAGGGAGTGCCAGGTAGGAGGGGCGCAGCATGCGAATGAGAATACTAGCGCCCCCTCATTTGCATGCCCTTGCAAAAATCCGTGACCTTCGTGGGAAAGTCGCCTGGGATTCTCCACTCCCAGCACATGCAGCAGAGGAACTGGCCCAGCACACTGGCTAGGTTTGACACTTGAGCCCAGCCACTACCTTACAGCAAGACTTTGACACACAGCAGCAGCTAAGCCAAAACACCTGAATCCAACCTTTTAAGAGTTATTAAAAAACACAGTTACTCCTAGGCCTGCTCTTGCCATGGCCCCACTTAGAGACAGGAGAAGTCTGAAACAAGGTTTCCAAACATTCACACTGACACCATCCCTTTAATAAAACCACCACTAAACAGCTAAGGCTGATAACAGTAATATGCAGTTAATGGTAACAGCTTAACAGCAATTCCCAACAGCCAATCATAATGATAACATTAACAACCATGGCCTCTCCTGAGATCCTGAGGGGAAGGGCCTCTTCACCCTATTGGTTGCTGGGCTGACTCTGCATCTGCCTTGGTTCCCCCTCCCTGAGCTACCAGCACACAGAGCCCCAGGGATCTAGGGAATCTCCTTGGGGGTTACATCGGTATATCCTCTCACATCTGAAATCCAATCTCAATGGAAGAATGAACTCCAAGGTTTTCCATGGCCTTGCTCCTTCTGCCATATACAAAGTGGGTGTGAAATGACAGTAGCCTTTTATGCCCAGTTGGTGAGGCAGGGGAGAATCAGGTCCCAACTTTCCTTATCTGTAAAGAACAGGACAAAATCTGGTGCTGTCAAGGGAATGGCTAACTCCCTGCCAGACTCATCTCCATGGTGACATTACTGGGGGGGGGGGCACCACCTGCTCTCCTCACAGGTTCTCCATTTCTACCTCCAGCTTCCCACCTCCCCTCCCTCCCATATTTATCTGCTCCCCAGTCACACTTTTTGCCTCCTGATGCACAGTTCTGGCCCTGATCTCGATGCTGACCGAGGGGAGTTATGTCGCTGTCCCACCTTAACTCTGCTGGCCGCTCCCCGCCTGTTCCAAGCATAGCAGGACAGAGCAGAGGGGCAGAAGCCCAGCAGGAGAAGAGGGGATGACCCCATGATCCCAGGAGTCAGGCCCAGTAAAATCATGAGATGATAACCTCCCACCGCTCAACTTCGTTAACGTTGTCAGTAGTCTGACTGCTTACGGTGTTGCACAATGTGCAGGATGGTATCGGGCCGAACATTCAACCGTAGACGCACATGCAAATGCAGGCCTTACCCTCCCCTCAGGGGTTACAGCAAGTACAGGTCCCCCTGCTCCGCGCAGAGCGGACCACGCTCCAGTCTTGGCTTGGGGAAGCAGCACTTTTCCACCCAGCTCCCCTGCCTTGTGGGTGGTGAAATGAGAGCTGGCCCGTCTGTTTCAATCTGTTCTAGCCACCAGCTCCCTTCGCTCCTGCCGAATGAGTGCTGCTAACGCCCCTCTTGGCCCATCTGCAACTTCCCACCCCACCCCTCACGCTCCTGCCTCCATCTGCTCTTTTCTGGCCCTTAGCTTCAGGTCGCACCTGTCCCTCCCCTGCCGCCATCCCACACCGTCCCCTTTCTACGCCCTTAGCCATCCCCCCGTGTCCATCCTTACCCCCAGCCCCGATCTTCATCCGCTCCTCAGCCACGCTCTGCCGCCGGACCGCACGGCCTTCGGCCGTTCTCACTGCGGTGCCAGTGCCGCTGCGCGGGAAGGGCAAAGAGCAGCCATCTCTGCCCGTCGCCTGCCAAGGTGAGCAAGATGGCGGCTACCTCCCCGGCGAGGAACCTGGCTTTCGTTCCCCGACAAGCGAGGCGGGGTGGGCGTTCACCATTTGACAAGAGCAGCTCTGTGTCAGGGTCACTGAGACCAGGCGGGTCTCTTGGGTCGGCATCTCTGGGGGGAGCAGGACCCTGAGACAGACAGACAGACACACAGCCCCAGGGCCCATGGGGGGAGGCCAGCTCAGGTCAGCCTGAGTGACAGGGCGGCCGGCCAATGAGGGAGCCAGGAGGGCAGGGGGGGTCCCGTCTTCCGTGTGAGCTGCAGCCGCCTGGGCCCGGGCCCAGGCCCAGAGCAGGGCCGAGCTAAGGCCAGCGCAGCCGGGGCTGGGAGATGAGGGGGGCAGCCCAGGCCAAGCCAGGCCCCCGAGCGGAGCAGGGTCGCAGCAGCACAACCAGAGCAGCAGCCAGGGAGCCCAGCCGCAGCCGGTGCGGTGAGAGCAGCTGGAGAGCGCGAGGGGGACCCTGGGCAGGGCCCTGCTGTGGGGAGACGCCCCCAGCCCCGAGGCCGGGCAGGGGATCGTGACCCAGACCCTGGGGAGAAGGGCCCCGTCCCCTAGAGCCGCGGGTGGGGGCGTGTGGCCAGTGCCAGAGCCCGTGTCCGACCCACAGTATCCCTGCAGCGCGGCCAGGCGGGGGGAGACAGACTGTGAACGTCCCTGACACCCCAGAGACGCTGGGGGTGGTGCCCCTGGGCCAGGGGGCGGCCTTGGGTGTTTTCCTTTAACATTTCTCCTCTTGTCTTTATTTTTTAAATTGGTGGTTGTTTAATACATTGTATCTGCTGTGAATTGTGTGCGGTGATCAGTGGGGCAGGGAAGCGCCCAGTGCAGAGCGCCCCCCAGGGTGGGGACGTGACCACAACAAGATTGGGGGTCGAGCCCCCCAGGAATTCTGGGCCCAGCCTTGTCGGGGTTACAGAGACGCTGCCGCCCAGGAGAGTGGGAGTGGAGCCCTCGAGGTCAGGCCGGCCTCTGGGTAAAGGGAGTGGGGGCAAGGACTCAGATCCTTTTGCTAGCCAACTCCCCCGGGATAGCGTATGAGCCAGGAACGTTCCCCACAACAGCGGGCCCATTCACCTGCTTACATCTGTACAAGCTGGTCCTGACTGATTGCCAACTTTTGTGGTATTTGGAATAGTTTTGTAAGGCATCTCATAGCTTTCATTTTGGGGTGAGGGGCTAACAAACGTAGCCATTTTGGATGAAGGCAACACTCACTCCTGTTACTATCAGTGGGACTGAGGCCACAGGCTGCCTTCAGCCAAGATAGCCACGGTTTCCCTGCAGACTTTGCAGGTGAAAAGGAGGATGCTGCCCAAAGATAGTCACAATCTCCCATTGTTTCTAAGGAGGCTGAGTTGCCAGGTTGCCCCAGAGAAGATGGTCACGAGACACCAGCAACCTTAATTCTGGCATTTTCTGGCATCTTAGTGATTGATTTTGCCACCTTAACTTTTCTAAAAATGTAATACATATGAAAACAATTACCAGAGTTTTTAGCATATATTCACGGACATTGAAAGAAGTGAGGTTAGAGCCTGGCCCCCCTCTGCCAGTTGGGCAAGTCTCTGAAAAAGAGCCCCCCTCACTAGCAAATACCAATTTACAGAAGCACTGTGATGGCTTGGGACAGATTCTGATTGCATTTACAGTGGTGTACATCTGGAATTACTTCACTTAAATTCATGGAGGTGCTCCGGGGATTAAGACCAATGTAAGTAAGCTCAGACTTATCTTTGTTTCTCACCACGTATGTTTAAATGGTTCCTTTTTATTTTCAACAATAATGTATATAAATATAGGAGTTGTTATAGTAGATTAGCCCAATGGTGATCTATGCCAGTATCCTATCATTAACAGTGGCCAGTGTCAGAGGAAGAAGCAAGAAGCCCTGTGCATTAGGCAGTTATGAAATAACCTGCCCTCAGAGGAAATTTCTTCCAAACCCCCATTAATTAGAGGTTGGCTCATGGCTCCAGGCAAGCACAACACTGAACAAAGTAATTACTATTTCCGTATAATTAAGCATTTCATGTAAGTAAACCAAAATGCATTTTCTTGTCTCATTAAAAGAGTGATTATTTCATGGGCTAACCTATAATGATTATCTATATACTTACATGGTCCCCCTCACTACTGTGTCTGAACATCTATACTATCCATCAGTCCTAACTAGAAAATACCAGGAAAAGCCATACTGAGGTTTCATTGTCTTTAGCGTCCATAGGTGGAGATTTGTCGGTTAATTCATACCTTCAGGAGCCATTTTTAGTGATGCAAGTAGTCAGTTCCAAAGCTGGCAGGCAGTTTATACAAGCGGAAATGGACCACCTAATCTATTGATTACTTTCGGGGAGATGAATGAATTCTTTAAAAGTTTATGAAGAAGCAAATGCTTGTCAGAGCAGTGCTATATGAAGACAAACAGCAGGTTCTTATCTTTCTTACACTGGCATTTACCCCAGGTAATTCTTCTGAAATCAGCTGAGTTCCTCTATATTTACAGAGGTCGGAATCTGGGCAATAGCCATAGTCTGAAATAACTGAAAATCCAATGAGAACCAGGAGTTACATTGGTCTAAGTGAAAGGTAAATCAGGCCCATTACCTAAGAATAGTCATGTTGGAAGGTGCAAAGCTAGGAATCTCCCCACATTCAGATACAAAAAGCTCCATGAACCACTTAGTACATAGCCAGAGATACTGCTAAGATGAAAGTACCATCTTACTAGTGGCTGAGTAATGTTCATCCCTTTCCAGGATCTCCATGCAGCTGATAGTCATATACAACATGTGACTAATAATATGTAGCAGTTTCTTCTTTATTCAATGAGGAAGAATTTTTCTGTGTTAATTTAGTGATGGTGAAAAGAGCCAGTAACGAAAGTCAGGGAATCTAATATCTTCCTTAGCTGAAGAACAGGTGCAGCATGGATAGTTGCAGGTGCAAGTGTCCCAACATTGCCTCATCCCTGATTGGAGAGAATGCCTTTAGGAATAAGATAATTCGGTCTCCATGTCTATTCCAATTTTTTGCTTCTCTCCAGATACGTGACAAGTTTATGAAGCTACCTCTGCTTCAGATGTGACTCAGCAACTCTCCCCCATGTCCCAAAGACTGTTGATCTAAAATCCTATAGATTCCTTGGATCTGTGATATGTGAGCCCCAGAAATAGTTTAAATAAAGAGATGTTATATACAAATTCTATTCACTTACAAACATGGGTCTGGGAAATAGGTGAATGTTAGTTCAGTGATGGCCACTGCATAACTGTATATATTTTTAATATAATAGTTTCAGTATGTAAAGCATTATGGAATCCCTCAGTATAAAAGGCATTGTAGAAAAGCCATACTTTTATTGGCAACACTGTAATGATACCTATGATTTTATCACAAGGCTCTCAATACTGTTTCTCTCAAAACCCCAGCTTCTGGAATCATGTGATGACAACATTTCAGCATTCATTTTAAAACAGTTTCTTCACAAACATGAAGGCTAGAAAAGCTTGAAAGAATGAAACCTAATAGCGCGCACACACACACAAAAGGAAGGTTATCTTACTTGAAAATTGGAGTTTGCAATGGGCTCTGCACATTCACATTCAAGGGATCTACCAGCCAGGTGCAGCTCAGACAGTGGGATCTTAAATAGCAGTGCTCATTGAAGCACTTTCGAGCCCCCTCTTGTCCCTCACCCTTACTGTTCCTGAATGGTCTGAGGGTGAGGCTATAAAAAGAGGACATGACACAAAGACCACCTCAATTCCTTCCACTGTCTCCTAAGATCCATTCTAATTATGCCTCTGAGGAGGTGGTAGGAAGGGAGTGTGAACATGCAGAGTCCTTCTCTGAAAACTCCAGTTGCAAGAAACAAACTTTCATTTCTCCTTCGAGTGGTCTCTGCATAGTCCCACTCATGGGATAGATTGGCAAGCAGTAGTCCCATTAAGGAAGGTGGAACAAGAAGTCCTAATTAAAAAGTGATTGATGGACTGCTCTGCCAAAGTGAGCATCAGATCTGGACACTAGATCCAGAGAGTAATGTCTTGTAAAAGTGTGTTTGGAGTTCCACAGGGCAGCTTTACAGATTTCTATAATTAATGTGTGTCTGAGACGTGCCATTGGGCCATCTTGGATCTAGTAAAGCAGGAGCTTATCCTGAGGAAGAGGGATGCCAGTCAAGCGTAGTCCTCTTATACACAGAACTTTGCCTATTTGGATAATGGCTATGAATATATAGCCTGCCCATTTTTATTTTCATCCTAGGAGATGTACGGATTTGGAAAATGCCAGAACACTTTAGCCCTATCTAAACAGTGAGCTAAAGCTCTCCGTACATTTAACATATGCAGTTTGGCTTCACCTTTGTACGCCTATGTGGGTAGGTTTATTGACTGATTAACGTGAAAATCTGTGACCACTTCAGGGAGACATTTGGGATGACATAATACTACATCATCCTCATGAAACATAAATGGTGGCTTTGCCATAAGTGCCTTTAATTCACTCTTCTTGCAGATGTGATTTCAACCTACAATGCTGCTTTAGCCAATAAATGAAATAGAGAACATTCTTCAATTGATCTGAATGGACATTTCATTAGCTGTCTGAGAACTAAATTAAGATTCCATGAAGGTATAGGGCTTCTGATAGGAAAGTAAACAATAAAAACTTATTGAATTTTTTAACCATTTCATGGACACACATGGATTTGTTGTTAATGAGTGAAACAAAAGCCGATATTGCTGACAGATGAAACAATCAATGATGGCAACAGGCCCAATAATTTAATATGCAACAAATACTCAAGTATGGATTGGATTAGAGCCAGGGTAGGCGATATATTGCTGGGATTTGCCCAAATTATTAATCTTTTCCATTTTAAATTGTAACACTTCTAAGACATTTTGAACAACAAGATAGGTAATTAAAGGACTTGGAACTATCACCCACACAGTGAGGTGAAGGAAGTCCAGGCCTAGATTATAAATGTCATCCTTTTGCTGGCTCAGTAGGTACATGCTAACAGAGAATGGTTGGTGGATCCCTGCTGAGAGGTGAAGCAAGTCTAGGAACCATTGCTGTGTGCTCAAAATTTTGGTCTTGTCCTGTTTCTTTCTTATGACCTCCTGTGTGAAGAAAAGGAAGGAAAAGCATCAAGAAGCCAATGGCTCTGTGTTAGGAGGAATGCATCTGAAATACAATGATTGTCTCTCTCTGCTCTTGAACATTTTTTTTTCTTTTGCCATTTCACATTTTGTTTGATTGTGAAGAGGCCCATGTCTGGGTGGATTCAGCAGGCGAAGATCTCCTTTAGTACTGACATTTTCAGTGGCCACTCATGAATGTCCATCGTATTTCTCCTTAATTGGTTTGCCAGTTTGTCCTGTTGCCCAGATAGGTGCAAGGCTACCGGACACATATTGTGGAGAATGCACTATTCCCACAGTTCTATTGCCTCCCTCCAAAGCTGTGTTTGATTACACAAAGCATCACTGTGGCATTGTCCTGTACAGCTCTGTGCTAGAGATAAGGCAGAAAAGCTTTTAAAGGTCATCACATACCTTGAGAAGGCTGATATGCTACTTCCTCTCTAGGGGATTGCAATGTCCCTGCACTGTCAAATGGTTGCAGTGAGCTCCCCAACCAATGCTGGATGCATCTGTGGTAACAGTTATAGACCCAGCTGGACAGCTGAAAGTCATCCATTGAAGATGTTGTGAAGTTGAGTCTTTCAGGATTTGCAGCTTTTGGCACATGCTGTCTATATCATGTCTGTAGTTGGTTGCAAGCCAGTCATGCAGGGTTCTCATTTTTAGGTGTGCATAAGCAAGTACGTAAATTGCTGAAGCAATAAAGCCCCATCAATCTGAGGTCGAATATGACCTTTTGACAAGGCGATAAGTGTCTATTGCTGACTGGTTCTTCAGAAATCTCTTGAGGAAGCAGCACTCTGCCTATGAGAGAATCTAGGATAGCTCATATGAAGGGAACCCTCTGAAAGGGTTGCAAAAGAGATTTTTGAGGGTTTTTTTCAATTTAATACAAGACCTAGCCTCTCAAAAAGTGTACACGTGCAGGAGATAGTAAAGGTCTTCGTCGTATTATATGAATCATCCAAATAAGAGTAAATGTGTAATCTTTAAGTGAGCTCCTACTGCAGACGGACATTTTGTAAACATTCTTTGGGGCAGTAGAAAAGTGAAAAAGGAGGACCTTGAACTGAAAATGATACTTCCTCCTAGTGAAATGGAGGTATCTGCAATGAATGCATCTTATGGAAATAGGTATCTTAACTCAACAGTTGCCAATCAACCTTTTGAAGAAAGAGTGAGTATGATAGAGGCTAGGATTAGTATTCCAGAACAGAATCTTCTGATGAAAGTACTAAGCTTTTTGAGGTCCAGTATACAGCGCAGATCTCCATCCTTCTTCAGAACCAGGAAGTATTTTGAATAAGATTCTCTGCCTCTGTACTTCTGCTATAGGCCCTATCTTCAGAGCATCAGTAACCTCTGATCTCGACAGGCTGTGATGGGAGGGGACCCTCAATAGGGATGGGAGAGGAAACTGGAAGGAGGAACGGTTTTAAATTGTATCGAATACTCGCATGAATACTTTCTAAAAATCCACTTGTCTGTGATTATAGATATCCAGTACTGAAAGAAGTGACACACACAATCTTTGAAGGGTGAAAAGGGAGAATGGGTTAAAATTGGATTGCGACTCTCAGGCATTATGTCAAACTTGGAATCTAAGGCCCAACACAGTAAATGTTAAAAATGATTATTTGTCTCTTTTTCATGGTTTGAAACGCCTTTGCTGAGAAAGCTATTAAGGAGGATATTTTGCAGAAGTTACCATGATCTTCTTTGGATAAAGTGTGAAATGGAGGAAGATGACAGATTTTTCCATCTTCAGTACTTGAAAACCAGATAGTCCAGGTCTTCTCCTGGATTGTTGAAGAACACCCAGTGCATCTAGACTCCTCTTTTTAAGGACATCTGCCATTATAGTGCTGAGCTCTTCTTCTCCATCAAAGGAGAGAGCCTCAAACTTGGATTTAAATCTTCAGGGCTCCCTCCAGAAACCTCTGCCTAGCATATCTGCCAATGGAGATCGCAGAAACAATGGCTCTAACAGAAGCACCTGAAGAATAAAATGATGCTTTTACATCATGTTTTGCTACCTGTTGACTTTCTGCAGTAGGGCATTTGCAAGTTTTCTCTGGTCATCTGGGAGAGATTTGGCAAACACCAACATTTTACCCCAGAACTGGTATTGGCAGCACGCCATTATGATTTGGTAATTTGCCACTCTCAAGCCTAGAGTTGAGAAGGAGATGACTTTCCTTCTCCCAAAACATCTATTTCCTTTCTATCGCAATCTGAACGAGTAGAATGCACATATCCTCCTTTAGGTCTTTGCACAACCACCATGGAGTTTGGGGCCAGGTGTGTGTGGAAATATGAGAAATGCACTTGGGGAAGCTGATATCATTGGTCTTCTTTTTTAGACATCACCTGAACAGAAGCTGGACTTAACCAGATTAGTTTTGCACATTTCAAAAGTCTAAGACAGGCTGTGAAACTCTACTAAAAGAATGGAGAACCAAACATATTACATTTACATCATGATTTTTCAAGACAATCACATGATTTTTAGAATGCTTCGCTCATTTATGAACACTTAACAGTTGGCAACTTCCTAAAAACTGTTTTCCTAAAAATATCCTCAGCTATATTTGTTGGTAACACTAAAACTTACATCAGATGGTGATAGTCTGGGCTATTAAAGATTCTCTACAATGAAAGACACAGAACATTTAAATTAGCCTGAAAGTGTCAAGTTGAGATAATTTTCTCCAGTTAAGTATTCCAGTCTATTCCTAACTTAATCCCCCACCCTCCCAGTAACAGTGAGAGAGAGTTTCCTTTTTAATTCTGCAAACATTTTATAAAACATGATTCTGTGTGCATTTTTATATCAGATTTTTCTGCTACAGTGAAGCTATTATATCATTTGACTTCTAGGAAAGGAAAATGACTAAACTTCACATAAATACAGTGGGATTTTCAGGAACACTGCATGCCAGCCTCACTCTCCTCCCACCGAAGTCAGTGGCATTGGTGTAAATCGGAGTGCCGAGAGCTTTTACAAATCCCACCTTTAAAGCATTTTTTTTTTCCCTGAGAAGCAAAATTTTTTGAAAGGTCAGCTCATCTCCTGCACGTGGGGCAGGGACCTATGAACTCTTGAATTCTGACCCTGATTGCTATTCAGAACCATAATAATGAGTAGGCACATAAGGTGTAGGCCTACGATGCAATGATTCTGGGGGCAATGCTTTGGAGAGCCACAGAAGGGAGAAATAATAGTAGTGAAGCTGGGTAGGCAAAAGGGCCTAGCAAGCAGCTGGCCAGCCACATGCACTCAACAGCTGTAAGCTTTGTGCCAGCCATGCTAAAGAGCAAATGGGCAAGGAAACAAAGCCGTGGAAATTGGGGAAAAGAACAGAGATGGGAGAGTGTACACTAGTCAGAAAAGGTTGCAGCTTGGTAGAAACCATTTTATGACCCATTCATGCCTACGGTAAGCTCACCTGAAAATGCCAAAGTCAGGGTAGGCTGCAAAAGGAGAATAGATTCTCCCAAGCTGATGGCTAACACTTGTAGTTAGTGTCACCAACCAATCACAAACAGTGCTTCTGATCCCGTACACTGGTTATCAAGAAGCTAAAACAAAAAAAACAAAAACAAAAAAACACACAGCACCCTTTACTGCATTTTCAGTCTCAGGCTCCCAATCCACAACTAGGTCCAGTAAAGAGATAAGTTGTTAAAACTTTATTCCCTTTACCAAAAAGGTTCTCCTGATCCCCAAAGGGTCAGCCACATTACCAGATCGATATAGGTTTGGATCTTACCCAAAATACCACACTGCCAGCCAATCCTGAATTAAAAGTTTTTTATAAAAGGAAAGAAACAGATGAGAGAAATGTTAAATTATCAAAGCAATCAGATGCATACAAATGATTTTAAAGTCCATATATGATCAAGTTCTCAATAGAATTGTGGAGTTTACAGGCTTGTACAGTTCCTCTGGTGTACATTCAGTACCTGGATGGGTCTCAGTCCTTTGTTTCACAGCTTCAGTAACAGAGGAATTGATCCTGCATTGTATAGTCTCTGGTCTGCCATGTGGCTTGTTTCAAACACAAGCCCACAGCACATGTGCAGGGCAAGGCCTTGCAGACCTCCTGATCACAGGCATGTCTCTACAAGTCCTGATGACTCATAGCGCTAGCCCTACTTCTCTCCCTGGTCTCATTGCAAAGATAACGACCCTTCATGAGTCATCAGTGCTGACACTAACCTGCCTAGGGTGTAGCCCAGTAACACAGCACAAGTGTTTGGACAGACACATATATCATACATATCCATAACTTACAGCACAAAGATGTTACATGCACATAAACAATATTACCATATATAGCAAATTATCTTTCCATCAATATCTGACATGGCAGGTCTCATACAAATTACTGTAATTTTGCAATATTGATATCAATATTATGATGACTGGTCATCCATATTTCACCCAGCGTCAGTCACACCTTTAACCAGCTCAGAGTTGAGATACACAACTGCGCTGGCACATTAGACTAAAGGGTTAAGGATACAAGGACAGAAAAGGGTGTACAAAACTTTAGGCTCTAAGGATGACTGGCTGATGTAGCCCTGCTGTAACTAGCTAGTTACGCAGCTTTAGGTCAACATGTTCACACTTGTTCTTGTACAATGAGAGAGTTAGATTGACGTTGCGTTTTTGAAGATTCCGTCCAGTGTTCTTACTGGATACTCTTGGCAAAATAACCAGTTCACTTACCTTTCTCTAGCAGTTCCTTCTACTCTCATTCTGCTCACCATTGATCAGTTAAGGGCTAATATGCACATAAATCTGGATGTTTCAAATAATTCACTGACTTGAAATTTTTATCATCAGGAGCAGGAAAATATTCCTAAAGGCATTAGAGCTCACAGCCTTTACACCAGTATACTTTGGTTGCTTTGTAGTTTAAATCAATTTTCAATACATCCATGCATCTGTTACTATAGACCTGCCCAGTGCCATTATGATTTTTGGGGAAGACGGAGGTACCTGTTTTGTCTCACTTTGTATAGTTGATCCTAAAGTTGGGCCATTAAAAGCACCATTGGGTGTAGCTTGTGAGGGATCATAGCTGTATCAACATTGTAAAGAAGAGCTGGTTCCCAATAGGTTTTACTGGTGAAACATCTTTTAATTATTCTTCTGCCTCCTGCATACCCCTTGAACTGGCCCATCAACTCAGAGCTGAAGTCTCCCACTCTCACTCTGCCCAGCTGTAGACAGGGCATTACCACTCACCCTGCTCACCCACTACACCAGAAATCAAATCTCCTTGCCCATTAATAGAGGGTGTCATATGGAGGAGAAAGGAAGAGAGATGGAGTCTCTCCTCTTCTTTCCTACTAAGACATCAGCTATGCACTCCCCTTAACCATCCACCACCTATCCCTCCTCTCAGGGCTTAATCCAAAGCCCATGGAAGTCAGCTGGAATCTTTCCCATTGGTCCAAACACTTAGCACGCCTGCTGCCTCTAAGGATATTCCTAGGAGACAGATTTTCCATTATTGCTAGTCTGAACTAGCATGGGCTCTGCATGGCCTAGAGGTTCCTGTGAAATCAATAAAGGAGAGTTCTACAAGTTCCTGGGGACTCATGTTATTAAATCATTCCTTGACTGCTCATTACATGTTGGTGCGGAGGCGGGGGATGAGTGCAGACCCACAGGGAGAGGAAATAGTTCAACAGACAATACCCAAGGCCAGAAGGTAAAAGGAAAAAGCAGAAAACAATGGATAGAATCAAGCTTCTCAAAGCCATGGACATTAGGAGCATGGAAAATATTTAAATGGACATTTTCACTGTACTAAAAGCCATCAGAAGACAGAAACCTATCACTGTATAACTCTGGGATAACTAGACATACACATGCAGAGAACAAGGCAACTTACCAGTAACTGCTGTTCTTCGAGATGTGCTGCTCGTGTCCATTCCACTATAGGTGTGTGCATGCCTCCGTGCACGGTTATTAGGAACTTTTTTCCCCTCAGCAGATCCCGTAGGGCTGGCTCCGGCGCCCCCTTGAGCCCCGCGCACATGCCGCGGTATATGAGGTGCTGCCGCCCTACGCCCCTCAGTCCCTTCTTTCTGCCAACTCCGGCAGCGGGGACAGGAGGTGGGTTGTGGAATGGACATGAGCAACACATCTCAAAGAACATCAGTTACTGGTAAGTAACCTTGTTTTCTCCTTCGAGTGCTTGCTCATGTCCATTCCACTATAGGTGACTAACAAGCAATACCTTGGAGGTGGGTAGGAGTTACCCGCGTCCTCTCTCGCCTGCAGGACGATGGCGCAGTGGGACGTGAACGTATGTACTGACGACCAGGTGGCAGCTTTGCAGCTGTCTTGCAGAGGCACTCTCTCCAGGAAGGCTGTAGATGAGGCTTGAGCTCTGGTTGAGTGTGCTGTGATGGCTCCCGGAAGCGGCACCTTCGCCTGCTTGTAGCAGAACTTGATGCATGATGTAATCCATGAGGAGATGCGCTGGGTGGAGTCAGGTGAGCCTTTCATCCGGTCAGCCACTGCGACGAAGAGCTGCATCGATTTCTGGAATGGCTTTGTGTGCTCGATGTAGAAGACCAGGGCTCGTATCACGTCCAGCAAATGACATCTCCTCTCCTCCTCTGAACCGTGTGGTTTGGGAAAAAACACAGGGAGAAAAATATCTTGATTACAATGAAATTCGGAAACCACCTTTGGGCAGGAAGGCTGGATGCGGCCTCAACTGCACCTTATCCTGATAG
The DNA here is from genome assembly GCF_026122565.2 of Emydura macquarii macquarii. Taxonomy (NCBI): domain Eukaryota; kingdom Metazoa; phylum Chordata; order Testudines; family Chelidae; genus Emydura; species Emydura macquarii. Next base: position 24,936,241 of record NW_027131588.1, on the reverse strand, counting down.
AATACTGTATAAGTGGGAGCGGAGGTGGCGTAGGCAAGGTCAACAAGGCTCTTGCTGCCTGAAAAGCCTCTGGTGTCGACGGCGTCGGCAGGGGCACTCCCCCAGTCCCAGGAGTCAAGGAAGGCTCCCTGACCGGAGATGCAGGCACCGGAGAAGACTCGACGTGACAGGTCCGGTGCATCTCCATTCTCGACCCTGCCCGTACCAATGGCGCAGGGGAGCATCTACGTTCCACACGCTGCTTCTTCCTCTTTGGTGCCGGCAATGTTGCACAGTGCTGAGTTGAGGCCAGTGCTGGCAGTGCACTCTGTACCGAGGTCACGCTTGGTGCCGAGGCAGAGCGGACCGGCTCGGACGCCGGGCGGAGCGCTGCATCTGTCAACAGGGCTTTCAACTGGATTTCTCGGTCCTTTTGAGTCCTCAGTTTAAAAGCCCTGCAAATCTTACACTTCTCTTTTCTGTGGGCTTCCCCCAAGCACTTAAGGCAGCACTTGTGGGGGTCACTGAACGGGAAGGCCTTCCTGCAGGAGGCACATGGCTTGAATCCCGGCGACCGGGGCATGGCCTGGCTGCTCGAAGTCCCTGCAGGGACTTGCCTTATCTCTAACTACTCTTAATAATACTTAACAACTACTTAATTAACTAAAACTAACTTAGAATATCAAACAAGTTCAAACAAGGGGAATAGTACTTGCTGAGAGTAAGGCTAGTTCCAGCAACCATCAGGGGCAGAAAGAAAAAACTGAGGGGGCATAGGGCCGGCAGCGCCTCATATACCGCGGCATGTGTGCAGGGCTCCAGGGGGCACTGGAGCCAGCCCTATAGGATCTGCTAAGGGGAAAAAGGTTCCAGGTAACCATGCATGGAGGCATGCACTCACCTATAGTGGAATGGACATGAGCAAGCACTCGAAGAAGAAGATCTTGTTTTCAGGCTCTGCTTTGTCATCTGCAGCTTCTAGCCCAGGCTGGGTTTGGCAGGAAGAAGGCCAGAGTTAGATATCACAAAAGCAGCACAACACCATCAACTCTTTAGACAGGCAAGGCTTCCTTTACTGCGAACTGTATTGGATACGATAGCAAAGATGAGAGAGAGAAATTGGATGTTACAGGGGACAAGTCTGATGCATGCTGTTCTCCTCCCCTCAAAGGGGATGAAAGGCGGAATGGGCTAGCTGACTTAACCTCCTTCCCAGCATGCAGGAAGCATCTCTTCATAGAAATTCAGCATTGCTCCATGGAGTATGCACTGCAGAGCAGGAAATCCACTGTAGTCCGCAGGGAACAAGAGCTTTAAGTGGTCAGGATGATACAAGCACTACATGCTTCACTGCAACATACAGCAGCCCACAGAAAACTTTGATGCTGATTGTCTCAAACTAAGATTAAAAGATGGGTCCTTCAATTAGGAAGTCACACAAGTCTCTTGGAGAAAAGAGATTGGCTGTCTGGCTAGTGGTGTGAGCAGCAAGAAGATTGACAGATGTTAGAGGACCAGAGTTAGCCCTCAGGGGTACAATTAAAATCTGTCAGGCTAACAGACTGACAGAAAAGCACCTCTGAATCCTTCAGCCAGGTCCTGTCATACTGCAGCAAGAGAATAAAGCAGTAACAGTCATCCCAGGAATTTTTTTTTATTTTGAAGACCATTTTTGATAAAAATGATTGGTTTTCAGTAACAATTAGTCATTTGCAAAAACCAAAAAGATGGAGGGATTTTTTTTTAAACAACCAAATTTTTGTTTTCTATTTTTTCATCCAAAAAGGGTTTTGATGAAAAAATTTCAATCTGCAATTCCTCCTCTTCTCCTTGGAGAAAGGCCCTCAGCACATTCCAGGTGACAGTCTGGAGCATAAATGTTTCCAGTTTTCATTTTTTTTAATGCCTCTCAAATAGGTGTCAATAAGAGACAGCCTTGATATTCAGGGCTTTGTCTTATATAGGCCCCTATTACTGCTCCCCTCCCCCACCCCTTGTCCCAATTTTTCACACTTACTGTTTGGTCACCCTACTTGCAAGACACCTCTGCTTGCTCCCACTAACCGCTGCTTCTCGGCTCAGTGCAGACATCAAACGTCAGGGACAAAGACTCAGGCACCTGGCTCAAGTGCTGCAGCAGCCTCTAAGGGTGGTGGCCTGAAGGGGCAGGCCAAAGCCCAAAGCTTTGGCTGCCAAGACTGGCATCTAATGGCTGAAGCTAGAAGAGAAGCACCAGTTCCAGCTGAGTTACCCGAGTTACCAGGAATTTCTTGCGAGAAGCAAGTAGAAGTGCTCCCAAACTCACAGGACTCCTGTGCCTGAGCTGGCAGCACTTGTTTGTTAGAATTGTGTTTATACTCAGATTTTACTTAGCACTGTACTGCTTTGAATACTGTGCTGTCCCATTCTAAAAGCAAGACCTGTGACCTAAGATTACTTTCCCAGCTGCGTGTGGTAGCACTTGCTATTTTTCCAGTTGAAGAGATGTCTCCTGCTCCTAACAATAGAGAGAGACAATAAAAACAGTTGTACAGAACCAAACAACAATATTTTCTTTGAAACTGGTTTAATCCGCAGACAAGTTTTCAGATGACAGATACAGGTTCCCAGAATCAATAGCTTTAAAACCAATTATATACGGATGGGTATTAATACTATAGCAATCTGCTGTGAGAATGCACATAGAAACACTGGTGATAATCATTCATAGCACATACTCTGCCAATCCTATCCTTTCATACTTTATATCTTTCAGCTGCAGAAATCACATCATGATCACTTCAAACCCTAGGTATCTTAATGTGGAAATAATCACTTCAAAAGATGATAAAGCTCTAAGCATCCCACACAGAACTGATTGCTCTGAGATCTCCATTCTTTTTAGCACTGTGAAGGCATACTTCATTTTTTTTCCAGTAGCTACTAAGAAATTGAAGACAGAAAAGGCTTCGGAAAGAACACACACTATTTTAAGAGGATCCAATTTAAATAAGTACCAGCCAAAATGTTCCTAGATTAGAAAGTTTTCTATAGCAACTTGTGAATGCAAAAAAACCCAATCTTTTCATCACAAGACAACACTAAAATTCAATTAAGAATTTCCAAGTAGAAAAATGGGCAAGAAGGGATGGGTTTCCTTTAAAATATTTTTAAAACATTTTAATAAAGTTACAGTAAATCAATTCACTGGTGTAAGGCACCAATAAAAAAAACCCAGAGGAAATTAATAAAAAATAGAATTGCAATACCTAGGCCTGGCCAGGATCCTGCAGGATCAGGGCCATAATTTCCCTTGGATTTCAAAGGATCAGACTGCAAATCTCAAGCACCACAGCTGCAGGTTTGGGTTCTTAGAGTCACATGTCTTGGCTTTTGAACCCTTCTATTGATTTTTCTGTCCAACCTAGGTGAGATTTCATTTTAGTAAGAGAAGATAAAGAATTTGGGCCAAGATTTTAAAAACATGACAGCCTAAAGTTGGGTGTCCAAAGCAGAGGGCTGATTTTTAAGAGTGTTGAACACGCTGTTGATGCCTTTGGGAACTGCAGAGTTCTCAGCATGTTGAAAAGTCAGGTTGCATATTTAGGCACCTGACACTAGACAGTTACTTCTGAAATCATTGGCTGCATCTCTTAACAAGGCCACCTCCTCCTTAGTTCACTGAAAGAGCTGTCAGCAGCCTGGCCAACCCCATCCATTCAAAAATCATGAGCCAAACACCCAAAAATAATGTGTTCAGGGGATTATTTAAAAAAAGAAAACAATCTGGGGGCTTTTATTTACCTTCTGGTTTCTGAGCCTTCAGGACACAGTCAGGTCACATTTTCAACCACAAGAGCTAGAAATGGATGGTTCTTCAACAAACCCTGAGATTCTCATGTAATCACCCGACTCCAGGAGCTGGGGCCATAAGAGAAACAGCAAACATCTTAAATCTCAATAAAGGCACAAGAACTGGCCACACTATCAGGAACACATCCGTACTCACAGCCAGGTCACCTACTGGGCTGCAGAAACCTTCACAACCTCCTGGTGGAGCTAATGCGAGGTCAGAGGGGCAACTGCCCCCTCCCTGGCAGTCTTTAGGTGTATGTGTGGTGCCTTTTCAAGCCAATAAGTATAACTGACTGCGGCACCACCAATGACCCATCAACCTCCAGGCTCCGCCACTGCTCAAACCTGGCTCCGCTACGGCTCCAGCCATACTTCTCAGCTAAATCTCCCCTCAGTTTGCATTTCATCTGCCATTTAATGAGTTTTGTTAGCTTGTGGGATTCCTGCCAGTTGATGGACTGCGTGCAATTACTCTTGTAGATGCTGCTTAACTAACCTTGACTTTTTTAACACATTCATTCCCTGTCTTGTTTGATTGCTTGGCTACAATTAACTTGATCCTTTATTCAGCCCTTTCAAGTGGCTGAATCTTCACTTCTGCCAGTAAATTCACTGCTAGGGGTTTCTCTTTATTGCTGCTACTTAATGAAAACTTAGCAACTGACCCAACATTGCCTTTACTAATCACCTGCTTTTGCCATGCTGAGCCTTAGCTCCAAATGCTCTCTGACTGTTCTCCTCCACATCTTTCTACTGTCCGCTTTACTTCACTCTGCTCTTGCACCTTCTCATGCCCACTTTGTCCCGCAGTGACATTTAGTGTATTTAAAATGGTGTAAATCCAACACTGCTGCCAAAACCACCATGTAATTAAGTATACTAAAATAGAAAGGAAACATGATGCCTATGTGGATGAACAAGAAATCACTTGATCATATTTTTTCCCTTTCTTCCCTACCCTCCCTTTGTCTCATCACTTATTTGTATTACCCTAGCACCTAGAGGCCTCTATCAAAGATCAGGGTGCTGTTACATCAGGTGCTGTAAGTACAAGTAAGAGACCGTGTCTGGCCAGCAAAGTTTATGAGGGCAACGCTTCTCTCCTCTGGGAGGAAACATTCACTGCTTCCATCCCTATGTGAGGCCCCACCACTCCCTCTGACTTTTTGCTTTAAAAAAAACAAAACACACACACACACACACACACACACACACACACACAATCTTCCCTCCAATCCCAGCCCCAAAGCTTTGGCCCCCAAAAGAGTTTTGTAGGTTGAGTGTACCACATATGGCGACTATACTCATCCATTTCTAAGACTGGCTCTGTATCTACTGGGAAGCAGGGGGCTGATACCAGGTCCAGACCTGAAATGAGATGGTCAAGGCCCATACTACTCCCTTCCTGGGGGAATATAGACTCCCAAATTCTCCTCTACAACATTGCCTGCCTTTAGAGCACGGACTCCAGCACATATGGAAATCTTAAAGACATCAGATCAGCAAGGAAAATTCCACCAGGATTCGTTGAAGCACAGCAGAGCAGCCTGACAGCAAAAGATCATTGATCCACAGGCATAAATCAGAATAGATTGCTTCTGCTTCCTCCTCATAGATAGAGTATTAACCAGTGTGTTTGTTCAAACATTGCAGTTTTAAATAGCAGTTAAACCCACAAGTCCACGAATTCAACAGTGAAACACAAGGAGAAAAGCTTGTGATAACCTATAAATCCCAAATTAATTCATCCTGATCACTGCTGTCAAATTATGTGAAGTGGCTTAATAGTGACAGAGTTGATTGAGTATAAAAACTGTTTGGGGGTTTAGTGTTTGACAACACATCTCAAGAGAGGCCCCACGTAGGAATTTGAATCTCTATAACTAAAATAATCTTTTACTATACACTATAAAGATCACTGATCAAAAAAGCTGTGGCCCCAATTCAGGAAGGTACTTAAATATATGCCTAACTTTAAGAACATGAGTAGTTCTACTGAGATCAACCCAGTTATTCAAGTGCTTAAGTACCTCTCTTAATCAGAGCCTGGGTGCATAAATTCAGGTCATAAACTCACATTTCAGTGAGATTTGGGGGTGGGTCAGCATCTTTGAAAGTCACATCATTGTTGTTTAGGTACATAAATATGGACACAAACTTCATTTCAGGTTTCCAATTGTGAAGAAGTTGGATTCTCTTTTCCATATGCTATTAAATGGGCTGTTCTGTTACTGTATATGCTCTGGTCCAGACGACTATTCAAAATCTATGAGATGTTGATTTTAAAAATTGAGGTGTGAGAGAAAAAGCCAACATGACCATCAGAGGATACTGTCACCTAGCTTTTACAGTTACAGTTTGATTTCAGAATCAGTTTTCTGTACTGATGTCTTAAAATAGACAATAAAATGCCTGTGATCAAATTGGGGCTTTTATGGCTTGGAAATCATTGACAGTTCCCCATCCCCATCCCCTCTGTAGCAAAAGTCAACTGAAGAACTTCTGAGTTCTCTGATCAACATGGCAAGGCTATTTTATCATTTATTTTTATTTTGTGCTCTTGCCTTTTATTCACTATTTCTTATTGAAAAAAAACCTCAAGTGTCTCTTTGAATTCACACTGTTCCAATTGCCTTCCTAGGTAACTTATTCATATACTTATAATCCTCTCAGTAAAACCTTCCCCCAGAGCTCCCAGTTTACTGTGTTTCCTCACTGTTAGATTATGAGCCTGCATTTTTGATGATCTTGCAGCTTGTGTCTTCAAATACAGGGTTTTACCCACCTGTACATCCAATTACAGCTCCAGACTACTACTCTGTTAGGCCTTTGCTGCTGGAGCAGACATCTCCCAGCTGACTCTAAAGTCACAGCTAAGGAAAGATGTGTGTGTTCTCTTTAACATCTCATGAAAGATTCTTGTCTGAATTCAGCAAAAGGCTCCAAAGCAATAGCTCATTCCAACAAATGGAATTTCGCTCACTATAGAGTGCAGCGTAGACATAGCGTACGTGACAAGAGACAAGATTTTTTTCTAAGAGCTCAGCTCCCCTTTAGGCGCTTACATGACATTGCCAGATTTCCAAAAACGCTCAGCACCCAGCAGCTCTCAACTGGAGCTGCTGGGTGCTCAGCTCATTAGGAAGAGTGACCCTAACTATACCCTTAATCTGAATTGAATTCATTCAATACCTGCTCAGCAAGGTCACCCTGGGTAGCGCATAGCAGTGCATTCTGCTCAAACGCCACATTGGACCGATGCTTTCATAGCTTGAAGCCCTGAATTACAGAATTAAAGCACGTGAAGATGGAATGATCTATTAGGTTTAACCGTCCAAGCTTCAGTCAATGCAAAATTGTTCCCTAAAGTGGTATTCTGAGTTTTGCCCAGTCTGTTTAAGCAACTGGGCTTCCACCACTTTCCTTTGGAGACACTATTCACCACCACCAAGACAGCAGACATCACTAGTAAGAATTTCTCCTTGACACTATGTTCGTTTTTCCTTTGCACCATTACATTCCAGTGTTCTTAGTTATACACCCACCAAGCACCCTGAACAATCCCTCTCCTGTGGCGGAAATACCCTTAAAATACTTCTCATTGGTCATCCCATTTAGTCACCATTTAGCCGAGTTACACATCCTCCAAAGACACACACATAAGGCCCCCTACACTCCACATAAAGCTCTGCAGAAGTCCATGGGTCTTTGTGCTGGCACTGGGGCATACCTGCATGCATCTCTTTGAAGGATAGAGGCCTTAGAAATTAGCACTGTCAGCCATTTAAACATCTGTCTGGTCTGAATTCTCTTCAGTTTGTCAACATGATGCCGTTGCTGTGGCCAGACCACAGAGTATCCTAATCCCAAGAGAAAAAAATTACGTTACAATGGAATTAAGGTCGAGAGTACATGTTGCTGATGTAAGAGTAAAAATGTTACAAGCATGAGTAACTATCACAAAAACAAGCATTACAGACCCAAGAAATTCAGGATTACCGTTACACTTGAAATCGACTAACCATGCTAAGATATGGAAATGCATAGTTAAGACACCCACGCTATTTAACTCTGCCCTTCAGTGACACCATGCAGTTATGGTTAAGATGTTTTAATGGTTTTTGTTCCAGATTAAAGTAATTTTTCAAGATAAGTTTTCTTCCCCCTTTATCAAGTCACTGCACCACACGTCTGAGGGTAGCCATGCTTGCTCTAGGCAGCCCAAAAACCAGAGTGACTTTTTCTAGTCATATCACATCGCAAAATCATTGCTCATTTATTGTCCAATATCAAACCCAGGTCTCTTTCAGGACTACTGCTTTCTATATCCGAAACAAAAAACTGGTTTCCAAAACCTGCTCAGGGTGCTTGATGATAATAGTTTACTTACCTGTCACATCATTTACAGAATTCAAGTACTTGAAATTAATAATTACTAATAATTAAGTACAAGAACTCTTATACAACCAACCTGACATGCTTATCAATTACAACGAAAAGCATACTCCATTATAACACACTTCATTCTAGGTTGGTGAGTTATTTTTTAAATGAATTGTTACCTTGAATTCAGTATCTAACTATTCTCTTAAAAGAATATCAGTTTAGTGGGCAATATCAGGTAATATAATTTTGAATTACGTATAAGAGCACATTAAAAGAACAGTAAGCTTGCAAGGTTAAGCACTCAAAAATTAAGTGCCAGAATTAAATTTGCCCATACAACTCTGTGAAACCCTTAACATATAAATCAGGCTGTCCCTCTCCCTAGCCTCTCCGGATTTGAGTCAGGCATCTTCCTCCATGAACACGGGTAAAGGGGCACTGATAGCGCAGTTCTGGTGTCTTGGGTCAGTGCAAGCCCTAGCAATCAGGAGAAGTAATTGCCCCAGCAGTCCTGGGATGGAGCATTCTCAATTATTCTGTTGGGAGGGCACGTGCAGAGTTTGGTCACCCCATAGGAGCCATGAGTCACTGGAGCATGCCCACTGTGGGTGAAATAGTCAGAGAAAAATGCTATCAACCTCTAACAAACCTCTGCTAAGCATGTAGAAATCCCAGTTTGTCTAAGGCTTAGAACTTGTCTGAATTCGGGCAGATTTTCATGATGTCAGCAAAAGGCACATGCCTGACACCAGGGCAACCCTGTGTCAAATTTTAAGTTGCTGCTCTTAAGTATGGGGGCACTAGAACATCTCAACAAAAATGGTAATTTTTAAATTATTATTCAACATGGGCTGCTTTTGAGTCATTTTCACTTAGTCCCTTTTATAGCTAGTTTGGGCCTATCTAGCTTTCATTAATTCAATGAGAGCTGGACTGGATCCTAAATCAGTTGTTTTTTCCTGTTTCTGTGGGTGTTTTACATAGCAACAGGATTGCAAAAATGTGTTAAAAAGGGAATGTGTGAATATAAAACCACAGAAATTGGCAAAGGGACTCATGGGCAGTAGTATTACCTGAAACCTCTGTTAAACTCTTAGAACTTACTAGATTTCAGTTCGATATTAGTCATCTGAACTAAAGCCAATGTATGAAAATAGAGGATTGAGTGTATGATTGATAAAAAGTTGTGTGCACCCATAAAAATATAGGTAGCATTTATCAGCGTAAAGCTGCCTTGTATGCAGCTAGGTCGTGGAAGGAATTTATAACAGGTGAGAGGAAAGGCAAGAGAGCGTGGAACGTGTGCAGTGAAATTACTTTGGAGCAAGAAGTGCTAGCAAATATATATAGTAAACTAGAAAAATGAAAAAATTCTCTAATCTTCCAGTTACAGTAATAACCAGTTACAGTAATTATGTTAGTTCTATTGATAGTAGGTACATTTTCAAAGAGGGTGATTTTTTTCATTGCTATTCCCGTAAGACAATTTCCTCCTCCTCCCCACCCCAAATTTAGCCAAACAGTATCTTCAAAAAGGTTCATTTCCCTGCCAAGGTCAGGCCTTTTGAATTATCCAGTGAAAAAAATGTTTAAAGAAGAGTTTGTTTGTTTTTTTTCATTCACAAACATCTGAAATAATTTTGTTCAAAATTTACCTTAGGGGAGAAAACAAGTATAGAAAATTACAGCCTAGAAGATGAAAGTTTAATAAAAAACTCATGAGAGAGAAAACAGGGAAACAGTACTGAAACACTTATGAAAGTGGTGTGATTTCTATGCACACGCACACACTGGATTCACAGTTCTTCCCATTAGTCTAGCTCTTCCATTGCTCTCTGCTGTGGCAATGATCAATGCACCATGTTTTTTCATTTTAAGCATGCACTTTACATGGGAGGTAAACTTCCCTTGATAGTTACTATGATGGAATCCTGTGAACCACTGTCTAGCCAGCTAACCTAACCAGAGCATACTGATCAGTGTGAAGTACTAACTATTTCAGATCTTGCCATGCAAACAGGGTTAGTCTTCAGCGTGACTGTTCATAAGAAAGCACATAATGATAAGACAGTGTGAGGGGTCCCTGAAGAGCAGAAAGTAAACACTGAGTCACAAGAGTAGCAATTGGCAGTTTGCTTAGAAGCAAGAAAGCCTGAATTAGCAACACAGCATTAGTAGTGCTCTTACATTGATCTCCTTCCCTGAACCCCCACCATCCTGCTGCTTTTTCTCTGCCCAAACCATCCTCCCAGTCATATCCTTCACCCATGTCATCTCAATGCTCTTCCCCAGACTAGAGCTGGGCACTTAACTTGCAAATAGGTTTCCTGTGCTTAATCTGTGAACAGTCTTCAACCTTATCCTGATTTGGTCATTAGTCAATGCCTGTTTCTGCAAGCAAGCAATACGCTGAAGTGCATCTATGTGCTTTGAGCATTGCTTCCAGCATTAACTGCTCTTGATTTGCTATTTGCACTGTGAGCTTAGTCACACATTTATGTCCCCTGGCTGGACTCAAACCCAAAGTGCTTCCAACAAGACATGCAGATTCCTGCTGCTCTGCTCTACACTGCCCCTTATGTTTACAATACTGTTCTTCTTATCTAGGGTGACCAGACAGCAAGTGTGAATAATTGGGACACGCAGTAGGGGGGTAATAAGTGCCTATGTAAGACAAAGCCCCGAATATCGGGACTGTCCCTATAAAATTCGGACATCTGATCACCCTATTCTAATCCCTCTTGGGAACTCACTTGTTTCTGCAAAGGTTCTTGCTCATGTCCCTAACATCCATCAGGGATGACCTTCCAATATGTTGCAGCTGGATTCAGTCTGAATAACTGAGGCCCCAAGCCTGTGAACGCATGCAAGGAGATCCTTCAGTGGGGTTTCTCCATAGGTCTACGGGCTTTCAGACTGCGGCCTTTGATTTTGAGATCCTTGGGACAAGGAACCTGTCTTCCTCTTTTGTATGTTCAACACTATTTAGAACAATTGTGCTCTAATGCTACTATTCAACATTAACAAGCCCACGTAAATGCCATGCTCATTTATATTATCAGATATATAAGTAAATTGCTGCAGCCTTTAGTGCAAGGGCTTACAGAAGTTTTAAGCAACACAGTATCCGACAAGAGAAAGATTTCAAGGAAAGAGTTAGGAAGAGTGCTTGAGGTCTCTGCTCCCACTGAAGTCACTGGTAAAACTCTGTTGGACCACACTGGGAGTAAAACTGAGCCAACACTCAGTGCTTTAGAACATTCCATTCTAAATATACACAAATCTTTTGGTTTTGTATTTTATTTGAATGGTGTGTTTAAGAATAAATTAACGTGTTTCAAGAAAATGAACTGAACCAATGAAACTGCATTTTAATTTAAACATTCAGCAATATGTAAAACATTAACAGAGAAGCCAAGGTTCCTTTATACTCAACAAAAGCATTTTTCAGTCACATACAGAAATGAATTATATAACGCTTTGCATCAAACAAATAGGAACACTACATGATCTCTTGGCTTTTGTTTCAGATATCTACATTTGCTGCACTCCATACAAATGAGCACATTTACTGGAAATTGTGTGATTTCACATTGCTAATCTAGAATTTTATCATTAAAATTGTACCCTTTAAACAACTTGTTTACATGATGCATATTCTCAAGCCATACTAACTCATGCTGTTACCACATCAGCTCTTCCAAACACTCCAGCATCAAGGAGGGTTAGTACTTATGTGGAAGGCTTCTGAGTATTTCCAGAAGAAATGCTGGCAATTCAGTAGTTGGCATTACTCCTCCTGTATCTGTACTGATCCCATATCTCTGCAAGATATTGAAATGGCACTCTGCTGACTAGAGACAAGACCCTCTCTAGTCATTAAAGATCCCTTGCACAGATGGTATCTATGGAAGATCTTTGACTTCCTTGACCATGAGATGCTGGTTGCAGGAAGGAGGACTCCAGGGAAGGGATGGGGTTCATGTGACCAAGAATGGGAAGAGCATCTTTGGACACAAACTTAGCAAACTAGGTTCAGAGGGGCAGGTAATGAAAGCCTCTAGGTAGGTATAAAAGAAGATGACATTAACAGAGGGCTGTTGTGTGTGGGTGGGGGGGTGGGGGGGAAGGGGTGGCGGGAATAGAAAATTACATTAGGTCACAGGCGAAACAAGAAGGAAAGCAGTGAGGGAATCTGCTTAGCAGAAATGCCTATACACAAATGTAAGGAGTACGGGGAATAAACAGGAAGAATTGGAAGTATTAATACTTAGATAAAATATGACTTAATTGGAATCACAGACTTGGTGAGATAAATCTCATGACTGGCATACACGGATATAGCTTGTTCAGGAAGGACAAGCAGGGAAAAAAGGGAGGTGGTGGTGTGTTATAAATCAAAAATGTATAAGCTTGTTCTGAGGTGCAGAAGGAGGTGAGAGGCAAATAAATTGAGTGTCTCTGGGTGAAGTTAAAAGGCGGGGGGAATCCAGGGAAAAGGATATGGATGACGCATTTCTAGAATAAATAGCAGAAATATCCAAAACACAAGACCTGGTAGTAATGGGGGATTTTAACTACCCAGGTATCTGTTTGAAAAGTAATACAGCAAAACACACAATTTCCAAAAAGTTCTTGGAATGTATTGGGGACAACTTCTTGCTTCAGAATGTGGAGGAAGTAACTAGTCAGAAAGCCATTTTAAAACTTGATTCTGACTAACAAGGATTAATTGTTTGCAATTTGGGTGAAAGTAATCATGAAACGATAGCATCATGATTTTAAGAATGGCCACACTGGGCCAGACTAATGGTTCATCTAGCGCAGTATCCTATCTTCTGATAGTAGCCCGTTCCAGATACTTCAGAGGGAATGAACAGAACAGGACAATTTTGAGTGATCCATCCTGTCATCCAGTCCCAGCTTCTGGCAGTTAGAGGTTTAGGTATACCCAGAGCATGGGGTTGCATCCCTGATCAGCTTAGCTAATAGCCATTGATGGACCTAGCCTCCATGAACTGATCTAATACTTTTGAATCCAGTTACAGAAAAGGGAGGAGTGAGAGCAGCAGAATGACATTGGATTTTTTTAAAAAAGCAGTCTCTAACAAACTCAGAGAACTGGTAGGTAAGATCGCATGGAAAGAAAATCCAAGGGAAAAAAAGAGTTCAAGAGAGCTGGTAGTTTTCTTAGAGACAATATTAAAGCCAGAACAACAAAGTATCCCGGTTCAAAGGAAGGGTAGAAAGAATAGTAAGAGGCCAGGAGCTCTTTAGTAATCTGAAAATCAAAGAAGAATTCTACAAAAAAATGGAAACACAAATTGCCAAGGATGAGTACAGAAGAATAGCACAAGCCTGTAGGCACAAAATCAGACAGGTTAAGGCACAAAAAGAGTTACACCTAGCAAGGGACATACAAGGCAATAAGAAGAGGTTCTTTAAATATATTAGGAGCAAGAGAGAGAATAAAGTGTAAGTCCTCTACTTAGTGGGGAAGGAGTACTAATATCTGATGACATCAGGAAGTTGGAGATGTTTTATGCCTATTTTGCTTCAGTCTTCACTAAAAAAGTTAATTGTGACAAGATATCCAACATCTAAAATAAACAAGGGCAAAGGACAAAGCATAAACCACAATGGGGAAAGAACAGTTTAAAGAATATTTAAATAACTTAAGATGTATTCAGTTCGGCAGGGTCTGATGATATTCATCCTGGGGTACTTAAGGAACTAGCTGAAAATCTCTGAATCACTAGCAATTATCTTCAAGAACTCATGTAGAATGGGTGAGGTCCCTGAAGACTGGGAAAGGGCAAACAGTATCTTTCTTTAAAAAGGGGACCAAAGAGGATCCAGGTTCAACAGAACATCAATACCTGGAAAGATACTGGAATAAATTATTAAACTGTAAATTGAATAGCACCTCCTACAGGATAATATGGTAATATGTAATAGCCAACATGGATTTGTCAAGAACAAATCATGTAAAACCAACCCAATTTCCTTCTTGGCAGGGTTACTGGCCTAATTAATGGGGGAATCTATAGATGTGGATATATCTTGGTTTTAGTAAGGATTTTGACAGTCCCACATGACATTCTCACAAGCAAATTAGGGAAATGTGGTCTAGCGGGAATTACTATAAAGGTGGGTGACAACTGGTAGAAAGATCATACTCCGAGTAATCATCAATGCTTTGCTTTCAAACTGAGGGCATATCTAGTGGAGTGCTACAGGGGTCAGTCCTCAGTCTAGTATAAGTCAAGCTGGGAGGGTTGCAAGCACTTTGGAGGACAGGATTAGAATTCAAAAATAACCTTGACAAATTAGGAAATTAGTTTAAAAATCAATGAGATTAAATAAAGACAAGTGCCAAGTACTATTCTTAGGAATGAAAAATCAAATACACAACTACAGTATGGGGAATAACTGGCTAGGTGGTAATACTGCCACAAAGGATCTGGAGATTAGAGTGCATCACAAATTGAATGAGAGTCAACAATGTGATGCAATTGCAAAAAAGGCTAATATTCTGGGGGTACTAAAATGATTAACTCCTCTGTTAACAGGAGTGTTGTATGTAAGATATGGAATGTAATTGTCCCACTCTATTCAGCACTGGTGAGGCCTCAGTTGCAATACTCTGTTCAGCTTTGGGCACCACACTTTAGGAAAGATGTAGACAACTGGAAAGTCCAGAGGATAGCAACAAAAATGATAAAAGGTTTTAAAAAACAGACCTTTGAGGGAAAGGTTAAAGAAACTGTTTAGTCTTCAAAGGAAGACTGAGGGAGGCCCAAATAGTGTTCAAATATGTTAAAGGCTGTTATAAAGAGGAAGCTGATTGATTGTTCTCCATGACCAGTGAAGGTAATACAAGAAGTAATCATCTTAATCTTCAGCAAAGCAGATTTTGGTTAGATATTAGGAAAAATTCTAACTATAAAGATAGTTAATAAATTCTGGAATAGATTTCCAAGGGAGGTTGTGGAATCCCCATCACTGGAGATTTGTAAGAACAGGTTATACAAACACCTGTCAGGGATGGTCTAGGTTTACTTGGTCCAGCCTCAGTGCACGACCAGGAATAGACAACCTCTTGAGGTCCCTTCCAGTCTGCATTTCTATGATTAACCTTGGCTCCCTATCTGAATTCCAACTCTGGTACTGTAATTATTCTGCTACCTTCCCCTTGTGGTTTCAATCTGACACAGTATGCTTCACTGGTGCCAGTCCTAAACAACCATGTAGTATTGCTGTATGCTGTGAAGCAGAGAAAGGTGAAGTAGCCTCTCACAATGGTACTTTGAGACCCACAGCAATACAACTAAAACTCATCTCCCACAACAAAAGATGTTAAGGTTGCAGACACGGTCAGTGGTTTGAATGTGAGAGCTTGACAATGAAAAAACCAGAAAAAGTAGGTTAACATTTCATCTCTCAAACATGGCACTTGAATAGCTTCTCTGTCCTTTCTGTGTCTCTTCGCTACATGTAGGGCATTGAAAATGTGCACCACACAATACTGGTTTTGTAATTTGCTTCAGACATACACATCTCCGATTGCTCAACATCAAAAAAGTTTGCAGGGCTGGGCCCTATCTCAGGAAAGTACATGGCCTACTATAGGTAGCAGTAACATGTAGGTACTCCTTGAATAGGTACTTCAAGAAAAGTTAATAAAATGAATCAGATGAAAACATTAATCCACATGAATAAGCCTGCCAGATCTCAGCATTCACTTCAAAGCTAATTCTTGTTGTTGTCGGTTTCACTGAGTCTATCTTGAAGAAAATCAACTTGGAAGTCACTGATTTTGGTTTACCTGTGTCTGACCAGGGCATCCAGTATAGGTAATGTATCTTTCTGACTAGAGCATCACAAAATGGCTCCATTTTGTTCAGATTTTACCTACATGCAGCAATGGGAAAGGAGCTCTCTTCCTTTGGTCCTGTCCACTAGGGAACCCGGATGAAAACCTTTATGAACAGCAGCCACTTTCTCCCTATTGTTATTATTTTCTTGTTTTGCTCTGTCCTTGTTTTTCATCTCACTTTCACCTTCTTTAATTTGCTTTTCCCATCTTGCTTCTCTGACAGTTCTCTATATGCACAACTCGGGACACCCTTCTGAGGGGCAGTGAGGCTTCTCATAGCACTTTCCTTAGCTCTCCATCTGCCCAAACTAGACTCTCAGAACCTCCTGGCTTAAACATTCCAGCCCTTAAGCACTCCATCCTGGTAAAGGGACATCACTTGAAACATTCTTCTTGCTGGCTGAATAGCAGGATAGAGGACCGTATTGCTTCATTTACGGTACAGCTCTGTTATCGCATGTAACTTACCTGCGTGTGTTTTGTAAGCCAAAATTACGTATCCATTTACCATTGCTCATTATCAGGCAAGACACATGTAGTCACCTCAAATACTTTCCTATAAAGTGCACTGTACTGCACTCTCCCTACTGGTATGTTCGGATTTACTTGCACCTATGGGTCTGCTATGTGATAGGTTCCAAGCTAGTGGGAAATTTAAGATTTGGCTTTTTTGGCTGCAGTCTAACGGGTATTGGTAGGAACTGGACTGGG
This sequence comes from Emydura macquarii macquarii, assembly GCF_026122565.2. Classification (NCBI taxonomy): domain Eukaryota; kingdom Metazoa; phylum Chordata; order Testudines; family Chelidae; genus Emydura; species Emydura macquarii. The sequence goes on along the minus strand of NW_027131588.1, from coordinate 24,919,452 downwards.
AAACAGTGGAAGAGATTTTTTTTTACACTTCCAAAAGAAGATGGAAATAAACTAGCTAATGTAAGAATGTCATCATTAGACGCACAAGCAGAAGTCTGGTTACAATCAAAGCTCTTGCTGTGAAGTCCTCAATACTCTTGTCCAGTATTTGATTTAATGAGGACAAACAGCAGGAGGACAATAAAAACCCCCTATAAAGGCTGCCTGATTGCACAACACATGGATGACATTTAGTAACTGGAGACAATTCTACCAGCAGCATGAAGTTACATAAGATGTTTTAATTTATAACAGTTTGCCTACTTCAGTGAATTCATGGTATTGGTTTAATTACTAACACGCCTATACCAAGAGCTCTGGTCACCTGAACATAGTCCTGGCCACCCAGCAACAGAGCCCAATAAAGGGCTCCCCAGGCACACAGCGACATGGGCCCCATAAGGTTCCAAACCTTGCACCATGGCCCCCAATTGCTACTTGAAGTAGCAATATCCCAGGTGCCCCCGTCCTTCCCCGAGAGGCAAGGGCAGATAAATGGGGCCCTGTTCCCCCACCTCCTCCCCCAACAGGATTGGCAGTTGGGTCACCCATTGCTCAGGAGCAGCCTTGGAGAAGCAGGGAGGGCCAGTTATGTAGCTCAGCAGCCAAGATCAGGGAGCAGAAGCGCTGGGCTCTTCCCTTCCTGACTCACAAAGAACTTCGCTGGGTGGGATTGGCAAAGCCCGCACAGCAGTGGCTTTTGGACTTAGCACCCCATGGAGATGCATGCGGCTGTTCACACATCTCCAGTCTCTTATTCCAGGTTCTCTGCAGACTTGGTCACACATTACCGTGTTGATTACACTTCAGTTACATTTTCTAGCTTTACTTCAAAAGCATATGAGGCAGGAACTTTGTTTTTAAAGCAGGCTGAGTTTCTCTCTCATTTCCACGAGCCAGGACCCTAGGCACAAGCCTACTGTGTCCACGCCTTCATCCAGCCTGGCCCAACAACATTAACAAGTTATGACTAAATTGAGCTCACTAGCAGCATTAAACTAATGATAACAAATCAGGTCTGCCAATCCAGTAAGTTTAAGCAACACACACAGATGCCTTCCCACCCTATTACTACATCTGGGAACAGGCCCTCAACCTTCCTTAAACACCCTAGCAAATAAATGGCTTTTGCAGCATGCCTAGAAGGTTATCACATTTGGTCTGCTTCAGATCACAGAGGGGACCCAAGTCTCTCACAGAGAATGCCCTGCCAGCATCTTCTCTTCTCCCCCTTGAGCACTCCCAGGGACCTCATGATGGCCAGGAAAATGGTCTCAGGTTGGCAGTCCCAGGCCATTTAGAGTTTTTTAGGGCAAACTCCTCCTGAAATTCCACCTGGAGACCAATAAGGAGCCAGCACAGATCCTGAAGCATGGGTTCTCAGAGACATGCTCCGCTTTCTGTATCAGTTTTTGTCTCCAGAAATGGCTTTCAGGTGTAGCCCAAGGTAGAGCACATTACAACAGTCCAACTTTGAGGTGATAAAGGAGTGGACAACGGTGGCAAGGCTGCATCTAAATGGAAAGGTCACAACCTCATGGCCAACTGCAGATGATAAAAAAGCTGACACCTCGTTATGCCCACACCGGAGAGCTTTTCAGGAAGAGAAGCTATTGCACACAGCTACCCACTGATCTCTAAAAGGAAAGAATAAAGCCACACAAAAGTAGTCAGGCTGTACAGGCAAGTCAACGATACTTCATTAACAATATTAAAGGGACCCAACAGATCTTATACCAATATTAATGCTGGATCTGGGAGAAGATGGACCAACAGAGACTCCCTGCTGAAGCTAGGTCTTATATTCACAGTGACAAGGATTAAGGACATCAGAAGCATCTAGAAACAGTGAATTGTCTTATTACAACTTTCTCTACAATTACACCCATTCCTTCTCTAATAAAGGGCAGGCTGCCTACTGATAACGAAGATTTAGTGAGATTTGTGCTCAAGAAGGCATTGCTTGATGCTCACACTCTCCACCAGCTAAGGCCTCATCACCTCCCCACTTGCTTTCAGCAGCTGGGAGAGGATGTAGATCCAAAGCACATGCTGTGGGATGAAGTTCTCACACCTGCAGTACCTCAGGGAGCATCACTGGCTGAAATTCAAGCAGAATAGTTAAGGCCTTTCTCCCTTCAAGATCTTGTTCTGCCACCACAGAAGCAGACAATTCACAGACAATTAATCAGATTTACCGTGTCTGTAAAATATGACATTTCCTTACGAAGGAAAGGACTCTGTCCAACTACTGAAGGGAGAGAATCCAGATTGACCAGACACACTATAACCTAAAACATCTTCTGTCCAAGATTTTGTGCACATTATGAGGGAAAAAGATTCTTTGTTTTTGCTTCCAGCATAACCACAACATGAATTAAAATAAACTTCCATGCCTCAACCAATCAGCCTCAGCATGTGATTTCCATCCTCCAACGCGCTAAGCATCTTCCTCTTGCTCCAGAGATCACGTATCATCTGAAACCCAGGGTGACCTGTGGCAACAAAGCCTCTGAAGAGGGCACCTGGGGGTCACCTTATTAATGGTGGAAGACCAGAGAGTCTCTGAAGTCCTACCAAACCATCGAAGGAATGGCCTGTTAGTGGAACCTTTTTGGTTCCATTAGTCTTTGAGGGTGGACCATCAAACAGAGGTCCTTCACCCTGACAGAAAAACAGGCCCCAACCCCAACGTGCAGTATGTAGTGGTCAGTTTTTAGACCCAATTGCCTAATTTCCAATCCAAATCCAAAAACCAGTTCCAAAGGATGGCCAGCTCTATGAACTGAGCCACTACTTACCTAGACAGGCCCATGGTCGTCATGTCACAATGATCAGGATTTCCTGAGCTATTTCAGCAAATTAATCCTTTATAAGCAAACTGAAATCACGGAGAACAATCAATTTCCAGGGCCACAGTAGTAAGGACTTTTGCCAGTGGAGCAAGCATGACAGTAAAATAATACCCATCTTAATCCAATTTTAGGAGTCATACTAGATAGACACCGTCAGATCCAATTTTGGGGGACACCTTCTGTACTTCAGGGTGGGTAAAATCAGCACAGCCACATCCCCTCTTTAATGATTCCGCCCCCTTGGTTTCCGAAGTAAAGATACTTGACAGGTTACAACTGGGCCAACACCAACAACCAGGTTTTGGTAATACACATTCAGGGGTCTCAGTAAGTCACAGATGTACACCACTGACTGGAGATTTGTCATGAACCAACATCGTGGTCCTTTTCTCCTGGCAACTCAATCTGCTGCAAAACAGTAGGTTAAATTAGTGGAACTGAGACTGACGCTCTCATTCCCCTCCCACATTTCTCATTTGCAGCTTTGTCTTCCTCTCCCAACTGCCACAGAGATCAAGGAACCCAAGCCCATGCAGTCGTAGCCCCCTGCCCCTAGCCTTTCTATTCCTTGCACACAGCAGCATTATTCCACCATATTGCCCACTTGAAAGGCTATTGAATGGCTACAGCTGAAAACAACCCCTGGGGCTAGCTGGCAAAAGCCATCATTAACACAACCCCTTTTAAATACTCACCCACAAAGTACTCTGACACAATCATACGTCTGACACCTTAGGTACATTCTTCACCATCCCTTAACAAATCAAGAACCCCTGTAATGGGATGCCTGAGTGATGGTTCTCAGAGTACCCAGGATTCATCTCACCTTATCTCCCTGCTGCCAGTGAGAGGGAGACCTGCATATGTGCTTGACTGCGTATCACCACCAGCCTGTTAACCATCCAAGTGCTCTCCTCTGGGCAGTGCCAGTCCTTACTTTGTCTTGCAGGTTAACAAGAGGGACACCCCAACCCGAGGCCCTTTGAAGCATTCCCCTGTAATGTCCAGCCCCTTCCTTATCCACTGAACACTCACAAACACTAGGTCTGCTGTCCCCAGCGTGGCTGATTCAACTCAGGATCAGCTCCTTGTACAATACCACAGCACAGATATATTTATAGTGAAAACAACCACAAGTTTATCATCAAACATTCAAGATTCAAGAGGTAGTGAGCAAACATAATGGAAACAAACAGGTTACATATAAAAAATTATAGCACAATTTTTAGAGGCCAAATTTAACAGGCTAACCGCCTGTCTAAAGAAGTTTATCTGACCCCAAATTTCCTTTGCAGCATTTCAGCCAAGGTTGGTTGTAATCCCATTTCCATGAATGTGCTCACACTGCCCGATTACTTCCTGTGCGCATGATAAAGGGGTGTCTTTCTTGCTTTCTCCGTATAGTCCCCAAAATTGCTTGCACCTTGAGTCAGCATAATCCACCCTACCTTATTCTCCGGTGTGCAGCCTCCCTGTTAACTTCACATCCCCCAGTTGACTTCATATGTAAATAAGACTTCCATTGTGCTGGCTCACAATACTTAACTTTCATGTTGACAGAGACAGGTGAATAAACCTCTTTTGTCTGGCAGAAAACCTGTTTGTCAGTCTTGATACAGACTTCAGGAACACATTTTCCATGCACAAACTTAATTCCTTACACAGTATCTGTACATACATTTCACAAGAATATTGATGACCAGTGTGACACTGGCTTTCATTTAAGACCTCACATGACATTTTTTGGTGAACCAGAATGTACATACTAGGATCAGGATATTGTAAAGCCTTTGCCAGGTGGCACTGAGGGATTCTTAGGGTCACACCCCATTTTACAAAACTGTCACTTTGTGATAACCCATTTTCAATAGTAGCATGTAGAGATTAGGGCTTCTGTTTCAATTTCTAATGCCATTTCAACGTCAATCAATGGGCCAGACGCCACATGTTACTTAGTAGAACTCACCACTGAAACTAAAGGGGAATTCTGTTTTAAAAACCTGAAAACCTGACGTGTCTTTGAGTGTATATGCAACTTCAATGAAAGGGAGGACATTGCACAAAACAGTTTTTAATATTTATTTATCAAGTATCAACAACTGTCAAACTAAAAAAGGGTATTGACCTTACACGCCACATCTCCAGTGGGAGCCGAGAAAAACTTGACAAAAATCAGTTATTTGCTTATACTATTGCAAGAAAAAAATGTTGTGACCAGAACACTATTAGATGCACTGAAGTAGATACAACTAACTCTGCATAATAATCATGCCTTGCTCTACTGATAATCTGACAGTTGCACTCCAAACCTCTCAGTGAATATTGTATGTTTGAACAGAAACAAATCTCATGAAGTTTAAGGTGCCAGTTCAAAAGTATCTCATACCATTTTTCAAGCTGCTTTTCCTTAAAAAGAACATTACATTAGCTTGTTGAACTGCCTCTATTCTTGTTCAGACCCTTCCGAATGTCAAGTGCAGCAAGAAGTGGTGGAGATGGAAAACATTCATTATGAAGTAGATTTGAGATAGGAAAAGCATACATTGTATAGATAAAGAAATATGTATCCTGAGTCTGCTCACTCATTTCTCTCCTATTGAATGAACCTACTTCTGGAGCCCAGTTTTTCCTGACGAGCTAGAAGCCATAATACCAGAACTCCAAGAAAAGAAGGTTACCACCATTTACCTACTTTCTGAATCCATTTGCAGTACTTCTTCCCCTTGCTTAAACTCCAGCATGCTCAACCTTTGGGTATAACTCCTATTTCACCACACCAATTTCATGTTGGTGGAACTCAGTTACAACAATTACAGCACCAACAATATTTCATTTTAAAAACTTAGTGAGAGTGAGAACCGCAGCTTAAAAATGGAAGCCACCAGGTTTTCTTACCATACAGACAAAAATGAAGAGTTCGTGCCTGTGGATGGGTGATCAAAATGCCTCCTCTTACAACCCTGGCCTGACAAGCCCAAACACAACAGATCCCTACTGCAGTATGTAGAGGCCATCTATCTTCCCCAGTTTGATCTGCACACCCTCCTATTTTGTGGGGAAGTAATGCAACTGTGGGAGGTAGTGCTGGTCAAATAAAAGTTGGTATTTGACAACTGCTGTTGACAATCAGACCCTTCCAAACTGAGCATACCATATTACAGCTGTGTCCTCCCTCACCTTGCATCACACAAGGCCAAAGGAAGACTCCCCAACATATAGGAGGATAAACTGCTTAGATGAGTATCTTAAAGCCAGAGGAGACCACTATGTTCATTCAGTCTGACCCTGCAGAACCATTCATACAATTTCAACCAATAATTCCTTGAGTGGAATGGATTACATTGATTTGCTGCCCCCGCAGAGGCAGCTTCCCCTCTTGTACTCTTCCCATATCTTGGTGTGTTAGCATCTCTTCCCTCCACCCATCAGGATCTAGCCTCCTATAATTGCATTCTATACAACAATTAGGAAGTATTGCTCAGGAATTTACCAAGTAAGTATAGAAACTGGCAATAATCCCTATGCTGTTGCCAAGCAACAAATAACCAGAAAATTATTTGACCTGAGTATAAAGAGAATTCTCATTGAGCTATGTGTGTATGAGACATTTTAGCAAATACAAAATATTTCAATATTCAACACTTAGTTAAAGTATTTTATTTAAGGACAAAATTTCATTTTCTAAATACTCTAACATAGGTCACAACTGATGATATTCAAGAGCCATTAGTCTCTTATGTAGCTTACTTCAGCCGAACACCAGTTATATGAAAGCCAACATTTTGAGATTGCCCATTCAGAGAATTCACATTAGAGTGATTAAATCGGTCTGTTGGCTCCTTTTGGTAACAGAGATGCCATGTACCAGAATAGAAGTGGCCTCTTTCTGAAACTTACTGTGTCTGCAAGTTGAGATGAAGGTTATAAGCAATCCTAACAAATGGGCCATCAGCCTCAGGACTGACTTAGAGGTCTCAAAAGCATTTATTTTCAAACTGATGCAGTACAAAGGCACAGCTAAAGTGTATCATCTGTTAAACCCCTCAGTACACCTCTAATACATTTAACTGTGATACAGATTGTGCTTTATGTTACTACACAGGCCAGAGTAAGAGTTAAAAACATATGGAAAGAATATTTAAATTTAGTATAGTTAACGTCTGATTTTTCTTGATAGTAGCTTGGAAAATGGCAAGATGTGCATTCACTGTGCCATAGTCCCAGAGGCTACATTGTGAGGTTTTACGCTAACAGACAAGTGCATCCAGACCATAAGTCGGGAATCTGACATAACACACCTTAATGCTTGAAACTGAGTTTATTAGCCTTTCCATTACCCAAAGCTCCAATGTTTCTGTAATGTGTGAAAATCAAACATGTTAAAATGCATCAATTACCAATCTAAATGAATAATTATGCGTGCTTAATAATAAGCAATGCATTCTAGAACTGAGCATTCAGATTCTGTAAGAGATTCATTACTTTGTCAACTTGTAATGCTTCTTATTCATTGTGTGAAGCTCAGGAGAAAGGAATGCAGAAGTCTCACACTTAATCATGGCTCATCTATGGGAAGGAATACTGCATTTATAGAAAAAAATGTGCACACTAAAAACTGCTAGAAAAACTCACACTCAATTACCGTACATAATCCACCCACTATTTTGATGAAAAGGTTTAAACACATACTGGGGAAACGTAAAAATCAGTGAAAGAACATAAGATCCTGTAAATTTTCACCAAGAAATCTTGCATTAACTTGAGATGACTTAATTTAAAAGGGAAGGAAATAGGGTCATTACACATTATGGTGACGACAAAATTAATACCATAAAATTACAGCATGTAGGATACATATTTCTTATTTTATAAAAGCCATACACTATCTACACAAATCTGCAGTTTTAATTAATTCATGTTTATAGAATTACATATGTATTCATAGAATTGAAAATATTAAATGTCATAGTGATCTGTCAGGTTTCAACCATCAAAATATCTGCCAATGTCATTTTGGCATTACATATTACTTTTACCTAGTAACCTTCTCATTAACAACCTCAAATATACATAAACAAGTAAGGTTTGACCATTATTTGTTCCATGATACAGAAAACAATATATTCTTCAATTTACAAACAAACACCTTATTATAATGAATAAAATCCACGAGGTTACTTCAAAATAATGTTATTCCAGTTTGAAATGGCTTTTGGGACTGGTTTAATGAATTACCTTTAACTTTTTATTGGCTTGCTAAAAGTAGCTATATAAGATTGTACACAAAAAACAGCAGTTTTAGAAAAAACTGGAGAAATCTAACCTTAATGAGTGCAGTTTTCATCTATTTGAATGAAGACACTGAAGCACTTCCTCTTTTAAGGCCTGATGCATCTCCCATTGATCAGAATGGGAGCTGGATCAAGCCCTTAACATTGAAGGCAAATGAGGTGCAAGTCTACAAGCAACAATGACAAAACCTGAATAAGACTTAATTACCCAAGGAAGTTCTTAATAGTCGAAGTCTCATTAAATAAGACAAGAACGATTGCATTTGGTGAAGATGATAAAGATCTGGGTTCTGAAATAATTGATATAGAATAAGGGAGCTGTAACTAATGATGAAAAGGCATGTTTATTCTGATTAAATATTTTGAAACAAACCCATTTAAATAAAACAAACCTTTTATAACACGTTTGCCAATAAACAAAAGATAATTGTATTTCACAGGATCATTTAAAACCATTATTTTCCTTATACCCAACTGGTACTGCGATGACAGACTTTGGTACAATCCGTTCACTTTCAGTCTTGGATTTTCTGAGCCTGGTTCTGATCCATGGCTGTAAAGATCATACAAACAGCAGCAGTGATGAACACACGCATCCCCTCATAAAGAAGTTTAGGTGAGAACACGCTCCATATGAACAAGTGGTAGCGTAGACCTGTTACCAAAATGATGTAGACTGTGATTGGAATAGAACATATCAGTGCATAGCAGAAACAGCCATGACCCATTGCTGCTGAATTCCTGTTTAAAAAAAAAGGAGAAAAATAGAAAAGTTAATTTTCATATATTATAGATTCTTAGATTCCAAGGTCAGAGGGACCATGTGACCATCACCTGGTAGGACATCCTGTATAACAGGCCATAGAACATGCCCCACCTCCCAAATTCCTACAGCATATCCTTTAGAAAAACATCCAGTGTTGATTTAAAAATTGTCAGTGATGGAGAGTCCACCAGGGCCTTTGGTAAATTGTTCCAATGGTTAATTACCCTCACGGTCAAAAATTTAAGTCTTATTTCCAGGCTGAATTTGTCTAGCTTACTCTTCCAGTCACTGGATCATGTTATGCCTTTCTCTGCTGGATTGAAGAGCTCATTATTAAATATTTGTTACCCGGTAGATACTTATAGATTGTAATCAAGTCACCCCTTAACCTTCTCTTTGTTAATCTAAATAGATTGAGCTCCATTAGTCTAATGCTATAAGGCACATTTTCTAATCCTTTAATCATTCGTATGACTCTATTCTGAACCCTCTCCAATTTATCAACATCCTTCTTGAATTGCAAGCACCAGAACTAGAAACAGTATTCCAGCAGCAGTTGCATCAGAGCCATATACAAAAGTAAAATAACCGTTTATATACCCAAGTATCACATGAACTCTTTTGGCCACAGCATCACGTTGGAAGCTCATGTTCTGCTGATTATCCACCATGACCCCCAATTTCAGAGTCCTCCAACCTATAAGTATGGCTTACATTCTTTGTTCCTAGATATACATTTACATTTAGCATATTATAACGAATATTGTTTGCTTGTGCCCAGTTAGTCATGCAATCCAACCCACTCTGAATCAGTAACCTGTCGCCTTTATTATTTACCACTCCCACAATTAGTGTGTCATCTGCAAACTTTATCAGTGATGATTTTATGTTTTTTTCAGGTCGCTCATAAAAATGTTCATTAGCGTAGGGCCAAGATCTGATTCCTGCATGACCCCACTGGAAAAATACCTTCTTGATAAGGATTCCCTAATTACAATTACATTTTGAGATCCACCAGTTAACTACTTTTTAATCCATTTACTGTGGGCCATGTTAATATTATGTCCGTTTAGTTTTTTAATCAAAATATCATGCGGTTCAAGTCAAACACCTTACAGAAGGCTAAGTAGCAAAGTCAACACTCTTACTTTTAGCAACCAAATTTATAATCTCATCAAACAAAAAGATATCAATTAGTTTGACAGGATCTGTTTTCCATAAACCCATGTTGATTTCCATTAATGACATTACCCTCCTTTAATTCTTAGATTCCGACTCCTAGACTCTAAGGTCAAAAGGGACCATTATGAACATCTAGTCTGACTTGCACAATGCAGGCCACAGAACTTCACCCAATTGCCAAACTAGGCTGTCCCATCCTACCATCCCTTCCATAAACTTATCAAGCTCAATCTTGAAACCAGCTAGGTTTCTTGCCCCCACTGCTCCCCTTGGAAGGCTGTTCCAGATCTTCACTCCTCTGATGGTTAGAAACCTTCATCTAATTTCAAGTCTAAACTTCCTGATGGCTAGTTTATATCCATTTGTTCTTGTGTCCACATTGGTGCTTAACTTAAATTCTTGATTAATCTAGTCTCATATTCTTGCCTAGGATAGATGCCAGGCTGACAGGCCTATAATTACCCAGAGCATCCCAGTTACCCTTTTCAAAAACTGGCAGAACATTAGCTTTCTTTCAGTCTTCTGGAACTTCCACAGTGCTCCAAGACTTATTGAAAATCAACATTAGTGGTCCAGTGAATGCCTCAGCCAGCTTTTTTAAAACTCTGAGTGCTAGTTATCTGGACTTGCTGCTTTAAAATGTTTAACCTTAGTAGCTTGTTTAATATCCTTCAGAGATATTAGTGGAATGGAAAGAGTGTTATCACTATACAATAAGATTACATCATCTATTTTTCCCCAAATGCAGAATTGAAATATTTATTGAACACTTCTGCCTTTTCTGCACTATTGTTGATAATTCTACCATTTCCATCTAATAAGGGACCAATACCATTGTCAGGATTCTTTTTGTTCTAATAACGAATGAACACCTGTTATGTGGATCCCTTGACTTTTCATATCTTCATCTCACATTGTTTTATTATAAAGGCACCTTTTGCATGATCTTTATTTTGAAGACTAATGTCATATTTATTACTCAACAACAACGTAACTAAAAAAGTTTTTCCCTAAAGCTTTATATATATGCTTGTCTTGTTCTATACAGCATCTCAAGAATCTGAGCCCCTTGTCGCTGCAGCAGCTAACCAATAAATAATATTGAGAATAAGAATAAAGGTGCCTGAGAGTCATCTGTGTACGTAGATAGATATCCAGATGTCTACTTACAATACTTTTTCTATGTAAAGACTCCATAAAACAGTTATGTTGCTGACTGTACAAAATGTATGTTTTTTGCACTGTTCACCTTCTGATGCGCAGGCCTCATCTTTCTGCAGAACCCTTCTATATGAAGTGGTGACAACAATTTTCCCAGTACTCACTTTCCCATCTTCGCTGGATGGTACAGAACAGAAAAAGGATTACTTATCTCTTAGTGAGCGCTCCCTAACATTAGTAAAGGGTAAATTGGGCAGTGCACAAAACTTGGCACTCTCAAAATGAAATATCACCAGGAAGTGATACTATATTAAAGCAATGTAAAAATTAGAGAGTATTAGAAAAGTTTACAAACGTGGTTTATATATATACGCCCTCCAGAAAAATATTGTATTTGAAAGTTTGTGTGAGCAGTCAATTAAATCCATGTAACGAAGGCTGACAGCTCAGCTTGATCCTAACCATAAATTAGTCTTCTCATCAAGTACACATCTGCTAATCCAGTGAAATATCAGAAGTCTGATGCAAGTAGTATATGGCCATTTTCCGAAATAGCTCTTAGCAGATCTCCCTCATGACGCAAACCCCAGGATATACTGCCTTCATTGATATAGCTGCAATTCTAGCCCTTTTCATTCTCTTCTGCAACTCTGAACTATAGCAACCTTTCAATCCCCATCTGAACGCTCTCACTTGCCCCTTTTTCTCTTCTCCTCTGAGCTAGCAGGATGCTGCAACACTGGAAGAGTTCAGCTGGATGTTCCTCTGATAGAGTGGTCTAACCCAGTTGTGTCGCCCATTGTGTTACAACAAGCTTTTCCCAACTCAATCTGGGTGGTCCAAATCCTGGGACCCTCACGACAGGAGTTAGACACCTGAATGAGACAATGTGGAGCTGAAAGACTCTGTAGAAGGTAAGACATGCAGACTCATTGCTTCCCCTACTCAGAGGCACTCCCTTTACAGTAGTGGTACCATGGCTATGCATATCCTCCTTGCCTTTCACATGGATCTGTCTTGGTTTAGTCCAGCAGAGATCTTTCAACCACTCCAAAGTATGGACACCTGGTCAGGTTGGTAGATGGAACAAAGCTCAGCAACAGGTGGGATAACATGCATAAGAAAGTTTGTTTCCACACAGATATTTTTATTTTGTTAGTAACCAAGAAACACATCAACAGAATCCATAGATAATCATTTGTATAGATTCAGATTCTGAGTGAACAGTGAATGACATTCCCCTGGGTTTTTATCTACATGGATCTTCACATTCTTCTGACCAGAAAATGATTTAAGATCGCTAGGTACTATGGTGTATGCTCAAAAAGTGAAGATAAAACTATATTCCCCAGTCATGATAGGAAAAAGTGAGGAAGTCCTTTTTAGGGTGTAAACAGGTCATTACGTCTTAAATAAGTTAAACGTAACAAAAAGACAAAGATAGGCTGTGTAATGTGTGCAAAACCAAAGAAACTATTGATCATGTTCTATGGCAAATATTCAAAGGAAGAAAGTTTCTTTATGAAAAATGGAATCGGCTTGGAATCAAAGATTTTTCCCTAAAGGGACTAGTAAGAATGTCAGGGAAATGTAACAGTGCAAAAAATAAATAAATAAATAAAAATTACAAAAGGGCTTGCTGCATTTCCTTAACAATACTAGGCTGAGTGAAAGGTTTTTTTAACTGAGCTAAAAATGAAGGAAGTGGCTGTTATAACCTTGTATCTTGAGGCTCCTGTATCAAAAAACAAAAAGTCAGGGCAGCTACTTTACAAAAGGATTTGTGATTAGCACAGAGGCCATGTGTGGGAGGAGCACACAGGGTCACATGCCCTCCCCCAGATTTCTGCCAGAGTTTATATGCCCTGCCCTAAACCCCGCTGCATACCACCAGAACTTTTATATTCTGCCCTCCAGCCCTTCAACAGTTACGCGTCATCTCTGGACCTGCATGCGTTGGGAGAAACTCAGCCACAGGAGCAGAAATCAGTCTGTTTTCCCCTAAAGGTGAAGCATTTTGCAGCAGGTTAGTGATATCGTTAGCATTCTGACAGGGAAGCATGGGCTATGTTAGTTACAGAATGGGAAAATTGGGAGGGAAAACTAATTTTTCATTTTAATTGTATACCTTGACTGTTATTTGACCAGCCAAATTGTTTTAGTCAAATTGTCTTAACCAGTATGGTTCACCAACTTTTTTCTTATTTAAATATGATAGGGACAGTCAATTTATATTTTGCTAGTCACAAGAAAAATACAAAACTGAGACTGGGTTATTCAATAATACACTTAATTATTACGGATTTGTTTGTTAATTAGTTAATTGATTAACTAGTTGAGTGATTCCACAGTCCAGCAGAGAAGGAGAAAGTCTGTGGGATCCAAATGGAAATTTCCACAAGTAAGAGGAGAGAAGATATTATTGCTGTGCTTTTGACTCAGCAAACTGTACAGAGTTGAGGAACAAAGACTGAGATTCAGGTGAACTAAACCTAAAGCTTTTGGAACCTCGAGTTAGTTACTTGTTTCTGTGGGGATTCACTTATTTAGATTTAATGTGGGGTTTTTATATTTATGTATACATGTGAAGATAATATACTGGGATTATCAAGTAGCTTTGTTATTTAGTAGAAATTAAGTTTTTATTGTTGCTTTATCATTATAAAACTGTATAAAGTTGGTACATAAATATTAAGTTAATTCTTGTTCTTTTTGGACTTGATTGAGGGGAGGTTGATCCTCTGCAATCCTTGCCGACAATCCTCAGTGACTGAATTCTGCGTCTCCATTTGCTTTTCTACGAGTTGTGTTGAAGCACTACAAGAGGGGCAATAAAGTAAACTCTAGCCCATCCAAATGTCATTCCTAAAACAACCCATTCCATACAAATGGTGGCTTTCTGGTCTGCTAATGGCTTCAAGAACAATTACTTATTAAAGCATGAAGACTACTCCATAGTAGATGTATTGGGTTTGGAGACATTCAAGGAAAATCAAAGTCAGACTCAGTTGGCTTAACTGATGAAATCTCAATCTTTTAGGTAGTTGGGTTAAAGTTTGAGTAATAAAAAAAACAAACAAAAAAAAAAAAACCACTTTCCATTTCAGCGTTTAATACTGATACTCTTCAGCATACTCTTCAGTAGTGCTGCTCCAGCATTTGATCACTCAGAGGCTCTACCACAGGACCACCTCCTTCATTCAGTAAATGAGATTTACTTTCATCCCAGTTCTGCATGCCACTTCAAACTTTTAATTTGACAAATGAGTTCAACCAGGTGAAGGATCCACAAGACAGCTGTTCCACCGTCCTATATACTGCACATTTTGGTAGGGGCTGTAAAGCATCAGCCAGTTGTGTTCAGTAAGAGCCTGACAGCCAGACAGTGCCCTTCAAAAATGAGCATATGCAGAACTAAGGCAAGTTATAGGCCCCATCTAAAGTTCTGATTCATGGCTGTCTTTCTAACACACTGCCTCTGCAATAATCACTTCCTTTGTTGGTGAGGTAAGGGATAAGGTACAAAGAGGTAGAAATGGATTAACATACTGTGGATACAAGCTCCAGAAACATCCCTGTGGATATTTATTCATGCTTTAGCGTGGTGCAGGAGGTTGCATCCGTTTTTACTCTTTAAATGTTCAGCTCATTTCACAGATTAACTTCTGACACTATTGAGAACTCAAAATGCACTAAGTGTAGAAATACAAATCACAATTTGGTTACTTAGATGTATGCTGAAGAGAAGCTTTTGATTTTTCTGGATCTGGTTATCAGACTCTTGTGCAGCAAATTGCTGCATGAATGATGCAATTACTGCAAATTCCCTGTTCTGACTCCGAACACTAAATATAGTCCAACTCAGGCAGGGGCTTTAATGAGCAATCTTTCTTCTAAATTAATATTTAATGAGAGGGAGGCAAAACCAGGAACTCCCACACTATTTATGGATTTTCTGCTTGCTTTGCTCTCACAAATCCTAACAGTTAAGCATTAAAGAGTGAAAGATTTGGTAAAGAATATTATCTCTTCTACTTCCATTGAAAATAGGTTATATAGTTTGGAGGTGAACTTGAAAAATAAAAACATTGTATTAGCAAAAAATGTGAAAGGAAAGCCACTTTATTCTTTAAAATAAAAGCCACCTGGCACTAGACATGTTTCCAAAAGGAACTGTAACAATTCAGGTGATCTTCAGTGTGATTCTGCCTGCCCTATAGGACAACAAAAGCGTGACAAGGTTACGGTGATCAATAGATGGCTCAGGCAGTGGTGCTGTAAGCAGGGCTTTGGGATGTATGGACAGAGAACTGTTCTCTTGGGATGGACTTCACCTGAGCAGGGAGGGAAATGGACTTCTGGGATGGAGGTTGGCACAACTGATTAAGAGAGATTTAAACTAGGAATTGAGGGAGATGGTTGGGAGATGCCCGGGTAATCTCCATGCCTGATTTTAACATTAACATTGAGAGGGAGGAAAATGACGTAAGAAAGGACACAGCAGAGGGTAGGAGAATGGACATTAAGAGGAAGGGTAGTATAGATACCAATCTAATAGGAAATACTGGCAGTAGAATGACTATGCCAAATCGGGTAAGGAATGTGAACAAAACCAAAACAGCAAAAATTAAGATGTTTGTACACCAATGTGAGGAGCCTGGGTAACAAAATGGAGGAACTTGAGCTACTGGTGGAGGAAGTGTGAGGGATTTTCAAAAATGTTGCGAGGGAGAATCGGCCCCAGATCTCACTACATCCATTGCCTGTTGTACTGTGATATCAATATATATATTACTCATTTCCAGGAACATTCTAGGTTTCTGGTAGTTAACTGTAAATTCACATGGAAATGCTTCAACTTCTCTCTCACGTGCTGAGATTAGGATTCTGCTCTCTGTGGCAATAGTAAGGAGATCTCAGTTTCCTATAGCAGACCCTAAGTGTGTTTCCCACATTTCTTGTACATGTATGTTATCAGCTGTTATGGGAGCAAATTTAACTGTGCATCTGGGTCTTGGTAAGTAAATGATGTTGATTTTCAAATATTTAGTTTTAAAATGTATTTGCATTTTACATTTATAAATATATCCCAGAATTGGA
Source organism: Emydura macquarii macquarii (assembly GCF_026122565.2). Taxonomy (NCBI): domain Eukaryota; kingdom Metazoa; phylum Chordata; order Testudines; family Chelidae; genus Emydura; species Emydura macquarii. The sequence continues at coordinate 24,903,058 of NW_027131588.1, read as the reverse complement.
GATTTAGCCTTTCTAATTTTCAACAGTACAAAGATGATCTTGTTAAATACTTTGCTAACCACCTCCAAGTGAAATGTGTTCCTAATTTATACAAAATTATGTAATAGGCCAAGAAAATCAATTCCTTTGACAGATTTTAAAATTTCTAATAATAAATAGTAATAAAAATATGCAATATTTTCCTCAAATTAATTCTTTAAACTCAGAATGGATTACTCAATGGGCTATTGCTGTGGTTACACTGATAAAGGAAGGAAAGATTTGTTCAGTCTGCAAAAATCCAACCTAAAACTGAGAAATATTTGTGCTGCTGCAGGGGCATATTATTCAACAAACTCAATATGAACTTCCATTTAAGAAGCCACCTCAAAAACACTGCTGCAAAGCTTTAGCTTTCATCTTTGTTATAAATGCATTCTAAAACGCACAATCCATTCACCCTGTGGAAAATCATTAGAAGTCTGATACCAATCTGCATGAATACTGTATGTTGCCAAGAGTAAAGTTTCCAAAATATTCTTAAAACCTCAAATTTTAAACCTGAAACAGAGTAAAAAAATCACAGAAGCTTTGTCTTACTCCTCCTCCCCCACAGCACTACAATGACACTGAAGTGGTTTTATGCCACTGCGCTGGCCACTGTATAAACTGACAGATGAAGAGAGCGAGTCTCTGCTCCAGAGAGCTCACAATCTAAGTGACAAATGAAAGGAAGGAACTGGGGATATTACATCACACATACGAACATGGAGATGATTAACAAAACTGCCAGATCCACGTTTTTTAAAAAATCATGTGAGTAAAAATAGAGTGAGGAATGAAGGAGTTAGTAAAAGTAGTGAAATAGAAAAGGGTAGGAAGAGTGAAGGGGAAAAGGCATGAGAGCTCCAGTTTTCTAAACGGGTTTACATCATGTAGATGATTTTCTGTATAATTTATTAATGTTAATTTTATCAGCTTTTAGTTTAAAAAATTACCTGCTAACTTCAGAACTCAAGTAGCACAGCAAGTGAATGGCCCAAAGCAAAGGTCCTGCATATGTTGCAAAACCTGTCAGGAAAATGGCTGCTATTTCCACATAGCTGTCTAATCCCACAAAACCAGCTGAAATATCCACTGAAGCGATACTATTCGAGTTTCCCTGAAAATAAAACAAAGATGTCACTTAGATGTCTGAAAGGGAGAATGAAACAGTACATATCAAAGAGTTTAATTAACATGAAGGTTAAAGGCTTAACATGTCTTTTGAGCCACTTTCTCCTAAATCAGCACACTGGATTTCACTAAAGCAGTTTACGAGTGAGAGGTTCTACTTTATCACCTAAATGAGGAACACAAACAAATAAAAGTGGCTATTTGCTTGTATTTGAAGAAAACAAAATAGGAGATCTAATTCTTGTTTAATAAATCTGACAAAAAACTTTAAATAAGCAACACAGTTAACTGTATTTAGTGATTTCAGTCTTAGTTCTGAGGAGAATGTCATCCATATCAAACTGCCATCATGCATAGTTCAAAAAGAAAGAGTTCTGCAATTAGGTCTCAAGACTAAATTCACACACAGAGACTTTATCTTTCGCTCGGGTGACCGTATAGCAAGTGTGAAAAATCAGGACAGAAGCTGGGGGGGGAATAAATGTCTATATAAGAAAAAGCCCTGAATATCAAGACTGTCCCTATATAATTTGGACATCTGGTCACCCTCTCTCTTGCCCTAAGAGAAGATGGTGCTTCCAATTTCGAGTTCTAATGGATGAATGAACAATATATGCAAGTTATCACTTCTGTCTAACTGGACTGTCACAAATACCTTACATTAAGTCTTACATGTTTTCTCATTGTTGAGCATAATTATGAAAAACAAAGTGAACAGGACGTTAGTACTGTAATTTTCAGTAAAGGACTAGTTGAGTGAACACATGGAAACCAGAAAAAACTGTTTACATGAAGTGAAGGCAAAAACCCAAATAACTAGCATGCTACAATAATCATGCACAGCAGTGCAGGAATACTCCTATAAGCTGCAGTCGTTTGAACCTAGGGGCAGGCAGGTATACATGAGATGTATGGAACGCTGACAGCATCCTGGGCTGTCTGGTAGAAGACCTGTATGTTCTGCTTGGTCCAAGGACCAATAGATGTTTTAAAGTATGCTAGATCATCAGCCGCCAGGGATGCTGTTCCACCAACCATAACCAAGTTATGTAGCCAACTGAAGAACAATCGACATGCATACGTTTTATAAAAAAAATAAAAAACTTTGCTATGATTTAATGTACTTGTATAAACACATTGAATATATCATGAGTTCGGAAGAATCCATGCTTTAAGATCTGGTGTTTCTCAGCTCGACATGCCAGAGTAATAGACTGGCACACTAGTACAAAGCTTTCAGGAATTGTCAAAGGACCTGAACAGGCAGGCTGGCTTGTGTAACGCTAGTGCTCCAGTCACTCCTGTGAACACTGAAGTACCTTTACTGATTTCCATTCTCTGCTGGGGAGGGATGGGGGAGAAGGATAGAACAACCAACTTCAACATTTCCAAAGAGTTATAAAGTAGAGTCCCAGACAGTACCTACTGACTAGTCCCCCTTACTTTTTGTTCTCTATATCAAATTTCCTGTTGCCTTAAAGAGTTAACCTGCTGCAGTCATTGGTGCCCTTAGAACCAGCTATTGTCATCCAGTTGTGTGCATTTGGGCTACCAACTAAACCTTGAGCAAAGAGAAAAAAGAAGCAACCCAAAGCCCAGGCAGAGCCTCAAAGTATTCATCCATCTTGTGACAAGGACAGCAAGTTCTACGGGACAATGACAAGCCACTAATTCCACTAGCACTATCCAGCTGTACCCAACAGCCATTACTCCCAGTATTACGATCCATCTGCAACGAAGACCAACCACCAAAATAAAACTTAAGCTGAGCGCTCAAATGTAATTAGGAAGGAGGCAAGTGCAGGAGTATGGGTTTCTACCAACCAGGATTTAGCTAAGAGTTTTGGCTTGTGAATAAGTCACAGTCAGCCCTGTTTGATCATTATTACTGTACAACACTGTAGCACTTTTAAAAGGAGTGTAAGAGACCAGGTGAGGATACTATAACTTTCTAATAGCACTTTTGGTGACAGGTGCAGCTTACTGTAAGTTGTGTATGTTTATGACTACAGACATGCATGAGAAATAGTCAGCAGTCTGAATTAGTGTCCATTACAGTGTAATATCTCATAGCACCCCAAGGTGTTCTAAGAAGAACATGTGTACCCTAGCTCCCAGCTTAGGGAGAAGTGTTACAATGGTCAGCAATAAGATGAGAGGGAAGGAGAAGAATAGTAGGATGACTGCAGAAAAGTAGTAATGAAGGAAAGAGCCTGCCTGTACTCTGACGCATATGAGATGAGACAGAAAAAAAAAAGGTAGACGATAAAATACTTCAAATTGTATATTATTTTCCCAAAGACTGATTCATGGTACTGAATTGGATTTCCATAGCTTATAATTTCTAATCCTCTACACAATACATAAATAACTCTGACAATTCACAGTGTGTCAGCTTTTATTCAAAATATTACTCAAATCTTTCAAACACTATTAGTTTACTAGATGATTATGGCATAGTGCTATGGTAGGAAATGGCAAGAGACAATTCATTGTTGCAGAAAAACACAGTGGTAATCCATCGTGCTCTGGAACCCTTGAAGCATGAAGCTTTTCTCACCAGCAAGAATAAAAACAAATCTTTGGCAAACGCGAAACTACATTAATATAGTATAGATGCTGTGGAGAATAACTCCTCTATGTTCAAAAGGCTGAAGGAAGGGAGGCACCTGTACCTTTGAAGTAGCACTCATTTTGCTCAAAACATGAAATGTCATCCAATCAGAAGCACTTCTCACTCGTTATATTATTTGCATTCCCCTGAAGACATTTTGTGACACTGGCAGTGTGGAAGTCCTATGTCAGACTAACAAATTTCCAGCCTGCTTTAGCACTAGTTGAACAAAGCAGAATGTTACTGTTCTTCTGTCTGCTTTCCCTCAAGCCCGGGCTTTAAACACATGCCTCTCTTTAATAAGTAGAGCACCATGCAGAATGAATAGATGTACAAGCAGGCTGTGCAAACAAAGATCTCAAGAGTTATTTTAAATAGTTATTTGAATCTAATCATTTGTTTACTTCATATTAAACTAAGAAAGGCAAGACAAATATTGAAGGTTTTAGCCTACGATTTCCTTCCTCCCTTTTGCAGACACATTGTTTCAAAGACAGTTAAAGTAGCCAAGTCTGATCAGTACAGTCACATGGAATCCTCATCTGCCAATGGTCTTCCATTTCTGACAATTATACATTGTACGTGCTTTGGAATAAAGTTTTGCTAGTATGAACCTCTCCACATATTTTCAATTGCTATTTTCTTGATTATGAAGCCAACCGTGGACTACTACCTGAAACCTGAACTATGAACTGGATTTGGAGACTTTTTAAAAACATCATTTACTTTAAGCTGTCACCTGCTTGTGAACATCAGGTTTCAGCATGAAGACAATGGTCTATACTTTTTAGGGCCATCTATAATTAATAAAGACTAAAGTAGCCTTTACTCCTTTTGTCACTGTATGCTTGGAATTAAACAGCAATGATAAAGCCACAGAGCACTTCCAGGGAATTAACAATCCACTGGATGGCTTGAGACTCAGGAAAATAACGACAATCAGTCAGGGTTGTTGAAAATTCATTGAGGTTCACAAACTACTGACTTACAATAACAACTTGACACAAGAAAGACACTGATTTGACTGCATTAACTTTGTTACAGTTGGCTAATAAGCTTGATTTTTTAAATTTTGTTTTTCTTCATCTTCTAATACAATATAGCAATTAAAGCAAAAAAAGGAATACGAGACTCAAAGTAAACTGGCTTTCGCATCTTCATCTCAGCAACACCCCTACATTATGCTGATCCAGCCAATGGCAAATTAACATTTTTCTCCTAAAAATAATTATTTCCCCAAATTTACAATAAAAATACTGAACATAAAAGTTAATGAAGTGTCCCTGATAATTTCCCCGATGAAAAGCATGGCCAGCAATCCTCACCATAAAACATATTCTCATATAGCACGAGAAAAAGCCACAGCAATTCCTTATGCCTGACAACCCTCCAAAAATCTCTTTCATTCAGAACGAAGCCAAGCCAATCCCCATCTCCCTGAAAATGCTGGCTGAACTAGCCAGAGACCAGCACAAAAAGGAAAAAGAGGAAAAAATGTGACCCTCCCAAACCAATGTCTATATATAATGTATCCTTATATTCTATATTCCCAGTATTACCCCTAGAGCTGGATTATGCAACCCTTACTCAGAATGGAGCAGCTCTACTCAATTAAATCAATGAAGCGCCTCAGGGAGTAAAGTACAGTTCAATGCATTGATTAAGGATGGGAAAACTTGGTCCTTGTTTGGATTCTCAATTGAAATTACACACTTACAATAGTTTTCATCCCACCCAAACTACATCAAAGTTGCATATAGTTCCAGTTCAGAGGCTTTGTATACCTAAAGTCAGGGACATCAATAGATTTGTCTGTTGCTATTTTAAATATTAATCAAATCAGTTAACATTCTTTTATTAATTATTTGTATTGTAGTACAGTAGCACCTCAGAGTCCAGTCATTAACCAGGACTCCATATGAAGGGAGAAACTTTTTATAAAACCAGTGCAATCCAAGCAGGGTGAATGAACTTGATTTTACATGCCAGTATTTTTGCCAATGTTACAGTCCATAATGAAGATATTTACTGGAGTTACCTGATCTTTCCCCCATTTTAAGGATGCACTGCAGTAAATATTTATACTATGGCAGGAAATCAAAGCACTTCTGAGAATTTGGCAAAACACCATCTCAAATGATTTATTCAACACCTTAATTAACACAGTCCACAGAAGTTTTTAAAAAGCTTTTAAAAATTTTACTCTTCGTCCACTTAGCTCGAGTCTTCCACTGAAACTACCACTATTAATACCTCCAGCTCACAAATGGCCGAATGTATTTCCTCTGTATATACTTAAACTCTTGAAGGAATAGAGCTTCAGAAATAACCAATCTCCGCTGAGTAGTTAATGTTAGACTATTAAGAATAAAACAATCTGAAAGTTGTATCACTATTCCCAGAAGCTATTCTTCCCCGTACGTGCCAGGATATATTTTACCATATTATGTTTTATTAGTAGTAGCCTTTAGAGGGAGACTAAACTAGATCAGAAAAGTTATCAATTGACTCCAATTTTACATTAGCTTTTAGTTCATGGTCTTGCCAATAGCACTGTATATATACACATGCATGTTAGCACTATTTACTTAATTTCTGTGTGTCTGGCCACACGTCATGCCAGATTAAATAGCATATTTTAGGCCAGAATAAAGTTAACTGAAACCTAGGGGCCTAATGCTGCATGAGTAATCTCACTGACTTCAGGCTTTACAAGATCAGGCCCTATGCCCCGTTTAACACAGCACATGGTAGAGTAAGTACACAAAGGCTCCATGGATGCCATATTATCAGCTTACCTGAAAATAGAAGAAGGCTTGGCCAAACCAATAATGCATTATAGTAATTTGAGCTGCATCCAATTTTAGTGGCTTCCAGATATATCTTGTCATCATCATTTGAATCAGCAGACAAAACACCAAAACTGGCAGATTATGGGGTCTAAATAGCAGGGCTGCTAACAGAACCAATCCACTGTATACTTCCCATAAACCGATACTCTTTGTCTTGCAGTCTGCAGATATAACCTGCGATTTGAGTAAATCTTTCACTCCAGTGAAGATTATGCCAAGAACAAAAACATAAACAAAACGAGCTTCAATAATTCCCCTAAAAAAGAAAACCAGAAAAATAAGTTATTTACCAGTATCTATTTCATAAATCAAAAAACTTTTTATTTTAAGAGAGGTATGAAACAAATGATTGTGCTAAATATATCAAATTCAAATGTGATCATTGGCTACTTGTGTCATAAAATGTATTTCAAATAAAACAACTCTAAAAGTTTTCAAAATTTAAACTATTCTACCCCAATGAAACAGCTTTGGCAAAGAACGTTACTTTATATTTATTACTAAGTCAGCTAATCCCTGCAATAATTTGTTTTTCCTATCAAGTTCCATATAAACGTATTAACATGCAGATGGTTTTTCAGTGTAACATCACAAATTTTATCTTCAAACTTAAAATCCTAAATCTAAAAAAAAATTTTTTTCGACAGCTAATTGTTTGGGTTGCGCCAGTTTTTTCAAATGACAGCTAGGCATTTAAAGGTTTCTCAAAATATTACTCAGCCATGTTTTTATTTCAGCCAATGAAGCATATAAGTTTCTGCATGTGATACACCTTTACTGAAAACAAAGTATATGGGAAATAGTGGTTAACATTTTCAAAACTGGTTAAAAATCAGGTTCTAAAATTCTTATTTAGGCACATAAAGTGGCATGACAGACATTTTCATGTTTCAAGACACAAGGAAACTATTAAAATGAAATTAGGAAGCTTCTATGGGCATGTTATTATTTAACTCTGATACAGAATTTCTTGTACCGTCCTCTGAAGCATCCAATACTATCTGCTGTCAAGGATGGGATACTGATGGATACAAATGGAGAGGGTAAATTGTAGTAAAGGAAAAGAATTAAAAGGAAAAAATGACGTTTTCAAAATCAAAGTTTATGAATAAATGTTACTGACCTGTAACATCTGACCTGATCTTACAGTGCAATATTAAATTGTGTATCATGTGCTAAGGCATATTAACATGCTTTAAGATAGTAAAATAGAAGCTATTAGAGCTGTAATGCTAGTAGGAAAACAAAATATTAATTAATATTTGAGATAGGCTTTGCAATAAGTTGAGACCTAGTAAAGTCTGTTAGTTTGTTAGCTTAGGCAACAGGTAGTTAGCAGAAGGCCTAACAGTTAGTGTAAGAGTAAGTGCTTAACCTAGGATAATAAAATTTAGCAATAAGCGCTTTAATAATAAACAAGTTAACCCAAAAGAATAAACTAAATGGAATTTTGGGGAGATTTTTAATATGTGTAACCATGGGGTTAACCTCATTCACATCTTGGAAACAATGGAAAATGTATTAATGTAGTATAGATGCAAACAGCTATGTTAGCAATTGGAACTCCAGTTATGGTTTTCCAGATAGCCAGACAGACTGGGGGGTCAGGATTCAGTCAAATATGGTCACCAGATGTGTGTGTCCAGGAGGAGGCATGAGGTGTGTGTGTATATAAAAAAGAGTAAATACAACAGGACACTGAAATCAACTAAGTAAGTGGCAGCCCAAATGCTATTTCCACTCATGATGCTCACCATTAACTTTTCTTTCACTCTCCACTTCTAATGGTATTCATGAGATTGGGAATATGCACAATGTAAGTTTGTACATATGAACATCACAGGAAACCACTTTACTGTACTTATCTTATTCTTACATTTTTGTATATTGATTTTTCTATGATTTCAATTATATTTGTCTGTATTAACTAAAGCTCATAAAGTCTCTGTGTGTGTTTCATCAATCTCCAACTCAGTAAGGTGTCTTACATAGCCATCTGAATAAAAGAACCTGTTATTAGTAACTGGTGCAATTTGCTCTCTAAACTTATCAAAGCTTATAATGTGTTCTGTTGAATATCTGAGGTTTTACCAAAAGACATTTTAACCTACCTAAAAATGGAAAAAAGGAAAGAAGAATTTGCCATATCTGAAATGCATGAACACAGTGTGCTAACAACACACATTTCAGAGTCAGATTCTAAGGCCAGAATGGATCACTGTCATCATCTAGTCTTGCCTCCGGTATAACACAGGCCATAGAATTTCCCCAAAATAATTCATAGAGTATAACTTTTGGAAAAACATCCAATCTTGATTTAAAGATGTCAGTGATGGAGAATCCACCACAACCCTTGGTAAGTTGTTCCAATGGTTAATTACTCTCACGGTTAAAAATGTATGCTTTATTTCCAGTCAATTTGTCTAGCTTCAACTTCTAGCCATTGGATCATGTTATACCTTTCTCTGATAGATTGAAGAGCCCATTATTAAATATTTATTCCTCGTGTCGGTACTTACAGATTGTAACAAGACACCCGTTAACCTTCTCTTTGTTAAGCTACATTGATTGAGCTCCTTGAATCTATTAGTTAATCATTCTTATGGTTTTTCACTGAACCCTCTCCAGTTGATAAACATTTTTCTTTAGGATTTCAGCCACTCTCTTGGTTTTACTCTTATTACTAAAACATTTTACCAATTTTCTGTTTAAGAATATCAGAACACACCATATTTTACTGCTTCTCAGCAATAACAAGTGTGTTAGGGAATGTATGCTAACCACCTCCTACAATATTACAGTACATCCATAAATCGATCTTTACTCCCCATTTCCAGGTACCATCACAGCCACAATATCACGCTTGAAAGCATTTGACAGGTGAGCAAAAGATATTGAAAAAACATGGAATGATCACGGGGCTCCAGAATTTTGGAAATTGCTGTTCTAGAAGAAGAGACCTTGACTCAAGACAAAGCAGACCTGGGAGGAAGAGAAGGTGTCTAGAGGCACACTAAAAATTCATTGGTGCATCTTTGTTCATTGGGCAAACTGGACCAAAGTCAGCATTCGCTGCAGACTACTGAACCACTCAAGAGCACGATGGGGTCCTACTCCATTACCAGGGCTCGTGCGCGCTATGGTAATATAAATACATGAAAAGTGCTGAAAAACAATATTTTTAGGAAACTGAATATACGAGAGCTTCCCCCATTACCACAATTAAAGACACTGTTTTCTTTGAATACTAGGTACCTTATATGTCCTGAGTGGAGTGTGAACATGCCCTGCTTTATTGATTTTAGAATCAGTTCAGATCTTAAAGTAACGGACTCAGGAGCACTCAGGTGCTCAAGATATGGTAGTCAGACTCTAGATCACACAACCAAACTTTGGACAAATCTGATTTCAACCAGGAAAGCTGTTCAAGCTTATCCAGAATCTCCTGGAAAAAGTCAAAGCAAAACTTTCCTCTTCTAAATGCATGTTTCAACTCTTTGTGAAACCACTTTGCAATAGCATCCAAAACAACTCTTAGCAGGCAACCTTGACCCTCAAAAAACTACATTTTCATATCAGAGAAAGAAACTACAAATGTGAAGGGGGAAAAAAAATCAAGGAAATTATCTGGGGCTCCAGCTCTGTTCAGTAGCATCAGCATCAATAATGTTTGGTCCTAATGTTTTTCAAGACCATAACTGGGTTAAAAAAGAACTAGATAAGCTCATGGAGGATACGTCCATCAATGGCTATTAGCTAGAATGGGCAGGAATTGCTGTTTGTCAGAAGCTAGGAATGGGTGACAGGATGGATCACTTGATGACCTGTTCTGTTCATTCTTTCTGAAGCACCTGGCATTGGCCACTGTCGGAAGACATGATACTGGGCTAAGATGGACCATTGGTCTGACCCAGTATGGCTGTTCTTATGTTCTTATCAAGCCAAAAAAGGGTGAAGAATCCTAACAATAATGTGGACTTCCTAAATATAAAGACACAAACCCCACATGCAGCATTAAGCTTCAAATACATTTTTTTTAGAAGGCTGAAGCACAAATGAAACCTAGCACTACAAGCTAGTGTTTGCTTGCACATCGGTGTACATTATTTAAGTGTTTTTTTCCACTTCATGTCCAGTTCGTATCGTCAACTTTCTTGCATTGATTTTTTCTTCTCTGCAAAGCAATTAGCCAGTAGCTATTAAACAGTGTTGCCTGCTGAGAGATTTTTTTCCCAGGTAATCATGATACATACCCAACTGATGATTTCTACATTTGGAAATGAGTTCTCTCCATACAAAAAAGTCAGCTGAACATGTCTTTTGCCCTTTAAGGGTTTTTTCTCTTCCTTGTTTATGTAGTAGATACACAGTCCCTTGTCTCAGAATTTAAAATCTAGTTTAATAACAATATGCAACAGGTGGGGGAAGGTAAAGTAATAACATGCACATGTTTCCGTACAAGATAGCTGTCTTCACACAACATAGCTCATCATGGCAAAGTGTCTTTAAAAATTTGAAGGAGAATGTTTTGGGCTGACCTGAGTTCAACTAGGGCACAGGAGAAGAAAAAGTTATTTTCAAATTGATAGCACCCTTTTGAGGCAAGGAATGGCATCTTTTTTACACAATTTTCAAATACATTTTCAGCTTGGAAGCACTTATACAAAGAGCAGCTGTGTTGAATAGTTTCAGCAGAAAAACCCAGTTGTCTTGTTACTGTGCAATACATGTTCTACGCAGATGTCCAATTAAAGAAGTCTTTTAAAAAGTGACCAGCTGAACATTACCTGGAAAATACCATGTCTGAAGTAAAAGAATTTTACTCTTAATTAAAAGCAAAAATCTGATACAAAGTACTGTGTACAACTAGATCAAGGAGCATATGTAACTCAGCATCACAGAAGCATCACCTTAGGAGCAGACATTCAAGATGAAGGTATCACATTAACCAAGTCAAATCAAGCAACAGGCAGGGCAAGGAGGCAATTCTAGCACAACTCGTGAAATTTACCCAGGCACTTTCAGACATCTGAAAACACCAACTGTATCCAGTATTATAAAAGTATTTCATAATTATAAATTAAAAATAAGGCTAAGATGCCTTTTATCATGTAACGGAAGCCAATTGGCTCCCGTTACATGATAAAATGTAAAGAATGGGGAAAAAAGGTATCCTGCAAACTCCATATAATTTCAAGACACAGAGAACCTGATTCTTCCCTTTCATGAGGCATCATGGATGAGAACAGATATGGCTTGGTAACCCTATAGAACCTGATCATCTACAGCAAAAACAGGCTTCAGCCAAACCTATTCTAAATTCCTTTGCAGAAATCTGAATCCTCTTTAAAAGCTCTCCAGTCTCACATCATGCTGACGTTAACTACTTCACCCTTGGCTTAATAGTACTATCCCTTTCACTGAGAATGATAGAAGCCAGAGAGAGGCAATGCAATTTTTAGTAGCATTAACTACTGCACAGATTTCTACTCAGATACAGAGAGCCCAGCGCAGATACAAAATTTGTATCTGCATCTGATTTGCGATCCGCAAAAATGATCCATGGATTTGCAGGGCTCCACAGATCTATTGGTGTGGGATGGGGAGCATGCTTATTCCATTACTGAGCTATTACAGCAAGTTTTTTGTGAACTAGATTTAGAGCAGACATGCAACTTTAATATAACCCAACCTCCTAGGACATGCTAACAGGTTGAAAACATTCAGCAAGAATAATTCTACTGCATTTACCACACGTTTAGAAACTGAAGATGAAAGACACCTAATTAGGTCAACTTCTCCTTCCCCTGACAGTGCAGAATTAACTCTCTCAATATATCAAGTTATTTCACTAATTATCCTCACAGGAGTCATTTAAATATATTGAGACAAGTGACAAGAAAAAATCTTTAAAACAGTGTTTACCTTTATTTAAGTTTAGATAAAAACTATGACCTATTTGGGCGATGAAGATTCAAACTTAAAATTCTCCCAAACAAGCACATATATTAAGACAATGCAACACTGCCTTACTTTCTTCATGCTGCCATTTTTAAAATTGTTTTTCCACTGTCCACATTTTATCTTTTTAAATAGGCAATCTGAGGGAAAGAGGAGAGCTAAATTACTCTTTAATGGTTTTTAATTTAGAGGCTATTTTAGCACAAGCCATGGAAGCATGTGCATGTTTTAATGACCTCTTTTTCCTCATTCACCTCCCACCAGCAGCCACAACTGGAGACTGGAATTTTATCTGCAGTGAAGGGGGAGGGAGGGAGATTTCAGACCAGAGACACTCCATCCCATAGAGAATCCAGGGGCTGGAGAAAGCTACTGGGCTGTTTATTCTTCTTCCTCTTGTAATAACTGCAAAATGGCAGGTGACTCAATTGATGACTGTCAAGCATAGAAGAGACTAGCTCTGATCTATGCCTGGACATGTTGGGGCCACCTCTGCTGTCCAATGGGATATTTGAGAGGTGTAGAGCCAGAAAGTGCAAGTTTTTGTTGCTGCTGTTTTCAATAGAGCTATTTCTCTTCCACTGATCACTTCCGAAGTGAGATCAGACAATTACTGTCTCCAGTGTCAAATATGTTCTAAGAGGTGCATGTCAGAAGCTATACAAGAATTCTACTTTTTTTCATGTAAGCAAGGATTAACAGTGGGATTTCTTAAAAAGCTTCCAAATATATTTCCAGTATAGGCAAAACTGGCAGCAATGCCTGTAGCTAAGGTTGTCTAACACTTAATTTGAAGACTCGTTTTCAGTGGTTTACAGCTCTGCCAAATTTCCATTCTAGAGTCTGCCTCTAGCTATCTTTTTGTTCTTTGAGAGAGAGAGAGAGAGGCAGCAAAAACAGCCCAGCTAAGGATTTTCAAGGATTAGGTTAGGGAAATGTATTTTGCCAATGTGAAAACACTCTCCTATTTTTACATTGAGAAGCTACAGCACTTCCAAACTTCGGACCTGGGTTGAAATTTGGCAAGGAGGTGGTACTTAGGTCAGAGGGGTGTCTTTTGTTGTCCCTGTGAAAATCTATTCAAACTGGTCTGAATGTTAAGTTTCTGACAATTGTCATTTGCCTATATTCAACAGAGAAACTTTGGCAGCAAATTTCTCCAAAGATTTCATTTGTACTGAGCATGCTCAACTCCCACATAGCAACATGCTAACCACAGTCAGCATGCTCAGTCTCCACACATTTCACAGAGCAAATTCCATGGACTGAAAAAGATGAACAGCACCCAGGAGGAGCAGTTGCTGGAGGGTGCTGTAGTGCTAGGTACTAGAACAGGGCACGGACAGGCTCTCCTATGCCTTCAATGCTCCCCTTTGGTGGTGCCCAGGCTAAATTGGAGAAAGAAGAATCAGCCTGACTGGAATGCCGATGAATGACAAACAAAAAAGACACAGTGACATGCTAGGGGACAAGAGGCAGAAGGGTCTTTTGGACATTCCACTCCAGCCCAGAATTCCCCTCCAGAATTGAAGCCAAGAGTCTTGAGTCAACATTCTTCTGCTATCAGCAAATATCTGAAACTCACTGGCAAAATGTGTGTATTCTCCTCCTCTTCAGTGACTGGCCTATAGACAGAGGTTAAGAGTCTATTCTTGCTACCAATTATCCCATTAGCTCAAATAGCAGACATCTGGGCTGCAGATCTAAAGGTTCCTACCCTGCTTACAAAACACATGTGGGCTTAATATGGTTCCAAATAATGGATTTTTTTTAAGTTTGCTTCTTAAAAACAAAGGAAGTTACACAAAAGAATGTTCAAACAACATTAGGATGGAAAAGTCAAGCACTCAAAGTTAGGAAATGCCAGAATTAAGGTTTCCTGTGCAACCGTAATTCAGCCTACTTGTGCATGTGCATGAAACAGTCCGTAACTGCATGATCACACACTTTTCCCACAGGACCTATGCTTCATTCAGCGCAAATGGACAGTGCTCTGGGGATAAATCAACGTTGTACAGCAGATGAGGCTTTTGCCTGTAGGGTCCTGTGTCACTTGTTGCAGAAACTATGAGTGTGAGGTGAGTAAGGTAGGAGACTGAAGGAACTGAAAGAACGGCCTCATGGGTAGGGAAGTACAATGACACCTTGAAGATGTGATTTCTATTCATGTCTCTGCCACCTAGCTGCTAAGGGATGATGGGCAAGTCACAAATCAAACTTTTCACAAGTGGCCACTGTTTCTCATTTTCTTGGTGCTAAGCTTGAGAAACCTGGGGCTTCGTTAGCAGACTCCCTGGGGCACTCAAGTGTAACTGAAATCAGTGGAAGCTGTGCGACTAATGTATGTGCTATAAAAGAGCGAACCACTCTGTCAAGAGCGTTCACTAACTTTGGATATGCAATTTGAGAGACCTACGGCCTAATTTTCAATTCTGGCTTTCATCTCTGTGCATCTCAGTTCTTTGTCTATAAAATGACAATACTATCATCATCACCTCCTCCTCCTCCTCACCGGGGTCCTATGAATAAATTCATTTAGATTTGTGTAGCACTCCAAAACTATGGTGAGAAGCTTATCAGAAAATCCCATGAGGAAATAATTCTGTATTGAAATCAGGCTTTGGATGGTGTGCAATAAATAAGGCACAGGTAAAGCGAAATAGTCAGTAGCTACCCATTCAGTGAACACCATTCATCTTATGCACTGAATGAGGCAGGGGTCCGCATGTAAAATAGTAGGTGATTGTGAAATTACAGATTGTATGGTAATGCATACACATAAGAGGCCTGAATTAGGATTACACAGACAAATTCTGACTTTCCCACCTTTTAGGTGCTTGACTTTACATATAAAACTACATTAAAAGAATGCTAAGGTTGCAATGTAATGCACAACATATATTTTTCATACTATGGTCAAGTGACTGTGTTAGGAAAAGCATAACTTGCAAAGATCACATAGCAAATAATAAGTTAAAAATAAAAAACAGGTCTCCTGATCTGCAGTCCAATACTAGACCATGCTGCCTTTCCTGAGATTTCTACCAGAGTGAGTCAGAGTTCAGGCACATTTGCAAAGCAGTGTGAAAAGACCTATACTACCGCAGTCCCTGCTATATGTATTCTGCACTTCAGTCTCTATGGTAATCTGTTTAGTCCTAAAAAGTATAAAGGTAGTAGGCAGTTTTATAGTGGATGTCCTATGAAAGCAAGTCCTGTCACAGGGAAGCCCTGATATGGAATGCTAAGGATAGCATAAGGATAAGTTTGAGGTGTACTGGCGGAGCTGTGCACCAAAGCTTTTAGTGTACCTGCTCTCACTTTCAAAAGCACTAAAATTCTCCAGTTAAAAAGTCATGTGCCATTTCAACAGCTAAGTAGTCATTTAATATCAATATGTGAGTCTCACTTAAATGTAGGACTCAGCCACCACTGCAAATGATGGTAAATTTGGTTTTATTAATCTAAAAATTTTAAGCCACTACATAATCAAAAAACTATAAATGAAAGGTCTGACATAGCAATTTAAGCAAATCACCATATTCACATTTAAATTTAAGCTGAGGTAGTATAAAACCCTGTATTTTTCTTAGTCAATTCTAATTGCAACTAACATGTTGACTATACTGTAAATTAGCTGTCAGTGAAAGCTTAGCTCACTTTGTAGATTTAAGAACTCCACTTATTACTGTAACTATTTTTATTTGCAGCTGAATTGATGCAGTTAACATTCTGTTCCACATTGCAGTATTTTTCCTCTCACTGAAGAAGTAGCATTCTACCCTAGGGAATTGTAATCAAACATAAAACAAAACTAAAGATCACATTTAGTAATCAGATGTATTTCCAGACAAACACATTCAAGCACCCGGCCAGATCCTGCAGTCCAAGTAAAGTCTGTTTAAGCTTTTTGTATGCAGAAGATCAAATACAGTGTTACCCTAATGCTAATTAAGGAAGTGAAGTTCTCTTCAAATCTCCACTGTATATAAAAGGAATGTATGCGCCCACTGGTACACTTGGCTTTCCAGCACTTAGTCCTAAAATCTTTTCCAAGGTGATTCCCTATCTCCACTTCTTACAAAGGGGTATGGCCTCTGATCTCCAATCTTGAATCCAAGCTACTCAGACTCAGGTCTAATTCAAAGTGATCTCTGCACAATTTATTCTAGCCATAAGCCAATAACCTTTCTAGAATTTCCCCCAAAAGACTACAGGAATGCATCCTGGGGATTTCCCATAACTCTGATGCTTCCTTTAGAACAGGTTGGGGGCTGCAGTTCCAGCTATATTACCAGAAAGAAAATCATCAGCTAGCTTATAAAAGAATCCAAAAGCAGCTAATGTTGAGTAAGAGACAAAAAGCGCTCATGAATTAGAGACATGGTTGGGTTGTTTCCTCTCACACGGTAAGTAACACTCTGACAGGTGTGGTGGGGAAAGAGACTCAAAACTCTTAGCTTCGAAAGTTCTCAGTCTGTATTATGCTGCAAGCTTTAGACCTGAAAACCAGCAATCTATTACATCTTGAAAGGATATACAACTCTCAGCTACGAAAAACAGAAAGGCACAGGGAAACGGTTTCCTAAATGTATTTTTAGCCTGTAGTCTAATAGTAAACTATGGCATCATTATAAATAAGTCCGTTTGGCATAGTTCTGTACTTAACGTAGCAAATCAACACAATAGTAAATGTAACAGCAAAGGTAGTAATCTTTATAAGACAGATTCAATAACATAAAAGGAAAAAAAACGGTAACTGGCTAGACAAATAAGCTATGTCTCAAGATAGTCAGTGTGTGTGTCAGCCTTTGACAGGTTTCCAATTTGAGATATGGTACAGTAACATACCACTTTATTGTACTCAAAAAATACCTAAAGACTAACATGAAATTTGTTAGGGCATATCCTTAAAAGAACAGTTCCTTTGCTCACAAAAGCTTGATTCTAACAGACATAACTGTGCTATTTTTCAGTATTCAAAGTGCTACAACTGTTCTAGAAGTAGATTTACATATCTGCTGATGAACTTACTTTGAGATCTCTTTGCTGTCTTGTTGCCATGGAAATACAACATTTCCAATGGCTGCCCGGTAACTGTAGACTCCCAAGAGCCCAAGTGCCATCGCTATTTTCGAAACCAGGGAGCATCTCCTCTGAACCAGAATGAAGATCATAGCTAAGGAGATAGCCGCCAGAAGGGAGAGTACAGCTTTATGTTCAGAACTGTAAAAGAAAAAAAATCTGTAATTACTCCCAAAATACCTTTAACAGAGCTCCAGGTACTGTAATGAATTTCCAAATTAATCACTGCACTGACATCTGTTACTAACTTGTCTAAGAGATGTGGTAAAATAATTTAGTATTTTTAGTACAGATTTTGTTATTGAGGTTTTCTATTCAAGCATGCATGTTTAAAAGTAATCATGTCTCACCATATGTTAGCTGGTTTGTTTTAATTGACTAAAACAGAAATTGTCATATGATATAATAAAAGATTCTAATGATTTAAAACCAAAACTGTGTGTTTATATACATAATATACACAAGCAAAATTCACTATCACTTCTACTACAGCATTCTAGTTTCTCTAACTAATATAAAGGCCACAAGGATTTTTACAGTACTTCACAGGCATCTCTTTAAATTGTAACTCTGCAAATATATCCATTTTATTTAATTTTATGTGCATAAAATGTCCCCTATGATCTCATCTAAGGACACACATACACAGTGTAGCATACACAAATTTTCCTCTAATAGCAAGACAAGAACAATCACCAAAACAAACAAACATATTAGCATTGGAAGATGAAATGTCAAGATCACTTCTAAGGGCACCCTCAACAAGCTGAGACACAGTCCAGAGGTCTACTGGTGTAGCAAATACTCCAAAATTTCCTGAATGCTGGCTAGCATCAGCTGAACCTAAAGAATTGGTGAAGGAGATATTGCTGCTGCCATCATTGCCCTGCGAAGTGACGCCTCTATTGCCAGGGTAAACCCCCGTGAACACAATGGCCATTTATCCAGAAGTTTAATGATTTAGATACCTAACTTTAAGACACCCATGCTTGAAAATTTTGGTTTTAATCTCAGCTGAAATTAAGTGCATTTTGCCTAAACTACATAATGGAATTAGATGCAACATGTTCCCAGAAAGAACCTGAAAAATGCCTCTCTGGTATATGTTTCTTATTATACCAGCAACTTTTCATTGTTTTTAGTATCTTGCTGTTCCAATGGAGATGGAATACATTTGTTTACCAGCTTTGACCTCATCTTACCAGTGCAAACATAGGTAGAGTGAAAAGAATGATAAATAAGCTCATGATATTTATTTTAGATGAGCAAAGCCTTTTCCACTTGTTTACTTTCGTTTTGGCCTGCACATTAGTGCGATGTACCTAACACTCCCACAGTAAATTGATTTTTTTAAAAGATTAATATATTTTTGAAAGAAACCTTCTAGAAGCATATATCGTAAGTGTCACAGCTTGTAATTATGTGCAATTTGTTTTGCTAAGGGCCAGTCCAGGAGTCTATTTACAGTGCAATGCCCCCTTGCTCCTTGGGGCCATCACGACCATGCTCTGAAGACCATGCACTTCACTGGAAGAGAAGGCAAAGCCTTGTATAGGTCTCTCAAGGCCCTCTTTGGCTAATAAACAAGAAAAGTGAAAGACATGCTGGAGGGAAGCTTGTGACATAACCAAGAAAATCAGAAAAGGGGATGGTGAAGGGATCTGAGGTTGGGGTGGAGAAGTGTCCCGTGATCCTGCGTAATAAGGTTGGGTAAGAGTGGGAGGATGACTAGGTTGTCCACGGAAAGGGCAAGCAGCAAGGTGTACCACTGCTGCAGAGGCCAGCCTGGGGCTATCAGAATTACTGATGCCTTATCCTGTTTGATCTTTCGCAGAACTCTGAGAACAAACAGGGTAGATGGGAAAGTGTAGAACAGCTGAATGGTCCATGGGATGAGGAAGGCATCTGCTATCGATCCCAGACTGCTTCTGAAAAGAGCAGAACTGAAGACACTTCCTGTTGGACATTGTGGCAAACAGGTCTACCTGGGGAATTCCCCACCTCTGGAAAATGGTGTTCAACACATCTGGACGAATGGACCACTCATACATGAGGAAGGACCTGCTGAGGCAGTCGGCCAGCCAGTTCTGGGCCCCTGGCAGGTATGAAGACCCCCAGTGCATCCATCAAGCGATGCAAAAGTCCCAAAGTCTGAGGGCTTCCTGACACAGGGGAGAGGAATGAGCTCCACCCCGTCTGTTTATATAAAACATCGCTGTCGTGTTGCCTGTAAGGACCGAAACCACCTTGCCTTCCAGATGATCTCGGAAGGCCTGACAGGCCAGACGGACAGCCCTTAGCTCTCTGACATTGATATGAAGTAGGAGCTCTGACTGGGACCAAAGACCTTGCATTCTTAACTCCCCCAAGTGGGCTCCCCAACCCATCGCTGAGACGTCTGTCACAAAAGGCATACCTATGGCTGAGGGGCCGAAAAGGGGACTCCTGCGCATATGTTGCTCGGGTCGCACCACCAGGTCAGAAATTCCAGCATTGAGGGGGGGGAGGGGGAAGCTGTGACAAGCTGTCCGGTATACGGTCACTAACCAGCTCTGCAGGGGCCTGAGGTGCAGTCTTGCGTGTCGCACCACATAGGTACGTGCTGCCATGTGCCCTAATAGTCTCAGGCAGCTCCAAGCCGTCACGTGTGGATAAAGTCTCAGGTCCTCTGTGAGGGTCTGCAGTGAATGAAACCGGGAATCTGGGAGGTAGACTCTGGCTAGAGCTGCGTCCAGCACCGCTCCAATAAACTCTATCCTCCTGGTTGGGATCAAAGTTGATTTCTGAACACTGAGGATAAGTCCCAATCTGTCAAACGTGGTCCTGATGAACCGTATGTCCTTCTCTACCTGAGCCCTGGTTCGCCCCTTGATTAACCAGTCATTGAGGTAGGGAAACACCTGTATTCCTCTCCTCCTCAAGAAAGCCGCTACACCATTGCCACACACTTCGTGAAAACATAGGGAGCTGCTAAGAGGCCGAAGGGTACACCTGTGAACTGGTAGTGCACTTAAGCGACTTAACTGAAGGAATTTCCTTTGGCCCGGGAAGATGGCCAGGTGGAAATATGCATCCTTCATGTTGACGGCAGCATACCAATCACCTGGATCCAGGGATGGGATGATGGAAGCCAGGTTAACTATACGAAATCTCAACTTCTTCATTACCTGTGGAGGTTTTGGAGATCAAGGATAGGGCAGAGCCCTCCCTCGGCTTTTGGGAATTAAAGTTAGGAATTGCACATAGAACTTTCCACTTAAATTATATATATTAATTCAATTACATGGGTCTCTATATACTATGCCAGCCACTGCTGACTTAGTTATTGAAGAAGATTCAACTTCTGATAAAAACGTGTTTTCAGGTTTGTAAGATTTAGATTATAAATCATGGTTAATGCTAAGGACTATAGCCTACTGGCAGTAAACACAGTACACAGGACAACTACTCCAACAAGAATAGTGAAAAATCCCTACTGCACTGAATCCTCTCTCCCTTCAACTACGTACAGTTGTTTCTATTTACAGAATATTAAATTATTTACTTAACTAAACATAAAGTAAGTGTGATCTGCCCCTCACTGCCAGGAAAGGGTTAAGAGGGCCCTTGGAAAGGCAGCCAATAGGAAGGAGCTGTGTGGCAGTCAATCGGGGCCCAGGAGGCCAGTATATAAGGAGCGCCAAAGCAGAGCAAGAACGGTGCCGCCAGGAGCTCAAAGGGGAAAATCTGGCAGTACCATGGACAGAGCAGTGGCTGGCTGCTGGGAATCAGCAGAGCCAAAGGCCATGAAGCAAGGGCAGAGAAGGTCCTGGGGCTGCAGGGAAGCTGCCCAGGGAAAGCTATGGAGGAGTTGAGGGAGACACAGTGAAAGGCTGCTGCATCTAGCGTCCCTGGGCCAGGACCTGGAATAGTGGGTGGCCCTGGGTCCCTCCCCCTGCCCTATTGCCACAGGACCGGTGGCAGGACTGCAGTGGCCAGAGTGGGAAGTTGTCTAGATTGGACTGCAGAATCCCCTGGAAGGGGGGGGGAGCACAGACTGTGACTTGAACGGAGGGCTGAGTCACAAGAGCGAGGGTTGAGCGGAGACAGGCATGAGACGCAGAAAGAGGTGCCTGCTTGGTTGAGGGCTGATTCCTCTGATAACCAGCAGAGGCACCAAAGTGGGGAGTCGCACTGTGCCAAGGCAAGACATGAAATTTTAAGTAAACAACAACTACTATACAACTCAGATACCCACCTTGTCAACCAATGTCCAAAGTCTGGTCGATGAGCCCATTGAATTCCCGTCTGGTTTAATGAACGAAGTAACCGACAGCAAATAAGGATGATCCATGGACTTGCTAAAGCCATCCACTTTTCTGAGCCTTTTATAAATTCACCTGAAGAGTTGACTTTGCCCAGTGTTGAGTCACGTGGTGGTATATCAACATTCCTGCTCGGGACGGTTTCCTCAATATCTTCAAAATTTTGTTTCACAGCCGTGCTAAACTGAAGATCACATTCTTTCACAAGGAAGTAGTTTCTACAAATTTCCTGGCACAGTGCCAGGCAAAGAGTATTGATAAGAAAATACCAGGTTTGGTGCTCCTCTTCTATAAAGCTGCTTGCTCCCAGGCTCACAACATGGCCAATAGTTCCTGTCAAAATGAGTACATCTAGTTCTGACCAGCTGGAATTGGAGACAGCTGGATTCTGTGAACAGAAAATGTGTCATTATTTCACCAATCTGAAAAACATATCATTAGTTCAGTTTGTGTTTAAAATGTGCTTACAGTTACTTGTTCAGTGACAACAAATCCTAAGCAAAAAGAGAAATTATGTAATTTTTCTCAATGGCATTTCCTGCACTTTTACTCTTAAATAAGGTTAATTTTAGTGTAATCCACTGAGTTAGCATCACAACACCTTTAATTATACTATTTAAAATCATTTTATATCCCTTCAAGATAACGAACTTCGCTCTGAATAATCACCATAGCACACTTCACGTTCAGGTTCTCTACAATCTTGTGACAGAAGGCGTGGAGCAGCTCCTTCTTGTTGCACATCAATAGATCTAGAAATAGAACTCTTGCAGTAATCAAAAAACTGAGTAGAGATATGAGTAACAAGCAATTTTCTCACCACTCTAGATCTCTATCCATTCGTGGCTTGACAAAGTGAAAAAATCATTTCAAATTAACAGCAGCTACTGCAGACATATTGCTGCCTTGTTATCTTGCAAACCGAACTTTGATTTTATTTCATAAGCAGTCTGTTAAATAATAGGTGTTTAAGTATGTATGTCACGTTGTGTAGGGCTACAACAATACTCTTGGCCTGATTTCTTCATTATTTCAATTTTCTACTCACTGCCGCTACACAGAACCATCACCAGTGCCCACGGTTGAGAAAAGAGGGCTATATACATGTGACATGCCAATGAGCACTTTTGGGAGAAGCACTGCCTGAACAATCTTTTAATTCCATTTTAAGTACTTTTCTCTGCTGTGAAATACCCTAAGGAAACAGCACATCATGAATAAGAACTATCGATACTTTAAAGAACAGTAAAGTGACCATTTTAAAGCCAAATCACAAACATGGTAAATCATTTATATTTTAAAACAAAGTTCTCTGAAAGTATATTCTGTTGATTTGTTTTCTTAGCTACATACACCTACACTTGACCTTGTGAGCTGAGTTTTAAAAAGCATTGACCATCCAGGAACCTTATACAAATCAGTCAAATGTACTTCCCCCAATCTATGTTTAGTACACCATGGTTTCTAAGCTTTCGTTCTTTTTTATACCTCTCACCCTTACAGCAGACAACAAAGGAAAGGAAAGTAATATATTAAATATATAAAAAACATGATGTTTGAAGACCACTTGTGTAGTTCACTTCAAATGGATTTAATTCCCTAAGCAACAGGCAACAGATGGGAGAGGGGGGGTTAGGAGAAAGGTGGTATGTATGGAAAGCACTCACTACAGCTTACTGTATTATTTAACATGGTTTAAAATTAACATAGTGGTCAACACATTGTATCTAAGATGGTGACTAGCTGCAGTAGCCCAGGATCTAACATTTTGTTGCAGAGAGTACCTTGTTAAAGTGTTGACAGTGGTGTATGTGGAGATCTGGGCCTACTGCGAAGACAGGGTTACATGTCAGTCTAGCTAAGCAATCAAGTTTTTCTACTCTAAGCAGCTTTAGTAAACAAAAAATAAGTGTTTGCCCAGAAACAAGCAATTGACACTAACCACCTACCACCTCCAAATAGTTAATCTGACAAGAGTTCTGATTACATGGAGGACATACAGTCCAGCCCTGAGAAGCTTAAGTGCAAACTAGTTTGTGCTCAATACATTTGGTTTTGCATGGTCAGTGATTTCACCTTAAATAGTTTGCTCTAGAGATTAAACCCTCCAGTGGTTACTACCAGAAAAACATTTGCCAACAATTAAACACTGGCATGTGAGGGATCACAAATTTTTCCTGTACTTAGAAAGTATCTTCATTATCTCAGTCACTGCTGTGTGGTGCTGTTGGACATATTTATTGTTTGTGTGCCATTACGTACTGACATCCGAAGTAGACTGTGTGCATCAGATTTTTAACTCATGATTCAGACCTCTCCCCAAAGTGTTGGTTTATCTTGTAAGACTTACTAACAGATTATGCATTTTCACTCCAAAATTAAACCTATATATAATCAGGTAGCAGGTAATAAACAAGTTCAGCCTCAATGTCTAATTAAGAGGGATCTGGAATTTTGATTTGTGGGAACCAAGCTGTGCAAAGTTTAAATGCCATCTTTGTTATTTACCACCTGGAGTTCATGAGCTGAGTAAACAGGGCAGGTGGTGTACCTGAAATATGTATTAGATACTATTAATTCATACTAACAGCATGGACAATGTGTGTGTATGGTTGGGGGTAAAGGAGCACAGTACACCAAACCTCTGCACTTACAATTAAAATTACAGAATGTGACAATACAGAATTGAAATTTCAGCTGAAAGAGTTTCAGCTGAAATGCAGCCCAAATCAGTGATATAAGCTTAGTATCATCTGAACCCTGTTTGGTGGACTGTGTACTAATACTTACTCATTCCAGTTAACAGACTAGGTTACATCACAGGAACTATCACAATTAGTACTAACCTCTTGTTTAATAGTCTCAGCAGAGAGATCAAAGAGTGAAGGTGCGTGGAGACTTAAATGTGGATAAGCAAGTCATTAGACTAGAAGAGATTTAAGTTGCAGCAACTCCAATGCATTCACCTCTGTACTAAGTTCTGTAGCTAAGGGACTAGTGTTAGCCATCCCATGCACACAGAAACTACAGGAATCTCAGATCCCTTCACCCTTCTATCTTTAAGACAATTTGTGTCTTTTAAAGATTTAACACTTCCTCTTACAGAAATATATATATATATATATGGATTTATGACTCGTACCTTATGGTTATCAGCACCAACCCAGGTCCCCTTGACAACAGTAAGCTTCATAAACTGGAAGCAATTGAAATGCAAGTCACTGGGAATCATGAAACAACTTTACAGGTGCAATCAAACTAATGGGAAAGTTTCTGGTGTTCACGCTCCAAGCTTGCTTGACCATTTCTATGCCCCTGTCAATACAGTTTCAGTGCAGCAGCTCAGTTTGATAAAATACTCCTGTTGCAGAGCCAGTTATTTCAGCAGAACTACACTAGTAACCAAACAATCCCTCTGCACATCAGCAAGTCTCCTGCACTCTCAAGAACTAGGAAATGGTAAGAAAAATAGATTAATCAGGACTGATATTAATCCTGGTTGCAATGCTGTGGCTTTTCCGACTATCAATCAACATTATGGTAGTGCTTCAAGACCCTTATCAGGACTGAACCCTTATTGTGCTGGACACTGTACCGATACAGGTAAGAGAATCCCTGTTCCCAAAGGCTTACAATCTAGAAGTCAAAATGGAGTAGAGGATAGGGACATAACATACAAATAAACATGGTGAATTGACAAAGCTTTCGTATATATTTTGTTGTTTAATTAGCAGGAATGGTAAAAGGGGAAGCTAATGGAACTAAGCGAATCCAATGGAAGTTCACCTATCTCACCAAGATCGCAAACAAGGTTCTGTATGCATCACCAACAAATGGACCTATTCCCCTAAGGGCATATCCCCCTCACCTCCATAACAATAACCGCTTTTCTCCTCCTGCTCCCAGACCGTCCGTGTATGCACACATGCACGCACAAGAACCCTGCTGTTCCTGAGAGAGGAACACATTCACTAATCAACCCTATATTCCCTCACACAGGAAGCATGTATAATATATATCTGAGACTCATTACTGAATGTCACCATTAAAGGTTAGCGATGACTTGACCCTGGAATACTAAATTTAGATTTCTGTATCAATTGCTGATTTAGTGAGAACTATCCTGAAATGGATTTTGCAAAAGCATTGTGGGGATACCACCATTAGGGCTCAATCCTTGAAGCTGTTGAGCATCTTCAACCCCCATTAATTAAATCGGCATTCCAGGTACTGAACACCTTCAAGGACTGACACCCTCCTTATGTCAAGCAAATTGGATATGGGATCCTTAATTTATAAACATGAATTTTCTAAGCAGCAGGCTTCAGAGCCAACCTAGTATCTGCAGGTCAGTTTGAATTCTTTCTAGTTTGTGCGTCATCATGAATAGTGGAAATTTTGCAGCCCAAATAACAGCCTCAGTTATCTCTGTGCAATTCTCTTGCCACCACTGGATTAACAGCTGTAACTAGGACATAATGAGACAGTGGGAATGTACAGGCCCCTGCAATTGAAATTAACATTTCTGTTAACATGTGGGGCAGAAAAATACAGTTCAGTCACAAAGCTGTGCAGCTTCTGGAGGGCTGATAGTAAGGTAAAATGTTATTTTTCAGTCAAGTATCAGTGACTAAATGCTTGAGTAATTTTACATAGTCACTTTTCAGACTAGAAATTATAAGGTTTTGGGGATGCTGGTAGAGAGTCTAACATTTCTGAAGTCAAGATCTAATTTGGAAGCAAAGTGAGCTAATCTTGATTTCCAACTGTGCTAACTTCCATGTGACAGAACAGCATTGACGACAACTGTTCCCAGTAAGGTTTTTCTGGCATGCTAGGATCACATCAGAAAGCTACCAAACCAGTGCATCTACTTTTTTTTAAAGGCAGCAATGAATGGAAGAAAAGGTCTTAATATGTACTGCTGTTTGGGTGCTTTGATAATTAAACAGAAGATAAACGGCACCATATGGGGGGAAACCAACAAAAATTAAGTAGAAGGCAAAAATTCAATGAAATACAATTTATTTGAATTGCATTTTACTAATGGAAGTAATACTCCACAGCTGCTGCATTCTGAGCACTTTCAAAATGTCACTTACTTAGGCACCTAAATAAAGTTAAGGGCCAGATTTTTAAAGTTATTTGGTTTCAGTGGGAGTTTGGCAGCCCTAAGAACCTAACTTCAGGCTCCCATTTTCGAAAAATACTGGCCTCAATTTTTTAAGAGAAATAACAAAATATGACTGCAAATAGTAACACTATATATTATACTTCAGCACAATCCAGTAACTCTGAATCAAGGCATTACACAAACAAGTGAACATTTTGAAGATTTGCTAGGATTTATAAAGGACTGCAGCACTATTTAAAACCTTATATATCACCGAGGGAAGGAGTGACTGTGGAAAGATGTAGTAATCAAAAGTTATTTATAGCATCCGGGAAGCAGATGTTAACACTGCCTAGAGCATTATGGTCTCCAGAAAATTCATGGACCTGATAATCAGCTCCTACGTTCAAGCATGGGAAAAAAAGTCACATAAGAGACGTACTTCAAAGACATTTCTTCAGCGATATGAACTAAAATGCTTTATTTTTAAAAAAATATAAAAATATATTAACGATCTAAAACCATTAACATATGGTCTTGAATAAGTTTTTGAAGTATATATTTGTATTCTAAAGTATACATTTGGAAGAGGGATTTATTCAACCTGACAAGACACAAGTTCTAGATTCTACACTGGCAAAACTCAGAAGTTTTACACTCAGAAGGAAGAGAAAGACTTTCTTTCTTGAGATGTCACTTCAGTTCCTACAATAGAAACCCAGAATCCTGAGATCTGACACTGCAGTGGTTATTTGATCGTGCGACCTTTTGTGTCTGTAATAGTTTACGCCACCAACTCCCGCCATACAAGTACATATCCCAAATAACAAATAAATACATTTTTTAAAAAATCAACATGCAGCTCTCACTAAATATTAGAACCAGTAAGGTAGTGCCACCCTTACGTCTGTGCTGCCTTCAGAACTGGGCACCCGGAGCAGTCACCGCTCTCCGGCCACCTGTCTCGGAAGGCAACGCCGCCACCAGCAGCAGCACATAAGTAAGGGTGGCATAGAATATGTATACAACTGCATGAACACATCCAGGAAATTTGCTCTTTATGCCCTGACCAACCCAGGAAAAATGTGTGATTTCTCCGTGATTTAAGTAGACCCCTACTGATATGTCTGGAGGAATCTGCTGTGTTAGTTATTCATTGCTGTGAGTAAAATGTGCGCAGTAAGTTTTTTTTCCCCTAACGCTTCTCACACCCACCCAGAATACACTCTGCATCCCAGGCCCCCCCAGTTTCAGAACCTCTGAGATACTGCAATGCAAAGAAGAAAGAAAATGATTTTACAGTAGTATTTGTAAAGCATGTCTACTTGTATATACCTCTAGCAATTCTTCTTTATCTATTTTCATTAAAAGCATCTGTCTAAGCATCTGCAACTGGAAATGGGAATGAATCATGCGTAGACGTAATTGAGCTAGCTTTAATCTAGCTAGTGTGAGCACCAATAGCACCCAGAACTGTACAGCCTGTGCTGAAGCCCACAGTGCTGCAAGCCCATCTGGGCCACTCAGTGCTTGTTATTTGGGCAGCTAGGCCGTGTTGAAACCTGTGCTGCTGCAGCTTCATGGATGTCACTCTAGCTAAACTACAGCCAAATCAGGTATGTCTACATATGCTTGAACCACACCTCAAAGTGCAGTGTGGACACACCCTCAGCACCTCTACATTTCTTCACAAAAAATGACACACACATTTCCCTTGGATTGACAGTCTCAAAAACCTTCCTATCCAACAGACACTGCTGCACCTCACCCCATGAAATCCACTCCCCCATTTAACCCAGGCCCTTGGGCAAAGTATGGGAAAACATGCAAGTCTTCCATTACGTCCTGAAAGTTCAACAGTTCCCAGATGTGGAACACCTTAAAATTTAATGTTTCTTTTTAAAGTTTTTTGGTATGACTAAAGTGCAGTGGGGAGCAAGCCTCCCGAAACAAGAGACAGACTCATGCAAGCGGGGATCCAGCTAGCACACAGAAACAGCAGTGTGGATGTTGGGGCTCCTGCAGAGACTCTCTCTAGCCACCCATGCTCAGACCTAGCGGGTGAGGGTTGGGAGCCCAAACTGCTGCCCGAGTCACGTGCTCACCCTGCTCTTTTTGCATATTAATAGCTCAGGTCCTGCAAGCTCAAGCCTGTCTACCTGGGCTGCATGCCTCACTTCCAGCTCAAGTGTTGTAGGCCAGCGGCGGCTGGGGAACCTTGGGACAAATGGGGTATAGCAGAAACCCATGGGGATCCCCACACCAGAACTCTCCCCTTAGCCCCAGCCCACTGGGAGTTCTTCCCCCTAATTCTCACCCCACTTAGCCCTGGCCTCTGAGGTTTCCCTCCTCCCTTCACCCTAATTCCTCCCTTCTTTCCAGACCCCGGGGCTCACTCACTGCCCTGCCCCCCACAACCTTCGCCATTAGCCCAAGCCCTTAGGACTCCTTCTGCCCTCCCCTAGGCCAGGAGCAACAGATTTACCAGTTCAGAAGGGTGGCTCTCTTCTGCCCATCTGACCTTTCTTCTGCTCCCTCAAGGCCTCCTGTGGCTTGTTGTCAGTGTCTCCTCCAGCTTCTTCTCCCCCCCCCAGATTGCACAGCCAAGATCTCATAGGAGGCAAGCCACAAGGGTTTTGAATGGGGTCCAAGGCATTGGATTCACTGCCCAATCCACAGGCTGCAGTGACCGTAGAGCACTGTAAGATGTTGCACTCTAACTGCCCCCATTCAAAATCCTGGCAGTTTGCCTCCTTTCAGACTTTCACTGCACAGTCTGTGCATGTGCCACAGGGCGGTAGAGAAGGACACCATGCAGCTGCTACTAAATTCAAATTGCAAACAGAATCTATTTGCACAATCCATATTTAGAGAGAGACATGTATGTGTGTGCACTTTTACAGGAGAGGCAGTGCCCCACTTCTCTATAATGAGCCACCACTGGTGTAGTTACTACTGTTCTTTGAAGAACACCAACGCAGGCTGCCATCACGGACCATTCAGAGATAGGAACTGGCATCTCAATAGTGAATGAGAAATGATAGAGAGCGTGTGGACTAATTGCGATGGATCCTGAAAGTGAAGACAAGGCGCTTATGTTCAATGCTATAGAAAAGAGCAAGCAAGTGGAGGGATGACATGGCCAAAGCAACAGCCTAGACAAATGATATTTGAAGCAGCATTCTGATTGGATATGAGCAAGGCAAGATTTGTCAAGGCCAGGGAGAAGGATGTTACAGCAATTGAGGTTATGGGCCTGAGTGACAGGTAGGATGGTGTGTTGTCCCTAGTGATCAAGAAAAGAGATGGGGGAGATGAAGAGTAGACCATCATTACCAGTGTTTCCTAATTAAGTGTAAGATTTGTCATAATGCTTATTCAACGAGTAAGGGCTCTCACATGACGCTTAAACCCATGAAGGCCAGAAAATTGAGTTAACATCTTTACCTTATTGCCTAATTTCTTTGCAATGCATCTTAGGATATTTTCAAGAAAACGTCTTCAGTCACACATAAAAAACTCAAGACAGCAAAAGAGTAACGTCTGCATCCCTAAAGCTAGATGAAGGAGAGAAGTGACTCACTGGCTGAAGAAGAGAGTTACCTGTAACCTGACTTTGAGAAGATCAGTACAAAGACACACTTTTGAGTATATGCTTCGGCTTGGCAGAATTGGATTTAAAGAAAAAATTCAGTGGGTAACAGATGTTAATTTTTAAGCTTTTTTAAAAATTATCTATTTATATTTTTACAGTTGTGAAAAATTATGGGAGGATGGGGCAGACAATTATTTAATAATAAGTTTAACTTTGTGAATCTCAACATTTACTAACTAAATGTGCCACTAGTCCAGCTCCACTAATGCCAGCATTACAACCCATTTTATATACATTAAGGTGGGACTATAAATTAAAGTTCTAAGCAGCGTTTTTCTTACTTTGCTTATGTGTAAATTATGATCATCATCAATGGAAATAGTGTGTGTCAGTTTGTGTGTGTATGGTGAAATCATTGTTTACCGAATCCTTCCAAGAACCTTCTGGCAAATTGGCAAACAGGATAGGGACAGGCATCCCTGCCTTGAGTAATGGAATATTTAATACATTGCTACATAAAGGAACATGGCTCTTGGTGTATCCTCAGCTCCACCATCTCTTCAGGTCCCACTGAGGATGGAGTGTGGGATCTTTATTGATAATCTACATGAACTCCAGTCACAGGTGAGCAACTTTCTTCATGTACTAATCATTATATTTGGCTTGTTGCTATTTATAAAATTTGAAAAAATTGGGAATATGAAAAAAATGTGGAAAGAAAGGGTACTTAGCACTGCTCACCATGAGTAAATGTTTCAGTCTCAGCAGAGAATATTAGGGCACTATGAAATGCTTAGCAGTGTCAAGGTCATACCAGTTATAGTTAAAGCAACATTAAGCAAAGAAATGCATCTCCTTATTTCATAATAAATAAAAGCTAAAAATCAAAGCCTAAACAAGGTAATTCAGAGATGACTGAAGTGTATATAGACCATTTTGAGATCAACATTCCTTTTCAAGAATAGATTGTCAAATTATGTAGTTACAAACTGTGCAACTGGATATTTCTCTCAGCAGATCTGTCCGTTAGTTGATTAGTTCATTACTTTAACAAGTATTTGCTTTTTGGCACCAAAAAGTTAAGCTAGCCAGCTATGAGACCACAAAACCAATGATTCTTTTTACAATCAAGGCAGTAAGGGAAACAATACAGCTTACATATGAATTGATTTTTCCATTACCACCACCTGATGAGGAAAGGCAGTCAGTTTTATATAGCTGATGGGGTTTTAAAACCTCTGAAGAGCTTTATTTTATTAAATTAAGAAGTTAACAATGCCTATTTTCTTACTCAAAGAATTGTTATCTTCAAAGTATCTGGAAAATACAGCAAGTTATCTTCAGTGTGCAGTTTTTTTGGTATCACCCAAATTGCTTTAGTTGTATATGTAAGTGTCATAGCATGAGAGCATGTAACGAGTGCACTGCATAATTGTTTCTGATCTAGTAAGTCAAATGCAAAATTACACTTATTGGAACATTTCTTAAAGCAATGTGAACATGAACACGGTTTATGATCTCCATTACAGTAATCAGTCTGATGCCATAGTGACTATAGCACATTCCAATTTCACTCCTTAAGTGGATTGAAATTATACCATCCCTTTAACATACACCAGGAACTTCGGATGAGGCTCTGCTGGAGGACACAGCATAAAAAGCAAAAGGCTTCAAACGATATTTCTTAAAGAGCGCTCTCACCTTAGCTGGAAGTTTGGGATTCTCAAGCATCTTTCCAAAGGTGGATAAAATTACACACATAAGTGCAGAAATCAGCATCATCACTCCAGCTGCCATAAACCACGATATACTGCAGAAATAGCACAAGCTTTCTGCTGATGTGCACACAATTACATGCACTGCACAGAGCATCAGGCAGAGCAAGTAGAACAGCAGAGAGAACAATGGAGGTGAGAGCGGCACTTCAAATTCAGCCCTGCTGCTCAGGGCTTTCGGCATGCTGAGCAGGAGCAGGAGCAGAACCTGGAAGAGAGAGCAGAAGTATTGGGATGGGCACAAAACAGACACAGAACTACACTTAAAGTATACCACAGGCATTCAAAGCGAAGCAGTCTAGTTGTTTTCCATACTACATTGTCAGTAAACATATTTACAACAAGGCTGTGTGTGATGGAAGGTACATGCCAGACTGGCCAGTTTTATGCTAATTGTAACTGAAGAATACACTTACATATATTTGTGTTTTTAAAGTGACATACATTCTGTTGCACGGAAATCCTGCAAGCCCTCTGTATACAGAACTCCCATGGATTTCAATGGCATCCCTGCACAGGCAGGGCTTGTAGAATATGGGCTGAAGGCTGAAGAAATCCTGCAAGCCCAGTGCAGTAACTGTAGTTCTTCGAAACATGTGTCCCTATGGGAGCTCCACTCTAGGTATGCTTGTGCCCGCTGTGCCTTTGAATGGAGATTTCCCATAGAAGTCTCCATTCAGCCGACGTACGTGTACTGGTCAACCTCATGCCATTGTTATATAACACTGCACAGGCGAACAACTCTGAGTTCCTTCTCTCCTGTGAAGCCCTATAACCCCAAAGCAGAGAGGAAGGGGGGCAGGCAGTGGAACACCTAAAGAGAGACTCTTCTCTAAGAACTATAGGTACTGAACAGGATGAGTAACCATTTTCTTCTTCTTCAAGTAGAGTTGTTATGGGTGCTCCGTTCTAGGTGACTACCAAGCAGTTTACCTTTAAGGAGGAGGGGGCTTCAGAGTTGAGTCCCATACGGAACAAAGTACATCTGAGCCGAACACAGTATGGGAAGCAGGGTCATGAGTTATTACGTATGAGTCAGCAAACATATGTATAGAAGACTAAGTAGCAGCTTTACATCTTCAATAATGGCCACCTTTTTGAGAAATGACATGGGGTGGAAATGGACCTCGTAAAGCGAGTTCATATATCTGAAGGTGCATGAATATTACAAGATTTGTAGCAAGAATTAATGCAGTTGGATATCCACTTGGAAAGTCTCTGATTAGAGATTGCAGACCCCTTTGATCTATCTGTGAGCGAGACAAACAATTTGGGAGTCTCTCTGACGGGTTTACTCCTATCCAAATAGAAGGTCAGGGTTCTCCTGATGTCAACAGTGTGCAACAGTACCTCTTATTTATCTAGGTGAGGTTTAGGGTGGAAGACTGGCAAATGAATGGGTTGGCTAATATGGAACTCAGAGGAGACTATGTAAAAATTTGAAGTAACCTTGTCCTTAAAAAATACTGTGAAGGGGGCATGCCGTAAGGGCCTATTTCCCCAACCTGTTGCACAGACACAATGGCTAAGAAGAATGCGATTTTCACTGATAAATGGAGCAGTAAGCAGGTAGGCATCAGTTCAATGGTGGTCTTGCAAGTCATTTAAGAACCAGACTGAGGTCTCAAAACAGAATAGGACACCTGACTGGCGAAAGATTTCCAAGCCCCTTGAGGAATCTCACTGCTGTAAGATGGGCAAAAATGGAAAAACCCTCTATTGAACAATGCAAAGCCACGATGGCTGCCAGGTGGACTCTAACGGAGCTCAGTGATAGCCCTGAACTTTTCAGTGTTAGGATACAGTCCAGTATATCTGACAGCAATGAGGTCGTTATCAGAATATGTTTGAGATCAAACCAGCAGACAAATCTTGCCCATTTTTGAGAGTATGTGTAGTGAGTAGACTGTTTTCTGCTGTGTAATAGTACTCTTTTTACCTCCTTTGAACAGGCTGTCTCTAATCCCATGAACCATCAACCAACCACGATTTGAGACAAAAACTGTTCTAGGATGGAGTGAAGGATCTTCCTGCATTCCTGGGAGAGGATGTAAAAAGCCACCTGGAGAATAACCGGTGAGCAAACAGCCAGCTGTATCAGGTAAGGAAATAAAGTCTGTCTGGTCCAGCTTGGAACTATTAGGATAACTCTGGCTTTGTCCTTTTTTATTTTAAGTAGACATTTGGATATTAGAGGAGTCAATGGGAACGTGTACAGTAGATCTGATGACCAATGAAGGTGATATGTATCCCCCACAGACTGGCAACCCAGCCCACCTCTGGAGCAAAACTGGGCCTCTCTTTTGTTTATCTCAGTGGCAAACAAGTCTTTGTAGGTTGAAGTGGGGTACTCTATTGCCAGAATATGTGGTATAATATGCTAGAATCTATTTCCCATTCATGGCTTGGAAGACGTGCCTGCTGAGAGTATCCATGGTCACATTCTGAACCCCTGGAAGATGGGATGCTATGATGACAAGATGATGGTGTGCACCAATTCCAAAGCTTGATAGCCTCAACACAAAGGGAGGGTGGTTTTGCTCCTCCTTCCTGGTTGATATAAAACATGCATGATGTTGTCCATCATGATCTTTATGAGCTTGCCCCCAATTAGTGGTAGAAACTGGAGACAGGCAGATCTGATGACTCTGAGTTCCAAGAGATTGATGTGTAGTGTGATCTCTTGCAATGTCCACTTGCTCTGGTCTCTGAGAGTCCAGATGCACTCCTCGCACTAGCAGGTGGTTGGTGAATAAACAGCCCGAGGCATCCTGGAAGGTAGAGCATTTGGAGTCTTGTGTGATCTATGTCAAAGATACCAGCTGCCTTGTGCCGCAGCAACTGAAGACAGTTCTTGACCAGGATTTGGGGGTGGAGCTGGATTGTATGGGCTATGCTGGAAAGGGTCACAAACCCATGCGGTGAAAGGAGGCTTTTGCTGTTACCAAACTGAGAGGAGTTCCTATGAATTCAGTGTTTTGCACAAGGATCTAAGTAGATTTCTGAATGTTCAGCTGTAGGCCCAATTTGAGGGAGATGTATGGCTTCAGAAGTTGCCGTGAAGTTAGTTCCAGGCAGCGACCCTTCAGCAGCCAATCATCTAGATAAGAAAACACTAAAATACCTGTCCTGCAGACCTGCACTGCTACTACTGACGTGACTTTTCAAAAGACCCTCAGGGCAGATGACAAGACAAAAGGGAACGCCCTATATTGAAAGTGATCCAGGCCAACAGTAAAACGGTAGAGGAATCATTTGTGAAATGGGTGAATTGCAATTTGGAAATATGCATCTTGAAAGTGGAGAATTAAGAACAAATCCCCTCAATCTAGTGAGGGAATTATAATCGCAAGCGTCAACGTTTTTACGTTTTGGGCTTTCATATAACTGTTGAATAGCCTCAAATCCAGGACGGGTTTCCAACTGCCATTCTTTTTTGGTTCCAGGAAGTACCTGGAGTAACATCCCTTTACTCTGTGCTGCATGGGAACTGGTTCTAAAGCACTCAAGTGTAGGAGAGAGTCTACTTCTTGACAAAGCAAATTCTCATTAGAGAGGTTCCTGAAAAGGGATGGGGAATGGGGGTTGGCCAGTGGAAGAGTAGTAAAATGGATGGCATATGCTGTGGAGATTATCTCCAAAACTCAGTTGTCTGGGGTGATCGACTCCCAAGCCCGCCTGAAGTGGTAAAGGCTGAGAGGTGCATGATTTCCTTCTTTGGAATTTCTCTTCTGATGAGGTTCGTACAACCTCTGGGAGGTCAGGAATTGGGCAGGACAGGATCTCTGAGCTATCTGGGACTTGCTGAACCTTCTCTTGTAGTGTACGGATCCCAAGAGTAGCCCTAGAGTCCATGCCATCTGCAAACAGTTTAGACCAGTGATACTCAGACTGAGGTTTGCGAGCCACAAGTGGCTCTTTAATGTGTCTCCTGTGGCTCTTTGTAGCACATGATATTAAAACACTGTGTGATTTAATTATTAACCAATCTAAGTTATTAACCAAACAGGATGCTTTCACTATGCTATTAACCAATTATGTTATCAACTTCCACTAAGTTATTAACTTATTTGCTGTGAGAATATTATATATAAGTATTATAGAAAATGAAACAATGAATTCACACTACCGTGGCTCTTTTGGGTAAAGTTGATTGCTAATTTGGCTCCTGAACCAATGAGCTCTAAGTATCACTTGTTTAGATCCATCAAAAGGGAGTCTTTCACCATATTCTGAACCACTTTCGGAAATCCAGAGAGCTGGGGCCAGGAAGCCCTTCTCAGAACTACCGCTGTGGAGATCAAACGGGTGGTAACGTCAGCAGTGTCAAGGGATCACCCTTATTGATTTGTCCTCGGTATACAACACCGTCTGGAGACAGGGCCTCCTTCCCAAGATCTCCAGTGTCATTCACTGCCAGCAAACCATCAGTCTCTTTGCGGCAGTGACTGGGGACCCGCTGCTTTAACGTACACCTTAATGGCCAGATCAGTAGACTAAGAATTGTTAACTCAAGCATCCCTCAGGACTCCATCCTGGCCCAGATACCTTTTAATCTATACACTGTGGATATACCAATGGAGTCAAAGAAATGTATGTATGTGGATGACATTGCACTAGCTGCTCAGCACATGTGCTGAGCAGCTGCACCCTAACGTGAGATTTTAGCACAATGGCTGATTATTTCCAACGCTGTAAAACTTAAGCCTAACTTGAAAAAAAACCCAGGGTGACTGCTTTCCATCCAAACAATAAAATGGCTAACACCAAATTCGATGGGCAGTTCTGCAGTGAGAGCGTCAGCCATGATGCTAACCCAAAGTATCTTGGCGTTATACTGGACCATTGTTTGACCTTCTGACAACACTTTGAGAACACCCATGATAAGGCCAGGTCTCATGTCACACTTATTAGGAAACTGGCCAGAAGATCGTGGGCACCAGTCCACGGACCCCACAAACCGCAACAATTGCCTTGGTATAGGCTGCGGCTGAATACTGCATGCCAGTGTGGTCTCACAGCAGTCTCACTAAACTCCTTGATACCCATTCAGTAACACAATGTGCATAGTGTCAGGGACGCTAAAATTGACTGGCTCCTGGTCCCATGACAGATCCAGCCTCCACAGATTAGAAGAGCTGCCCAGACATCTTGCTTCCTTAACCATGTCAATGCAAATATGAGGATCCTGTTGCACGATGACCTGCAGAATCCACCAAAGACAGGATTAAAATCCCACAACTCTCCATGGAACAGCATCAAGACCCTTACACTTGACTTCAACGCTGAGGCTTAACGAACAGCCACATGGAGTGTTTCGAATGCTCAAAACAAACAGCTCATCATTGACCCTGCCAAGGAACCACCGGGTTTTGATTTATGTTGAAAAGACTGGTACAGATTGAATTGCATCAGGACACCTCATGGGAGACATGGACAAACCCTCTTTAAATGGAAAATGAGGCAAACACCTGTTTGCGACTGTGGTCACAGTCACAAACAATGGAGCACATCAGATCTGAGTGCCCCCTTCGTTGTCTTGCCGGGGGCCTGAAAGACATGCACTAGCTCATTGCTGTGGCAATGTGCTGGCTATTAAATCTAGATATACATTTGTAACTGTTGCTACCTAATGTGATCCTGCACGACGGAATTATTTTTTAAAACCTAGGAAGTGATACTGAAAGCTACCTTAGAAGAACATTCAGATTGTAGAGTCAAGCCCTCAAAAGTTTGAAAATGCCACAATTAAGAAAAGGAACCCTGTGGAAAAAAATAATATGTGAACTAACAAAATGCATACAGAAAAGGGGGCTGAATTAAGGTTGCACAGGCATTTCCTAACTTTTAAGAACTTCACTTTGCAATTTTAATGCTCTTTTAATGTAGTTTTTTGTACACGATTATACTTATTGCATGGAAGACTGAGAATGATTTCACTCCCCTGCCCACT
Organism: Emydura macquarii macquarii; assembly: GCF_026122565.2. Lineage (NCBI taxonomy): Eukaryota > Metazoa > Chordata > Testudines > Chelidae > Emydura > Emydura macquarii. The sequence continues at coordinate 24,864,651 of NW_027131588.1, read as the reverse complement.
ATATTTCTCAAAAAAGGTCCATATCCAGGCACATGATTCCTACAGTGTGGCTCTGAAGGCAGTGTCATGGAGAACTATTGCATGTTTAATAATTATCCACACAAAGAAACTACAAATAGCCTGTTTCACGCTCCCTACCAAAGATGGTATCTGCTATTTTTAGGGCTGAGCCTGTGAGGTGCTGAGTACTCAGGAGATCTGAAGCAGGCGTTAAGGGCACTGAGCCCCTTGGAGGAAGCGCTCCTTTCCCAGGATTACACTTTCAAGTACAAAGAATAAATGTTCCCACATCTGAGAATTTCACCCTGATTGTGCTGAACTGTGAACTTTACATCATCATTAGGCACAAACAATGTGAGAATATCTGCTATCCTATACTTTTTATAAAGAGCAGCTCTGTTCATGAAGCAATATAGGCTAGTGGATACATAAGCTGTTAAGTTGGAGCACATCTGCACACTTATTGTAAATATAAAAGTATAGAAAGCATACACCAAATAGATTATACCAAAAGCTTGCTAACACTTAGCTGTTAACATAATTTTGGTGCGTTAAAAAGTTATGCTTCATCTTTTCAATGGGAAAGAGTTAACACTGGGAAAGAGTTACTAATCATGAATGCTGCAAATCGATACGACCATACTAAGTAGACAAAGCATAGCAAATTGAACATTTCTGTTCTTAGCTTCTTCATAACAAGACGTGAATTCAAATCATAAAATGGGAAGGGACCTCCTGGGTCATCAAGTCCAGTCTGCACTTCAACAGGCAATGCCGTCATATAACCTCCTTTCTAAACGTATCAATTCTTACCTCCAGGACTATCACAGTCCCCACCGTCATTGAATACATGTCGTACTGTGCCACTTGCTTGTTTAGTGAAGAACTCAAGATCTTCAGAGCCTCTAAATACTGCTTAAGGACCTTTTTGCCAAGATTTAAGAGGATTTCTGAATTATTTCCCTCTAGGTAGAGCTTGATCCAATTCCCATGGGATTTTTCAGCTATTTTAAAATGTTGAAACCCAGGATCTAGTAAGAAAAAACAGGTAAAAATATCAGTGAGTTAATTAGATAATTATCAGAGTCCTGATAATATTTTTACAATTCCCAGGAAAATTTTGCTTCAGGAACTAAAACAATTGTAACTTCATATTGAGAAAGACATAAATCCTAAATAACTAATCGAGTCCATAATGAAGTAGTTACCCAGAACAAGATTGAGGTCTTTACTGTTTCCTCGTTCAGGGCTTAATCAAAGTTGAAAATAGAAGAACTTTCCAAACTGACACTCACTTATTTGTGGATAACTAGTTATCCGAATGGGAAACATTTGAGTTCTGACAGGGCTTAAGTAAATAAACAAACAGCCAGACTGGATACCATCTGTTGGGGTGGCTCTACAGAGAATATCAGTTCCTTTCTAGAACTTGTGTGGGCAAAGCAGCAGGAATGTGTATATAATGTGATCTGAAGTATGTGATATTATACTTTAAACATAACACGGCCTATAACGCATATTCTGATTTAAATGGAAAGCTTTCCATATGTGTCTGTCTGGCTAAGAGTTTGTCCAATAAGAAACAGCTTATTTTGTAGGTTCTATCTAGCTTATTCTAAACTTTTTTAAACACAGGGCATGTAACTTGCACTACTGATGGTAAAGAATGAGTTTGTTAGAACCGTAATAACTAAAGTATACGGGCCAAGCCAGTATCTTTCATTCTGAAGCAAACACAGCTACCTTAGACTAATATAATCCCTGAAAAGAAATGCCTTTAAATTTTTTTTCCAAGCACTTTTTACTAGTATCAATAAAATGTGAAACTGTTGAATTCAGTAAACTCAGATTTGCCAGTAATACAGAAATACACAGCCAATCAATCTTTTTTCAGTGAGTATCATTCCCTGATCTCTTAAACATGTACAGCTTTATTTTAGTTTAAGTTTTCCTAGCTTCAGCTTCCAGCAACTGAATCTTATGCCTGATAAATTAAAGAGCCATCTATCAAGTCTTCTACCCATATAGGTACTTACAATCTGTAGTCAAGTCATCTCTTAAAGTCTCTTGGATGAACTAAATAGGCTAAACTTCTTTAGTCCCTTTCTTAGCTAATGCCAGTAGAATTTCTAGTATCATCAAGTAAAACAAATCTCAGCAAATCAAATTTTTGAAGGAAAAAAACCTTTAGCAACAATCCCCAACAAAACTGGTTTAGGGGCAGTTTTCAGAGACACTGGTTTTTGCACAAGCAATGGCCAGGAAAACATGCATTTTGAAGACCTTAAGATTCAACATACCCTAAGGGAAGTAAGAAGCTTTATCAGGTAAGCACCCACATCTTCTGTAGAATGTAAGGTTTCGTTTTAAAAAGGAAGTTTCTAACACTTATGGTGGCAAAGGTAAGTTTCCAAACGTGAGCTGACAAACTGTACCCCTCCTAAGTCTGCACACAGACCCTGTGCCTCTGCTCCTCCTTATGTTTGTCAAGCTGCAGAAGTGAAGACTGTTGCTATTCAGAACCCTGTAAGCAAAAGTCAAATGACTGAAAAGCTATGAGCAGTAGCAAAGGCAAGAGCTGGCATGAGAGACTCAAACAGAAGCTGCAGGAAAAATCATATTGGAGAAACTGTAACCGCTCTCAGAAGCTAGAAATCTCAGGAACAGGTAGGGTGGCAGACATACCTCTACACAACTGCCAAGCTGTTAAAGGAAAATATTGTTCCTTCTACCTTCCAGAAGTCAGAGGGTGTTGCTTCAAGCGTACCACAAACTCATCGGTGAAAGTCTGATAGGAAAGATACAGGCCTCAAACATGCTCTCCCTTCAAGCAGCTAGCAGAAGTTTATTTCTCACCTGGTCATTGTCTCTGGACAGTGGTCATCCTATATTTTGTATCAGTCTTCAGCTAGTAAATTTTAATCCCCTGGATATCTGGTAAAATATTCAAGTTCTAGAGATACAGGGTTGATGTGAAAGGATGGGTGCGAGGATGAGATTAATGGGACAAAAAAAGAAAAGAGCATGGTGTTGAGGGGTGTAGCAGGTTCGCACAGGCCCCCTGCTGCTCAGGTCCTCTGTCCCACACACCAGCGCAGATCGCAGCTTCGTGCTCCCACTAATGCTTTTTATTTACAGGCTTTTTCCCCACCACCAACTATTTACAAGCACAGTCCGGGCTCAGGGGCCGCACAGTCCCAGCCCCTCACTCAGGGCAGCTCGCCTCCAACTGAGGCTTCTGCCCCCTAGGCTGACCACTCACCCCTTCCTTCCTCCTGCTGCTCCTGCTATCTCCCCACTGAGAGTCGCTGGTGAGCCCCCCTTGAGCTCCTTCCTGGCAGCCTTTACAGAGCTGGTTTAAAGAGTGTAATGGCTGCTCCCTGTTAGCCCAGTCCCCACAGGCTCACTCAGCTGGCTCCACTCCCCTTTGATTAGAGCTCCAGGGGCAGAGGGCTGGCTTAACCTTCAGTTCTCAGCCAGCACTCTGTCACAGGGGGAAACATGGGTGAGAGGCAGTGGGAGAAGAAAGGAGACAAAGGACCAGATCCTGGGATCCAGCCTTCCTGTCCCCAGTGCAGCAGGTTGGGAAAGACTTGGGGGGAATGTGACTTTTTACATCACCCTTATGCGCCCCGATCCTGGTGTGTTTGGTCGCCAGTCAGGCTCCACACTATGCTGGCTGCCTACGGCCAGCAATGTGTTGGAATGCCTTGGCCATGCCCACTTTCTTCTAGCCAAGCCCTTTGCCCCAGAGGCCAGGTGGGGGTGTGGTTTAAGAGCTACAGCAATCCTAGACCAGAGGATTCATCTCACGCTGGGAGAATCCTCCCTTGCCCCTTTTAGCCAAGCTAAAAGATACTTCTTTTTGCCAGACACACACACAGCAGTCTTTAGCAGGCCACGGATATGATTCAGAAAACAGAGCAGGTCAAAAACTATGTAGGAAGAGGGACACAAAGGGCAGAGAAACTAACACTGAAGACAAAACAGGAATGAAATGACATGATGCAGGAAGGACGGCCTTGTAGATAGGAAACTGAACTGAAACACAGGAGACCTGGGTTTAATTCCTGGATCCACAGACTTGCTGTGTAACCTTGGACAAGTCACTTAACCTATGCTTCAATTCCCCATCTATAAAATGGGGGTGATCCTCCATCCCTTGTCTTGGGCATTTAGTTTGTCAGCACTTGGGCCTGAGGCTGTTTGGAACCCCACTGTGCCAGGCACTGTTCGATAGTGTCTGGCAGTTCCAACAGATTGTAATACAAATGTTCTGTTACAGGAAAAGACAAAGGGGAGTAAAGACAGAGAGGGTAAAAAGTTACATTTCTTATTTCTGTTATACTTTCAAAGTATTTATAATATAAAGTTGATTGACAATATAAGTTCAGTACAGGGTGAGCAGTACACAAGGAAAATACATCTTTGCCATTTGAAGAGAGTTTTGAATTAAGAGACAAGACAGTTTTTTCCACGCTGGCCAACAACAGCTTAGTCCTCAGGCTACTAAGTGTCATATATTTTTCGAGCTCCCTGTAGTTTCTTCCCTTCAAACAGAATTGCTACTTGTGTTTTCAAGCCCTACTCAATAGTTCTCTCAAACCATAATTTAAAAGGAAGCAGAGCTGAACTACTTACCAATACTGCAAAGGCTGAGGTGACTCAAAGAAGAAATATTTGACATTTGCAAAGACAAAATGGACTTTCCCAGGGAGAACGGGAGATTTGTTGTTCCAAGACTCATCTTCCTTGGTGCTCTTAGGAAGATTTGAGACTCAGAAGGTAACTGTTAGTTTTTCCATTGTAAAGATTCATTTACACTCTCTAAGCATCTGAGTAAGAGTTTTAGTACTCTCCTCCTGGGACTGTAGTTCCAACACCTCTACCTCTGAATTTTAAACAACTCTCTAAAAATCCAGTTTTCCTCCCCACTCTTACGATGGAAAGGTTCTAGTTTATTCGGTTACATCAAATATGTTTCAAGAAACTTATAGGCACACAATAAGATGTCAAGGAAACATCCACTGAATATTTCAGTTGAGATGAGCAACGGAAGTACTTGTTGCATTAATGGTAAAAGATATAGGGCTTGTCTACACAAACTATTAGTGCACCACAACCTGGAGTGTAAATCTACCCCACACTAGCCTGTTCTACACTAACTGTCCATGTGGTCCCTGCTACCAGGCTAAAGTTGCTATTTCAAAGCAAAGATCCTGTAATGTTTGCCATAATGGCAGTTAGACTTGGAGGTCTTTTCCCTACCCCTAGGACTCAACAACTACCTTATAAAGTACTTTCCCGAGCCTCCAACATATGTGAAATTGAGAACTCCATCCACAAATTTTTGGTGTATGATCTAAGATTACAGATGATTTCAGACAAGTTTATTCCAGCAGTTGCAGTGGAAACTAGTACTTCCAGTACAAACTGTTACCACAGCTGGAATCAAAGAACGTTTCTACTCTGAAGAGTGATTGTGTAAAATGTCACTCACCCATTCAGCTCCTCTGCTCCTTGTATATATTCAGTCATATCTGCTTACTTTAGGGACAAGGATTCTTTGTTTTTTTAATACAACTTTTTACTCCTGTTAGCCCAGTTCGACAATGTTGCAAAAGTGACTGTACTCATTTGGTCTGCAGAACCTTTTGACCAGTAATACAAGAGAATGGAAAAATCCAGATTCAATCTACATGACTGGCTGAACTTAGAAACTTTACTTAATATTGAATCTTAAAATGACAAATGGATCATCACAATGCCTTTTTTACACCGTTATTTTTCAGTGTAGACTAGAGAGACTTTAGAAGGATTTTGGACGGCATTATATCGTGGTGATCATACTGTCAGCCATTTTGTTATGTGGTGTGTACAGCCACTTCTACCCTGAAATAAATCTCCATTTATACACATTGCCTGGTTTGAGACTTAATACTACAAAGGTATTAAACTTTTCCTCTGCTATTTTCTCCTTGAGTATCATATTCAATAACGGATTAATTAAGCTGGAAGCTTGGCAAGATACCATAAAATGTCTTAACCAGAGCTGCATCTTTCATATCCGCTCCTGTCCAGTATGTGTGGTCAGTCTGAACTTGCACTCGTTGGCTGCTGGAAAGGAGAGGAATCTCTCTCTTTCCTTCTCATAAATAGTGAGGAAAAGACCCACTTCTATTTCTTCACCAGTCACTTTCTTTGGAGCCTCCTCTCCCTCCACTGACTCTCAGCCCATACCATTCCCAAACAGCATCAGCAGGAAATCAACATGATTCTTTAGAGTTTCATTGCTGCCCAAATGTGTCTTATCAGTAATGACATAAAACAGAGTCTAGTTATTTCACTTCGTTGCTTCCTGGCAAGGCTTTGAGCAGCAGCAGAGACACTGGAGTTGTCTGCTTCCAGATGCCGAAGAAAACACTTCACTGGTTTGCATGTGAAAACTTATCTCCATTAGCATAAAGGCTAGAATTTTTTTTTTTTTTTTTTTTTTTTTTTTAATTCTGCAGAAATTGTTGACTCTGATCCACTTGTTTGCCAGGGAGAGCTTCCCACTCACTACCTGCAAATTAACTTTCCAAGCCACATATTACACCATTTCACTGTACTGCAGATCTAACATGCTATTTTAGTCCATCTTATGGGGGTTCTTTATATAGAAAGTATGTTTTCCCTTGTAGTCTATGTACACTACTATATAGCACCACAATATGCTAAATAGGTATTTAAGTTTATAAACAAACAGTATTTTAGCTGAGAAATAGCACATGATCACACAAAACCATAACCTAACAAATACAAGGGCAGCATGAAGTTACCTTCACTCTACATTTGCTAATTGATGCTTAAGAGCAATACCGTTCGTTTATATTTTTGCACTGGATTTTTTTAAAAATATCAGCATTAATTCTCCATCTTCGTTATTTCAAATAAATTTATTTTTAAAAACAGTCAAATGGAACTACAATTTGACAACTGCAAACTATCCAGTTCTGAAGAAGTTATATAAAAAACTAATCTGTAGGTTAATGCCATTGTGGCTCTGTAACTCCTACCTTCTCAAGCAAAGATAGAAGAAAATGTTTAAATTCAATGCATTAGCAACAGCACTCTGGTGGACATATGGTAGCAGAAGATACGGGTTAAAGTAATCACTAAATTAAAATCTGGATCAATGAGACTTAAGAATTCTGGCTAAATTTTATTCTGACTGCTATACAGTGGATTGGATAAAGCAGATTTACAAAAAAAGTCACCCAATTATCGAACACTTTTGGTGTAAGATGTATACATCTCATTTATATTCAGAGAGAAGAATTTGTTCATTTCAATTTTTGGAGGTTGTTCAAGCATTTACATTTGCAATCATGATATGGTTATAACCTTAAAATACACTGGGCTCACGTATGTTCAGATGAAGTTATTTTTTCCACATCACTTAGACAGACACTTATCTTTGAGGTCCTCCTGCTGAATACAGTTTGTTGTAGATCACTGAATATGTCAAGTTCTATTTTACTAGATTTCGTAACATGCACTCCCAATGTGCAGCTCGTGCTGTCTCAATGTCTGGCAGATCCCCTGGTTAAGGGAAAGATTCAAGCAATAGGTAGCCCTTATAAATGTGGTTGTAATTATGCATATTAACTCAGAATTAGGTACTTTCATTCAAACACCATACATGCTTCCTCGACATTTCATTTCCTGAAAGCAGGAAGATTGCTCTACTAAAGTAACTGAAGTAACATTATAGTATGCACTTGTTTCTCTGCTGAAACATCAAGGTCCCCAAAGAATTATATAAAACAAGATTGTGACCAAGCTCCATGAGACACTATTTTACGGTATAAACTGTAGGAAAATTTCACAGTCTTATTTTTTTTTAAACTTCTACAGATGGAGGATTCATCTTTAGCTCTCATTTCTTCCCACTCCCACTCTCCCCACTCTGAGCTTCCTTTCTCATCATGCTCTTTGCATCTTTCTTCCACTTTCCTGGATCTTTTCCATTTTATTGCTTAAGTCTTTACGTCCATTCTGCCCCTGGAGTGAGAACTGTTCATTCTACAGAAATCTGCACTTAAAACTAACTTCAGTGAGCTGCACTAATGGAAAACTATATAAAACCTCTCAGCCAAAAACGGGAGGCAGGGGCTAGTGAGCTTCTCTGGACAAAGCTAGAATTATCTGTCCCTCAGGGAGGTGCATAAAAATGTCAGGTGGGAAGGAGGAGCTGGCAGCTGGGCTTCATTTAGTACACAAGCCTTTTAGCCTCTGAGTTGAAGAGGCCTTTTGATTCACGGAGGAACAAAGTCTCCCTGGACCTTAGGCCAAGATGATCTCTGCTTATTGGGTGTAATCACATGAAGCATTACTCAGTGGCCAAATCTTCCATTACATTGAGTAGCTTTGTACTGCACTCCACTGGTCAAAAACTGCCCCTGTGACAAGAATCTCCTCCAAGCACAGGGGAATGTTTTGCTGGCACAAAGCTTTCTTTACACCAAGCGTCCTCAGACTACAACATGAGTATGGCTAGGCTTTCCTGGCATCTAGCGGATATCAAGCTGCCAAAACAACTCCTCGGGCCCAATGACAGCCAGTATCAATTGTAAATTGGACAGAGCTAAGAAGAGGGGGGAGTATAAAAAGTGGCTTCAGTTTCACCATTGTTTGACTCCAAAACACATTTTCATTTAATTCACACACCTAAAACAAAGTCCACATTAGCCATTACTGAAGAGTTTCATTTTAGTTTTAGGGCTAAGGTGTAACTCCTCATCACTGTAGCAAATGCAATCATGCTTTACGCAAGCTAGTATTTTCCCAAAATAGTTCACTCCCACACAGTTATTTACTTTTTACAGAAAAAAATCATCAAATTGCAGGTCATTAATTTGTTATGTGCATATTTTGGGAAGTGAGCATTCATGCACAACATCAACCTACAGCTGTCATCTTTCAGTTCAAGAAATCCCTCATAGACTTTAAGGTCAGAAGGGACCATTATGATCATCTAGTCTGACCTCTGGCACAACACAGGCCACACAACCTCCCTCCCCGCCTCCTGTAATAGACCCCTAACCTATGACTGAGTTACTGAAGTCCTCAAATAATGGTTTAAAGACGTCAAAGTATGGAGAATCCACCAGATAATCTACCAGCAAGGGACCCGTGCCCCATGCTGCAGAGAAAGATTAAAAACCCCCAGGGCCTATGCCAAAATTCCTTCCTACCCCAAATATGGTGATCAGCTAAAACCTGAGCATGTGGGCAAGACTCACCAGCCAGACACCTGGAAAGAATTCTCTGTAGTAATTTAGAACCCACCCCATCTAACAGCCCATGACAGGCCATTGGACATATTTACCACTAGTAGTCAAAGATTAGTTAAGTGCCAAATTAGGCTGTCCCATCATATGATCCCATCCATAAATGTATCAAGCTGAATCTTGAAGCCAGCTAGGTTTTTTGCCCCCACTGCTCTCCTTGGAAGGCTGTTCCAGAACTTAACTCCTCTGATGGTTAGAAACTTTCATCTAAATTTCAAGTCTAAACTTCCTGATGGCCAGTTTATATCCATTAGTTCTTATGTCCACATTGGTGCTGAATTTAAATAATTACATTTTAAAACCAGGTTTATGTCTAGTTATAGCTCCCTTCAGCTTCTCCTCTTTCTGTCTTCCCATCTTGACACTTCATTTTCAGAATCCTTTATCCACTGTCTGGGATCTCCTCTTCCAAAAGAAGCCACTCCATTACTCCTGTGTCAGTTTCTATTAACACTTCCTCTCAAAGTCATGACTCCCCAGTTCAGTTTCAGAATTTTCATTTAACATTTAACTTTAACTTAACTGAAAATTGGTTTTTAGCTTGAAGATTGCTTTGTCCTTCAACAAGTTATTCAGATACCTACGCTCTTACGATAAAGTAAAGCTATCAGAATGTCTTCTGTGCTGCTTTTCAGTATGATTGCATGAGAAAAGGTGAAAGTTCCTAATCTACCTTCCCCATATTGTTCATTACATTTGCATAATGTAATATAGATGAATATTTGTGTAATGTTCTTGTTAATGCAAGATTGCTATGACTGTGTAGCCCACCCTCTGCCCCCATCCTTCTGACTATGGGTTTTTTCAAAGAAAATGTGAAGAGGACACACTTTTCATTCTCATTTGTCTTTAAGGTGAAATAACCAGTGTAGGACACAGTACTCCAGCTGAAGGCATGTTGTTCTACAAGTAGACTACTCTAACATTCCAGATGATATTTCTTTTTGCAGGCACCCAAGCATAATATTTAGTACATTTCTTGCTCATGCTACCCACTGGACAGATTTTTTTTCAGTTGATTACCTTCGCCTTGATCATTCCTTTCAAATGCTTTTGGACTCATGGGGCAAGAAAAGTTCAGACTACTTTTTACAAAATGTGTTACTTTATATTTATATCCCTCATCTAAAATTACTCAAGGCATCAGTTTTTAACTGGCCAAAACACTGTGTGCACAAGCTTCAACTCACAACCAACCTCCTCCTTGAATGAGAAATTTCTTACCCCTGCTAATTTTTGGGTAGCAGCTTCTCTCCATCACAAATGAGTAATGCATCTCCTCTGTAGAATTCAGAGGCGATCCAATTTGGTATTCAAGGCTCCAGATCTAAGCCCTACTCTTCAACTCAGGTCACTAGAAGAATTCTTCCAAAGCTGTAGAAGCCCTCCAGCAACCTATTAGCATTCAGACAACTTGAAATTACTTTAACTAAGCTAAATATATAATTGCCTTCAAGTCTGTTAGAAGGAAAAAAATTGTATTCCAGTCATTTACCAGACTACCACAGTGGGCTGAAAGAGAAGAGAACGTGCAAAGAGAAAGAAAATAAGCAGGTAAGAAATTTCTCATTCTTCTGCACAGCTTCTCTTCTCTTCTCATTCATCAAAGTGGGAAGTAGTGAGCAGCGATTCACAGACGTAGGGGATAAAGCAGACTTCATTATTATGGTAGAATTATCAGCAGAAATAGACGTTCCCCCATATAAAGCAAAACCTTGTAATTTAAGGAAGTATTTGTGAACCAATACGGTCACACTTTTTTCTACCAAAGGATGCCTGTACAGAGGAATGGAAGTCTAGCTTGCAAGACTTCCTCAGATGAGCCTCAGACCTGTCTCCCACACTGCCAGGTATCTTGAAAACTGAGCCCCAATTCCCTCCATGAATTATATCCCAGATGTTTAACATGTAAACTGCTGTAAGATTTTAACATCTTGCCTGTTGCAACTTTGAGGCCTTACGGCTTATTGCATTTTGGTTGGAATGAGATGAACAAGGAACAATTGGAGTGTGTACTTCATATGATTGAAATCTTTATTGCTTTAGTAATGCCCATTTATGACATCCTCTTCTAAAGCCATGCTAAGGGCTGAAACAAAATGGGAGAATTATTTCCCAGGAATTATGGAAAAAAGAACTTATCTTGGGCATAAAGGTTTCTCAAGCTCTAAGAATAGCAAGGGCTGTTACCCACTTTTCTAGGGTACTTTGTCATAGGACCTCAATCAAATCATCCTGGAAAAATTAATGTAGCCAAAGTAACTAGAACATTGATGTTATTATTTATTTGTATTAGATCATCTGAGAGGCCAGGGTCCCATTGCTGTACAACAAAAAGCCCTGTACAAAGATACAAGCTATTAACTGTAGGTAGTCCAGGTCCTGATAAAGAAGGGGCCCTGCTACAAAAGGTCATCTAGTCCTTCCTGGAAGTGCCATAGGCTGCCTCTGAAGTCCTCAGAAGTGCCTTCTGGACCAGCGGTGAATTAGGAAGAAAACCTGAATTATTTTCTATACTCTTTGCATGAACTGTCTTGAAACACATTGCATCTTTCTCTGCCTGGGGCATAATGTCCATTGCCACAAACAGCTTTGACTTTTGGTTACTCCCTGGTTTGGGAGGGACAGATACTTATGCTTCAGCTCAGAAGCCAACCTCTAACGAGGAGGAGGAGGAAACATTCCCTTTAGGCAAGTTATGCCAAAACTGCAGGATTACTACAGGATTACTACTGCAGGATAACTACAGGATTTCTTGCACCTTCCTCTGAAGCAGCTGGTACTGGTCACTGTCAGACAGGATACTGAACTATGAACCACTGGTCTGACCCCGCATGGCCAAGTCTATGCTTTGTTCAAACATGCAACTGATAGAGCTGTCAAAGTAAGTGGAAGGACGAGTACCCAGATTTGGGGAATTTGTATTCTCGGAATGTTCTCCACCCTCCAATTCTGGTTTCCAAAGTGAGTACGCATGCATTGGACAAGAGTGAAAACTGGACTGGCTTTCAGCACATTTGTTCTTGCCTGCTCACAAAGACCCATTTGGATGTGATCCACCAATGACACCGAATTTAGCATTGCCTCTGAAGAATGCTTCCATGTCCTCTGGAGGAATTTCTGCAAGCACACTGAGAAAGCCCATTCAGGAGATAATACTGATGCATAGCACCAGCTCTCCAGCCACTGGAGATAACTGGTTGCAGATGAAGAAGTGACTTTGATACCAAAGAGGCTTTGGTTCTTTGTAAATCTTTACCGTGATGGTATAACTATGGCCAGAGCAGTGTTTAACTTATGCCAGGACTGAGCCCAAGCACCTCTAGGTTTGGTAGGTCATAGCCTCAGCACCACTTGGTTTGCCATGCCAGTTATGAAAAGAAAAAAATGGCTTGAGCCCTGGTACCTCTTTCATCACAAATTACACACTGGGCCAGGGTCGTGCCTGTTTTGAGTCCTGAAGTGAGCAATTCTCTGCACTAGAGTCAAAAAGTTTTTTATTTTGAACGGCTGTGTTCGAATCCTTTCCAATAGCTAGCAAGTTATGAATGGATCTGTTTCTCTGGACTTGGCACTGACTAGCTTTTTGTCCATGAATGAGTATAGATGCAAAACTTGTGACCAGAGCCTTGTTGTGACTACCTGCCATTTCATAAGACTGAGTGCAGAGGGTAGGTCAAAACAAAGCATCGTGTACAAGAATGATAAAGTCTCATACACAAATGTCCCCTTTGCCTTTGTCATGCTGAGGATTTTGTTGGTTTGGAACGGAAAAAAAAATCTAGATTTCCTTGAGAGTTTCAGTTTTCTCCCCTCGGCCAGGGGAGTCATCTCTTCTTAAACACCCTAGATGTTGGTAGCAACCAACAGATCGCTATGCTCCTTTGACAATGATGACTGAAGCCTCTACGTATTCTCAGCTACTAATTTCTTTAATGTTTCTCCAAACATACTCATATTTGTAAAATTGGATGCACAGGTTACCTGTTCAGGATAACTGATGGTGTTCAAGGCTTTAACCCGGCTTCCTTGTGGTCAGAGTTAAGAGCCATTGCTCCTGTTGAAAGTCACATCAAGGATTCGCATTCTGGTCAAATCAGAGACCTCAAACTACAAGCAAGGACTGTACCCCTAGATGAGGAGCCACTTGCTTGCCATCAAGTAGGTTTTCTTTATCAAGTACAGATTAAAGATCTAAGTCTGAAAAGCTAGTGGAGGCCTTGAAATTTCTGTGTATTGTCCTCACTCTGATGGTCTATAGACTTTCTGTGAGAAGGAAGCGCCCTTCTGAAGGTCTGACTGTTCCTCACTGGTGTAGCTACTACTGCACCAACCTTAAGTTTACAAGACGCATGAACTTTCTTAATTTTTAATTAACATTGTAATTTAATATTTGGTTTTGGAGACAGTTTTAGGTGAGCAGTACAGCATAGCTCACTCTATGGATGCTAAAAAGCTGTCAACAGTAGTTCTTGGGGCTAGACGCCATGCTATGGCCTGACTACATAAGCCTGGCTCCATGCTTACATGGTTTCCCTGATAGTGTGGTGTGAAGCTCTGCCCCCTGATTCCTCCAGTGTTGTGCTTCTAGCAGCAATTTATATTAATGAGAAGTGGCATAAAAATCAGGGTTTAAACCCTTTCCTCGTCACTTTCCCACCCTAAGCAACTTCATTTCATTCCTCTGCTCAGAAGACGCACTGCAAAGCTAGAAATGGAAATGAAGTTGCTACAGCACAAAAATGAATGAAAATTCAGTATAAGACAAGTGTTGGGAGACACAACCAGCTTGTTGCATCACCTGTAGCAGAAATTCTGGTGTCCTGAGCTGAAAAGGCTAGGTGTCCTGGAGCCTCCAACAACATGGACTGCCTCCAAATTCCAAGGTCAGAGAGAGTATCCATTTGTGCTGGGTGAGAAGAGAAGCTCTGCAGCACAAGTTAATATATTCAAATGCGGTCCTAATGTCAATCCCTGAACTCCGTTTGTTAACCTTTCCCCAATCTATGCTAACACCTATTCTGCTAGAGTATCCAAATAGGGTTTAATTATAGAATCCTAGAAGATTAGGGTTGGAAAGGACCTCAGGAGATCATCTGGTCCAACCCCCTGCTCAAACCAGGACCAACCCTAAACCATCCCAGCCAGGGCTTTGTCAAGCCACACCTGATAAACCTCTAAGGATGGAGATTCCACCACCTCCCTAGGTAATCCTTTCCAGTGCTTCACCACCCTCCTAGTGAAAACGTTTTTCCTAATGTTCCTAGACCTTCCCCACTGCAACTTGAGACCATTGCTCCTAGTTCTGTCATCTACCACCACTGAGAACAACCCAACTCCATCCTCCCTGGAACCCCCTTTCAGGTAGTTAAAGGCCGCTATCAATTCCCCCCTCATTCTTCTCTTCTGTAGACTGAACAAGCCTAGTTCCCTCAGCCTCTCCTCAAAAGTCCTGTGCTCCAGCCCCCTAATCATTTTTGTTGCCCTCCGCTGGACTCTTTCCAATTTGCCCACATCCTTTCTGCAGTGGGGGGCCCACAACTGGACACAGTACTCCAAATGAGGCCTCACCAGGCTGCTGGAGCTACTGCAGGAAGGAATCACTCCAGAAACCAAATAGACAGAAGGAAGATGGTCTGAAATCATTTACTGCTCAGGCTCTGAGGTAAGAGCCAGGAAACTTGGGGTTTCTAAAGTTATCGGTGTGAGGCACAGACTTGGGAAAGGGACAACTTGGCCTGCACAGACTTTTGAGGGAACAGCCTGTGAGAGATTTTGATTTATTTTGTTAGGACAGCTTAAAATAAAACAACCAGCCCTGCTCAAAACTATTTCCATGGATTCCTTGAGAGCTCAGACAGAGCTGCCCTAGGGAGTGAGCTGGCTCAGCAAAAGCAAAACCTGATCTGGTGGGAGGAGGGTGTTACAAGATAGACCCCAATCCTCTACAAGTAAAAATAATTAAGGTGGGGCTCACCACTATTTCCCAGGATTTCCATTAAACTTCTTTAAAATGGGCAGCATGGCATGGATTTTCTATTACTCAAAAGCAGCTCTTGTAAAGAGATTTCACGATACAGCTTACGAGATGCAAAGAAACGTGCTATCACAAGACTAAACGTGTTAAGTTTGGTATTATTTCTTTAATTATAAGGAAGTCAGTAGCCTTGACACAGATTGCCTCATTCATGGATTTACATATCATGGAACACCTGAATTTACTTGAAATGCCTACTTTATTTGATCATGTCTTTGGCCTAGAAGCTTGACCCCATATTTATGATCCTTAATTTAAAATGGCACACAATAACAAAACACTAATACATTTAACTTAGCATAAACGGTTCTCAGAACTCACCAGGACTGAGCTATCAGTTTGTAGAGACGCATTGTGTTCTTGTTCCTAAAAAACCTCAAACTGAAGTTTAACTAGCTCCTGTTCACAGAGAAACACGACACTGCTAAATACCAGAAAAAGAACTTTAATTAACTTACCTTTTTCATATGTAGGCATGTTCTCCTGAAGTAGTCTGCTAAGCTGGAACCCATTTAAATGCAAGAACCTTAGTTGTTCTCTCATTGTTTTCCCTTCTACAACAGAGAGTATAATATTCCCGACACTGTTTCTTGAAATTGGCAGGCCAAGACCTATTGCCAAAGTGGCAGCTAGGTCTGTCTGTTGCACAAGTTCAGGATGTTTTAAAGGACCTAGAATAAGGAGGAGAAATATTTACATTAAAAAATTATTCATATGCAGAGCTGAAAGCTTGTAGTCTCCAAATTTGTTCCTGTGCACTAGATCAAGCATTCCCAAACAAGCATATGTTCAAAAAAACCCTCCTTTCCAGCAAAGACAGCAAGAGTGCTATTAAATTCTTAAGTATCATTACTCTTCCACATTAGTGATTATTGTCGTTTTAACAAGCATGCATGCAATTATGAATAGGACAGGGTGGACCATGAGACCATCTCTGAATTAAGTTGTGATCCACATTATGAAAGTGTTTGACAACGCCTGTACTATATAAAACACTAGCAAGTTGGAGGCGACATTCACTGAAGTGTGCATGAACTGTAAACTATTCTTTGATTAAAAACATCCTGAGAGTAATAATCATTTCAAATAATGTATATTCATCATTTTCAGGAAGCTTACTTGTATTGCAGTGACACCCAAAGACTTAATATGCGGGCCCCAACATGCTACTAGGCAAAAAGCACAAGAGATTTTAAACAGGAAGCTGCAATTCTGCTCTTCCACATAATTTAGGCCTGCCTATTTCAATGCCTATTTCAATGCAGCTTTGTGCAGGGGACAATCAGTGTGCTGCATCTTACAGGATTAGGGCCTCAGGACCAATCCCACAGACACTTCAGCACATGAATAACTTCACTCACATCAGTGCTACTGATGTGTGTACATGGGTGCTTAAATGCTTGCTGTGTCAGGCTCGGACTTTTTGGAAAACTATCAGTGTTTCCTTGTGTGCGCCTTGCAAGCTACATGACAGTATTTTAAAAAGATACTTTAAATGATCCTGTCTACAAGAGGACCCAAGCCATGTCTTGCTATAAATAAATTCCCTTCCTGAAAAAAAGATCTCTATCATATCTATTACTCTTATAGCTCCTTCTAAGAGCACTAGAAGTTCTCTTCCCATTTCTAGTCTTGCTTTGATGGTATGACTTTAAAAGCCCCGCAATGCCAACAGAGGGCCCACGATACTGTAACTAATATCAGGCCTGACACACACAGTCCCCAACACACGGCTGCCGTAATATGTACTTAAAGGGTGCCATGTAAAGTATATGTAAATGAGCGACACACTGGTCTTAAAAATCATTGTATCCATGGATTGTGTACAAAAAATTGCGTGTGTGCTGGAAAAAGATTCTTAAAATATGTTTGGAAAGCAGTGCACAAACCCAGCTCGTCCTAGGGATTACAGGCAGAGAACAATGAATGTACAATTACATAGAAGGTAAACAAACCCAAAAGGAGAGCAAATTAACATAAGAATGTGAAATCACTTTGGTTAGCACACCTGGGGACCCCATGACCTGAATCCCCTGTGACACCCTTTGTCTGAAAACACCCAAAATCCCATATTCACCAAGATCTTAGGATACGTTCTGTACAAAGTAGGTCTTGTTTGGTATTTTAAAAGTCTTGATTGGCTAAACATTAATATCCTGTTGGATTGTATGTGCTACTACAGCATGTGAAGTTATAAAATATTATTGTAAATGACACCCAGATGATGTGTCGTTAAAGGAGATTTTGGAATGTTTTATCTCAACCAGTGTGGTCTCAAAGTGGAGGGTCTAGAAACCTTAGCTCAGTAACAAAAGCCGTTGCATGTCCTCTCCACAATGAAGGGGGAGTGGACTTATTAATATAATGTTGGGGATAGACTCCTTTTGGTGCAGTTCTTACAGGCTGTGGAGGGGTAATTAGCTGGTGCCTCTCTACTGTTGGTTCGTGACTGACTAGGCAAGGCACTCATATAACTAAGTTGGGTGTGTCTCTGACTGTAGATGGTGGTGTAAGTGTAGCTTGCTGACAGCATTACAGAGTGAGAGGCAATCCAGGTTAACATTCATGCGATCTAGCGGAGTGTGGTGCTCTGCATGCTGTTGGGCTAGGTGATAACAGCACCTGGAGGGGCTTGCTGATTGTCATTAGCAAGGCACTGTGAGGGACAGCCCAGGCTGGAGAGTGAAGAGAGCACGGCGTTCCCACAGTTTTCAGGTTGCGATATTTGGCAGTGCTGAAGTAACCTCCAGCAAGAGAGCCTAGCCCAGTGTCTGAGGGCAAGATTTAAAAGCAAAAAAGTCAGAGGTGATAGCAAATGGGTGGGGGTAGGCCAGGGAGCAAGGGACAGAGCTATATGGAAAAGCAAATGTACCTCACTGTAACCTCATTTAATTATTTGGACAAAAAGTGTTTTAATGTAATTAA
This sequence comes from Emydura macquarii macquarii, assembly GCF_026122565.2. NCBI lineage: Eukaryota > Metazoa > Chordata > Testudines > Chelidae > Emydura > Emydura macquarii. The sequence goes on along the minus strand of NW_027131588.1, from coordinate 24,846,354 downwards.
AAGTTATACAAACCACAGAATAAATATATTTTAAACACAAACAAGCCACTGCCACTGCCTCCCTTTTCCTCTTACTATGGACTAATGCACAGAACACAATGGAATGTGGTGTCAACCAGAAAACCTTCACTGCTGTGCAATGAGAAACTTGACCAATAGAATGACTACACTCATGCTCAGCACTCTGCAGAGAGACTGGAAACAGGCATCCACATTTTCAGTATCTCAACCTCTTGCCCCTCCAAATCAAGAGCTTCACTTCTCTCTCTAAGACCACTTTTCCAGTCTTTAGTCCTCCCACTCAGCACTGAAAATGGACATTTACTACCCCCATCACTGAGCTGGGGAGATGGAGCACAAAGGAAGGGCAGGAAGATGTTTTCAGAGTAAGGCAAGGTTGGGAAGAACTTATGTCAAGCAGGAATTCAGTTCCAATCTTACATAAGAATGGCCATACTGGATCAAACCAATGGTCCATCCAGCCCAGTAACCTGTCTTCTGACAGTGGCCAATGCCAGGTGCTTCAGAGGGAATGAACAGAACAGGTCATCATCAAGCGATCCATCCCCTGTTGCCTAATCTCATCTCCAAATAGCCAGTAATCAGCCCACCTCCCTAGAAAAGAACCCTTTAATAGACTCCTGAATCCTTTCAGAAGTTAGTTGGTGCTAAAGTGATGGTCACATGGAAAACAGCTAGTGAACTCAGAAGCTAAAACACAGAGGTCATATTTTAGCAGGACATTAATGCACACCAAGGACAATAAATACACAAAGCCAAACAATGCATTACAGTTTATTTCTCTACAAACACAAAACTTTGTTAAACTTTATGTAAAGAGAAAGTGTCTTATGTAACTTAACGAGCTACACCAATGTTTAACAAAGCTTTGAATGTGAAAGTTTAGAGCCATTATGAACTAAACTAGAGATGAAAGTATATTCTAAAAGACTGTTTAAAAATTACCTACAATTGTATAGTTCTGAATAGACTTTTTTGTACTATAAAAGACAAATTCTTCAATCATTACTGTGACAAATTGGGGGCTCCGTCTATACCACTTCTGAACTGTGGATATTTTATAAAATTGTGTCATGAAGTTACAGTGTCTCAGAAAAGATAGATGATTGTGAATCCACCATGAATTAGCAAGATTAACCAGAGACAACAGCGAGTGATCAGCACTCAACGATCATCTATTCAGAGTAAAATACCTTGGGACAAGGTTTAATCTAGCTGGAAGACACTTCTTCCCCTTGTCTAAAGGAAAGGGGGTTTGAGAGCTATGGAAAATTAGCTAAAGGCAGAACAAAAGAAGCAGGGGACCCCAGCAGGAGTCCATGAAGGGACTCAGAGGGTGAACTGAGGCTGGTAGGGGGAGAGTACCATGCCATCTCACATTAGAATAAAATGAGGGAGACTACTAACCGGGCAAGGCAAGCAATGCCTGCCTGACTGTCAGAACAAACAGATGGTCTCCCAAGAGAAGGGTGACATGAGGGACATTGCAATTACAGATCACACAACAATAAAATATCCTACTCTATGCTTTACATGATTAAATATAAAGAGCATAAAGTGGATAGACTGAAGAGTGTGCATAGACTGAAAAGTGTAAACCAAAAGCTTGGGTGGAGTTCTGGGAGAAGGGTGTACTGGGGACCCTGAAGGGAGAATGCTGTGCCTAAAGAAGCTAGGACAATTCATTCAGGCACCAAAGTTTCACACACCCCTGAGAATCCAGAGCACAGAAGCTTGGATTCCACTCACAGCAGTCCTAGTGGGTGGTCAGGAAGGGGCACTCACTAGGATCTGTGAAACTTACTATTTCTCTTTTCAAAAGCAGAGCTGATAAACAGCAAAGGTGTGTGTACTTCTTCCTCTGAGGAACCTCCATGACTGCCTGTTTCGGACATCCCATGATCACCACACACAATAAGTAAGTTGGACAAAGAAGTCTCTCCTTCCTGCAACTCGCAGAAAAAAAGACTTCAGTAATATCAGACATGCATAAGCTTCAGAAGAATTTTACTATTTTTACCATTTTAATGAAAATATTTCTTCAAATTTGTTTTTAAAATTGAACAGTTTCCAGAGCGGATTAGCAGAGATGCACTCAGCAACTGCTGACTTCAGTACAGTCACAATACCAGGATACTGGATTTTGACACTGCTGCCACTCTTCTCCTTAATTTTTAAGTTTTAAGGCAAGCACTTCTTACAATACCTAGCAAGGGTAACAGAAGAAAAAACCCACTTCTTAAAATTGCTTTATCAAAAAGGAAAAACTGATCGAGGTCTAAGTCAGCCCCTTGACAATGTTGCTAGAAAATCAAGAGCACTTATCAGAATTTAAAAGATCAAAGGAATTAAAGATAATCTAATCTAATCTATCTCCTAGTACCAAAAAAAGGATTTAAATAGGGTCAAAGGACATATAGATTGAACTAGCAGAACCAGAAACCCTCGATATAATCATGTATTGTATAACAGGACAAGAACCTAAAATAAAGGTGAAGTCTAATTAATTTTTAGGAGGTAATACATTCCAATCTCCTCTTTCCATTCACTCATGACTCAGATGTCTTCACGGCAGAAACCCTACATGGCTGCTCTCTTCCCAAAGTTTATTTTTGTTGGGAAGAAGAGAAGCAGAGAGAATTCAAATGAAACCCATTCAATGAGTTTTGAGCTAATAAATTAAAATAAAAACGGCAGAAAAGTTATTTTGCCCTTAATGTAAAAATCAGACATGGTATATTTGTAGTCTCCAATGATGAATGCAATACTTGTCTGTTTGACTAAGTGGTTTTATTTTTTGTAAGTGTTCTAAAGCTAAGAGTTGTATTTGCATATAATCAATAGCGTTCTTAATCTATTAATGTATTATGCCAAGCCATTCCAACACCACATGGATGGTTAAGTTCTATCTGGCACTGAAAACAGGAGTTCAACCTATGTGCTGAAAACATGGGGCAGACACTTTCATACCAAAAACAAACCAAGCTTGAATTTTGATACGTTTTAGAGAAAATTAGTTTGCATTCTAACAATTAAAAATTGACCTTAAGAAGTTTGATTTGAGTCTCAGGATTCCTGGGTTCCTTCTATCTTAAAATACAAACATAAAACTGAAAAGTTGTACGTAAGGAGTTTAGGAGCCTTTCTGGGGTTATGCTATTATTTTAACAAAAATAACCGAACTGAACTATAACTGAATCCTTGAGCGCTGCAATCAGCAGACAGGACTTGATTTATAACAGCTACTTCTATTGGTCACTATGCTGAAGTCTTTATAAACAATTAAAGAGTGCAGCACTATATTTATTTTATGTTCCCAGTAACATTTCCTGCATCTAAAGTTGGAGGCTAAAACAATGCACACAAAATTTATGTTACTAGTCCAGGGGCATTTGTGAGCATTAGAAGACATTGAACAAAGCAATGACTACTGTATTGAGAAGTTGTTCTTAATGAAACCATATTTCTGGCTCAGCAACTCCATTCCTGAGTGAGCTCACAGTTTCATGGAAATAATGGTCTTCCTGAAAGCAGCAGCTACCATGCTGAAGATGCTGGATCTCATGAAACTGGTCAGCAAATCAAGTGTGGAGCTCTTGAGCCAAATGAATGGTTCCAGAAGAGGAAAGGCTCGGAGATAAAACAATGGCTACTCTAACAAATACTAGAATCTTTCGGCGTAACCAAGAGCTCAGGAGTAGGTCCTACTCTTCATGAATGGAGTCCCTGCTGCGGCAGGGAGCCTTTCTGAAACTACTAGCTTAATCAGTCAACACAATGCCTATCTGTACAGTGTTAGCAAGTAGAACACACAACTTTTGTTTTCAGAAACATTTCAACCAGCTGTACTTTTGAACACTAGGATTGCAGTATAATATTGGCTTTTGTCACGTGTTTCCAGCTGTGCCCTCTGCCTAAAACCGGGGCCTTCTAGAGTTAAGGGGAATCATTTTTTCTAGTCCATGAGCAATTGTGCTGTGTTACAAGAAAATCCTCAAAGCAGCAGCTACTGTCACAACGACGGGATTCTTTGCAAAAGGGCCCCTTTTATTTTAGTGGCGCTCCGGAGCCAACTGGGTAGCGTTAAGGATTTTAATTTTTATTTTATTTTATTTTTTTTTTTAAACCAGGCACTTCCACAAATATCCTGGGCTTCATCAAAGTAGATGTTGTTTTGGGTAGAAATCCTGTCAATCTTAAGATTGGGAAATACATATACTGTCAGTTCCAGTTTGATTGCACATAATACCTAACAAAAGCATAAGAGCAAGGAAGTGAAGTCAAGACATTTAACCATACCTACCCTCAGTTCCTCCACCTAGAAACAAACCTCACCACAGAGAATACACTACCTTAAACTCTGTCCCAATAAGGGAACAGCTTTCCAGCACCCATTTCCCCCTCCCATGCCACATCTTAAGGTGTGTGATTCCCTAAAACTGTGCCGAAAGGATAGAGGGGATGAAGACAAAGCTATTTGTGTTGGTGAATTAGACAGAGTACTGGGAAGCGGGCATCCCTGCTGAGACAGCGTTAAGGCTGCAGTATCGCTATAGAACATGGTGGTGCTAGTAACAAAGTAGTGGCTTTCTGGGGAGAACTGTTAGATGCTTTAACTTTGTTTCCTCATTTTTGTAGCTTTGTGTTGGTTATAGCTGACTGCAGTGTGTTAATATTCATCTGAAACATACAAGTATAGCATATGCACCATTGCTAGCATAGCAGATTGGAAATAAATTACTTTAATTTGAATGCCATGTATGTTGATACTTCCTATCACATTAAGATTCTTTGTAATAGTTGAACATTTTAAAAACAGAACCTGATCCTGCAAAGTTCTGACAGTCTTTTTTTCCTATGACTTCAATAGCAGCCCTTAAATGCTCACCATAACTTTTAAAAAGCAGGTTATATTTAGGAGCCTAAATATGTCTTTAGGCAACTAATTTTAGGCACCTTTTTTTGAAAGTCTTGGTCAATGTGCTCAAGAACATCTGTTAATAAAAATTTAGAAAGTAAAATCTTTAAAACTAGGAAATATTGCAACGGCATTACATACTTCATGGGAAGTAAGACACTCCAATTTCACGTATATTGAAATAACTTTCTCCTACGTCTCCCAGGAATATTACAGTAGTATTAGTCTATTGCTATGAGATTTATGTCCAGAAATAAATGTTTCACCTTTAAGAGGAGTGAAGTATGAATCTTCTTGAGGATGTTATCCATTTCATAAAGCTTTGGTCCCACCAAAGGGCTGTTTGGTCCAGTCAGATGACCAATATGGTCCAATCCTAGGTAGTGAAGTATGAGTATATCCCAGTCTTCTCTTTTTAAGACACTATCCAAATGCCTGGTAACATTATCATCAACCTTGAAGATGAAAACAAAACATTTTAGAAAATCATGTCTTCCTATTCCACTACAAAGTAAAGGAAAAAAAACTAAGTTGCTTCATTTGGCACCACACATTCAAGTTCCATAGAAGTTAGTACCCTGCAGTTCTCTCTAACCAATTCTGAAAACCAAGCTGATTTACTTGGCAAATATGAACCCAGGAACCTAACTGTAGGTACCCCGTTTTGAAAGTCGGCCCCCACTTCACCCCTTTCAGCTAAAGAGACCCAAAACAGACAAGAACATATATAAATAAGGCTGTCAAGCCACTGAGGGACATTCCTTTTAAAAAAAAAGCAAGTTTAACCTTTTGACTAATGTTCCTCCCTTACTTGATCTATCTCCTTCCCCATTGGTCACTAGAGAGTAATGTCTCCAATATTAACTCTTTTGTGCTTATACAGTTTTCAATGGAGGAGCCTAGCTCCTCCCTTCCAATTCACTTTTGACAATGTAAAGATTTTGCAAATTCTATTCAGTCAGTTTGACAGTCCATTTTCAGTTGTACACATTCACTCTAAATTCCTCTCATTTCAAAAGAAAAGCTATGTAAACATTAAGTTCAATACTAACTTGTCTATTGTCTATGAGTGACCAAGGTCTTGCAGTTTATTCAGCCCAAGATACCATTATCCTATAGGAAGTACCTTCCAATTAACTTGTTAGCCACCTTTACCTTTTCATGGTGGTAATAACAGAATAATAAACACTGAAAACTTCAGATCATGTCAATGTTTCTATTGCACTCAAGAGGACCTATACATATCTAATGCAGTTAAGTGGTGAAAAAACAATTTCCACTAACTGCCACAGGCCTCTTTAGCTTTGCAAACATGAAAATAGAAAGCACTTATGGCAGCAGCAGTAGCCACCTAATAGTCTCTCAGTTTACTAGAAGAAGGAATCACAATTGTGGAAATTTTTCCAGTAACATTCAACACAATGAAACAAGTGACTTGAAAACTTGATTACTTCCCTCCTCCCTCAAGTATTTTAGCAATCTCATGAACCACAGGAACTATACAAAAAAAAATATCAATGTTTTATAATGCTATCTGAAGTATGGGATTCAAAATTTGGCACTGGTCCTAACACTAATATTCCTTTGTATCATGTTTAAATGATTAAAATCATGTTAGAAATGAAGTCGAAATTGAAATCTTCAATCCCTGCCACTGTAATCTGATTCTTTAGAACAGGCTGGAGAGTTTACCACAAACAGGATTATGTAAAAAGAACAAACCAGTGCAGTATCCTGCTTACATCCACATGTTACCCTATATTCAGGAGCACAGAATAGGCATTTTGTTTAAGAAGCACAGTTCCTCCCAGAGATCCTGCACTGCACTGCACTGGATATGCAGGGAAGCATAATTTGCAGCACTCCTTTACGGGGCTGTACACTGCCTCCATACAGCCAGCTGCTTATCACACCTCTGGCCCTCTGTGAACAGTTGTCAGAGGAGGGAGCCCCAGGGCTTGCTTAAGCACCCAAAGCTGCAACATGGGTAGCCTTCCCAGGACTGCGCAAGTGGGAAGAACCCTTGCTCCCCGCCACTACATGGCCATGTTAGACAACATGAAATTCTAGACAAAACTGGATATTTCTGATATTTGCATAATCAGAGATCCTACCAAACCAGTTTTTAATTAGTAGCCAATGTCTTGCATACTCCAAAACTTGGTCAATGTTTTTTTTAAAAGAAAGCATTCACTAAAGGTTTGATAAATGTGTGTGCTCAGTATCTAATTTGACTTTGTTAAAGCTTCTTACCTCAGTATAATCTGAAACAAAGAAGGATGTTGTTCCATCATATTCCATAAAATGCTTTGGAAACAATTTAACCCAAGTATCATCACCATAAAAGATTATTCTTTTCCCAGATGTTTTTGCCTGCCATATCAGGTTGTCTTCCAAGAGTGCTGGAGAATTAAGGTTCATGATAACATCAATGAAGCCAGGTATGCTACCAGTCATCAAAGCCTAAATAAACAGATAAATAAAGATAAATAACAGAAGCTAACTAAAATTAAACAGTGGCTGAGGGGGGAAGGAGAAGGAGAAATTAATAAATGGATTAACATAGGAATTTTCATACCAGAGGGCATCTAGTCCAGTATCCTGTCTCTGACATTAGCCAGTGCTAACTGGTTTACAAGAAGGTGCAAGAAATCCCATAATGATACATGACCATAGCAGGAAGCCCAGGCAGTAGCTGTGTTTAAGTCCACACTGACAGCCCACAGTAAAAGTTTCTACACTTATATCACATAAGGATAAAGTTTACAATCCCTAAAAATGTCATTTTAAAAAAACCCTACTAAGTTCTTGACCTCAATGAGGGACAGGAACATTCACATACTATGGTCTAAGTAGCAGCAACAAAGATTCCTGATTTAACCAATTTTGTGGAATCTTACCAAATGTTAAGGATGACCCAATTAAAAAAAAAGTTCCGATAGACTCAAAAGAGAACACAATTTAGGAATAAAGCCAGGATGTACTAAACATGGCTGGCAAGAGTTTCTGAAAAGTTTAAAAAAATTTGAGGGGGGCACAGATACTCTTGTTTTCAAACATCAATCCACAGACAGGCTGACAAAAAAATTTGCAAAGTGAGAAAGTTTCAACCCAAGGAGGCAGAATTCTGCCTTTTGGTTTTCATGGAACTAAGTAGGGAAAAAGGTATTGTTTATGCTTGTGCTGGTCAAAGGCTGTTAGACAAAGCAGAGATTAGTACAGTCCCCACCAAGGATTCTAATATAGGTGCAGAAGACTATTTATGTACTGAATTATTTTATTGCATTTACGTATCATTCTGAGAACAGAAATTATGGTGTACAACTGACAATGTGTGTTTGACTTAGAAGTTGTTGTGTCTTGGAATATTTTCTTTATGTTTGAATCTTTTATAAAGCCATGGTTATCTGGGCATAAGCAGTGGGATTCTCAGATGTTAAGTGTATTCTTAAGCTTTTTATCTGAGATGAAATGATTTAAAACAGCCACCAGGTTTGTATATAAATAGCATGAATGACGAGGGAAAAAATTCAAGTGATTAAGAGTTTTGCTATGAATGAAATTCTAGGATTCTACCACTTTCTTAATATTCTATAATATTGTTAGCTCTGCAGACTTACTGGTCTGCTGAGCTCAGCAACACTGAACACAACTTATTCTATGCAAATTTCCATCTTAGACTAAAAGTGCAGACAAAGCAATTGGGCTACCAAGATTCGAATGATCTAACAAAAGTGCACAGCATTCAAAATCACTATGCAGTTGAAACTGAACAAGTCTGAGACCCTGCTAGAATATACTGATGCTGAATCGACCTGGATGGGCTTCAGATCCAGATAAGTGATCCTGCTATGATCATAAATGGTCTTAAAAAAGAACCAAGCAGCCCTGGATTTCTGTTATCTTAACCATCATTGAACAGCATCACATGGCCTTTTTGAGGCAATATGGTCGTATGGTAATCCAAATGGCATTCACAACGAAGCCATACACACTGACTGCAAAGCTTTTATGGAAGCTAAAGCTACCATGCTTGAGGAAGCTTCGGCCAGGAACGACATCATCATCTTATATAAACATCTGCACAACCTTACTGATGAGAAAGTTCATTCACTTGGAATTCTCTGCTCCAGTTCTGGTCAGCTCCTCAATACAGAAGCAGACAGCAGGGCATACTGAAATGAACATTTCAGCCAGCTGTTAAATGCCTCCTCAATTTCTTTGGATTTTGACTTGAAGATGGTTGCTGAGATGACCCATTCCACACATAACAATGCTGGAGAATTCACTATTGATGAAATCCAAAGACCCATAAAGAAGCTTAAGGGAAATAAGGCAGCAGAAATCTCTGGAATTCCTGCAGAACTGTTAAAAAGCCCTAGACCAGCTGTTCATTTGTGGTTGCAGATGCTGTTCAATATTACCTGGGGAACACAGGCATTACTTTACCACTATGGAAACAAGACTCCTGTAACTATTGTGGCATTACTCTTCTATCCATCCCTGGGAAAGGTGTTACTTTGGTCTTGTTGGCCCAAGCTGCTTATATCTTAAGGAGCAAGAGAAGCCCCCAACAAGCTGGCTTTACTCATGACTGTTCCATGAAGGAGCAAATTTCAAAGCACAACAGCTTATTGAGAATGCAAGAGAATTCAAGCATCCTGTTGACATTGTATTTGTGGATATCAAGGCAGTGTTTGACACTGATAGGGAATCACTCTGACTGACCTTGAAACTCACAGGCCTCTCTGACAAGTACTGTAGAGCATTCCATCTGTTATATGACAACACCTCAGACTGTGCTCTTGTAAACGGGAAAAGAATCGCCTTCTTTCAAATTAGGACAGGTGTTCAACAAAGATGTGTCGCTGCCCCAGAACTCTTCAATGCCATGAACCACACATTAAGTAAATGTCATTTCAGGCATATGCCTTATTAGGGGACTGGAGAGCCACCCCCGCCCCGCCCCACACACACAGGCTGCAGCCTGAGACACTCCTGTGTCCTCGGGGTGAGACACTTTTAGCATTTCTTGTTTTTAATTTTTATCTTTTTAGTATATGTTTTATTTTTTCCAGCAGTAGGAGCCATGGCTGGGGCATATCTGGACATGCTATGTATGTTCCTGTCACAGGACAGAGGCATAGCCAGAGTATACGTGTGTTAAGAGTGTCTCTCTGTGTGGAGGAGTGGTGACAGACTAGACAGAGAAACAGATTTATCTGACCCCAGCCAGTACGCCTTGCTGGACCACCTAGCAGGGAGTGAGATTTTACTTACTTGCTGTAATTGTACCCTAGGATCATATATGTAGGTCCCATTGTAGTTCTCAATAAATTGTTAAAACCATCTGGTCTCGCTCAAATTTGACTAAATTGCTGTGGGGGAAAGGCAACTCATAAGAGCCTAAAATACACGAACCTTACTGACACTGATTTTGCCAACAACATAGCACTAGTTGTTGAATCAATGGAAAAGCTAGTTGCAGTACCTAAAGCCCTAGAAAGTTCACTTGCAAGTCGGCCTGAAAATTAATTGGGGAAAAACAAAATTACTCCAGTTGAAGGTGGATAAAAATCAATGATTTTTAAAAAAAAAAAAATCAGATTTTTTTTTTTAATTTAAATCGGTTTTTGATTTTTTTTTTAAATCATCAATAAAATACTAAATTTCTCTCATTTAATAAATAACAGTTACAATTAAATCTCATCACAAACATGCTAAACCTACACTTAGTCTCATAAAAATGAATTAATGGCTCTAGTCTGTCCAACCTAACTATCAGCTCTTTCTTCTTGAAAGTTCTGGGCTTTCAGTTTCTGTTTCTCAGCAGACTAAAGTCACATGTGCAGAGAAAGACACAGGCTGGATAGGATTGTTGTTTTTCTGTGCTTATGTGGTGGTAGAGCTGGGCCAAGCAAGGCAGAGGAGTTAGTTAAGACGCTGTCTTAAAGACAGAGACAACGGACGGAGGCAGAGTAGAAAGGAACAGTGGAGTGGACTGTAAAGAAAAAGGGAGGACGTTATTCAGTACACATGCAGCTTCCTATATTCCCCCACACTTTTGCCACAGAAAAACTGGAAGATTGCTCAGTTCATTTATGCCACAAATTCTCCTTTTTGCATTGTTAACAAACACGTCATTGATATGGTTAAGTCCTTAGAGCCAGGCTACACTTCACCTGGTAGAGCAGTCATTGGTGGAAGGCTGCTAGATACAGTGTATGAGAAGGAACTTGAACCTTGTGCAAGAAATACTGAGGGGAAATTTGCCAGTTTAAGCCTTGATAGGTGGAGCGATGTACACAATGATCCAGTAATATGTGCCTGTGTGACAACAGAAGCTGGGGTTGCATATCTTTCAGAAACAGTAGATACATCGGGAAATGCCCACACAACAGAATATTTAAAAGAAGTGGCAGTGAAAGCTGTAATTCAACTGTCATGTGCGCAGTTTTGTCGCAGACAATGCTGCAAACATGGCAAAGATAAGATACTAAGAAGAAACGGAAGGATGCTCTTTAACATATGGCTGCAGTGCCCATTTAATGCATCTTTTAGCCAGACTTATGTACGTCTTCTCCAGGAATAAAAAAATGTTGCTGAAGTCAAAAAATACTTCCGTAAAAAACATTTTGCTTCAGCTTCACTGAAGAGAGCAGGAGGATCCAAACTAATTCTCCCTCAAGATGTTCCCTATGGTTGACTGTTTTGAACAATTTATTAAGAACTGGCCTATTCTCATAAAACTTTGTGAAGAAAAAAACCATGATAAAATAGATGGAAGTATCTCATCCAAAGTATCGAACATTGGATTAAAGAGGAATGTAGAGGATATGCTCAGTATACTGAAGCCTATATCAATAGCCTTAAACAAACTTCAGAGAAACTGTTGCTGCATTGCTGATGCTTGTTGCTACTGGACACTCTGTGATCAGTGTGGATACTTGTTAGACACGGTACACCCGATTTGCAGATGAATAAGGTTTAATGTACAAGGTTTTCTATAAATATACTAGTTAAATACAAAGCTTAAAATTAACTACAATATATTTACTAAGCCTAGAGAGCTAAGCAGTTACTCAGAAGGCTGTACACAGGAATGGCTTTCTTCAGGAGCTCCACCAGAGAGTCAATGGATCTTTTGGTCCAACTGGTAGCACTTTTCACTGAGTTAGGTGTTGATGGAGTTATTTGTCTAAATAGTGACTTGTTATACTTTTTTATAAACAGCCTTTACTTAATTATTTCTTTACTCATTATCATATATGCTAATTATTTACACTGGGTTTTTACTTTTAACTACATTTTATTTTCACAATGATAATTGGGGTCATCAATACAACATTTGGTGATACGAGGGGCGGTGTAAAAGTATGCCCCTTGGCAATAAAACAGTGTACTCCCAGACGTTCAATTACCATTATCTATGTGCAGCTGCAAGCAATACATGTTGTATATTTTGTCTTGATATGTGCCGTGGTATGCAGAAAATGAGACATTTACAAGGTACTCAGTAGTCTTATTTATTTTTGCCAACTGGAAGATGTTATGCTACAGGGGTTAGAATAGCCAAGCAAGCAACTGAAGCTATGCTAGACCTGTAGGACAGTGGTCAAGCAACTCAAATTGTACTGGGCCTCCAACAATGCTGTCACTGGTGGAATTTGGAAAGCACTTCAAGAGACATTGAAGAAAGAAATATCTCACCAGAAAGTTAAACTGCAGGCAATAAAGAAGTAAATGGATCAAACACTGACTCCACCTCATTTTCTTGCGAGCATTCTCAACCCCAGATATAAAGGTAGACGCCTAACTTCTGAAGAAAATGATGCTGCCATGGCATGGGCATCTCAAAATCACTCCTCAGTTATGCCAGTCATAATAAATTTCAGAGCTGGAGCAAAACCATTTAAACAGTACATGTTTACTGATGATGTTTTGAACAAAGTCACTCCCCTGAATTGGTGGAAATCATTAGCCAAGCACCTTGAAACGGAGTTCCTTCAGTTGCTAAGCCAACTTTTCACAGCAGTAGCTTCCTCTGCAGACACAGAATATTTTCATCGTTTGGTATTATTCACTGAAAGCTAAGAAAATCGACTGGGAGTTAAAAAGCGGGAAAACTCGTATGTCTGTTTCAATCTATGAATAAAAATGACAGTGGGAGTGGGGAAGATGAGAACTAATTGTAGACGTTTTAAGGACAGCGTATGGTTAGTGTTGTGATGACTTGTCTGTTAGAGTTAATAAAATCTGAAAATTAAAAATTAAAAAAAAAAAAGTTTAAGGACAGCCATCAGCCGGCAACTCAGGAGACTGCTGCAATTGCAAATGTGAAACATTTATGTAACATTTAAGATTTAGTTTAATAAAATATAAGTGCACATCGTCAAGAATGTCTTTTGCAAACCAAACATTTTGATAAGTAGAAACAAGAAGCTGAGGCTACACAATGCTTCGGTGGTCAGTATCCTGATTTATGGGACTGAAAAATGGCCCCTCATTGTCTAGATTGAAGAGAAGTTGGATGCCACTCAATGAAGCATCTCCAAGTGACTGAAAACAAAATGGTTCAAGTCAAATGAAGAGACCCGTCTTCTAACTAAAAAGGTCCCGTTCTCTCAACCAGTCACCCAATGCTCTCAAAGGTGGTATGGTCATTCGCTCCGAATGTCTACCAACCTTCCCTTTGAGAATCATCTTTGACTTCGACCCTATGAAAGCAGGATAGAAAAGACAAAGACACACCCACCCAAAAGACCTAAGCATCAGCCACCCATCTCATACAGTCATTTTACCTTGTAATACACCAGTTTTGGTTCAGGACAGAAGACAATGGAGACCTGTAATGCACTCGGTGGCCTCTATGCTTTCTCGACAACGTAAGAACTAACTAGTTAGCTATGCAACTAGAAGGGATGTAAGCTTTTTCATTTTTTAATTAAACATTTGATTCTGGAGGAGAAGACTGACCCTAAACTCCACAGTTGCCGTGGAATTTTGAGGACAAGGAATTTCAATAACCCAGTTGTAAAGCAACTTGAGAAGTCAGTTCTTAGGAGCATCCCTCCTCATGTAGAGCTTCTATATAGCATAAATTCCAGTCATGCAACCAAAGTATTAGAAAGGCATTTTAAAATCATATTATTAAAGAAAATCTTGGTTTCAAAAGCCAGTTATGGTTGCTAAGTGACTATAGAGTAGTTTCTTACCACATCATTTACATAATCGAAGCACTAAAAGCAAAGAAATGAATAGTGAGCTTCATAAATCTTACACTGCCCATAAACACATTATCTAATACGAAGAAATGTTTGAACTCTGACTTACAGATTTCAACATCTTGATTTCAGCATCTTTTAACAGATACTGTTCAGACAATATTTTAACAGATACTATTCAGACAATATTTTAACAGATACTGTTCAGACAATATATTTAAACACTTGATTACATTTTCATGAAGTACTCATGGTTGCTGTTTGAGAATAATGTACATGGAGTTTAATAACAGTGTGCATGACTGGTGATCCTGGGCACCCCTCAATACTAACTGGCAGATGGCGCACCATACTATAACTCACATCAGGCCTGACACACGCATTGCCCCAACATACTGTTGGCATAATCTGTATTTAAAAGGCGTCACATGAGGGCTCATATGCAACCTGGTAACACGATGGTCCCAAATCATTGTGTGGTGTATGTACAAAGTGTATAGAGCTTTAGATGTGCACTGGAAATGTTCCTAAAATGTGTTTGGTAGGAAGCACATAAGCTCAGCCTGCCCTAGACCAAGGAATGTGTACTTGTCTAATCAGCTTAATCGCAGGCAGAGGACAATGCATGCACATTTATACATAAAGTAAACAAAGCCATCAAGTTAAACGAGCAAGAGAAAAGACTGCTTAATGATTACACCAGGGGACAAAATCTGCACCCCAGGAAATCTTCATCGCTCTTGAAACAGAGACAATTGACTGAATAATAAGGAGAAACAGAGATGCTTTGGTTATCTATCACTGAGGGGACCTGGGTTCAACGCCCTCTGAGCCTATGAAAGTTGGATCCTCTTGGCATGGAAGGCAGTAGAAGGAAACTGACTCAGGATAGGTCTTCACTGCCGCAGCACCAGGCATCTGTGCAGACCCACTCAGTCAATCAGAGAGCACTCTCTGGTAGACTGAATTCACCTCCCTGAAAGGAGTAAGGCTGTGTCAACGGGAGAGCGTCTCCCATCAACTAAGTGCCATGAAGACGCCATGGTATGTGAACGTAAGTACATCGACAGGATATGCGCAAGCTACATTACGTAGCTTGCACATCTCCCGTTGACCGCCACCACAAATGTAGACCAGCCCTCAGACTTTAAAGCAAGAGGGGACCATTATCATCATCTAGTCTGATGTCCTGTACATCACAGGCCACAGAACCTCATCTACCCACTCCTGTGGTAGGCCCATAAGCTCTGGCTGAATTACAGAAATTCTCAAATAATGATTTAAAGACTTCAAGTTACAGAGAATCCACCATTTATTCTAGTTCAAACCAGCAAATGACAAGTGTCCCAAGCTACAAAGGAAGGCAAAAATCCCAGGGCCTTTGCCAATCTGACCTGGGGGGAAATTCCTTCCTGACCCCAAATATAGAGATCAGTTAGACCCTGAGCATGTGGTCAAGCCCCACCAGCCAGACACCTGGGAAAGAATTCTCAGAAGTAAGTCCAACCTTCTCCTCCCTTCCCTCCCAATCTAGTGTCCCATCTCTAGGGGTTGGAGATATTTGCTAATCATCATCACGGAAGGGCCATATGCCATTTTAAGCACCTCATTATACCATCCCCTCCATAAATGTATCAAGCTCAGTCTTGAAATAAGTTACATATTTTTGCACCCACTACTACCCTTGGAAGGCTATTCCAAAACGTCACTCCTCTGATGGTTAGAAACCTTCATCTAATTTCAAAACTAAACTTGTTGATAGCCAGTTTATATCCATTTGGTCCAGTGCCAACATTAGCTCTTAACTTAAATAATTGCTCTCCTTCTCTGGTATTTATCCCTCTGTATTTACAGGCAGCAATTATATATCCCCTCAGCCTTCATTTTGTTAGGCTAAACAAGCCAATCTCCTTAAGCCTCCTCCAGTAAGATAGGTTCTCCATTCCTCTTATCATTCTAGTACCCTTCTCTGCACCTGTTCATTTGAATACATCTTTCTTAAACATGGTAGAGCAGAATCGTAGACCATGGTAGACCAGACTATATTCCACATGAGGTCTTACCAGTGACTTGTATATTGGTAACAACACTTCCTTATCTCTACTGGAAATACCTCGCCTGATGAATCCTAGATTGCATTAGCCTTTTTCATGGCCACACCACATTGGCAGCTCATCGTTATCCTGTGATCGACCAATTCACAGAGGTCTTTCTCCTCTGTTGCTTCTGATACGTTCCCAGCTTATAGCAAAAATTCTTGTTGTTAGCTCCTAAATGCATGACTTTGGCCCTATTAAATTTCACCTCATTTCTATTTTTCCAGTTTTCAAGATCATCCAAGTCCTCATCAGTGATATTCTGGTCCTCTTCCATATTAGCAATACCTCCCAACTTTGCATCATCCAGAAATGTTATTAGTACGCTCCCATTTTTTGTGCCAAGGTCATTTATTAAAATATTAAATAAGATTGGTCCCAAAACGAACCCTGATGAACTCTACTAGCAGCCTCCCTCCAGCCTGATAGCTCACCTTTCAGCATGACCCATTGTAGTCGTCCCTTTAACCAGTTCCTTACCCACCTTTTGATTCTCATATTAATCTCCATCTTCTCCAATTTAACTAACAACTGCCCATGTAGAACTGTATCAAACGCCTTACTGAAATCCAGGTAGATTAGATCTACTGCATTTCCTTTGTCTAGAGAACGGCTTATCTTCTCAAAGAAAGGTCAGGTTGGTCTGGCATGATCTACCTTTTGTGAAACTATGTGGTATATCTCAGTTACCAATTATCTCTATGTCCTTAACTATGCTATCTTTTAAAATTTCTTCTAAGACCTTGCATACAATTGATGGGCCTGCCTCCTGGATCACTTCCTTTTCTTTTCTTAAATATAGGTACTATATTTGCAATTCTCCAATGATAGGGTACAACCCCCAAATAGACAGATTCATTTAAAATCTTGCTATCGAGACTGCAATTTCATGTGCCACTTCCTTTAATATTTTTGGATGGAGATTATCTGGGGCCCCAATTTGGTCCCATTAGGGTGTCCAAGTTTGGCTTCAAACTTGGATGTTGTAATTTCTACTTCCTTATCCTCATTCCCCATTAGCCACTCGGCCACTGTTCCCAAGCTCCTCATCACCTTTATTAAAAACTGAGGCGAAGTATTCATTTAGATATTGGGTGTTTAATCCCCTCCCCATTTTCAGTGTTTAGCAGTCCCACTTCTTTTCTCTGTATTTATACAACTAAAGAAACTTTGACTATTTAATTTCCTTTGTGAGGTACAAATTGGCTTGGCTTTTGGCAGTTCTCACTTTTTCCCTACACTTTCTAACCTCCAAGACATAGCATTCCATGCTGAACCATCCCTTCAATTCCTTGTAAGCCTTCTGCTTTCTCTTAGAAATTCGTCTGACATTCTTGTTCATCCAGTTTGGTCTGCAGCCCTTCCCTACAATTTGTTTCCCCTTGCTTGGAGGACAAGCGTGGAATTACTTTCAGATCCTTGTGTTTTTGAGTTCAGTCCACTAATTAAAAAAACTAAGGTAATTAGTTAAGGTAAAGTTGCCCTTTTGAAATCAAGGGCCTCAGTTGCAGACCTATTTTGTTTATCTTTCCATTTAGTTTAAACTGAATTAACTCATGATCACTCCAATCAAGGTTCTCCTCTACTACCAGTTCTTCTGTGAAATCCTTGCTATTTACCAAAAGTATATTTAAAATAGCATCACTTCTTCTTGGTTCAGTGACTGTTTGGTGAAGAATCTGTCAGTAATTACATCCAGGAATATATGGGACCTACCATTTTTAGTAGCACTTTTCCTCCAATCTATATCTGAAAAATTTAAGTTTTCCGTAATCACACAATTCCCAGTAGTATTTATTTCACTACAAATTTTAAAGAAGTCTCTATTCATATCCAAATCGGATACTGGTAGTTTGAAGCATACCTCTAGTACTATAGGTGAGAAACCTGTTTAGACAAAGATAGTAACTTGCTGA
Source organism: Emydura macquarii macquarii (assembly GCF_026122565.2). NCBI lineage: Eukaryota > Metazoa > Chordata > Testudines > Chelidae > Emydura > Emydura macquarii. The sequence goes on along the minus strand of NW_027131588.1, from coordinate 24,828,179 downwards.
AATTAAATTTTAATCACCAAAAATGTGTTTTGTTTTACTTGAAACCACACTTGTTTCTTTTATTCTTATCACTTAAATCTCTGTTCTATGTTAATAGGCTTATTCTTGTTTTATTACCAAAAAAAACCCACCTCAATGCTGTGTATTAAAGTGAAGTTTGAGTCTTCAGCTAAACTAGTAGGCTGCCGTGTGCTTTGTTTCTTTGGAGGCAGTGAACTGAACTTCTAAGTGCATCCAGCGAGAGGAATCAGATGCTGCAGAGACATGTCTCTGAGGAACTTGTGAATTGGGGTTCATTGATTGTTACTTGCAAGAAATGATTTGGACTGCGGAGGTAGATGAGGTGGCATGTCAAAGCAGCAGCAAAGCTCTCTGCTGCTGAGGCTGATTGGGGTAATGAAGTAGCTCCCCAAGCAGGACATCACAGTGACATTGTAGAGCTAATATTTAGTTGTAATAGACTTCATGTTTACAATAGGGCTGGGGTTTCAAAGGCTCATTGAAACTTACATTTAAACAGAAACCACAACACCCTAGCACCCAATCTTTTGTCCCTAGTCTTTACACAGACGATCTGAAGAGTCACACTGGATCTGATCTTCCAAGTAGGAGTGAACATTGGGGCCTCAACAGCCTACCCTCCTGGTCCATAAACTCTCTCAGCGTGGTACAGATCAGAGGTTTCTCTATCCCCACCATCTTTCTGGATCGACTGAGCGGTCAGTGTAGACCCGCTCAACGAATCAGGAAGTCAACATAGTAAATCACCCCCTCAAGTAGTGTTGCGCTGCGTCGACAGGAACACTGTTCCCGTCGGCACAGCGCAGTGAAAAACAGCACGCAGAAGGGAAGCACAGCAGTCAACAGGAGTTATGCAAGATACTCTGCGTAGCTTGGGTAACTCCCGTTGACTGCCGCCAAATTTCCAGGTAAGTGTAGACCAGGACTTAAACCCGATCAGAATCCATCTACAAGCAACACAAAGACTTTTTGCAAAATTATGCTGCCTCAGTAAAGAACATTATTTCTTGTCCATCAAAACCATAAAATCATGAACGGCAGAGCTATTTTGTCCTGTGAACTAGCCAATCAATCTAGGCTGCACAATCACTGGACTCAAGTGCTGACTACTGCAAAGAGCTCTCAACCTATTCTACAGAAAAGATCAACTAAATTCAAGAGAAACTCACCAAGGCTGACCGTCCTAAACCAGATCATTTAGCATTAATCTCTCCACTGCTTCTGGTGGAGTTTGGGCCTGTCATGTACAATGAAACCCCAGAATCTGAAAGACATTCAAGTCACCTCTCCCACCAAACAGAGCTAGTGTCGTCTATTCCACCCTCCACAAACCTCCACAGTCGGGACTAAAATTCTGGTTCTACAACTCCAAAGCTATAGGCCCCTACTAAAAGCTCTGTTAGTTATCAGTTAGAGAGAAACCCTTTTCTTAGTAGCTTAGAAAGAGTATCAGAGCAAAGTATTTAAGCAGTGCCCTATCCTGCTCCCAATGAAATCAATGACAGAAGAGCTCTCATTAAAAATCAGTAAGAGCAGGACTGGCACCCAACCCTCTACAACAAATTTCAACTTTATCTAATTACAAGCTATTTTGTTCGACTGTCACTGTTGCAAATGTTCAAAGATATTTAACACATGAAGAGTTTGACATGGTCATAAAGTCAGTTTTATATCAAGGAAACAAGAGGCAATGAAAACCACTAGACCAAGACTGAGGAGACTTGGGTTATATTCCTTGCTCTGCCATTAGCCTACAAGCTGACCTAGAGGAAATCATTTCATCTCCATGCCTGTTTCCCCCTTCTGTAAAATGAGGAGGAGCATCTTATTTCATACAGCACTGAGAGTTAAATATTAGACAAACATCCACAATTTGATTGTAGTGATCTGAAACTCAGTTACACCAATTCTCTTAAAAACACTTGGCAAAAACATTCATTTACTAGATCAAATCTGGATTTTAGGTCAAATCAGTTTTTCCCATTCAAAGTTACAAGAAGGGACTAGAGTAGGTTTTTAAATGGAAACCATTGGCAAACAACTAGAGAGAGGCAACTGCCTCTCCAGAACACTAAAAATAACTTAACTAAAGCTATTTGTAATACTATCTTAACAGCTCTTACATTTTCTCTTTCACTATCAATTGTGGAGCGAATATGTGAAGATTAAGAAGTGATAACCATTGTCCTTTCCCCTTCCATCATGTCTCTTCAGTGGAAGCTCTCTGCCTTCCTTTCCAGCACGTCTTCTCCAACTTGCAAGGAAACTTGGGGGAGCTAAATCAGGACCAACTGGTGGCCATGCTTCCCTGTCACCATTACACCAAAATATCAGTATCCTATACTGATACTGCAGCAGAAGTGCTCTTAAGCTTATTAAAGGAGTGAAACGGTGCAACACCCATATGTTCTCAATCTTGAAAATAGAAAGAATTGGTCCAGAGCATCAACCCTTTTCAGTCAATAAAGCCTGCAACTACAGTAGTTCAGGTACTGCTGTGAGAGATGGGATGATAACCTCCTTTCCATTCTCAACTCCTGTAACACTAAGGCATGCAGAACAAAACGTGTCATACTAACTTGGATTCCTGGCAGGGTAGGGCACAATGCTACTTGTGAATAACCAGGATCAACAACTAAGAAATTACAACATATTAAGATAACCAAAATGGGATTGTTTACCTTAATTCGAGGCATGGTGACAGTGGGTGGCTTTGCTTCAGCTATGAAACTGTGGCATGTTCCTTTTTCAACAAGTTGTGTAGTGTAGGGCATGAACTGTTTACCCTTTGAGCCAAATACAAAATCATCTCTCAAAGCGTCTATCAACACAATGACAACTTTTTTGAAAAGAGGTGATGGAATCTTGGTCCAATTAGAAGTCACTCCTAAAACAAATGCAAAAATAAAATGTTTAGGCCTCAATACAAGTTAAGGGTTCACAATAAAAGTGATCAGCACTTCCCAAACTTCACATAAGATTTCTGCAATAGTTGTAATTGTCAATGACAGCAATTTTAAGTTAGGAAGTCAGTCCATGTTTTCAAGATTTGAAATTCCAGTCTATTGCCAGTATTTGACAGTGCATGTTCTGGTTTTGACTGTAAACAAAACAGGACCGTACCGTTTTTAGCTCACCTGCAGATGGAGTCTATGTCTATCCCTATCCACCTTGGCTTGGGCAACAGAATTTTCATGAAGTTTCAGTCCATGCATTCTTTAGTCTGACTAAGGTCCCAATAATGCACTCAATCAATTCTGACCTGCAGTGTTGTCCATCAGTGAGGGAAAGCGCTAGATGTAATGAATGGAAATTGGGTAAAATGGTTTGTGAGCCCTCTAGTGGCTACCACTGCATTTTATGTTTTTGAATCCAGCTAGTAGTTTTTATACAGAACTTCCTTGTATGTTGTAAAAACAAGAGTCCTGTAGCACCTTAAAGACTAACAAATTCCTGTGGGCATAGGCTTGTTAGTCTTTAAGGTGCTACAGGACTCTCGTTGTTTTTGCTGAATACACACTGACATAGCTACCCCTCTGGAACTTGTATGTTGTGTATATCTAGAAAATATGGTTATTTGGAATCCTATTGTGCCTGTGCTTTTATGTATTTTGTTACATAAAGAACAAAAAACACCAGTCATTCGCTCAAAGGTAGGGATTCAACTGAAACAAGTACTAATCATGCTGTCTTACTCCTCACTGCCAGGGGAAGTATAGCAAGAGCAGTCAAGATTCATAGAATCAACAATTTGTGGCAGCAGCCCCACTTCCTCCTGCTCAAGGGAAGCTAGCAGACTAGTGCCATAACTGAGGGGTGCAGGGAAGTGGCGGCCCAGTCCCACCCCCTAAGGAGCAGGGGCACTGGTGGGCTAGGCGGGGATCTCATGGATGGCTGACCTAGAGCAGACAATGGAGCCGAGCTCACTCCATGCTGCCATTGCTACTTCTTATCCAACTGACAGAGACACAGGGACCGGTCGAATTAAACTTTTTTTTTTTACCCCTTTCCTCTGCCAGTGCCTCAACTCCTGCTGGGTTTATTCTTCCTAATGAACCATAAAAACAAATAAACCAAAAGACCCAAAGCACTAGGGCAGCTAGATCTGGTTTTCCAGCTTCCAGCCCAAAGCAAACTTTTAAAGCCAAATTCGAACCATCTGTAAAAGGGTTTAATAATGAAATTGCAGTCACGCTGTTAATTAGAATATGAACGCAGCTGTTATAAAAAAAAAGGTTTGGGGGCCATGGCAGACAGAGAGGACCCGTGATGGAAAGGAATTAATGTCTCAAATAAGCATAGATGAGTGTGATCCACGTACAGATGCAATGTCTGCCCTCGCTCAATGCCCCGTGTGTGTGTGTGTGTGTAAGTGCTAATTACACATCCAAGAATTGTCTTGCTGTCAGTGCTTAGACTTGACAAGGTTTGTGAAAACGGAAAAGTGAGCCAGAGCCAGGCCAGGCAGAGTTACATGGGCCAAGGGCAGAAGGGGGGCGGGCAGGAGAGGGGCTAGTTACCTGGGCCAGGCCCAGAGAGTAAAGAAGAAATGGGGGGCAGTTAGCTGGGCGAGGCCAGGGGGAAAAAGAAGGGGGGGGGGGGGACCGAGGGCGACAGTCACCTGGACCAGATCGGCAGAGAAAAAGATATGGGGAGGGACAGTTACCTGGGGCAGGCTGGGGGAAAAGGGGGCAGGGAGGGGCTGGTTACCTGGGCTGGCAGTGGAAGAGAAGGGGGAGAGGTTACCCGCGTGTGCCCGGGAAGGTGGCACGTGGGGGCGGTTACCTGGGCCGGGGCGGTGAGTCGCCGGCCAGAAGGAAGGGAGGACGGCAGGGCGGGAGGGGGGGGGCGGTTACCTGGGCCGGGCGGGGGGGGCGGGGGGGGGCGGCAGGACGGGAGGCGGTTACCTGGGCCGGGAGAAGGGGGGGGGAAGGGGGGGTCGGGCGGTTACCTGGGCCGGGGCGGCAGGACCTGGGCCGGGCGGGGGGGCGGGAGAGGGGGGGCGGTTACCTGGGCCGGGCGGCAGGACGGGAGAGGGGGGGGGGCGGTTACCTGGGCCGGGCGGCAGGACGGGAGAGGGGGGGGGGCGGGAAGGGAGGGGTCGGGCGGTTACCTGGGCCGGGCGGGGGCGGCTCGGCGGGCGGGAGGCCGCGGCTCTCTCCCGGGGGCAGGGACCTGACGGGCACCGGGAAGAAGCCCCTGAGGAACAGCCCCGCCCCGAGCGCCTGCAGCAGCAGGCAGCCGGCGGCGAAGACCCCCGAGCGCAGCCGCATCCTCGGCTCCGGCGACAGCCCGGCCGGCCGCGCGCTCCGAGCCCGGCGTCTCGCTCCGGTGTAGGGGCGGGGCAGGGTCCCACACCGTCCAATCAGCGGCCCAGGCGCGGTTAAGCGAGCACGACGATTGGCTAGTGACTAACCAACCAGCAGCCTCCGCCTGCAAAACAAACCGAACCTAAGCGCTTCAACCGGCCCGAGACCGGAAGAGCCCCTCAGAGAACTACAGCTCCCAGCAGTCCCTTGCTCTACAGAGCGGCGCAAGGATCAAACCGCGTTGTCGTTCCCCTCCCCTGCCCGGAGCTCTCCTAGGGACTGGGAGTCTGCTGTCTGCTCCTTGCACTGCCCCCTGGCGGAGATACTGCCCCAGGCCTGCGGGCGGTGAGTGGCTCCATAGCCAGGGCACTGCTCAGGGAAGACCCAGGCTAGGCCATGCAGAGCCAGGAGCCAGCTCCAGGCCCGGGCCTTGCATGGCAGCAGGGACCTAGCGCAGCAGTCGGGTCCCTGGTGCCCCTGGCCCCGCCCGGCTCAGGCAGTAGCTGCCCCTGGGGAGAGGGTCGAGCAAGGGCAAGGGCCGAGGAATCTGGGCCACGCTGCATCCAGCCCAGCGCCAGCGGAGCTGCGCTCCGGTCCGGTCCGTCTCCCGCCGCTGACCCGATGGGCTATGGACCCGTAGCTGCGCGACTGGCCCCCTTCCAGCTGGCAGCGATGGGGCTGCGTCGTGGCCTGCGTGGCTGCAGCTCCCGGGGGAGCTCAGCACCGCTCTCACGTAAGGCTGCCTTCGCCATGCTGGAGGTCTGGTTCCATGGCTGGTCATCCCAGCTCTACAGAGCCATCCTCTCCTACCCGCTGATGCTGCTTCTCCAGGCCCAGAAATGGTGCTGCTCCAGTATGAACTTCTGCACCAGCCGTTCTCAGTGTCATCCTGGGCTTCGTCCTCCTTCCTCCACGCTGCTGAAGCTGCTACTGTTGGAGAAGTCGCTACTGCAGCCGCATTTTCTGCTCGGTGGTATAGCAGGCAAAGTCCAAAACCATCGGGCTCCGAGAGCTGAAACACAGGCCACACAGCCTCTGCGTATGCACGGCTGCCCGGATAGCAGCAAGGCATGGTCAGGTCCGTGCTGGCTGACAGCAATTTGAAATCGGTGCTAGTCTGCCCAGAAAGAGAGGAAGCAAGGGATGGAGAGAGCCGAATCATGGGATTTTTTAAAATTTGACCTTAAGTTCCAGAATTGCACTGGCTTCCACTGTACATCCCATCACGTGCAGCGAGAAAAATCGCAGGATGCACCTTGCTCAGCAGCAAAGCAAAGGACGCTGGGATACACTCTGAGAATGCCACATGCAGTAAACCCCGGCTGTGTGATTTTTCTCGCTGCACGTTATGGGATGTACTTGGGGACACGCTGATGGGGGGGACACCACTTGCCCTGTGCACAAGCCTCTGAATAAAGGCAGTGTGAACAAGAGAGCCTTCCTTCTTTTATACACAGAGCATGCACTGTATCAGTTCAATGAAACAACTTTGCAGCATATAGCCAGTTACAATACCTTCCCCAAGATCTACTGTTTCTTCAGAAAATCCAGAAGGCTATAAGGTAACTTTTACCATCTTTCCATTTCGGTACCTGGCAAATTGTATGTATGTCAAGTCTCTGCTGGTTTAAACAGAGCCAGAGCAACACAAAGCGTTATCTAAGGGATTCCACTGACGGGTGAATGTCTACTGCATGCTACTGCAGTGGAAGTCTCAAAGGCTTTGTAGTGACTGATGTGAAAGACGAGGCATAAGGGCTGTCCTTTTAAACCCCACTACAAAGAGGACAATATTAATCCCACAGGAAGCAGAAGAATTATACAATAGCTTTACCCACAAAGGGTGCATTTCCCCTCTCACCACACTTTCAGTTTCAGCTAATAAGGCGATTGGCCCTACATAAACCTAACAGATTTTGAAATTGACTGCTACAGAGATGATCAAAGCATGGAACGTCTCTAACAACCATTTGCAGAAGTGAGAGCCATTTGGTTTGTTTCCTGCAGGTTAAAGACTAATGGATGAAAGACGTAGCTCCTGACCTTGCTGTTAAAAGAAAGGAAAGCAAACCTGCAGACAAAACAAGTTGAAGGAACTACAAAGTGCAACAGGTAAATTCATTGTATAGTTGCAGCAGGACTCAAAACAACAAGGGAAAGGTAGCTTGAGAGCATCATCTTTGTCCCAATTTAGAAACAGTATGTTGTACTGAGGTATGAATATCAGTCTGTGGTCAAGAGGGTCCCTGTGTCAGAACAGCAGTGGTACTGCAGGTCCAGATGGAGATGCTTTGGTGGAACTGAAAGAATGATAAGACATGCTTGCACCACACCTGAGCCTCGCAAGTGCTTTTCAGGTCAGATGAGGTCAATGTTAGTCTTTCCACTGACTGTAATGGACTTCAGATAAAGCCCTTAGGACAACAGGATAAAAAAAAGGTGCCTACGGCTAGTTTTCGAGTCCACATCGAGGCACTTACATAAGTGTCCTGATTTTGAAGAGTGCTGAGTACACAGCAGCTCCCATCAATGACTAAAATAATTCCAGCCATGTAACCGTTGGGAGCGAAGCTGCACGGAAGAGCCGCCAAGAGCTTTAAGAACCAGCTCAGTCTCTGCAGAAGCAGCATAAGAAAGAACGACAGTCACTGAATGTTTTCTACAGTGTTGACTGGTCTTGCTCTGCCTTTGGCTGACTGGCAGTTTGCCCCAAACCTCTCCAGCTCCTTCCACTGTCTCTTAGCTTCACCCTCAATCCACAGCTGTCCCTCACCTTCCACCCCTCTTCTTCCCCTTACCGGCTCTGTCCTCTTTACCCCTCCCCCTTCTTTAGTTTTCCTGTTTAGTTAATTGCCTCCTAACCAACCCCCACAATGCAATAAAATCATGGAACATATTTGCCACCATCACAATGATTGCTCTTCTTGTATGTTATATCCCTTTCCCCAACCCTTTTTCTGTCTTGCTTATTTAGATTGCAAGTTTTTCATGGCAGGGACCATCTAGCACTCTGTGTCTGTACAGCGCCTAGCACCACGAGGCCCTATGTAGCACTATAATAAACTTGATAAAGATGCTGAAGTTAGAAATTTAAATAAATTCATTACTGAAATATAAATTTATCAAAACAACAGTCCCAGGTAATCATTCATAGCCAAGCATTTTCCCCTTCACACCTGCACCTTTCGCTAACGTCAACTATTCATTTAAGACTTCTAGTTTCTTTTGAAATTCACAAGGAGATGCAAGAACAGGTACTCAATAACCCTGACCTTGACTGTTATATTAGCCATCTGCTAAAAACAATAGCTAACTTTAGCTTAAAAGTATTAACACATTAAGACAAACTTATCTTGTCTTAGGTGCTGTTGATTTCTGGGACACCATAATTATGTAGTATTACTAAGGTATGAATGCGGGAAATTGATTTGTTTTTAGCATACAGATTTTTCTCTCAGGTCCTTTTTTTCCACTGTGTATAAATACAATGCTATACAATTTCTAGCATACATTTACTAGTCATAATTCACAGTCTCTTATTAAATCTATTTTTAGGTATTCAGCTTGGCAAACGGAATGAGACTAGCACACATTAAATATGCAAGTCGTTTACAGGATTCTTAATGAAAGTATGCACTTTGGGACTCCTATTTTACAGATAATAACCGCATCACAGCGAGGGAAAAGATGTACGCACACGTTAGAATCTGTCCTACTCTTTGTCAGTGATTGGAGCAGTGAGTCAGTGGTTCCCAAACTGTAGGTCTGCCACTCGAGGTGCGACATCACACTGCGTGAAGGACACCGTTTTATAGAGCACGTATTTCTGTTGGGGCTCTGCAGAGGCAGCGCATAGAGTCGCGGGAATCAATGTGTTTCAAAACGGGGTCATGCAGGCAGAAAGTCTGGGAACTGCAGCCCTACTCATTGCTGCACCGCTTCAGCAAAGGAGAACTTACATGGGGCAGTTAAAACAAAAATGTTTTTTGCAACAAAAGACAGTAATTTACCTCTATTCCAGCTCCCCAAGATGCTGCAAGAGCCAAGTCTGGGGAAGCACAGCATTAATATACTGAGCAAGTAAGTAGTACCTGAACCACACCCATTATAAAAGGCTTCCAAGGTCGACCCCTTTCCCATAATGCTTTGTTTAAAGGAGATTGACAGGAAAGCTTCTTTTCACTGCTTTTTCTGTAGCACAAGTTAGGCATTCCACTAACACTCAGTTTGTTGTCCAAGTAAGTAGAAATATTCTTGGGCTTTTTTCATTAAAAAAGCTATATACATGTATAGAAGCGATAATTTGTTTTCATGAATCATGGGAGTGGCTCTAAACTGTGGTAGTTTTAAAAATCACTTTTGTCCACTTTTGGGTTTTTGAGCTTTTAGGTAGAAGCTGCTCGTTGTGAAATGAATGTACAGATACTGTGTAAGGAGTTGTGTGTACACTGAAAACCGCTTAATCATATCAGAGCCGACAAATGGGTTTTCTGTCAGACCAGAGACATTTATTCACTTGTCTTTCTGTTAAAATGTACAGTAAGGATTGTCTCATTCACAGTAGGTGTCCCATCACCTGTTTAAGCTGAACGCTGGTGAATGATTGTAAGAATTTCAGAAAGGAACTAACAGTCCAAGAAACACAGCAGGGAAGAGAACCTCCTCTGGAGATACACTTCAAAGGTTTGCTGGACTATATTTGGGGAACAAAGAGGACATCCCATCATCCTGCACCTAGGAAGTAAATTGGCCGTGCATTGACATTCATGAAAATGTGATTGCAACCAGCCTTGGTAGAGATACTGCACAGGACTTTTAGATGAATTTACTTAGACAAGAGTGTAACTTCTTAGTGAAGTTTAGTCTCTAGGAAGCCTATTATGATTTTGTTTTATATGTAATCTTTTATTTCCATTATCCTTACTCACGATCTCTTTAATCTTTGATAATAAACTTAGCCGTGTTTTCACTAGAAATAGATCTCCACGCTGTGATATTAAGCAAGGTGCTGATCCTGACTGGAATCAGACAGGCTGGCATGTACACAGTTCCCTTGGGCACAGCAGACATGGTATTTCTGTGAGGGCTGGACACTCAAAGAGACTGGGCTGCATCTATTGTTACTGCAAGGCAAAGTCAGGGCTGAGCACTGCGCCGAGGAGAGCGCGTGGGTGGCTAATAGGCTGGTGGTGTCGGGGAGCAGATGCCCGATGAAGCACAATCAAGTCTCCCTCACACTGGCAGCAGGGGTAACAAAGTGACTCGTAGTCCTGGGTCATTCGAGAACTATCACACACTGAGTGTGTTCATACTTCAGCAACTTCTCACTGTGTCTGATTAAACTGACTTTCTTGGGCACAGAGCATAAGCATGTTTAGTCTGTTCTGGGTTTTTAAAAATCAGTTAATTGATTTTACATTAATATCTCCTTTTCCTAAATTAGTGTTGATGTCAGGGCATAGGATGTGAACCAGGAACTTTATTACATGTGATTCCAACGTGCTTATTTAGCATATAATGTGAAAATGTATCTGGAGTTTTGATTAGGTTGGTGTAGCTGGCATGAGGACGGCGTGAAGATCTCTTTGAAAGAGACAGATGGGTTGTCTCCAAATTGGGGCAGCGCACAGGGATGAGCCAGAGCAGTTTCCGGAATATTTTCAAGCTGATGCTGATGTGGTCCCAGTTTTTGATACTGCAAGCAAAGCTCAAATAATCAGTTTGTTGCCTGAGGGACGAGGCTAAGAGAGAGAATCTGCACTCCCTAGCATCTTCTCAGGCATGCAAACTGCTTTGTGGCTCCATCCCCTAGTCCTTGTTGTGGAAACCCACTGCATTGGTTTCTGTAGGGTACAACAGTTGCAGAAATCTCCCCCTTACATAGTTTCCATTGCTTTGCCACTTTCCTCACTCCGTGCAAGCACATCTATAACTCTGAAGATGTTACTGGACCCTAATGCACAAATTACTAAGTTTGAATTTGAATAATAATTCAAATTCAAGCCTCATAGACTGAACCATAAGAAATAGTATTCACATCACATCAGACCACGTAGCTAGATTACTGATCCAAGTAAATGCCAGCCCTTCAGGACAACCAAAGACACTGTGGGAATTGAAAACGACACAAAAAGAACAGGGGTTCAATGTTCTGAACTCTAGGGAGGCAATTACTGGGCAGTGAAGGATGCCGTCTAAAGCTGCAGCAATTTAATAAATTGCGAAGATGTGCTGAGCCCTTCCACAGATGCATCATCTGGAGCTGAAAGAATGAAATACAGCTGGATGTGCTAGTTACATTAGACATACTGGAGGGGGAACTGGCAGTGACAATGCCTCACACTTTCCACTAGAAAGGACTCTTGTGATCTTTTCTTAACACTTCCATTATTCGCAGCAGGCCTTTGCTCTTTGGCAAAGGGAAATACCTTAGATTATAGAAGTGTCTTTTTTCCCCCTCCCATGCAATTCCTTTCAGATACAGCTGAGGACAGCTCTACACAGTTCAACAAGCACAATAAGCTATCTGAGTAAAAGCACTTTTTGCCAGTATAAGTGCATTTCCATGAGGACTTTTGCAGGCTTACAGGTGTAGGGGTTCTGTCCCCTGACCCCTCAACATATTACGTTGGCAAAAACCCTAATCGAGACTCAGTGATACCATGCCCCTACTTCGCACTGCTCCAACATTTCCTTGTGTCCCGTCCCCCCACTGCTAACCCCCATATTCCCTAGCACTGCACCAACAAGTTATAACAACCAGAAAGAGTTATGAGCTGCTCGTGACTGCGGGGGCTGAGTATCAGAAACCCCCTGATCAAATGACCCAGTGGCTTTCTTTCCTTTGATCACACTCAGTCCTATTGTTCAGGAAACAGATGAAGAGCAGGCATCAGGATTACGCTGTCCTGACTGTTTATTAGAGTCTTTCATCTTTCTTCCATTTAATTAATGCTAATTTTCTTGACAATGCATCTAAAGTAAAATCAGTCTGCATGTGGATTTCAGAGGGCTTTAAAATATCACTGAAACTAGAACCTGTGGTCTCAAGGCAAAGCATCCAAAAGGAGCCCCTGCAGAATGCAAACAGAGCAATTCATGAACACAACCAGAGCCAGCGCTAGGCATAAGCAGACAAAGCAGCTGCTTGGGGGCCAGAGCAGCTCAGGGGGCCCCCTAATAATTATTAGTATGTGTTGGGGGTGGGGGGTATTCCTGCTTCGGGCGCCCAAGTGTCTTAGCCCTGGCACTGTGCACAACATACATTCTCTGAAAGCCGCCAAGAGTAAGACTTGAATTCCCTGGGTGAACCTGGGTGAAGCCCAGGTTCAGTGGCCACAGCATGTCACTCTGAACTACCCAGTTACCGCGATAGGAGACTGCCTCCAAACTCCATGGCATTGACAGAGCCGTACACTTGCTGCACGTGAGCATTTCACCCTCTGGCATGTCAGTTTAGCTCAAACCAAGCTGGAGTTCTACATTTAACTGTCAGTAACTTCTAAAATGTCGCTCCCCCAAAAGGGCCGGAGGTGCCATGTTAGCTGAGATCAGTCCTGAGCAGGCAAGATCAGTTTGGGAAGGATCAGAGCCATACTTTGAGCCCCAGATAGTCACAAAAAAAAGCTAAGAAATGGGTGATTGTGTAAATACACATTTTGGAGGTCTGTATTTTGGGAACCCCTTGCTCAAATGACCCTAAATTTGTGGCACCAACGCTACCCTGCAGCCCCAAGAGGCACAACAATTTTCAAAGCAATCAGAGTCAGCATATGAATTTCAGAGCATTTATAATTGGTCTTCCTTTTAAACAGTAAGCAAGCCTCAACCTGGAGTGGCTGCACTGCTATTTGGAATTCGTGAGCCTGTTACTGGAATACTGTGTTCAGTTCTGGTAGTCATGCTTCAAAAAGGATACAAAATTGGCTGGGGTTCAGAAAGGATTTACAAGAACGATTCACGATCTGGAGAACATGCCACACAGTGAAAGACTAAAGCAGCTCAGTTTAAGAGAAGGTTGAGGTAATTTGATCAGTCTACAACTATGCACGTGGGATAGAGATTTCTGATATTAAAGGGCTCTTTAATCTAATAGAAACATCTACAGAATCGGTAAATCTCACATCCGTACTTAACGACTTTCTGAACACCAAAGACCAGATTCAGACTGGAGGTTAAACCCTGGGAGTTTGTGTCTTCCAGCTTCTTGGCATTTAAATTACATCAAATTAGGCTGCCTCACATATACTTAAAGCCACTTAGCAACATGTGACTTACACCATTTCACCCATCACCTCTGAATTTTTGCCAGATGTGAACAAGAGCTCTTAAAAATGTCTACCACCAGTCCAACAATTGCACCAGCTTTTCATCAGTGGCAGTGGCAGACGTACATCATCCCTGGGGGAGCTCAAGGAGGCAAAATTCTTGATCTTGCTGGTGAAGATGAGCACATCAGCTGCTGCCTCCCTTCAGAAGTCACAGCCTGCTCCTTCGCTCCATCAGTCCCACTCAAGATACCAGTGCTGTGTGGGAAGGGCATTGCTGTTGTCCCATCCCTTCTGGGGTGCTATATACACCGCCAGGGGCCTAGGAAAGGGGAGGTCTCTGTATTCCCCTGAGCACATGGACATCTCTTCTGTGGGCTACTCATGGTGAGAGGGCAAGATCAGGGAGGACTGCTTGTGGTCCCCTCCACACTGCAATACAATTTTAAGGGCCAGGCTCAATCTGCCCCTTAGCGATATGCTTACTGCCAATAAATGCCCTATGCAGCCAGGAGACATGGCACCTCATCCCCAGGCCTGTAATTTACCAAGGAGGGGTTGGGAGGCTGTAAGAAATTATGGGGAGGCTCAGAAAACAAAACAAAACAAAAAACCCCACTAAATCGGATGGCTCCAGGGTTCCTGCTCTAGAAAATCTGGAAATAGCAAGAGCCATGTCCTGCATTTGTAAGACTTGCAAATATTTCAACATAAAAGGGTTATGCCATCAAAGAATCTCTTAAATTCTGCACGCAGGAAACTTCACCGTGGGGTAAGCATGCCAATCAGAGCAACACAAGCTCGCTGAAAATAACAGCGCTCCAAGTACTCTCACTTCCCATCCGATGCAGGGAGAAAGGGGCCTGGAATCCCAATGACGCACAGGCACAGCCTCTTTCTGTACACAGAAATAGGTAGCTCTTGCAAGCCACTCAAACGCAGTACAAGAGAGGGACGTATATCCATGAAATGCCTAGACGTCAAGGCCAGGAGGGAGCAGTTTGATTGGCAGTAGGCTGACCGCCTGCGTAACAGGACCTAGAATTTCACTCAGTGATTCCTACACTACACATCTTAGCTCCTGGCTGAACTGGGACACCGTTTTAGAAAGATATCCAATCTCCAGTTAAAGACTAAGCGATGGAGAATCTATTACACGCCAGTCTGTTACCATAGTTAATTACCTTCACACATTTCCAGTTCAAACTTCCTCCTTTTAAACTTTGAGCTGTTGGAGTTTATGTCGTTGCTGGCCTGAAGCGCTGCGTGGTATCAGATTAGATCAATTTATATAGCAAGGTTACTAGCAACCAGTAGTGAGCTCGTCTAAACCCTTACGCAACGTTTCCTTTGTAGATCTCAATGTGCTCTGCAAAGCCTAGTTACCCCCATTTTACAGACAGGGAATGTGAAACAGACACCGAACCCAAGAGCACTGAAGCAAGCTACACGGAAAATGCAAACCTCGGCTGGTTTTAAACCTGCTTCCTTTGGCACTGAAAGCCACGATGCCATCCCTGCGCCACAACACATAACCTGCTCATGTGACGCATGGAAGATATATGCCAAAAAGCTCTATAGGAAATGCCCTGCATGAATTTCTGGTTCTTTAGCCACTAGCCAATTAGAAGTAAGCCACGCAAACACAACAAATCCTGCATCTTGGCAGAGGGTTAGGCTAGAAGACCTTGCGATCCCTTCTAACCCTATGAGTCTATGCACCTCTCTTAGTAACATACATTTTATTTAAGGAGAGCATGGGTCTGGGCTCTCAGTATAGCCAAATGACCCAGACTGCCGCTGTCAGTTTGCAGAGCCCAATCCCCCAAGCTATAGGGTGCACAGTTTTATAATATTAGGAACAGTGCAATGTTGTGATTCCTGGAACACTGAGAGTGAGGAGAATAATTGTCCTCCTGGGAGTGAACTGCTCCAATTACCTGGGAGCACTTCCTGGAGCACGGGCTCAGATGACATCTCTCTGCGATAATAATAAAGAGAATTCATTTTGTAAATCAAGTTATCTGAAACATTTACTAGCACTCTCTAGCACTTCCGTGACAAGTTAACAGCAGCTCGTGTCATTTCTTACAGCTTGGTTCCTGTTAGCAGAGTGCTGTAACAGTGGTAACCAAATGACATTTATTAAAGCAACTTTCCCTTTGCTATTTTTCAAGAAATCAAAACATTGATCTCTGCTTTCTCTGAACCCACTCAAGATAAGAATCCAGACACCAGAAAGGCTAAGACAGTGAGAAGGGTTGACTCTGTTGTGGTAGCGTGACTATTTTACCATGCTGCATTAGATGGAAAATGGAGAAACAATGTTGGACATTTCAGTCTTGCCAAATCTTGCAGGGGAGCTGGGTTTTAAATCTGCAAAAAGATAAACTGTGGTTTCGTTCACTGAAATGACTGATCCCTTTGGCCACACTCTAATTACACCTATCCCACACTATTTATTACTTAAGGGGCAATGAGCATTATTCTCAGGTTTGCAAGCTAAGAAAAATTAATGTTCAAGAGGTTGCTAAATGAACGGAGCGTCTAGCCTCTTTCATTGCCCTGGCAAGCCATCTTGAGCAGCGGATTAACCCGGGGGTACTGCTGAGAGGAAAAGGTTGTTTCATGACGACATACTATAATACTCCAAAGTGGCAGAGTGAAGGTTGCACAAGAAGCCTTAAATTCTCATTTCCTAACTTTGCAGTGCTTGATCTAGCGACTTCAACTTTCTTTTCATGTAGCTTCTTGTAATATATATCGAGAGAGAAAGAGACCAGGTCATTCTACATATGATGTCCAAGTAGAACAGTATCGAATCCTGAGAATAACAGGTTCTGACGCTTGAATCCTTTCAAGTTGCGGATATGCTGTGTCTAGGTATATTTGTAAGCTGTTCAACTTTGTAATACAGCTACTTGATTTCTATAAATGCTCCCAAGCATAATTTATGCAATAAGATTTCAATGGCTCCTTCAATATCTGATACTCTAAGCACACAAATATATTAGCTATCAACACAAACAGCTGAGACATTAGATTTTTAAATTGCCACACGTCCACCAAGAATTCTTTATATAGCACAATTCAATAGTTCCTTGTTGATCTCATCTCCTGGCAATTTTTAAATTAGGACTGAATTTCCAGGTATGCACTAGTTCAAACAGGAATTATGTGGGGGGCGTTCTATGGCCTGTGTTATACACGAGGTCAAACTAGATGATCACAATGGTCCCTCCTGGTTTTAGAATCTCTGAATCTCCTCTCCTCTGTCACAAACAACCACCACCACTGCCCTGAAGGGGAAGAAAAAGGACCTTAGTAACATGCCTGGAACATCAGCAGATCTGGGCTTGGGTGGATTAAGGTGTGGGGAGCGAATTCCAACGTCAAGGGCTTTCGTAAAGCATGACCTCGGGTTTATAATGGATCTCCGGGTTGAGGGCTACGACTGACTTGAAATGCTGCAATGTGGCACGGACAGAGAACTAACTTCAGAACCGTTAATGAGATCAGACTAGATAACTGTCTGACATCATTAAATCCGAATATAGACAAAGCCTCAGGTAACCCTCTGCCAAGCCATTTAGGGAATATTAAAGCATAATTTTTCTTTCATGTTCTCATACTGCCTAGAAATACATAGAGAACCTTTCCACCTAACAGCTCTTCTTTCGGCCCCCTTGATGTTAACTCAACAAACTGCCTGTCCAATTAATATAAATATGATTAGCTAAGCTGACGATGACAAGTAAAAGTCTTTTCTCACAGCAAGGAAAACTCATGGGAGTCTGGGTTTTTTGCAGCCCGTTCTTGCCTACTCATCCACTGTATCAAGAAAAAAATTCAGCCCTTTTATTCCCACTGGCAACTGACTCACTCTGGAAATTGCTAGGTGAAGAAAGGGGTTGTTTGACACTTTGGGGGGTATTCACTTGATAATTTTCTAATATTTTTTGGCATCTTCCCATTTGGAATAACTAAATATGCGCATTAGTTTTGCTCACTGGAAGCTTCAGCGATGCATCCAATTCAGGCCCCTTACCAGGTACCACCCTAAGCTAGAGACATTTCAAACAAGATCTGATATTTTCTGGTGTGCTGTATAGGAAATAAAATGCCGTCACTAGTCTGAAGGGCTGCTATGAAGCCCATAGAGCCTTGGAGACTATTTAAGGCCTCTTTGTAAAATCATACAAAGCATTGGCGTGTTAATTAATTCACTAGTTGAGTTTAAAGGGAAACTGTCAGGTTAAACATACTTCTAAAAACCTCTTTCTGTAGCTGTCACTTCAATAATTCAAATTTTAAAAAATCTAAAAATCTCTTCACCCTCTATTTAGAAACTTCACTTTCGTTTTATCCAGCTAATTTACTTGTACCTTGTGCAACTTGGACGCTGGTGACCGACTAGTCAGTTGCATTTTCTGGTCCTCTGGTCACAGAACAATACTGTAGTATTTTCAGGTGCAACCACTGCTCAGCAAAACCCTGACCGAACACACCTCCACGGACATTTAACAAAACCATGGAAATCTTTTTCTGAATAGATTTTGTAATTTGTTCAAACCTAAATTTTGGACTTGTATTACCTGCCACTGGGTCAGACATTCCCTCCACTTCATGTGAAGAGGAGCAAAAAGGAGTAGGTTCTTCTGGGATGGCATCTAGGCTTGGCACACTGACCCCTCCCTCCCCACAGAAGAACCTATACAGGAACTAGCCTCACAAGTGAGGAGGAACAGGACTGGGGGGCACAGCTGCTCTGCAACAGTAACCAGTGTAATGTTCATTACTGGTTCCTATCCCTTCACTCCACCCCAGTGAAGCTGGAGAGAAAGGGTCTAGCGAATTCCCCAGTTGAACATCCAGCAAGTACAGGGCTCCACAATTCAATTCCCAAAGCACAGAAAAGGGACGTAACATAAAATCACAGGACTGGAAGGGACCTCGAGAGGTCATCTAGTCCAGTCCCCTGCACTCACGGCAGGACTAAGTATTATCTAGACCGTCCGAGTTGAGTACAGGCTGGGGGAGGGACCAGGCTGGGCAGAGAACCAGAGTCTGCATGAGAGGAGCAGCAGCAAGCGGGAGGCAGCAGCAGGCTGGCAGCTGACACTAGGCGGCTGAGAGCTGTGTAGAGATGCACTTGTGAGTGGCAGGGGCCAGCACCAAGATACAACGCAGCAGTCAGGAGGCTAGCGTGGGGGCGGGAGGGCCCATGAAGACATAGTTCGTTAACCTTATACCCGTTTTCTGGAGCGCCCCTAGGAGTGAGTTAAGACCGGTGGGGCTCAGTCTGAGCCGAGGGAGAGCAGAGTGGAGTGGGGAAGTGCTGATGTCTGAATGAGCCTGGACTTGGGGAGGCAGTCAGGGGCGAGTCTGAGGCTGGCATGCAGAAGTCGCTATGCCAGGGGGAGTGCGGCAGTTTTGCTCACACCAGTTGCCCAAAATATCCATTGCCCCCCAAAATTAAGTCCAATTTAAATGAGATTGTTAAAAAAAAAAAAAAAAAAAAAATGGATTTGCCTTGTGGTGTTTGATCTCTGACATTTGAAAACATGAACCTGTTCGTCACAACCACAAGGTCTAGAGCGTGAGGCCTGGAAGGCAGAGCCTGCGTCGCCAGAGGCTGGTGGATTCAGGGAGCTGATCCACAGCAGGCGCAGACAAGACTTTCTCACGCTCAGGTCGGGGGGCTGAGTGGGGGCGAGGTTCCCCACAACCCTGGGAAGGGTCACAGTTGCCAGGCTAGGACTGTTGGTTGCTAAGTGACGTGAGGCCTACGGCTCAGCTCTCTGCCTGTAACAGGGTAACTGTGAAGACCGCAGCTGAGCAATTCCAGAGGGTCAGGGCAAGGTCTAGGTCTAGGCATCGGCATGGGCGGGAAGAAGGCTGTTGACTTTGGGGACAAGCAGAAAAGTCGGATTTCCACGCACTGTTTATTTGCTGCAGACACATGAGCGTTGTGACATCAGGGGTCACTCAGCCACTCGTCACTCACTCTCTCCAGTTCATCTGCATACTTTAATCCCATTGGTTGCAGTCAGTCAGCAAGTGAAAACGCAGGTGACTTTCACAGAGGCCAAGGGCTCCGGACTGGAGGACCCAGGGCTAGTTCCAGTCAGGGGCGGACCCGGCGCAGGAGGAACGAGGCTGGAGATTGGCAACCTGGCTCCTTCCCTCCACACTATGCCTGGCTCGGGCGAAGCTGTGCACCCCTGCCCTGTCACAACTGCCTAGTGCCCATTCGGTGCTGCAGGGAGAGCGATTCCTCTGCCGTCGGCACCAGGTGGACACTGGCAAGCGGAGAGGTGACCACAGCAGGTGGCAGTGTCAGGGTGCGCCGAATGGCTGAGCGGCTCTGGTGTCACAATACTGGTGGTCCTCTGCCAGCAGCACCCAGCGGGCCCTGTCCAGGGGAAGCTGTGGTTGAAATGAAATGACTGAACCGACGGCGAGGAGGAGGAGGAGACACATGAACAATCACATGGAGGGTTAGCGGCCGTACCCTGTGAAATTGCTATGGGCTCAGGGATAAAGGCGGAGTGCCTGCCCTTCACGGCACCTGCCAGCGCAGCCTGCGCCCACACTTTTCTGGGGAAAGCGGGCATTTGTCCCAATCGCTCTTGCCAGTCTGATCAGTTGGCAGAACAAACAGGACCAATGCCCACTTTTGGCAGAGAAGTGGGTGAAGGGGAGCGTGCAGGAGGGAAGCGGCGATGCCAGCCCTGCACAGGTGGGGAGGCAGGGCTTGGACAAGCAATGACACCAGCCCCACGTGGGGGGAGGAGGTAGCTTGGGCGAGTGGCTCGGGCCAGCCCCACGAAGGGGTGGGGCCAGCCCCACGTGGTGTCCCGTTTTCTCTTTGGGAAATACGGTCACCAAACCAGGGGAGATGGACAACCACCCATGCAGCTGAAAGAATCAGGTGACAATTCAGTTTCCAGTCTTGGATGAGAGCATTTTACACATGCAGGGACAATATGGCCTTCAACAGTGTTAGAAAGTAATTCAATCTGCTACTGCTAGAAAAGCCTCTGAGCCGGACTGTTTTTCCACAGACGTTACTGCACTTTAAGCGTCATCTGCGCATAGACGATCTGCCGTCAGTTTATAAACCCTGTGCAGGGAACTGGGGAGTTAAACATGTCAAATATTTTTAATGACTGAAACCAATTAATTGAAATAAAACTCCAACTAAGTACTGTAGGATTTTTTTTTAAAACCCTCACACTGATTAATCAAAATTGTGCCAAGAAAGCTAAACGTGAAAGGAAACGCTAGCAAAACTCCAACAAGACGCTAACACAGCAAGTGACCACAGTCAAACAGCTTCAAGTGACATCTACTTGAGAGAAGAGAACATTACAAAGGTTCTGCTTAGCTCAGACAGTGAATTGAAATGTTAGCAAAATAAGCACCTCTTTAAATCAACCTTCAGATATTCCTATTTCCATACTCAATTAGCGTCACAAGAGCACTAAGAGTTGTCTGAAGTCCCCTTAATGTAATCATCCCTGGAGGTAAATTTCCTTTTGCGTCTGTGTACAAATTGCACTTACTGAATAGGTGATCATCTCACTCTGGGAGATGGGAGAATGCCTGTGCCTATTTGGCTCCATTAACATGTCTTTTTTCAAAAACATAACCCATCATTTTCTGCTCATCTTGTTGTATTTCCATTCCTGTGTCTGAAATTAGGACACATTTGGAAACACTAATTACTTCATGATCAGTCTAACAGCTGATTTAATCTCGCTGTATTTCTTATTCAGAGCAACAAAGCCCTTTCCCCGCCTCCCCGCCCAGATGCTAACATAGAAGTGCTGCATTTATCACATTTCACAGCACTGGAAACCTTCCTAGCAATAAAACTAGCAATACCGCTGCAACATTGTCTGACCAGTCTGTTAGCGAATTATCCTCTCTACTGCCAGAGAGCAGAAGCTGGTTCTGGAATGGAATGGAAAGGAAAGGAAAGGAAGGGGTGGATGATAATCAGCATGTGTTAAGGACAGAGATGAGACTGCACCAGCTGGATTTTGCAGACTGGCAAGGTACATCTACCCCAGAGAATCACATCATTGGTATCTGAACAAGGATTGCACTGGCAAAGTGTCAGCTCTGGCCTAGGCCGTAGGCATTAGCTAAAAACCGAGACACTCTCAGCTGGAACCCAGACCCGCTCATGTTAGTTTTGTTCAAGAGAGATATTGGTCTGATAAGAATGTATGTGGTGCTTAGACTATGAAATACTTGTAGGTTGTGCATGCATTAATCTCATTTGCAATGTCTGTATTCCACTGGTTCTCAAACTGGGGGGTTGCGACGTGGTTATGTGGGGGTCGTGAGCGGTGAGCCCTGACCCCGGCCAGGCGTGGGGCTGTGAGCCTCCCTGCTTTCTCCTGGTGGAGGAACATGTGGGGGAAAGCGGGCGAGCGGTGAAGGATTTTGCTCACCCCCCAACGTTCGTCCGAGCCGCACGAGGGGGCTGTGAGGGGGGAGTGAGGAACCGTGTCAGGGCTCCCTGCATCCAGGTCCCTGTCCCCACCTGGGCTATGCTGTGAGGCGAGCGACATGAGCTGCTGCTCTCGGCCCGCCCTTTATGCAACCCAGGTGAGGAAAGGGACTTGGACACAGGGAGCCTGACATTATTCTTCGCTCCCCCTCATCACCTCCTAGGGGTGCGCAGAGGAGAGTTTGAGGGGGGAGCGAGCAGCAATACCAGGCGCTCTGTGCATGCAGGTCAGTTTCCCCAGAGGGGCGCAGGAGGGGGGTGCAGGGGGCACAGTGCAGGGGTTAGGGACAACGAGGGAGCGCAAGGGGGCCAGGGGCCATGGGGGCCAGGGGTCGCACTCAGAGGCTTGCTGTGTGAAAGGGATCACCAGGACCAGAAGTCTGAGAACCACTGTCCCATGCTCCGCTCTGTGGGAAGGCAAACCTTTCTGCAACATCGCGGCCAAGTCAAGACTCCGGCTGACGAACCGAGAGGCTTTTCTGTGGGCCTTCAAGCTAGAGGTGCTGACCAGATGACTTCTAAGACCACACAGTCTGTCCCTTCCTAGCAGCCCAGTAAGCTACCAGCACTTAGCATGAGCTTTCTCAAAAGCCTGGGCTTCAACAGCATCCCAACCAGCCATATTTTGAGACAGGGACCGAGGTTGTGCCGTGACTCTGAGCAGCAAGCTAGAAACTGAGACAGCGGCTTCAGTTTAATGCCTTGAGATGATCTCTGAAAACTTGAGGTGCAAAGCCAGTAAGCTCTCACAGGCCACTGCTTTAAAAACTACAGCAGCAAACTAGAGATGCAGAGTCAGACACCACCGAGAAAGCTGTGCCTGGGCATTGGCGGAGAAGGTGAAGCGACATGAGAGGCCCATGTCTGAAAATCAGACTAGCCAGCTTAGAACAGCTCAGTCTGCAAAGTCAGAAGCTTGGTATCTCCAGAAATCAAGAGATGCTAAGCCAAGAACCACAAAGGCCTTAACAGACTAGTACATTAGAGGTGCTGAGCCAGTAACCGTAAAGTCTTCATCTTCTCATTTCAATATTCAAGTTTGTCCTTCCATTCAAGCCATGACTGAATCAGTTCTACTGACAGCAACAATTTCTGCCAGCGGGAGCGGAGGGATTAAAATAGCTGGAGCCCAAGATTTACATATTCACAGGGGCCTAAAAACCGTGCCATGATCATGCAAAAGCCCTGTAATTTGATTGGGTAATAGTGACTGTCACCAAATCAGAGGGCAAGGATAGGATACAGAGTGACCTAGACAAATTATAGAGGATTGGGCCAAAAGAAATCTGATGAGGTTCAACAAGGACAAGTGCAGAGTCCTGCACTTAGGATGGAAGAATCCCATGCACTGCTACAGACTGGGGACCAACAGGCTAGGCAGCAGTTCTGCAGAAAAGGACCTGCGGGTAACAGTGGATAAGAAGCTGGATATGAGTCAGCAGTGTGCCCTGGTTGCCAAGAAGGCTAATAGCATATTGGGCTGTATTAGTAGGAGCACGGCCAGCAGATCGAGGGAAGTGATTATTCCTCCCTGTTCAGCACTGGTGAGGCCACATCTGGAGTATTGTGTTCAGTTTTGGGCCCCCCACTACAGAAGAGATGTAGACAAATTGGAAAAAGTCCAGTGGAGGATAACAAAAATGATGAGGGGGCTGGAGCACAAGACTTATGAGGAGAGGCTGAGGGAACTAGGCTTCTTTACTCTGCGGAAGAGAAGAATGAGGGGGGATTTGATAGCAGCCTTCAACTACCTGAAAGGGGGTTCCAGGGAGGATGGAGCTAGGCTGTTCTCGGTGGTGGCAGAAGACAGAACTAGGAGCAACGGTCTCAAGTTGCAGTTGGGGAGGTCTAGGTTGGACATTAGGAAAAAGTTTTTCACTAGGAGGGTGGTGAAGCACTGGAATGGGTTACCTAGGGAGGTGGTGGAATCTACATCTTTAGAGGTTTTTAAGCTGAGGCTTGAGAAAGCCCTGGCTGGGATGATATAGCTGAGGTTAGTCCTGCTTTGAGCAGGGGGTTGGACTAGATGACTTCTTGAGGTCCCTTCCAACCCTCATCTTCTATGATTCATTGTCAGTAAGTGTTTTCAGCACTGGGCTAAAATTGTATTTTTATTAATACTTTTCCTGGTTTCATAAAATCTTTTGTCACTTCAAAACAAAAAATGCTTTGGTGTCAACAATGTCTGACTACTTGACTTTTATGCCCAGGTTTTTAGAGGTATTTAAGTGTTGTTGTCCTCAGCTCATTGATCTGATGGGATTTATGCTCTGAAGTGCCTAAATCACTTTTGAACATGAGATTAGGCCTCTAAAGCAGTTAAGCATTGCAATGCTGACCACAGGAACGCCTGAATACCTTTACAAATCTGGGCTTTAATACATGAACAAAGTTAGTGTGCACAGACAAAAAAATTTCATTCTAGGAACCTAAAGTGGGACTCCTAAATCTATGTGTAGGCCAGCCAAGGGTGAGATTTTCCACAGCACCTCAGTGATTCAGAATGTGTCCAGTCAGGGGTGTAATTCCCAGCTAGATGTAGCATGCACCTGCTAACTCGGATTGAGGTAGCAAGCCTGCGAAGAACAGAATTGTAGCTGCAGCAGCATGCGTAGGGGGAGGCCAGAACTGGCTCTACAGATACTAATAAGGCAAAAATCTCCAGCACCATGCACACACCAACACGGAATCGACATGAGCAAGCACTCAAAGAAGAACAATCAAATCTGATCCAACCTTCATTTGACCAAATTAAGTAACAATCAGTAGCTGACCTTTCCAAAGCATGTGCTTCAGACTCACCACATGGCTCAGAAGTTGTTATCGCCGTAGACACTCCAGCCTTCCTGCTCTTGTCACTGGTTGTGCTGCTGTCGTGTCTGTACATGCTTGAGAACATAATAAATACGTGTATTCTGAGAAGGGCCGGGGGAGATGTATTTGTATCACAATCCTTCGCCACAAGTATAAAAATAGAATTAAAATCCATCATCGCTCATAGCGACTTGTCTTTCCGGCTGGTTAAATGTTGCACACCCTTGACAATCATCTTGTAACACTATTTGCATAGTGTTGAAATCAAAATAACCCACATTCATTATCTGCCTCAGCCACAGCAGTTACATCACACTTGACATCAACAGAATTAGAACCTAAGACTACCTCATTTACGATGACCACATTACCTGATCATATTAATGATGCGAGAGAACTTCCAGCCATCCCTCTGGACAAATCTCTACGGGTTTGATTTTTAAGGCATTATTAATGACTTACGGTGAGAACTGCTTACGGTAGGCCAGATTCTCATCTCAGTTATGCCAGTGTATATCCAGAGTAACCCCTTCAAAGTCAATGGTGTCATTGAATATACCAGTTTTAACAGACAGGGGATTTCACCAAGTATTTTATCATTATATGGTGTTACTCGTGCTTCTTTTTCTAAAATATTTAATACGATGGATGGGCAAATCTTGGGACATTCCTAGCGGGAGTACAAGAAAACAGTAGAAACTAAACCTCTTATTCTTTTTGCAACTTACTATTTCAATGTTACCACTTTTCTTTTTCGTATCCACTTCCAATGCATCCTTAGCCTATTTTTTCCTCATTTCCTGCACGGCTTAGCCACAAAAAGCTACAGCTGGCTGACCAAAGAGACTGGCGCCCTGACCCTCCGGTGTCCCTGAGCGCCATCCGTTCTGCATTGTCTCAGAGCCTGGTCAGGCGGAGGGCCAAGTCAATTTCCAGCAGAATTCAGGACCACCTCAAGACTATTCTAATTTACAGCTGCTTACAGGGGCCGGTTATGCTGATTAGCGGCACTCAGACGCGTCCCCTATCACAGGGATTGTATACCTCTCTACCAGCCCCGGCTGAATTGTGGGATGAGCGGTGTGACAGCCTAAATGAGGGCTATGGAATGATTTATACAAGACAGTTACAAAGCTGGAGGGTTTGCCCCGCAGTGGCTGTGCCTTTCAGTAAGCTCAGTTTCATAATGCTTTTTAAAGGTAAATAATTTATCAAACAGGAGGGCACCTCTTTTTAGACTGTAAGGAACGTTGGCAGTAAAGAATGATGTTCCCTGAAAGGAGGAATAATTGAGAAGTATAAGCAGGGGGGCATAGAAAGGGATGATATAGAGTGATTACATGTCTACCAGGGATTTCCCCCAGCTGCTCTGTGCCATGGACAGAACCATACTTCCATCACCAGAGCTGCGTAAAGGAGTCTTATCGCAGGCCATGCTCCCTGTATATTTTTAGACCTACAACTGATGGAAAGAGTGAGCAAGAGTGGACAGCCAACTTCCAAAGGACATTTCCTACTCCTACGTTTCCCACTCGGACAAAAGCAGTGCAGAAAGCTGTGAAACGCCTTGAAGACTAACAAATAAAGAGCTGACCAGTAAGTTATTGTATTGCACGAGTACAGTAAAAGTTGTATTTGAAAGCAACCTGTCGTTCTGAGCAGCTCTGCAGAACACCACGGGGATGTGAAGGGAGGAAACCTCTCCTAGATCTGACCAGTCCCTTCTGACAAGACTGTCATGCTTTCAAAAGAACTGTGTGCACTGCCAGAATGCACTGTCCCTTTACTTCATCCCATTACAACGCGCTATGCACCCTTGAACCACTCTAAATAATTGCTCTCCTTCTTTAGGGTTACGTTCGTCAAATACTTGCAGATCTTCAATCCTATTCCCCGTAATCATGGTACTCATCATTTAGTCCCACACGGCGCGTCTCTCTGAGCTCAGTCTCTACATCGCCCTGTACTGTTTCTGTTGCTCTGCCCTCCCTTTCACCTGTTGAGGTGTCTCTGGTAGAGAGCTGCCCAGCGTGCTTTGTCTTCTCCTCCCTTTTCCTTTCACGTAAATGAGCGGACACTGAGGCAGTGTTGTGTGCGAAGATGAGACACAGGCATGACCACCAAAATGGCTCTGGCAACTATAGGGAACTTATACCTGGACTATTGCATTCAATTCCAGATGCGTTTGCACCAGAGAAATATAGACACATGAACAAGAGTGCAGAGAAGGGCAACAGAAAGGATCAGGGGAATGCAGATGCAGTACAAAATGTGGATAGCTGGGCTAAGTGATGAACAAGGGGGATATGATAAACATCACAGAGGGAGAAAAAGAATGTAGTTGTTCAAGGGGGCGTGACAGAGTAATGGGATTACATTTTAAAAGGAAAAAGTAGGTTCCACAAAGATATCTTCCTGCTGAGCAAGCGGTTCAATTGTTTAGTAAACTTGTAAGGAAAGCTGGCAGAAACCTCAATGCTTGACACTGTTACAATTATATAGGGTGTTTGCCAGTGCCTTTTTTCCTACATGGAACAATCCTGCATGGGCAAGGAGCTAAAGCTGCTTTTACTGGAAACTCCACATTGGGTCATTCGGAGGATGAGACACAAGTTAGGACATCCCGCTAGTGATATACTTTTAGTATAACGTGGTAGCCATGTCAAGCTGAGTTCACGCATGTGTGGCAAGCAAACAGAAAAAATGTCAGTGAAAGCAAGCCGCCCGATTGGGCAAGGACTCCCCCCTGCGATAACGGATAGGAATTTGTCCCTTCGAGCCAGGAGGTGGCAGTCTTAGCTAAGACATTTGTACAGTCCTTTTTGGCTATTATACGCCTTTGTATTCATGTAGTTTTATTCAAGGAATTCTCCAATTCCATTCTCTCTCTGACTGCACCTGTCTTCCCTTTGTGTCAGTACATGTAGATTGGTGGTTGGGAGGGGGAGTCAGTAGAACTTGAACCTTTCTCCAGTAGATGTTGTCTTTCAGCGTGTGCTGCGTGACAGTCTTTGAATCCTTCTATGTGCTCCCCCTTTTTCTGCTGCCTCAGTTTGTCTGCTTTGCCTTGCCTTGAGCGCCAGGGGTGACGGCCTCTCTCCTCCTCTTTCCTGCCCTTCCCTCGCTTTGTGTACTCCTAACAAGGGTCTTTGCACCTTCTGTCCCTGTAGGCACAGTCTCTGCAGCCTGATCTGCAAGGCGATCGTCCTCGCCTCCTCAGACCTACTCCGTGAGGCCAATTAATAATTAATAGGCCAGGGGCAGTTGAATAGCTGAGGCCCATCAAACAAAGTATATTTGTACATACAAAAAACTGAACACACAACAGGGTGCTATTAATCTTTTAAAATAAGTAAATTTCTCCTAGGCGGTGGAAATAAAGAGAACCAGAGCGAGCTGTGTGTGGGCCAGGCACACTTGCATGGTGCTCTCTCAGTGTGTGTGCGCCCGTTTGAATGGCCGACTGATTTGGGGTCAGAATTTAGCCTCCGGTATTGGCCATTTCTTTCTGCTTGGCTGGAGTACAGTCACGAAGGACGTTTGCAGCTTTCCCCATGTCTGCATTGGGCCTATTATTTTGAAATTCCACTGACGGGGATAGTCCTGTGGCCCTACCTCCCGGGCATCGGCCTATGGAGTGGAACTAGTGTGCAGGGAAGGTGGGTGTTGCACACCAGAACGAGGAGGTAGAAAGCCTCCCCGTGCTTCCCTCAGAGCAGTTCAGCTCTGCATCACATGCAGCCATGGCCTATGCAATAAAGGCTCAATAGAATCCAGCCGTTGCTAGGTAACGGTATTTTGCTCTGGGGGGCCGGGTGGGGGGGAGGCACATTATGTTGGTTTACAGAATGTAATGCTTCCCGTTCAGTGTATGCGCTGGAGAATTGGTGGGGCGTTCTCTGTCTCCAACAGTACGTCTCTGCAGCTGACACCACTCCCACTATCATACTCATGTACCTGAATTAAGCTCTGTTACTGAAGCAGGCACCTCTCCTTCACCTCTTGACTCCACACAGAACACGCAGGAAACGATGAAGTTGCTTCAGATGCTACCAGCCACAAGTTGATGCTTGTTCTTGCGCCCATTTTGCTGATAGGACTTGTGTTTTGAAGCCGAGAATGGTAAAGTTATTGTCATGGAAATTCTCCAAAAGGTAAGTGGAAACCAAGGTGATGGAAATGAAAGCACCAATGACAGTAGAAACTCGGGGTCAAATACTCCATTAGCAATTGCCAGGGAGGCCGTCAACATCACTTAGTGTTTCAGAAATTCATAATGAAATTGACAAGATCCCACTAACGCAGATTAGAAATGTCTTGAGAATCTGTCAGGGACTGAGCGGAAGAAAAGGCAGATGGAACCACTGAACTCAAATGGCACTAACCTAACAGAAGAGGAGCACGTTGCAAGACATCCAAATGTTACATTAATGAGCATCAAATACAGTGTGTGTGGTTGGTGTCTTATTTCTTTAGAAAACGGTGCATTACTGAATACTCATTGCAGACTATATTTTATTCAACACTCCAAGAACACCATATTCCAACTCTACCGTGGATTAATTATATAATTAGCTTAAAATATTGAATATTTTCTTCAGCTTGTTCAGTAAAGTAAATATCAACAAGCATGTTACATTGCTGACACCTTAAACATTGTAGAGGTCACAGAGAAAATTACTATGCTGACTCCATCAAGTTTGCTGTCACTTCAGATTTTTTACTCAAACTCTAAAATCTACCTGCTAATAAATATGCTTGAGAATAAGGGCACCCTCAGTCTATAAAGAGCTCTCCATCATCCGAACTGTGACAAGCACTTCTGCTGCCATCTCTCTGCAGGACGTGTGTGTTTTCAGTGCACCAGATGCTGCTGCCCACGTGCAGAGTAAGACATTACTCCACAAACGGTGCCCTTGATGTACGTTGGACTGCTTGTGGAGTGAGGGTGGCAGAATCAGTCCTGTCTTAGCTGGGGGCCCAAACATTGGTCCATAGTCTAAGGCCAGAAGGGAACATGATGATATTCTACTGACCTCTCTGCAGAACACATGCTAAAGAACCTCACCCCGTAACTTCCACATCCAGCTCACAACGTCTGTTTGAGCTATTGCATCTCTCCTAAGACGACCTTCCGAGTCGATTTAAAAACTACCAGAAGAGAGGGAGACCACAGCACAGCCCTAGTTAAGCTGTGGAATGTTGCATATCGTGTAAGCAATGATGAGCGTCCAGGACAGGAATGTGGCAGGAGAACTAAAAAGTTTGAACATAGCTGAGGTCAGCAGTTTGTTCTTGATGGATAATGGAAGGACTGACTGGCAAGTCTATGGTGTAGAGAACAACTTGTGGAACACTGTAAACGCCTTCTGTGGTGGGAAGCAGTTTGAGATTAGATGGTCCTCGTTTAAATAGATGGGTGCCAACCGGCTTGGTTCAAAACTGGGGGGAGGGTTGTTAAATGGATGTAAGAGGAGGGTTTTATGTTAAAGAATCTGAAATGCTCATAGCTAGAACGATAGAAGGAAGATGTTCCGGAAAAGATGAACTGTAAGAATAAAAGGTAGTATCTACTTAAGTGACCACAGACCAAGGCAATCAGTGTGTGGAAAGAACTTAGAAGTCATGCTAAAGGATGCTCCATACAGGCAGAACTGAAAGTTGATGCGAGGAGCATCACAATGAGACTATCTATGTCGCTGGGAACAAGATAGACGAATGAAGGAGAGGTTCAAGGGTGCTGCTTTAGTTTCAAAAGTATTTAACAGACTGCCCCAGTGAGATATGATCTGATAACAAAGGGAGTTATGGGGAAGATATATCAGGTAAGGAAACAAAGTTACAAAATGACAAATCATGGCAGTAATCTTTTACAAACCTCTACTCTCCAACTTCAGCGCTAGAGAAATTGGGGGAGAGAGTCGTCCAGGGAAGGAAATAACTGAGGATCAAACAATGGAGGTTGCCTAGCTGCAGCAGGAAGTTCTTCAAGGTGTGTTGTCCCCGTGCGTATGCTATACACGGGTGTGCATGCACATCGTGTGACTGAGTCCAGTATTTCTTGCCAGCGGCATTCATTGCTGTGTACACACCGTAGCTCTCCTTGTACTCCCAACCGAGGGCGTGAAAAGCAGTGCGCCAATGCCTCCCCCTCCCCACTCTCACCTTAATGCAATGAATCCGCAGCAGCCAGGATGGAGAGCAGTAGCAGAATACAAGAGAGGGACCACATCTCAATGAACCTCCAGTGGTAAGTTACCTCCATTTCTTCTGCCAGGGATGATCCCGACATGTATTTGACACATGGGAGGTTAACTAGCAATGGTCAAACAGGCCATTGGTGTGAGAACTCAGATGTGAGAGCTGACTGTAGACTGCCGTCTCCACAGCTGCTTGAACGCTAACCTTATGATTAAAGCCAAACAACTTTCACCTGAGTGTTTCTTATAATCAGTTCTTCTAAGGGGACAAGTGTCTCCCTTAGACATCAGCTGGACACACCAAACCCTGTACTAGCTCAAGAAATATTAAGGTGGATTAAATTCAGTTCTGATCTGTTCAACTTTCAGCGCTGTTCTACCCTGGGGAAAGTGACCAACGGTCAGCGAGACTCCTGTCCTAAGGGAAATGCAGGTAGCCCGCATACCCAGGCGTCAGTAAGAGCGGCAGTGCTGTACCAAGGAAGCAGGTGGCTTTTTCCACAAGATACGCGTTTGTCTCATCTCCGAAGGAATGCCTGCTTTTGCTGTCTGTCTTTGGAGCTTCAGAAATCTGATTTAGGGTCGCTTCCCAGGCCATAGAAAAGTGCAGCCGAGGTGTGTTTATACCATCCAAGCAGGTGGCCAAGGAGGTATTCATACCACACTTGGGGAAGCCCGTTTGTTATCAGGCTGATGCGGCCAAACCTTGTGGTCAGTTGTGCCAAATGTAAAGGTCTTGCTGGCAGGCACGTGAAAGGGTTTGCAAACCTAACACCCTGTCTAGCGTAACGGAGCGCGTTTGCATTCTCCAGCTGGCTAACGCTCCTGGGACGTTTCCCGAGCTCGATTCCCACACGTGCCCAGAGGAGTGATGTTACCCCAGGAGTTGGGAGTAGGGGACAGCCCCCTGTAGCACGCGCGCGCACGCACGCACGCACACACCCCGCCACCCCGATGGCAGAACCTCAGTGTGCTTTCTCCCCACGCGCTCCAATCCCCAGCACTTACCTTGTCTTCCCTTCAGCGCTTCAAGTGCCTCCCAGCCGGTCTCAGCCGCCGATTGCTGGCCGCAGCTGGGCCACGTCCCCACAGAATCCATCCTGTCGCCTCCCGCTTCCTCCGCCTGAAACCCAGCAGGCTGCCCGGCTTTCCACAAACTCCCCCCTCACCCCAGCCCGCCAGTTCTCCTCACGGATTCTAACCCCCTCCCGCCACGTCCCTCTCCCCACCTCCCCACCCCCGCTTGCTTTCTGCACAGCCCACTCCTCCCGTGGGGCCGCTTCTCTGCCCCCCACACCACACCACTCTGCTCTGACCTCCATCCCGCCCTTCACCACAGACAGCCCCCCTCCCCCAGCTCCCCACTCCCCCAGGACGCCCCTACGGCCGCCTCCCCTGGAATCCAGAGCTTGTCCTCCCCCCACAGCTCACTGCCCTTCCCCCAAAGCAGCCCCAACTCTGCCCTCCCCCAGGGCTGCTTCTGCCCCTCGCCCCCTCCGTCACTCTCCTCCCTCTCCCCGTAGCCCTCAGCACGGGGTGTCCCTGTCCCCAGGGGCTCCCCCCTTCCCTTGGACTCTGCCTCAGGCGGGGCAAGGGGCTGCTGATTTCAGGCCGGGCCCTGCTCCACAGGCCCTTGGAGCCGGGGCTGGCCTGGCGGGGAGCTGAGCTGAGCTGAGCAGGCAGGGCCGGGCCGGGCCGGGCCGGGCCCCAAGCAAGGCCGGGGCTGGGTGCTGGGCTGGCTGCTGCAGGAGCCACAGCTGCAGGAGCCAGGCAGAGCAGCCCCTGGAGACAGGCGGTTCCAAGAGGGCTTCCCACCCTGAGTGGTAACAGCTGGGGGAGGGGAGCAGCTGCAGACTCCACTCTGAGCCCCTTCATAGCCAGCCAAAACCTGAGGGGAGACCCCCGTCCCTTCCAGCCCACGCCCTACCAAGACACCAGGTCTCTGCTCCCTGCCTCGCACACCGGAGGTCAGGAAGCTGCCTGGGCACTCCCATTCTGCCCCAATCTTCACCCGTCGACTCAGGGAACTCATTCAGCCTGAGTGAAAGCATAACCACCAGTCTGGGGCTTGAATAATTACAACCCACATGAATGGGTGGCCACTTGCCTGCCGAATAACACAGAAGCATTTAAAGAGTCTTTGGAAATCAGTTTTGTGGGTGAAAAGTTAAGCTCACCACTCTTCTTTTAAAGAAAGAAATAGGCAGAAATTGCGTTTGCTTTGTTTTAATTGATCGTTGATTGAATCGTGTCACATTTCAAAGCCAAAACTTGGGCCACGCATCACCAGCCCATTCATTTTTTGTTTACAAAGTTTAATCTTAGACCATCTCCTTTAAAGACATATACACGGGTTGATTTTCATTTCACTAATAGGAAAATAACTGGATACATTGCATTTCCTGACAGAGATGCCAAAAATAAGATTCAAACATCCCTTCTGTCCTTCCACTCACCAAAAACAAAAACTCCCACAAAAAGTACAGTAGCAACTACATGAAATTACACAACGTATCTCTGAAGTATTTAAATCTTCCCAATTTAGAGGCTGTTCATTTCTAGAAGCCTACATTGCAAATATACAGTACATTCAACTAAGGAGAGGTTTCTAGAAGTGTTGACAATGCCTCTCAGTCCTATTTTGTAACACTTCATCAAAAAACTTCAATCAGAAAACGCATCCTTCATAGAACAGTTGCATTCATATTTTTGGAGTGTCTATTTTAAATGTGAGGCAGCATAACCACCAGCTTGGCAAACATATCCAAAGCAGAGGGCAAGGAAATTATGCAAGAGTCAAAGAAATTGGGACCATAGTCCATTTGTTATTCTGCTCCTTTAGCACACTGATTTCAATATGCTATGACAATCGCTAACTATTCTGAAAATACCTCTCCGGTAGTGAAAAGAATTCTGCACTGGGAGCCGTCTAAAGCTGTGGAAAGGTGGCACATTCTTGTGAGTTATTCTGAAGGCTGATTACCTTCAACTTCAATAGAAAATTGTCAGCTGAGCCAGAAAGAAAAGTGCAAGACCAAAAGGTTCGGGTTTTATTTTAACCTCGTTCACAATACCAGAGTATTCATGACACAGAAATCCTTGAAAAACTAAGTATAGTGCTAACAACAGTGCAGCACGTTTAGTCAATTAACCCAACTCTTCAGACCCTGCAACTATTTTTCATAGGCAGCAAATGAAACTCTGAGCTGTGACAACTTAGGCCTACATTGCCAGTGGCTGGGAAATTAAGAGCCTGCGCCGGAGGTGCCGAACCGTCACATTACCCAGTGAGTTGAGGAGAGTGGAGTCCTCAGCACCTCACAGGACAGGCCCCTATCTGAGCAAAATCTTAATGTCCAGAACACAACTTTGAGAGAACAAACTCTACACTTGGAGAGGGACTCACCCGGCTCCTGGGACAAAGGCAGCTCTTCTAGGAGAAGGTAAAAACCCCGCCTCCAGCTAGCTAGGGAAGACCACTTGCTGGTTCTGCTGATGGACGAAGAAGGGTGGACAGCGTCCCTGCTATTGCTATTCATGCTTACACCCTTCCTGGCCAGCGTGGCTTACGCTGGCAATTTCAGGTCCTGCCTACCTTCTTTGCTGGAGGACAAAGCACAAGGGCTGTTTCATCAGACTCTCTTTTGGCAGCCTACTTCCCTCCCCCACTAACACGACGGAGAAACGACATCTCGGTTCGTGATTCTCTCTGGCTATCGAGGGGGGATACCAAAATGCTCAATTCTCAATCGCTTCTATTCAACGAGTCCTCCAGCAAAAACAGGGAAGGCCAGGCTCGACTTGCCTGGTGTTCCTACAGTTAAAGAAAAAGCAAGCAGATTTCACCCCCTTCCCCCCCCCCCCCCACGCTTTCAGAATGACATGCCTTCCTTTTTAGGTCACCTTGAAAGTACACGGAATCATTCTTAACCACACCTTCACTGTCAGTTCTCCCTGGGGCCAGGTCCATAGCCACAGCTCAGGTGCCGTCCTACAGAGCAGACCAATTCCTCTTGTACAGTTCGTGATCCCAGAAACATAATTACTACAACGGTCCCTCACTTTCACATTTTATGTTCCCTCCCCTCACTGCCCTCCCACCCCTAAATAACGTCCCCGCAGCCAGGCCTTGGCTCTGGTTGTGACGGATTGCAGGCAGGCAGTGCTGCTCCAGAATCAGCTGGAGAGCAGAGACCATGTAAGTCTTCGCCCGATTCTGCATTTGATGATGATGGTGCCAGGCACGAACAACTCCACTGCAGGCAATGGAGTAACAGGGACCTTTCGCGCTGGTGGAAGTGACTTTGGAATCAGGCTGGCTGCTGACCTCGGCTCCTCCACAAGGGTCTATGCTACCTGCTCTCAAGTTTGCTCCTGCACTACAGTGCTGACTCTGGTCAGCTGTGTCAAGGATTAACTCCTCTGTGGCTGCCGTCATGAACAGATAATGCCCAAAGAAGGAGCTTTTCATTCACAGTAGGCCTGCAGGGACTGCCAACCCTGAGAACAAGGTATTCCAGTTCAGCATACCACCTCTGGTCTGGGACAGGTTGCACTGCGTGTGCACAGAAATACGGTGGCTAAGCAGACAAATACCACCTCTGCAAACATAGCAAGTGCAAAGTTCAAGACTCAATCGTTACTACATCAACACCTCTGCAACCTGTCTGAACTCCACCCATCTGTGATGGGTATCGCATTCAACTTCTCAGGGGACAACGGTTGGTTTCAAACTCTTAATATTGCATATTGTTGCCTTCAGATTTGCTTTAGACTCTAAAATGCTCTAAGTATTTGTGTGCAGTGCAGTTGTAGCCCTGTCGGTCCCAGGACATTAGAGACAAGGTGGGTGACGGAATATCTTTTATTGAACCAACCTGAAGAAGAGCTCTGTGTGCCTCAAAAACGTTTCTCACCAACAGAGGTTGGTCCAATAAAAGATCTTACCTTGCCCCCCTTGTATCTCTAAATATTTCCGATGACAAGACACCCCAGGCTGAGCTTCCAACAGAGCATATAAACTCAAGATGGGATGGGTACTTGTTTTAAAGACTGAACATGCTTGGGAATGAGATGCTGAGGAGGAAAGAGAGAGAACAATGCATCCAACACGGAGAAGTCCAGTGAGCGGAGCTATAGTTTGCTTTTAAATAAGCAGTTAACAAGTGAGAAGATAATCAGGCATCATCTCAGTATGTGTGAAGGCCAGCATGCAGCTGCCAGCAGGATTAGCTGGTAAAGTTCCTGGACCTGCTCTGTGCTTATTTATTGCTCACGTATTCCATTTTCCATCCCATCCTCTCTCCATTAAACGACCTTACAAGCTTTCTGGGGAAGAGGGCTGTTTTTCCTCTTGCTTTTCTAGTGCCTAGCATGTACTTGCTGCTATGTAAATAGAAGTAGCCATTGATCAGGGCTTAGCCAGGGACAAAAAGGGAGCAGGGCGACCTGGTTCTCTGCAACTGGTAAGCACTATATCTGCTCCCTAGTGCTAAGCGCTTGTAAACCGCACCAGCACATGCTCCAGCTCCTCCTTCACACATGAGCACCCACAACTTCCTCTGAAGCCAATGGAAACCGGGAACACCAAGAACCTCTGAAAAGCAAGGGCCTAGTGAGCTTCTTCTGCACGTTGAGTTTTTAACCAAGGTTAAATAATAACACGAGTAACAGGCTTTCCTAAGGTTCTGTGTGTTTAAAAGGGCAGTTCTTGCTAATTTAATCACCATTACTCCTAACACAGCTGTTCAATACCTGACTGACTGATTCTGCTGACGCCATTCTAGGTAAAAAAAGAAAAACAGCACTAAACTCTGCAGTTCCTCTAGACCTGTACACACCAGCCACTTACACACTTCATCCACACCGCGGCTGGCCGTAGGAAGAGACTAACCAAAATGGCTGCATCGTTTTCAGTTCAGACGTATTTCAGATGGGTACCTTTTGGCCTGTGGGTGCATCACACACAATTGTTACATCTAAGATTAATATAATCACAACATTCAACCAATAGAAAGAGCGTGTCCCAGTGAGCGGGAAAGGGTGTCCCAGCTGACTTTTCTTTCCTGGGTAATCATCATGTGCATGCTGGTCATCTGCGGGTCGGCTAGTTACAGAGCAAGGCCTCCCACCCTCTAACTGGTTGTTCGAGCTAGAAGTCCGTCTCGTCCCAACGCTTCTCCACTGCAGCTCATTCTGGCAGCCTGCCCAGCTCACTCCAGTCTGGTGGCTAGGGAAAGGCATTCATCACTTGTCTAGCCTTTAACTATTCAGTTGGTGGTACTTCCTCCGCTGTCTACAGCCTCAGTTCAGAGCACTTCACCTTTCTATAATTTCATCTCAACTTCTCCACAGAAGCCAGCAGGAGTTGGGCATGTGTTTCGTAGACTGCTCTCAAATATTTAAGTCACCCTCCACCACTGGTTCTCAATCTGTGATGGTCAGCTCAGCTCTTCCTTTCCTGGAAGCCGAGCATGTAAGTTCCTTGCAGTTTACTGGATGGAGGCATTTCTGCTGTAACACTGACAAACAGAGGCTGGGGTTTTCAAACGGGGGTGTCTAACACTGGGCAGCTGTGAAAGGGCTGGAGTGCTCATCATCCACAGGCACTATCCTTTGAAGATT
The DNA here is from genome assembly GCF_026122565.2 of Emydura macquarii macquarii. Classification (NCBI taxonomy): domain Eukaryota; kingdom Metazoa; phylum Chordata; order Testudines; family Chelidae; genus Emydura; species Emydura macquarii. The sequence goes on along the minus strand of NW_027131588.1, from coordinate 24,790,420 downwards.
AGGCCCCTTATTATTAGGTGCCTAACTTTAAGTACCCGTGTTTACATACTTTTGGCCAATTGCCATGGCTGTGCCGTGCTGACATTAAAGAAGATCCCATGGTAGGTTTTGTAACATTAAGCACTGGGGGGCTTCCTGTCTCCAGTCACGGTGGAGATCCACAGCCCTCTATACCAGGGGCTGTGGCATTTCAGCAATGATTTCTGAACCACCATGGGAACCTTGTTAGTTTCCTTCCTTCCCACTAATAGAGGATTTCCCATTATCCTGTACTCATCTTCATCTTAGCTCATGCCCTGTTCCGCATGCCTGTCATCTTGTAGACATTGAGAAGGGGGTAATTTGGGTGTGATTACACTTCAAAGAGCAACACCTGCAGTCAACTGTGCAATTCTGAAAGTCACGCTCAGATTTCCACTGCCTTTTATTGCTGTCTTGATACAAACTCACATCGGATTTGCAGCATTATTCCTTTCCACACGACTCCTGCTCACTGACTACATTTTATTTGCTTTTAATCTCCCGTGTTGAGTCAGACTAATTTGGTAGTGTGGATGTCAGTTAAGCACTATCTTTTCCAGATTAGTCATTTTAAATGAAGCCTAATGTATAGGGCCCTACATTTTCCCAGACATCTTTGCATGGTTCTCTACACTGCCTTCTCTTTCAAAACAAAGTGCTTCAGTTCAGGTTTCAGTTCACCAGACAGGATTCAGAGCCTAGGTTCAGGGTTTCTTTCAAATGTGTTGAGGGAACAGAATGAAGTTCTTTACTGAAACCCAGTGTCTACTATATACATTCTTGTATCCAGTAATAACAAACAATTCAGTCAAAGGCAATCAAGTGTCTCTAGCAAGACTTACTAATTACACATCCATACAGCATTGTCCATTCCCAAACACTTCACCCATCAATTAAATGGCGACAGCTGGGGTCCAAGAGGCTAACTCATTCCCTGCAGCACTCCACAACTGGTGAAGGGGCGGAACCCTACACTGTTTATTAGTCCTAACTCCTCTTCATAATTCATTACTTTACTAAGACTTCACAGTAACTGGCAGAATTGCTCTTTTCTTAAAAATCCACCACCACACTCCCCAGCTCTCCAGGACTTGAAAGGACACTACACTGGAAAGCTAGACACACGTTTCAAACTGACTTGAGCATCTGGTCCTGTACTTGTCCTGCCCTCTCCTCACGAAAGTCCGCCCAAGGACCCCTCACAGCGATGATACAAGAGTGAAACTGACTGCACATGAAGTGCTGTCAATTACATAAACTGAAAAAAAAAAGTTCTCTAATCCTTCAGCTGCAGTAACCTTAGTTGCGATACTTATAGCAAAGAAAAAAAGGCATGATTTTAAAATTGACAGCATCCCTTTAAAAAGGATTGGTCCCTGAATGCACTAGCCTGCATATTTAATTTGTTCTGAGCCGGCCCTATTTTTTGTGAAAGAAGCTGCATTTAAAACTACACTATTTCCTAATGGTCCAAACCCTTTTTTTCTTATACAACTTATATTGCTTTATATTAACTTGCCTCAGATAAGATTATAGGGGCTTTAACAAATCTAATACTTCAGAACTTCCAAGGGGACCCTAAATTTCATAAAATGGCCTTGTATACAGGAACCATGAAGGGCCGTAAACATGTAAAATGTAATCTTAGCCTCCATCAGAGCATAGGAGAGGATGGATATTTCTTTTGCTGACTGAATAATCAAATGAGATGAAGGCATACGCCCATATTTCGCATTTCAGATAAGAGTTCAATAACCTTCCCCTGACTTCTCCTCCACTCTTTCAAAATTCACAGTGACTGAATATATGCACACACATTACACACCGAGGTAACAGTTCAGCTGTCTTGTATCGGAGCGTGGTGGGAGCCTGTAACGTGTACTCAGCATTCAAATAATCTCTTCTCCAACCCAGTCACTGTGATGTCACCTTGGCAGTGGAAAGCCTCATTTCGTTCAAGTTGTGGGATAATCCGAATAGAAAAATTAGAAGATGCTCATAGCAAGACAGTTATCTTTGACTTCGCTGCAGCGCCTTTCTCAGTTCAGAATCCAAGCTGGGTGCAAAGGCGAAGTGATTAATACATATCTTTTAAGCAACTTGGGTGGCAAAGCTGCAGTACAGGAGACTACCACCAGAACTTAAACATCGCACTTTAACAAACATTTGCAAACTAGCCCCAGGAAATGGGATTTATGCTTTCGAGTTACACAATACTGTATAATATCATTGCTCGTTAGTATTCAATGAGCCAGATATTTGTACATGTTAATTTAGTTTGAGGTTAGTGCCGCGAGTTGTGTTCTCAAACTGGATTTTCAACTAGTCTCGCACTAGCCAACGCACTCACAGTGTACATCAGGAATATGATGCTCTAACTATCCATCCTGCTTTGTTTTTTGCATACACAGTTGTGTGCACGCACGCTTCTAAAAATCAAGTTCTCAGACATGCAACAACAGTATTCTTCACAGAAAATGCTTACAAGTGCGTAGCTAACGAAGTAACATTTACTCAGTTAAAACAGACAAATCAAAGCAGAGTAAACGGTTTTGTGCTCACATTTCAAGTTTCAGAATAAATGACTATCAACATTTTTTCTACTATGGTATTTATAAAGCCAATGGAAGGCACATTCTACTGGGGGGGAAATATAAATCAAAGCTGAAATTCATAGGGTTAGGAAAACAAACACTAATCATAGTGTTGCCCTCCAAAAGTTCATAATAAATAACAAAAAGTTAGAAGATGCAGTCCATATATTAAAGTCAAGATTTGTTTCCAGGTTCATGATATGTAAAAAAAATTTAAAAAAAGAATCAAGAACAACCCTGACTGACTTTCCCATAACTGGGAGCTATTTGGCTAAGCAACTCTCAATTCATTGTAAGGAACACAGGTATTGTCAGAAAATATTTTAATTATTTACAGAATGATTACCAGAATGATTACACAAAATACAGATGAAAATGTACACCTCTAATAGATTCAACAAAAAGATATGCTGAGCAAATTCACTGCTGATAATATAACTAAAGCACTTGGAATAAGGCGACGGCACCAAACATTAAAATCAAATCACAAGGACAAGTTGAGGTTGTGTGTTTTGTTTTGTTTTTTAAAGAAAAACCAAAAAAAATTAGTGGATTTGGAATGGCTCGCGCTTTTGATACCGTGACACCAAAAATCAGTGGACATCATTAAAGTTATTTATAATTCACCATATTTAAACCTGACTGGAAAGTTCTGTTCTCCGGCTAGGAGTCTGAAGCACTGAGCAGTTGTTTTCTGAGGGCATCTGTGTACGTTTTTTGTTATATATCTTACAAATAGATCACACGCTTCTGAGTGTATGATTTCAAACTGTGCTGAGATCATGCAAAAATCTTTCCTAAATCCTAGGGATAATAAATTGAGACTAACAATACTCCACTCCATTTTGCTGCAAATACATTTTGAAAATCCCATACAGATGATGTTTTAGAAAAGGGATTTTGACCCATGGTTTTCAAACTCTGACCATGCATCACTCAACTCCATGAAGATCATTTTGGCATACTGTTCATAAGGCTGTCCTGTAGCCTGTAAACAAACAGAGCATGTATTAGAAGTTTAGGAATGTGAAGAATTACAGCAGGGCTTGAGAGAAAAATGGATTTTATTAACAGTGAAAAAAATCACTCTGCCTCTTGTCTAGCTCCTTTCTGTGTCCCTTTATTTGTTAGATAGCACTGTAAGTGTGCGTGGCTTTTTACATCCAAATAGGCAATTCCCTTTTCCTCAAATCAATCCCCATATATACCAAAGTCATATTTTAAACAGCACTGTGGGATTATAATTTGCCTGCATCACTTTACATTTTTAGTCTAATCTGCTCTATGTAACTGAAGTTTCTATCAAAAATTTCTACCTTGTATTAAAGGAGTTGATAGACATGGTCTTCATTTTCAGCAAGTGGCTCTTTAAAAACAAAATCAAAACTGCAGCTCTTACATTAGGACCCCACAATGCAACTGAAGAGCTGTGGCCAAATGCTGTTAAATTCTTTTATGCTGGAGTCAGACTTTCCTAGCTGAACATCTCTTGACTATGAACTCTTCTAGACTTTTTAGCCTCAAACAAATACACCAAGTTATGCAGGAATTTCTGCTGTCTCAGCATGTAGCTCAATCCAAATTGATCTGGAGAGCCAGTGCGTACACAGCAATACCGCAAGTACACCAGCTGCCCAGTTTTGGCTCAGACAGCCTAAACACAGGGCTCTGTATATTCTGCAACTGCTGCAGGATTATGCTCCAGAATTGGAGTTTCGTTTTTAAAACAATTCCTTAACTCTAGCTTGTTAGAAAAGCATGAAAATTTGAAGCAAGTGCCACAGATGCAATGTTATCTTCCTACATCTGTACACAGCCACAAACAGCAGCTCTGAGAAGAGCTTTTAAAGGGGTTATTGCTGACACTGCAGATAATGTAGATACAATCACCATTTACACAGGGGCCACTGTGCTGACTGGGTTATTCTTTTTTGTATACCTTTTTAAAAATTGGAAGTGGCCACAATTCCCACCAGGACCTTTCAGCAGATTTTATATCCAGTTTGCTATGGCTTACATGGGACCTGGCCTCCACTGAAATCTCTGGAGGCCTCGGAAGTGGAGGACCCATTTAAGAAGTAGAGATTAAGCACAGATTCCACTGATCTGCGTTTTGGTTGGCAGATATCCAGAACCTAACAGAACTTTACTCCAGAAACTGGGCTTTCCTCAGACTGCTCCATGCGGGACCTAGATGTGCAGGAGTTCAGGTGAGGGAAGGGCTCAGCCAGAGCTGCTCTGACATCTCATTACTGCATTACAGAGGACGAGAGAGAATTGCGATCCTGTACCGCATGGGCTCATTGTGTGCCAACTTCAGAAGACAACACAACAAACGGAAGGAAGCGCATGTGGCTGGTCAAGCATGTACATAGCCAGATTCAGTAGTGAATGACGACATGAGTGGTGGTAAAAGTGCTTCTCAACCCTTGTATCTGAAGGGAAGAGAAAGTACTCCACACCTCCTTGGGCGAACATGTTCTGATGGGTAGACCAGACGAACCACTACTTTCCAGACCAGCCACTGGAGACCCTCTTCTCTCCTTTCCCTGGAGATCCTTATCTCTACGGTCTGATGCACCCACCTTGGAGTGCCAGACAATAACTGCACAGTGAAAAAGTGGTCTCAAAAATCCCACAACAACTAGCCTATTGTCCCTACCAATATTAAAACCCTTCTCTACTGAGCCTCGCAGTGCTTGCGCAGATGTGTCTGTTCAACAACAGGAAATGTAGCCGATTTTTCCTTTTATGATTGCAGAATTAATATGGGTAATAACAGTTTTGACAAATAGCCTTTCACATACCCAAGAAAACTACTTACCTTATCTGGATGAACGATAAGTACTGCCTTCCTATAATACTTCTTTACTTGTTCAGGGGTAACTAGGTCTGCCATGCCAACTGGCTTCCACTTGTTCTCACCTTCCCAAAGCACAGTGTGAAGAGTGGATATTAATGCTCTTACATTTCTCTCCTTCCCTTCAATCCAATCTAGAATCTGAAACAAAATTAGAAACATTCAAATTGAACGCAGTTGTCTTAAAGAGCGCTTCCTATCCGCTTGAAGATACCTTCCTGAAAACAAGACAATTGGACTTTGGGGTTGAAAAATGGAGCACTTTGCAAATATGATCTTACTCAGGCATCCAAATTCCTCAGAGTGGACATTATCCTTGGCCTTGGAGCTCCACAGTGATGCATCAGTTCTGCTAATGGAGGACCAGTGTGCTTACACATGGTTATTAATTTGGCTATTACATAGATATCAATCATTCCGAGAGAAATGAGTTACTAACAAGTTACGCGTAAAAAACTGTGTAAGAGACGACAAGAAGTGATCTGAAGAAAGCCACTCTGGCAGAATATTTCACTGCAGTCACACTAAATAATCCGATGATAATACAGGCTGTCTATTCTAACGCGAGAAATCTTGCTTTACGTACACATTTCTGATCATAAAGCTCTTCAGCTGTTTGGAGACTTGTGCACTCATATGGTTTGCTTGAGTGAACTCAAGTTTTCTGTACTAGATTTCCCCTTCAACTCTAATTGGCTAATAATGCACTTTTAGTTGGTTTTATATAATGATATTCAAGTCAGTAAATATAGACTCCTCATGTCAGTAATATGGGTGTCTCCACATCATAATCCTCTGCTAACACTGGTGATGGCAAGTAACATCTCTTTTTATTTTTTTTTAAGTAGTATTTTACATTAAAAAGAGCACTCAGCCCAACCCACGGACACCCGTTAAAATGTTCCACCAATAAATAACCTGACTTCCCCAGTTGCTCCCTGAGATTATTTCTATTAACACTGGTCAGAACTATGCACATTATCGTCACAATGTTTTACAGAACTAAATAATAAACGTTACCATTTCATGTTATCTGCAAGTAACATACCAGGAACAAATACAAAATCTGATCAAAATACATACGGGGGTGATACCACCCTGAAAACTGGAAGAGTCATTTTAAGTGAGTTTAATAGTTCATCTTCAAGAAGGTGATGGTTCAGTCGATTTGACGGAGGGACAGCGAACCACCATGAGGAGAAAATTGCCTCCTTAGGGCAGTCTCTCACGTAGTTTTTGTTGTCCACAAGACAAAACTTTATATTATCAGTCACATCCATCCTAACACCATCGCCCTGAACACTTTCACTGAAAGGGCACTAGTAAAACTGCACTTTATTGGACAAGAAGGTAATAAAACAAGACTCTAGCTGCCAGAGAGTGGACCTGACAGCAATGAAAACCTTTTCTCCCAGTTTGGCACAGACCAGCAATGCACCCTCCCATCTTCTCCTTAGTCATCAGGTGATTTGTGCTTGTCTAGCCAAGTTTGTAGCCAGACATGCTCTTGAATGAAATGGAAAACAAGGCACTTGTACTACTCCCTCTGGGAGAAAACCCTGCATTAGATGTAAAACTTCATTTCAGACACATTAGATTTTACTTGTTCGCAGCCAAGTTTGTTTTCAGCTAGGAGTTGGTAATTACATTCTTCAGAATCTTCCAGCGCTCTCACACTCTTCTCCCACCATATTTAATTTATCTGTCCATGAGATTTTACCTGCTGAGTTTTATCTAGTCATTTTCAAAGTCCCCAAATCCTTTTACAACCATTTCTTGTGAGACAGACATTGGATCTGTTCTAGAATTACCTTGTCCACCTTCTCTTCTGGATTAGGTGGCCTGTAACAGACTGCACCCATTGCATAAGTTACCCTTTCTTTTTGCTCCTTTTTAATTTTATCACACACTTTACAGAGGAGTTTTACCACCATCTGCACTTCAAAGTATGCCAATATGGAATAAACCCTCCCTCCTGAACAAGTTATTCTCTTCTGTATTGATATCCCAGTTGCCCCCTCTATCTTGGTTACGCTAATCAATTAGGATATATAGATTCATGTATTGACAGGAGTAGGTACCTCTGAGTTATTCCAGGCACTGGTAGAATCACACGTAAAATTTTGTTATAAAAATCTGCCATCTTTGTACCCTGTCAGTTTCTCTTTTATCCTTCACTGTACTGTCCCCCATTCTACCATCAATAGTTCTAAGTAACAGAATTATGTTTATATTTGAATCCAAACCACTGGTTTTATCATTAAATATCAAACCTTTAATTTCAAGGGGTCCATATCTTTAGACATTTCTTGCTTTCTCATCTCAGCAATTGTCTTTGTTCCTTTTTTGTCAGATTTAGCTGAAAAGCCTTGATTAGATAATAGATCCTCAAAGTCATTTTCTGAAACTTTTGGCTTTTGTCCTGTTAAAACAAAAAGAAAAGAAAAGAAAAAATAGAAGAAAAATGCTTCCTGGAACATTATTGTGACAGAGATACCCAGAGTGTGGTACATGTGTTATGTCTACGCGGCACATTCACAGAACGTAAGGTGCATGTAGTTACATGCTGCGGCAAAGAGCAGGCTGTGTCCACATGAGGCACACTACACAAAGCAGTGAAAGGCTCAGGATGGGAGTGGGAAGGACAGGGGGAAAGGCTCCAGCAGTGGGGAGCTGCCAGAGCCTTTCCCCGCTGCCTCCCCCCTGCCGGAGCCTTTCTCCACTGCTAAAGTTGTTCCCTGCAACAGAACATCAGACCCACAAACAAGGAAGTGAAGAAAGTGCCCACAAGTCTACGCACAGGGAACAGGATCACTATTAAGAATGGGCAGTGTTTCTGAGCCGCAGGAGAGTTATCCTTCTATCCATCTATTAAGAGCTGCCTGGTAACGAGCCGTGATATCAGCTACATCTCTCTGATGAAGAACAAATCTACTATTTCATCTGGATAATGCAAAAGCACCAACCAGCTCTTTGTGATTTCATGATTTCAAGACCTGCGCAGGTTTGGGACCTGGTCTTTCAGTATCTAGGATGTCCCCCAACTTTGCAGAGCCAAGACAATGACTCTATCAAACCTTTTGCTAAGAGCCCACCGAAGATCTAAGCACATCCCACAATAAAAGATGTAAAATTGGAGACGTTTGATTCTGGCCTCCATAGACAAAGGAGGAAGTCTTTCCCACTAATTTATTTAATGGAATCTGACAGTTTTGGTTCCCATGTCATGCTAACAAGGTGGGGGCGGTAATATCTTTCATTGGACCAACTTCTGTTGGTGAGTGAGACAAGCATTTGAGCTTACACAGATTCTTCAGGTCTGGGAAAGGTACTCAGAGCATCACAGCTAAACACAAGGTGGTACAAATTGTTTAGCATAAGAAAGTTAACACGTATTTCAAGGGGCCATTGAAGATAAAGTGGGGTATAGATTTTTTTTCTTCTTTCCCCCCCTCTATGACTGGAGATATGTTAACAAGCCACTTTATCTCAAATGGTCCCTTGAAATGTGTTAACTACTTATGCTAAACAATATACCATCTTGTAGACAAGCCCAGAGCGTCACAGCTAAATACATTTAATGAAGACACTACCTACGCCAATGGGAGGGGTTCTTCCATTGGCGCAGGTACTCCACCTCCCTGAGAGGTACTAGCTAGACTGATGGGAGAATTCTTCTGTTGACCTAGCACTGTCTATACCAGGGGTTAGGACAGTTTAACTGCATCACTCAGGGATGTGGATTTTTCCACACCGCTGCCCTGAGTGACGACGTTATACTGACCTAACTTCCTAGTGTAGACCTGAGCTCTGTGTACATTTCCCAGATCTGACGAGCTCCGTCTAAGCTGAAAAGCTCGTCTCTCCCAACAGCAGAAGCTGGTCCAATAAAAGATATGACCTTACTCACCTTGTCTCTTTAATACCCTGCGTCCAGTACGACTACAGCGACACAGCATACGTCATGCTAATACCTATCAGGAACTGCTGGCAGACAATGAGAGAGATCTGAGAAGTGGACCCTTACCCGAACACAACTGCTTAAATGCCACCCATGTTATTGCTATTAAATATGAGGCCAGTAACATGGTTAAAAGAACTTCTTCAGAATCTTTCAAAGCTTCTGTTTTCACAAAGCCCCAGAAACAAGCTCATAGATAGGACAAGGATTTCACATGCAACAAGCCATTATAATGACAGTTCCAGGAAACAGGACTTACCAAAGCCTGGAGCTCGGATACCTCTCTCTTCTCGCCCGCCAATAACACTGAAGTTCACAGTATAGTTGGGTTTAGTCTGTGTGCTGGATTTAGCTTGCTGTGGCTGAGTGTGGGACTGCCACGAAGTACCAGGAGTTTGTGGTCTCTTTGTCTGCCACTGATTCCCCCCTTTCTGGGATGGAGCTGACTTCTGACCAAATCCACCAGCTGAGAATCCACCACCGGAAGGACCTAGGCAAGAACAGTTTTTTATTTAATTGTCATAGAGTTTAATACATTTCAACTTCTTAATAAAGTCTCACCCAACTTCTGGTCTGGACACCTACCCAAGTCACTTCGTAAAAGACCCTTCCATTTAAAGGAAATGTAATGTAGAAAACATGGGTGTTTGAAAGTGAAACTCAATGAGAACCGTTTCAGCAGAGCTGGAGACAATACGCACTCTCAGTTATTCAACCTCAAACCTCAACCACTTCACTGTCTTCATGTGACAACTGCTCACCCTTGTCTGCTCAGTCACCACACAATGCACTTTCGTGGATATATTCAACACAGTAAAATACATAAAGGTTTCACTGCCAACTACTTTACATGTAAGTATTTACTAATTATTATGAGAAGGATGCTGGGAAACTACCCTCATACTCAAGAAAAAATAGTGTGTCCTGAAGGCACTCACATTAAAATCTACGCTTTCAAGAAGTCTTCATCTGATGGGGGAAATGGCTCTAAAGACTTAAAAAAAAAAAATTAGTAATGGACTGTATACAAATATAGGAGAAAAAAATGGAACCAGGCTGACAGCAGAGAAATGGCTTTAAGAACAACATTGAATTACAATATATACACAGACCCGCCACACTAAACTTATCTTGAATGGTAAGCTAGCATTATCTTCCTAATTAAATCACAGTCTACGTTTCTCTAGTACCTTCCAGCTCTGCCTGGGGAGTAGAAAATACCAGCCCTCTGCAGCTTCACCAGCTACAACAGAAGGCCTGATATCCACTTTGTTACACCAGCAGATACGCAGTATAAAGGAATCTGGCCCTCAGGCTTTACTTTCAGCACGCAGTGCTTTGTTTCAGTCAGCATGACAAGCCAGCGAATGATACTCCTAGCCACGCCTCCACTCAGACAGCCTTTATTTGACTTCTCTTTCCTTCCGACACATTTCTAGAAAGCAAGTTTCCTGGCAACGGGCATGTGGCCAACATAACACTGCCTGGCACAGGCCCATTCAGCTGAAAAGCAGCTTGGTCGTTGCATTTACATGCAGTATCATCATCTAGATTCAGACTGATAAAGAGAAGAGTCATGTTCTTTGGCGGGAAATTCCTTTTAAGCTCAGTTACACCTCCGTGAAACAGGTCTAAACCACTTCACATTGGAATAGCTGTCAACCAAGCATGGATGGGCCTTAGACATCCAAAGACAGGAAGGAACACCTTTTACTCCACATTTACCCCACACACCGCCTTTACAGAAAGTCACAGTTGGGATGTTCTGAGAAAAAAAAAATCAGAACGGAAGATCTATTTATTGGTCTTTTTACAGCTTTCTACAGGACACTTGAAAAATAAACATTTACATGCACATTTCCCTAAAAATGTTACACCAACGACAGAGCTGAAGCGTGGCAGCCGCACTGGTTTTCAGGTTTAACAAAGTTCAAGCTGGCCAGGTTCTTGACACGCTTCAGACCAACAGGCACATTCTCGTTTCAGTGTCACTAGTATCGACTGTTGTATGGTAGGCTAGTGCTGCCCAGCCAGGTGCGAAGCTAAGCCGACTTCTCATTCTAACAGTCCCTCCAAACCTGACACTTATAACGATCTGTGGACATTCTTATTCCTATCAACAGAAGGAACCTACTAATTTGAGGTCTTGGAATAAGACTCAAAATCCTGCACTTACTTTACAATCAATTCCAAGCCTGAGGATGACAAGAAGTTTAACTGACACTTGATTCTCGTCTTAGTTTTATTTCAGATGAGATCGTGACAACGTGTATTCCATTAGGAAGTGGCCACATTTCCCACTGAACATTAGCCAAACAAAACGCTACAGTCTCAAGCCAAGCCCCACTGAAGTCAACTGGAGTCTTTCCACAGGTTTCAACAGGTGCTGACTCGGCCCTACGATAACCAACTGCTATGCACCCCTCACAAAACCTTACCTGCACAGCGTCTTTTTCCAGGAGAGTAAAATATCAGGTGTTTTTGCATCTGTACCATCATGACTAGGAGGTGGAGGGGGTGAAGGGAGGAAATACTTTGTTGGGCAGCCTTACAAAAATGCCACAAGCAATTTATTTGAACAATTTTGCCAGCTGAGCTTTGCATTTACGTAACTGAAAAGCTTGCAAATAACGTAAAACGTGAACAGGACCTTGAAGGCGAGGTATTTGTGTTTATCATTTTTGTTTAAATGTGGCTAATTGTGCTGCCAGGACATGCCATCATTGACAATATTCATAGTAAAGGCAATAGGAAAACACCTTGTTGAGAGAAGCCGAATATGGCATGTGAACATGCAGAAAGCTGCTGGTGACAGCCATGCAAATTGCATCTATGGAGTCATTTGACCCCTCTGCTCTGGCTGTCTCAACGAATTACGAGCTTTCATTTCAAGAGCGCTGGACCAAGTTCTTGCCGACCCTCTCTCCCCACTAGCCCCGCTGTGGTGGACAGCGGTGGCTGGCCAGCTCTTGAAGTCTGATCCTGAAAGCTGTACTCTCAGAGTGCAAAGGTTTTTTCTATATTTGCATCTTGCTTCTGCACCTCTTCAGGTGATTGCCAATGAGAGGAAGATGACAGAGGGGAAGGGGGGACTGGATTTTTGTGGCTATGCTGAATGGACATTAGTAATGCTTGCTTTAGTTTGTATAATGAGGGCTAAGTGCTAGCCCTGATGATGTTTCTTTGGGATGTTCAGTGGTACAACGGGGCCATAACACTGGCCTAACCAGCTAGGCTGTGATTCCCCCCGGCATGGACGGAAATCCTCCAGTGATAAAGAGGTGGGTTGGGCTAGCTCATGGCGCCCCCTCTTCAGGCTGTAGGATACGCGGTATGGCCAAAGCACTTCTACGCCCTGTTGTGACGCCCGCATTGGACTGTGTCCTGGGGTGCCACACATCATGGTCTCACATACACCAGCGAGAAACTGGAGTAACTGCACTGCTGAAGTTGACAATGACATTGGTGTAAAATGTATGAGGGAGGACACAACCACGGCAGACTGAAGAGACAGAGCTGTTAAGATCCAGGTGTATATGAAGTTAACCATGTCATATTAGTTCGGCACACAGGTAACCTAATGGGAATGGTATGAAATGGAAACCAAAGCATTAGTTACGTCAAAACTATTGAGACTATTTGGCAAAAATAAGGCCTCCGTTGGCATGAAGTGAAGCAAAACAGCAGTGTGCTGGCACTTCCGCAGCATCTCGTCTCCCCCCCGGAGCTTTCACGCCTGGCATATCAACAATATTGTCTCACCGCCCTAGTATGCAAGTGCTTCAATCTCTCTGCTCCTTTCTGTGTCTGGTTGCGTAGGGCAACGTCAATGAACTGCCAGGCATACCAGACTGGCACAACTGCTCATTTTCCCACTGAAGCAGCATGCCAGGAGAAGCACCTTGAAATTATATAGGTAAAGGCTGTGGATACATCAGCTGAATCAGAGACTTCATTCCAAGCTGCTCCTGTTGCATTGCTGCTCCACTGGGGACCTGCACTTACCGACACGCAGCGCAAGGAGCAGGCTCCGATGTTGTGGCCTCTGTGCATGGCCTCCCCCCTGCACAATCTTGCACTTGCTATGGAGCAGAATGAACTGAAATCTGCTCTCAATTGCTACACAGACTGCGATTCCATTCACCCTCATTACCACAGTGGAGTTATAACACAGCAGCAGTCCCTTACACACGATCTATCGAAAAGCCTTTCCAAAGGACTGTCCTGGATGGACTGCTGCCAGCTCGTTTTCCATCACCAAAACTTCCGAAACATTTGCCACTTCCTGTTTCAGCATCTTTATCTCCCGTCACTCAGGCTCACAAGCTCAAGGCCATCGCCCCTTCCTCCCCCCGTACATCCAAGACGTCCCTAAATATCACTACATCTTCCATTTATTCCAGCTCAAACATGTCAAAAAAAAAATCAAACCATTCCTTTGCTGTGCAGTCACTGCCTCCTCTCTGACCTCGCTGACACCCACATCTTTCCCCTTGAGTCTGGCTACAACGCAGCTGAGGCGAACGTCCTAGCCAGATGACTCCATGCAGTTCCCCACCCTGAACCCCGCCAATGGCCCCCTTTTGCCTAGTGTATCACATTTCAGCTGGTCCTTTCCTTCCAAGCCCTGGTAAGTCTCAGATTTTCTTACCCACATCCCCTTCTGACTGTGACAAACAGGCCTGCCACACCACCCAATTTGTGTTCTTCTATTCCAGAACGCTTGTGCTTCCCATGCTGCTCCGTCTGCAAGGAACGCTCTCTTGGTCACTGTGCTAGTTCCCGCCCTTTCCCAAAGGCTGCTGTTTTCATAAAGCCCACAGACTAACTCCTTCCCAAATGCTTTCTCCATCCCATTATTTAATGGGGAGTAGAAATCTGAATGAGTTTTTAAAATCATTCTGAGATCACACCTCCTGCAAATCTCTCAGTGGATCTTGTCTCTTACACTGGCTCTTAGATTATAAACTTTGGGGTAGGGCCTATCTTTTTACCCGAGTCTTGTACAGTTGTGAAGATATGGCCAGTACATAAATACAAATTCCTAACCAAGTAGCTGGTTATTCATTTTTTCTTGATTGAATTTGCTGCAATATTGGCATGTGGCTATTGACAAAAGGAAGGCTAATTTCAAACAGTACCTATCAAGTCTGTAAATTGATGTGTGAATTTTCAGTGCTACGTTACAGAGAATGACATACATTGGGTGCAACTCAGGAAGTCAGACACTGAGAAGGCATGTGTATAAATACTGAAAAATTCTCGCCACTAAATAATGATTCATAAAATGATCAACGCTGCAATGAAACTAAGCGTAAAACTGATCATGCCTGGGTACTGAGAGACAGTTTAACAAGGAAGTTCTTGAAGTTCCTGTCCAGAGTCCAACCATACACCAGTGGAGAGGTAATTACAGCTGGCCATGTATCCTATCTCCTTTTTAAAGTTACCAATATAAAATAAAAAGCAGTTTAACATATCTACTAATGGCAAAAGCAGTTTCAGAAGTTCTGCATTTCACAGTTGCCCTGGACTACAAAAAATGATTAAGAGTCCAAGAAAAATAGGAATTGCCACCCTGGTTCAGACCAATAATCCCATCCCTGAGAGCTGACAGGACAACGTGTCCCAGGAAGGTGCAAGAAACCTCACAGTGGGCAATTACGGAAGAACCATTTTTCTGACCTCTTCAGTTAGAGGTTGAAGCATTCAAAGGTTTATATTGCTTCCAAGCTGCTTTTTCAAAACAATTCCTATGTAGTAACAGGAGAAGTTCTCATCCAGATAAAACATGTCTAATCTCTGTTTGAACCCTGCTAAGCTCTTGGTCTCAATGATAGCCTGTGAAACTCAGTCACCAATTAACTGTGCTGTCTAAGAAGTGTTCCTTTTCAGCAACGTTAAATTTACTGGAACAAAAAGAAAATCAAAGCCACTAGATGCATTCAGAAAGTCACAGAGCTCTGGACTGGGGCTCAGCAGACCTAGGTTTTTTCCTGGCTCTGCCACAAGCTTACTGGCTAACTTAGACAGGTCACATCACCTCTCTGTGCCTCAGTTTCCCCATTTGACAGATGGGGATGATGAGACTGCTCTTGAGCTCCTGTGTGAAGTGCTGAGAGCCCTACAGATGAAAAGCCCTGTGTCAGAGGTAAGGATGGTTATTAGTTGCTTTTTTCTTTTAAGAAAACATACAAGATTACCTGGAAGACCAGATCGAAGGTTAGCAAGGTCAGCAAAGGGGTCAAAGTTCTGAGATTTTGCTTGGCTGAAAGACAGACCTGAAGGCACACTTGTCTGGCTTCCTGTAGTAAGAGCTTGGCCTGCATAATAAAAACAAATAGGAAGTTATGTACAGGCACAGATGAAAGGTGAAAAAGATGGACGAAAATATCCACTTTTTTAAAAAAGTTATTAAAAAAAACTCTCCCCGATTTACGGCAAATGGTTATCAATATATTCTATGTAGATTCTTGTCTGAGGCCTCTGCCTGTAGCTTCTCTAATTTTCACAACCTTCCACACCCACCCAAAAGCATCTCCTCCAAAATTCTTGTTCAATGTTTACACCGTTCGCGTTTACCACCTCGACAGCTGTCAGTGTTTTGTTGCTATTTATGTATCTTTGAATTTGGAATAAATAAATAGTAGTAGAACCTTAGAACACAGGTGCTAGACGCAGAGTATTGTAATGTCACTATAACCAATGAACCGAGTGAGAGCTGCAGCTCGTAATTCAGTTGTTTCAGGTGGCTGGGATGACTGATATTTGCAGTGCATGCATCTTCTTTAGTAACAGAAATACACCGTATATTTTTGTTGCATAATACCTTCAAGTGCAGACTTCTCAGGCTGTTGTGATGCTATGTTGCTACTAGCTGGGGAATCTGCCCAAGAATCCCATCCGCCTAGCAGATCTGGGTGGCTTGCAGAGGAAGTCATTTTAGGTAGATCTGGTGCCAAATTTCCTAGAAAAGTATTACAAAATTGTCAGTAACAAACCCACCGTGGTTTTGGCAAGCGTACGAACAGGACTGCTAGCCAGACTCCCAGCTGGGTCATTATATTGCCTGTTTACATTCCCTACACAATACCAATTATTAAATTGCTTAGTGCTGCTACGTGTTCTGACATAGCTGCGGTGTTCCTAGAAGGGGTCTGCCATTGGGACAGACAGACAGATGTTTGAGACGTAGCTTTGATTTCCAATTTCAAACTTTGCTGAGCAGGCCAAAATAAAGGTACCTTCATTCACAGCTGCTGCTGTTAAATTCACAGTTTAGCTCTTCAGACTAAGGGACCACACAAGGCTAACTGCTTCAGTACCCTCCTCTGGTTTCTCACAATACAACAGGCAGTTCCAAATCAGCAGCACTTGAGTGACATGGGGCGCCTGTCCTAAACAGCCCAGGAACTGCGAAGCTGGACGGAGGGACACGTGAGCTCCCAAGGTGGGTTTATGTGGACTACAGGTAGTGTCCATGGAGCTCCATGCGGGTGCAAAGGTGTCCACCAGCTCAATACCTTAATGAACACAGGCAGCTGAAGAGCAGGGCACAGTGAGATGTCTCCTGCTCCACCTTGGGAAAAAATTTTAAGGACAATCGAATTTTTTTGCTTCCTGGAGAAAAGGTAGGGCGTGAACCTTCAGGCTCATCCCTCCATGCATGCAGCAAAAGAAGCGTTTGTCCTGATTCAAAATGGACAATGAAATGAGAACAAAGTCGGAGGGGACCATTGCATTAACTGCCATTACTCATGTCCCATCTAAAGTATTAACTCAGAGCTGCTTCCTTTCTTCTCTACCTAAGGGATTTGTGCTTTTCACGGAGGACATAAGTGACTCAGATACTGTATGCAGCATTTGGGGCCCTTTCGGAGTCAGAAGAGCTAGATAGATTGGTATTGATGAGCTAAATATTATTTAGCTCATCCTGTTAGCTTTGAGCACTCCCTCTAACAGGTTGCTGAGATTCTAACATGCAGGAATAACACACAATTTTGCAACGCATTTGTGCTCTGTTTTCTTGACTGCTAGGGCAATGGGTGACCAGAGATACAGAATGCAACGGAATAGTTCTTTGGTGAAGCTGGCATGTAGTTTAGTATCAACCCAGGACATCAACAGAACCAGGATAGGCCAGTAGGCACAGTGACCCAGTCATCACCACCCCGGAAAACATTATGATTTTTCCTCTTTTCTCAGCCTTTCAATCCCAAAGAGCCTCTCTTTTTGGAGGCTGAGAAAAGACAGCACCATCACCCAGTGTGTGTGTGGAACACTCTGAAAATCCGGTTTAAGAGAATACAATCTGAAGCTTCATATTTGCTAAGCGTTCTTTTCCTAGCCCCTTAATCTTCAATTTAAGTAAAAAACTTTAGTCTGTAGCATTGATTATTGCAAAGAAATCCTTTAAAATATGAATTATATGTAACCGATTCAGACATAGCTACCTCAGTCTGCAAAGACCCTGAACAACGACTGAGAAGTTAGCTGCCTTGTTCATCTAAATAGAATGTGGACTCTAAATCCTAATGAGGATACTTTAAAATGTCAGCACCAAAGTATTATACCATATATTAATCTTAGCTAGCTCACCACTGATCATTTTAGCAGAATCATCAAGCCAACATACTTCTCTGTTGCTGCATGTAATGGAAGGTATCTGGATAGAGGACCGCTAGTTTTTGACAAAGTTGACTGGAATCAGGGGCACTAAGGCATAATATAGCTCCTAAGTCAATAGCCATCCTTCCTCTGACGACATTAAAACTACTTGTTCAAACCTTTCCCTCCAACAGATTATTCCAAGTTGCAAACAGCAGCAGGAGAAGCTCAAGCCTACATTTCTTTAACGTCTAATTATGATCAACTGTTACAGCTCTTCCTTGGAATCTAATGAGGTCTGGTGATTATTTACTGCCCACGTAACATTACTCATTCCTTCATTATTGAATTATATGCACTCCTCATTGCTCCAACACAGAGTTCACCCCATCTCATTACTGTGGATTATTGTAATAAGCACTGACAATACCACTAATTCACTTTTTAATGAGTTAAAATGACTTCTGGATTCAAATGACCCTAGCTGCGCTTGTGTCTTGCTCTACACATCACTGGTAGTGCTGTGGATGTGATTTCTCTGCGTCTCTCGCTAAAGAAATTGCTCTCCTTTCCACTTCCATTTCAGCTCAGCATACACCAGTCTGTGCTTCTTTTCACTCAGTGGGTTTCTCCTCTTACCTTACAACACACTTAAATTAGCAGCACTATAATTATCTTCATATTCGCTACATTTCTGATTGAAATAAATGCATAAATCTGATCACAAGGGGCATAAAAGCCTGGAGATCTACTTCAGACACCATACTGAAGAGTTTTCCTTCCAGAGGTATATCAGAGGGATCCCTAACAGCAAATCACCTCCCTACTTCTGCTGGGTGTTACGCAGCGTGTGTGACACCAGTTTGCTGCCAAAGGAAGTATGACGACAAATGCTGAACAACTCTCTCACTAGTGCATCTCTGAAGAGAGACAATGGGCTAGACTAGAGAGCCCCTGCTGAAATACTAACCTTGAGCTTGCAATGGAGACAAAATGAGCAAAATACATGGATGTTTTAGTAACTTACTGATCAAAGAGATGCAAATCAATCATAGCTGACAACACGCACCAGCAGGCAACAGGCAGCAGTGGTCAAAACGCAAAGCAACCTGAAAACCGCAGGGTACAAAGCCAGTTGTATTATTCCACCTGTTGATCACTGTTACAATCCTGTGTGCTCCTAAGTTGTAAATGCAACTATTGTTTACTACTGGACTTGGTTGATCCCAAATCAATTCTACCCAAAATTAAGAGAGGAGGGTTGGAATTGTTCTCTCTCTAAGTGATACACAAGCTTGCAATTGTACAGTTCTACCCAAGAGATCCAACTGCCGGTTTCTGGGGGGTGGGAGGGAGCACCTGAAACCAGAGGGTATTTCTGTTAGAGAAGGGGGGATTTTGGAGCATACCAGATGGCTTTGCAGACTGCCATGCATCATGTAGACAAGCACCTTCCTTGCTGCCAGTCAGCCTTTAAGAAGCGCTGCAGTGACTGAGGTTTGGGAAAACACTACCCAGTCCTGGGGGGCAGAGCAGAGCCTCATTCATCACAAGCATCTCTCATTTCACCAAGATGCACTTAACTGGGCTGTCCTGTAACCATTACAAGAATATCTGCTGTCCATAACAGCCACACAAGAAGAACACGGAGATCCACAGGTGACTGGCTCATGAGACTGCAAGTCAGCCATCCACGGGGTAAAATAAAGCTCACTACAGGTACTGTACACTCAGCTTGTCTGTGGAACACCACACCACAGAGCTAAGCAACGTCAGCTCGACGGCTGATTTTCTGAATCCATTAGTTATGACATTTCACGCAAAATGAGTCATCATTAAACACAAATCAGAGCAACGCAAGTGGGGAAATTGCAGCAACAAGTTCAATTCATGCTCAGCCCAAGAGCCAGGGCACGGCTTTGATGGGGCAGGAACAGTGGAGACGCTTTCTGGGGCGGGAAGAGAACTGAACTGGAAGAGCTAAGGCAGTTCTACATGCCCATTTCTTTCCTCCCCTCTCCCTTCCTGCCTTCACTGTGTGGAGTTTGTAGCTCTCTTCCCACCCCATGGTGCAGGGTCGAGGGGACAAAAGGGGGGAATCACATGCTGCATGTGGCCCTGTTGTTTCCCCCACCTGTTGCCAACCAACAATTGGGGTGGTGCTAGGACCAGGTGATTGGCTCCTGTCGGTCAGTGGTGGTGGTGGCGGGGGGGTGTTATACACTTTGTGGACTCCCACGTTCAGCCACGCCCTTCCCACACTTAATCTAGCTGCTGGATCTCTGGTGGTGCCAGGAGCTTGGCTCACCATCAGTTTGGGGGTCTGCAAGGGATTTTTCCCATATGACAAAATCAGCACATTGCTGTGTGGGCTCTCTCACCTTCCACCTGGCATCCAGGAGGGCTGATGTGGGGAACGTAGGCTACAATTGCTGCAAGGCGGCTCCTGTCAGGTTAGAGGGCAGAAGTCCAACTGATGTCCCCATAGCCTGAGACCTGCCTCAATACACACTATTCCCTCTTCATTCCCACCTCAGCTCTGCAGAAAGCTGTATCACTCACTCACTTTTCCTGCTCCCTTTCTGCAGCCTCTGATCTCCTCTGAGCAGTTCACCTTGCAGGGTTAAGTACATCTTTGGCCAGATTTTCAAAGGAGCTCAACTCCCATTTACACACCTAAATGAAGCAGCCCCATTTTCAAGAGTGCTTATTATGCAGCATCTCCCACTGAAGAGGAAATTAATTTTCATCAACACATCCCAAGAGGCCTTTGCTTGCCTAAATATCCACGAGGAGCACAAACCCAGGGAGAGGAGTAAGTTGGAAAGGGATTTAATGCCCTTGCACCAAAAAAATGCCATGTCCGCTGTATCACAGCACTGAGGTTGTGTAACAGAAGCGACAGCAGAAAAACAAAGAAGATGGCAATTAAGCAGGACGCATAATACAGATAGAAGCATTCCTACTGGCAAAACGAATTCGAGAAAGGGCTTAGCAGCGGGACAACAAACAAAAGAAGGCAGGCTATTTTACAGCACCTACCAATACGCAAACAATTAAGGCCCACCTTCCATCTGTATTAGTGAAACTGCCATTAAGAAGCTCAAGCTACCACAGTTGGGTCAGTCGCTTACACTGCACTGCACTAACTGGATTCAAAGTAGTCTAGTACTACTCCAGCAAGTGTAAGAGGTTGTCCCAAAAAACATTTTCATAAAGCAAGCTCCTGGGAAGAAAATATGGCCTGGACATCAACTGCAGAAGAAAAAACAGAGCGGAGGAAGAGGTATTGCTATCCCCCTTACTCCTATCCACACTTTCCAAGCTCACACAACCATTTTTCTGGTTCCACACAATTATCCTACCTGCCGTTGTACTTGAGTACATGGCAAAGCTGAAGAAGTTGCATGGCTGACCTGGCACCGACCCACAGCACTTCCTCCAACGTTAAAGGAAACGAAACCCCCCCAGAGGATATTGTCCAACAGGCCTCATGGAGGCTGGCCTCTGCTGGTGAGCAGAAACTGCCTCTCTTCCACAGGGAGTATCAAGGTTGTAGAAAAACTGTGTGCACCTCACCTGAGGGAAGGGCCAATGCTATGTGCCATTTCAAATCCTCTGCAGGAGCTGCTCTTAGACAGTGAGAACTATTCTACTGCAGAAAGTGGAGAACGGTGTCCCTGAACTAGCATGGCACGTCACCTGACTCTGAACGGGTCCCTTCCCACTGAGCGCCTGTTTTGACATGTTAAATTAGGAGTGGGTATCACCCTAGAAAGCTTTTGAATACATTCTAGTATATACATTACAGTAATCTTATAATCACCACCAGGGCCCTGCTCTGCTTAGCGCTGTACAAAAAGCTTCGTTAGACCTGGGCCTGCCTCAAACTGCTTACAAGCTGAAGAGAAAATGCAGTAAGTGACTAACAAGGGGACAGTAATATGTGGTTACAAAGACTAACCAGTTGCACAACCTGATGGGTCCAAATCATACTTTAAAAAAATATTTTAAAGTGCCCTGGCAAATTATAGCCATCTGTGCTCCCTTAACATTTGCTCTCACCCCAGAAGAGAGGCCCACTACCTATTGTTGTCTTCCTTCATTTATTTCCCTCTTCTTTGTAGGCCTCTCCCCAATCTCCATTTACCTAACGTTATTAGCCCTTTATTTTAAAAAATGCAGACTGTCCCCACAACTCTAAGAGGATGAGTCCCTTTAAGGGATTAGCATCTCTGAAATTTCCAGTAAGTGGAGTTTTAGAGAAGTGTCCTTATGTCAGGATCTCTCATCATCCCTTGGGCAATTCGTTATGGAGATGTGGCTTGGCGTTGGTTTGTTCTAGGTAGGAAATGGAGCTTGAGGTCACTTTGTTTTTGCTCATTATGATTAGAAGTATGTGCACAGGTATTGCTTGTATTTGGAAATCTTTGAGATCTATGTCCTTTACAAAGGTAGCTAAGTACCATCATCTTCATTTGGCAGCTATAGAAACTGAAAAAAAGATTGTGAAGTTGTTACAGTAAATGACCCAGAATAGAACTAAGGTTTTTTAAATGGCAGGCCAGTGCCCTATCCAGGGACTACCTTCACAGAAAGATGTTCATATATGGATACGGACTGTACTGTAGTTTGTATATGCTCCGTAATTCAGACACACGTTTCTAATACAGATTTCACAATTTACAAGCAAGTATAATTGTTGTGGCAAATTTACTGCATGACAGTTATACCTTTGAATCACATCTTATTGAATATTACAAAATTTAAATTGAAAATCCACAAATTCTTTTTAGCTTTATTCCAGAAATTGAGAATTTAAAGGGTGACACAGCTTCAGATTTTAATTAACAAGGATTCTTAATTCTTGCAGCTTCAGGTTTTAATTAACAAGGATACACATTTATAAAATTTTACAGTCCAAATCAAGTAGCTTATTTCTGTTCAGCAAAGAAATGGTGTAGTAGTCTGCAAGTCCGCTGGATAGTATCTGAATTAACTGACAAATCTAAATTGATGATTGAATCTTTAAATGCTGTTGAGATACTTTAGATACACGGTACTGGAAAACTCCAATCGCTTTTGATGAGCATGTTGGTGTACTGCCATTGAATAGTTTGTATTACTAGGACTATTTGCATTTATCGAAAATTAATCATCTTATGTATTTATGATTATATTATTATTGACTTGGACATAATGGTCATTAAAGCAACTCTAAGCTCTCCCATTTACACTCTTTGCTGGAATTTTTTATGTAAATCGTTTCTAAAAGATGCGCATAGAGAAAAGATTTTTAACCTATGGCACCTGGAAGAAACCACTGAAACAACTCAGATTAGCGCCAAACATCATATAATGTAGCCTATAAATATATGTTAACAACATTACTTCAGTACAAGAGGTTCCAACTGGCTTCAGTTCTGAAATGTTTAAGAAAACTATATTCTTCTAACAGAGCCTTTCCAGAATCACTTGTGTTCTTCTATTTTCCCTTTTCAAGATGTTAAGAACCTCATTCAAACCTAGGTATGTAAATCACATTTACATTTAGGAATCTAGGTTATTTAATGAGATTGAAAACACAACGCTCCATGTAACCTCAGTTCTATCATTGTCATCTCCCAGAAGAAAATTAAACACAGGATTAGCAAAAGGTTAGCAATCTTGGCAACACTATTGTACCAAGACTTATTACAGTAACACTACACAGGAAATACCACCAGCTGGACATATGCATCTGCGCACCGGGAACATGGAGCTTATTAAAATAGCAGTCACAACAAGTGGATCTGTTAGACACTAATCAACCTTGACTAAGAGGAGAGAGTAACGAACTAAATGCAGGGAAAGCCACACAGAGTTACCAAAAAATCATGCCAAAAGCACACTTACCTAAATTTAAGAAGTCTGAGCTTGAAGAAGGAGGTGGTGCACTTTGTGTGGAAGGAAATATACTTGATGTAGATGTTGCATTTGGATTAAGAAAGTCTCCAAAGAGACCAGGACCAGACAGAGTCGGATTCTCAGATCCTGATGACATTGTGAATGGCTCAAATGGATCAGCTAAAGAAAGAGGCAGAAAAGAAAATGATCTTGATGGCAGGCATTACTGCAAATACAAACCCAGCAAAAACTTACGCCCGCTTGTGCAGGGGCAATAAGGGGAGGTCATGGGTGTCAACTGACGAAGCCTTTTGAAGAGTTGCTTCTTTCTGGCAGAGTCAACCATCTGTCCCTGCCCCCAGACATTAACACTTACATGCTATTACACAAGCAGGGGATTACAGCCAATCAGAGCCAGGGAAAACAATTATCCCTTCAAACATAAATCCTTACTGACACTGTATAAAAAGTCAGCCACAATGCTAGTTTTCTCCACCCAAGCCATTCCCTCAATCTTGAGTCATTCATTTCACATCAGCCCATGTTTATCCAAAGAGTCACACTAGTAAGAAGATCTAAAAAGAAATCAGTGACAAGAAAGGAATCCCAGACCCCCAGATAACAATCAGAACAAAGTGGCTGTTAAATTAAGAAGAACAAAACCGAACAGGCACGGTACCTGTCTGATGGGAAGGCATAATTACGTAAAGGTGGTAGACACACAAACAGTACCGATGTAAGAGCTAGAGAATGCAGCAGCAGAGTCCAGCAGGGAGCTACTTCAGTGACCACTGTCAAGGACAGAGCTAATTGGAACAGTATTTATACCTAGCAAGGGATGGCATGTGATGGCCAGCAGGAGGCCTGGCTCAAGCTCTACCATGTCACTGTTGCCCTCAAGGGTTAAAAATCCTCAAGAACTAAGGGACTTCTGCCAGTCTGGCTCCAGAAAGCTAGAATCCAGGAGTGACAAATCCTGTGATAATCTGTACAGAACATGACTATATTACGTATGACGTTGTAAAGTGGGTTATCCTGAACGGTGAATCCTCATGCAACTACAGACTTAAGAAGGTAACATGCAAGTTGGAAAAGCCAGCAGAGGCATCAGACATACTCACTCCTGTAACTCAGCAAAACTATTATATGACTGTGGCTGTCTTTGTAACGATGAACTGAGGTGCCTTTCTCTGTGCTTTCCCACGGTTCAGTTCAATAAAGGAGGGCACAGTCAAACTACACTGACTATATCATTTTTGGACTCCTGCCAAGGAGAGAAAACGCTAAAACTAAATAATCTGATTTATTCAAACAACTCGGCAATAATGAAGCAGTACATAAACATTTCGGGATCACACAAATTATCTAGCATGCAGCAATGTCGCATGTATTTCTATAGCTCAGCATCACGATTCAGCCTTCTGTCCAAATCGGATGGCTTTAGTGCCTTTAAATCAGCCCCTTCAAGCAATTCCCAAGCAACATGAGGTCACTGCACCATGGGTATTCTAGAATGAAACTGGCCGTGCTGAAACTGAAAAAATAGATTGGGTTGAAGGTTAATATGACATCACGCTTGAAGGAATTCTGCACTCTAGAACTAAAACTAGCTCTCGATCAGGAATGAACTGATGGATCCTAGCCCTCTTAATAAAGGAAAGCAGGACTTCTATTACACACATCAATGTGTGTTCTGAAGACCAGGTAGCTGGCAATGTTTTGCTTAACTGCATGTTCTCTTTCCACTTTAGTCTTAGGTAGCTGCAGGTGCTGAATTACGTGAGGATAAAGACCTAGCACTGGCCTAGTCCCGTCCACACGTTGTCAAAGAATTGGAGACTAATAACATCCTGTAGTTCTTTAATGTTGTGTTAGTAACACTTCCTGGAGCTCATGTTTTGTCACAGGGATACAGGACTGTATGCAAATTAAAGACTCTCATAATAAAGATTGAGTGGTCTTTCACCCAAAGCTGCAATCAGTCTCTGGAAAGCATGAGGAAGAAATGGATAATCATCCTTCCCAGTCTTGGCAACATAAGTTCTATGTACCTGGATCCAGAAAGGAAAATTAAAAAAAAAAAAAAAAAAAAAAGAAAAAAAAGCTTTTGCATGCAGGACAGCACAGTTTTGCTTTTGCATTAATATTTTTTTAAACAAAGTGAGATGAATTTGTGTAAAAAATACAAACTGAAGCTGTACGGCAAAGTCATGAAAACAGGGAAAAATACAACATTGCCAATGTCATGTTTTTGAGTAAAGGTGGCTTTTTCAACGAAGGCAACAGTTCCCTTATTGTAAACTTGAACCATGTGAAAAGCTGCTAAGTGATATGAAACAATTATTCTTACGTAAGAACAAGACAACATAAGTAGTAAAAAGCTTAAGTATTATGTGCCCGTCTCACAGATTCTGATGACATCCTGCAATAATATATCTTAAATATAGCTCAAAACCTGGTACTAACATAGTGTACAAACAGAAAAATAGTGAAGCAGCTAATAATTCTTGCCTCGTTCAATTGTTCACGCTAGATCACAATTCCTAAGTAGAGAGAATGGAGTTACATACCAGCAGAAGACAATGTTGCTGTTGGAGATGTACGCTGGTTACTGGCTGAAGGCTGAGGTTGATTGCTGAAAAAGAAGTCTGCCCCTTCTCCTAGGAGGTCCCCAGTAGACTCTTCTGAAATCTGTGACGTGCCACCCACAAATAAATTGTTCAATAAATCTGCATTGCTAGATGAACTCTTCATCTCTGAGGCAGGTGGATTCTGTTCTGGTGGGACATCGGCATTTAATCCTAATAAATCTACATGGTCTTCCAAGCGAGATTCTTGTGGTCGGACAGATGGAGTTTCAAAATTGGCTTCAAAAAATAGATCGCCACCTTCTTCTGGAGCAGTGGGTTTTTCTTTTTCTTCAACGATTTCTGCTCTACCTTCACTAGGAAATGTAGCAAATTCTTCATCTGACAGCTCACTTTCCTCCCTGTCATCAATCAGTCCAGGATGATTATCTTTGGACAAGGGGTCCTCTGCTCCAGTCTCTGGATCTTTTCCTTCTGCCGAATGAATAAAAACAGTTTTACCATTTTGTAACACCTTTAGGTTAACAGCATTCTCCTGCTCAACCAAGTTCAAGGGCCAAAATCTGAACTTAAAATTCCTTGCACAGAAAAGCTGAGGGGGCAGAGACAGAAAAGGAGGAGAAAGAGAAAAAAAAGCTTGTTTTGCTCTAGGTTTATCCTCTGGCCATTAGAGGCCATGACTGCTGCCATGAGCACTAGCTACAAATGCTCCCCTGCAATCCGCAGAAGCACATGCCCCTCTCTCCATAGGGAAAGTCTAGGGAGCAGAATGGCTCTACCTGCCAGGAGCATGTGACCGGAAATGCGACTAAGAAGCATATTTCTCCGCCACTCAACAGGTACAACTATTATCGCTGCACATTTAAAGCAGACCCTTTACACTGGAGCAGGAGATATGGTCCGATTTGGGGACGGGAGTGAGACACTGGGGAAGAGCCCTCAGTCTGACACTCCCTTTCAGCACACGGAGTAAATTATGGTTTAAAAGGCCTTGTATGTTACTGCTGCTCTAAATTAGTAGGGGCACTATCACCAAAGGCAGAACCGCAATTCTACCGCTTCGTCCAGGCGCAGCGCAGAGACAGAGGGTTCTTTGCGCACACAGATCAGGCAGGCCACATTTTCAGTCCATTCCTACTGAGTTCAGTTCAGACAGGAATTTCTTGGTCGCTCTAGCTGCTCTTCAACTTGCCCCAAGGAGTGCTGTGGGGTAACGACAGACCCTTCGAAGGAGCTCTCTGCAACCAACGTCCACAAGGGGTGGGGGGGCTACGGCCCTGCCTCAGTCCGAGTTGTGAGCAGCAATGCACGACTATTACCTTTACTTTATGCTGATTTGCAGATCCCAAATGAAGCTGACCAGTACCGTTTACAGACCTAAACAGCTCACTCATTTTTAAGTGGCTTTTACTTACAATCTGATGAGGCAAACACACAAAACTGAAACAATCACGATCTATCCCTTTGCTTCCACTAAGTAACAAGTGTCCACGCTGTAGCAATCCTTGGAAAGTGGGGACACCAGGTGGAGTGCTGCACAAGAGTTTAGTCCTTTTGATACATAATTAGTAACTTCATCTACCTTGCCAATCCAGAGTGTGGAAGAAGTTATTTGCATCACTGCTGCTGCTGCATGGGGAGTCCGGCTCAGTAGGCGCGCTTTCAGGAGATTGTTCTGATTTGGATACTTCAGCGTCATACTGTGCTGTTGAACCCGGCTGTCTAGGCAGCTCAGGTTTACCTGTCAGACGGAATTTCAAGCCAAAAACTTTAGATTTACACTTCTGACATCACAAAGTTTCAGACTGAGTCAACCCTAACATGCAGCACTTGGTATCTCACTAAAAAACATATCAAGGTGGCAGTCACGAAGTAACTCTTGGTTGCCTCTCACGAGCAGGTTGCTATTCTCTCTGTAGGAAAAAGCCCATATGGCTGGGAATTTACAATGGAGTATTAACCCTGGTTTCAGCCACACACAGAACAGCAATGAAATTAATTAAGGTATCAGACTTACTAGTCCAGAAGAGATTTGTGTCTTAACTAAGCTGACTATTCAAGTCAGTTTCCTTCAGTTTCAATTTCTGGTCCTTTACTGCATACCAGTAACACACCGAAGATATTAAAAAACAGAACAAGGCGGACAGGGTGGCTGTGGACAGCACTCAGCTATTTCAAACACAGGACATAGAAAGATCCCTCACTGTCCCTTCCTCCACAACATAACATCCAGAAAAGAACAAAATCAATGAAACTCACAGAAAGGCCTTAAAGTGTAAAGCAACAAGAGAGTATCACTGATATCGGATACAAAGCTGTCAACCACAACATGGAAGCAGGGATTGGTCACTTTCCTTACTCCGATGTCAGGTGCTGGTCTGCAGGGATAGTGTATAAAGTTTGGGAAGGTTGCCTTCTCAATGGCTCTGTAGTCTCATATAAAAACAAGAGCTCCATGCCAAATGAAAGAGCGGACATGCAACTGGGGAGAGTTTTAGCATGGGAATTACTTCACTTTGGAAAGAATGGGGTGCATACATGGGAGTAATCTGCATCATCAAATAACTCGGTGAACACCCCACATCAGCTCTGTGCGTGGTTGTCTCTAAGGGTGCATCTGCACATGGTGGAGTTGTAGTTTTCAGCTCAGGAGGACGTACATGTGGTAGCTATAACTGAGCAAGCGCACTAAAAATAGAGCTGCAGCAGTGGGATGGGCTGGCCACCCCAGTACAATCCTGCCCAGGACCCTAAGAATATTCTCAGGGCGGCTAGTCTGCCCCACAGCCTGCACCAGCATGACTACATTCTTATTTTTAATGCGCTAGCTTGATCACAACTACTGTATCTAAGCCTACCCAACGTGGCAATTACACCTCCCACTCAAGTGTGAACTAACTCCAGCAGTGTAGTGTCCGACTTACAGGAGTACTGCAACACCCTCTTTGTTTACAAACCAAAGGATTCGCTCACAAAAACCACAGTATGTGAGATAGTAAACATTAAGAGGATGCTGTCAACTCAGTTTTGATCCCAAGTTGAAGTGTGGTGGAAACCAATTTATGAAGACGTAAAGAAAAAATGTGTAACATTTTTTATCTTAAGTTTCAATTAAAATAAAAATATTCTCCCCGGCAGTTTTTGAAACCCAAACATTTCAGGACTAAGAATCTAAGTTAAATCAACTTCCAGGATTCTCTTTTTCTCAAGATGAGGCAAATTCAGAAAGTAAAGGAGCACAGTAACTAAGTGATTTTTTAAAAAGCTCTCCTACTTTCAATACCAAGACCTTAGATTAATGTACAACAAACAATGTTGTTTGCAATCTGAGTGTCCTCACTAGAATACAGTATAAAAGGGAGATTGCATTCAGGACAGAATGACAAAGCTCAATGCACAGTACAAGCCTGGCAGAAACATACACTTCTATAAACGTTATGAAAAGGGGAAAAGTGACTATGTTGCATCGAGAGAAAAGTGAGGAAAAAAAGCAAATACATTTAATTCTAAAAGATGAAGCAGAAAAACAAGTAGTAAGGTCTTGCTTATTCACAAACCCAGC
The DNA here is from genome assembly GCF_026122565.2 of Emydura macquarii macquarii. NCBI lineage: Eukaryota > Metazoa > Chordata > Testudines > Chelidae > Emydura > Emydura macquarii. The sequence goes on along the minus strand of NW_027131588.1, from coordinate 24,760,341 downwards.
AATGTTAGAGGATGTTAAAGAAAGGATGAAGAATGAAAAACGCAAGCTAACGAGCCTGGCCCCCCCACCCCAAAGCAAACACTGAGTATGGCAGTACTGGCAAGAGCTGCTAAACATATATCCAGGAGAAGGAAGTTGGACAAACAAGAGAAGAGGCAATGTTAAAAAAGTGAGCTCCTTCAAGAACAATGGATGCTCACTGATGCAGGGAAAGCCATAACTCGACTGGAAACATCCCAACAAACGTATTTTCAACTGTGGGTATGAAAAGCCACTTCTGGAGAATACTAGAATGTTTTGAACTGCACTGGTGAAAGTGTAAGCTCAGCTAATCAGCACAGGATGAGGGAATTCTCCCCAGGCTTTGGGAAAAGGTGAAAGTAGTGCCAATATAGATAAAAAACCTGGGCTAATTACAATCTAGTATTAGGGAAAAGCTCATATTCCTTTATAAGAGGAAAAGGTGTTGCATAGCTATTCACAAAAAATTAAGTTTTCCCTTTTAAATGTCTGTTTAAAAATGTACGTCTGAAAACTAAACAAAATGAGTCCTGAACTGGAACGCTTTAAAAGGATAGAAAACAGGCTAAAGTTTCTAATGCCTCTGAAGTTCAGCTTTACCAAATTTTGATAAAATCTCTTGTTGTTCCTCACGACTGGAGAAAAGGATCTTGGGATTCAGTCCCTTAATGTTCAAGTTATCCCATGGCGCTCGTTCACTACTGGGTCTGTCTCTGGACTCCACCTCCACCTCCAGGTTCACTTGAAATAAGTCAGGATATTTCTCTTGAATGTCACAAGCATCCAGATCATACCTGGAATATGTTGATGTAAAAAAAAAAAAAATCACAAATCAAAAAATTTTCAAGGCAAAATATTCAATCAGCCCATTAAACCCACTATCTTGGAATGCAGCAAGTGACTAGTACTTCTATGGAATTGGCGTGCAAAGCATAAAACCAATTGGATGTTAATTTTTTCCCTGTGTTAATCTTAAAGGGATGATTTATTATGAAAATATTTCAAGAAAACTCCTCATCAAGAGACACTAAGTCAAAGGAAGAGTAGCCATTCCAAGGCCAGGACTCATTTAGTTAAAAATGAAAGCTATCAATTTCCCACGCTAATAAAACACATTCTCTCCCCTAGATCTATTGATCTGGCAAGTAAAATAATTTGACAAAGTTTCCACAAGTTGTGTTCAGCAAAATATTCACATACTTAGCAAATTTCACTGTGGTGGCATTCCGGGGCACAAAACCTGTGTGAAATTGAATCTGGAACATCTTCATTGAAGCCATCTATAGGGAGAAGGAAACATAGGATAACTGTATAATTCTGTCTGCTCTCTCTCTCCCCCCACACACATTTTGATGGAAAGAGTTTTTGATATTAATGAAAGTATCTTTCAGTTCAGCTTCTGTACACACACAGTAGCTCCTTATAACATTTTTCTTCCAGTGGCTGAATTTGGACTTGCTTATTTGATTTTCAAGTAAGTTTGTAGTATCTTGGAAGAAACACCATCAGAAATAAAAACAGAAAGGATCTGATTCTAATCTCACTTATAACTGTGTAAGTTGGGAAAAGCTTCATCAAAAGCTAGTACAGCTTTCTCAAACTCAAGACAAGACATAATTCTGAAGTGTAGAACTCGGGATCTTTCAATAGTTTTTTCAGAATAAAAAACACTTACAGGATGCCATCTATAGCTTTGAGAGAGAACAGCTTAAACAGAACCACATGTATTAATCAAGCAAAAGATTGTCAGCATCTCAGTACTTCTGTTTACACAGAGTATGTCATGTGTATGCATGGACTTGTGTCTGCTTCCTGTGCAATATCCTGACTGTCAATCTCACACTGGCCAGCATAATAGGTTTTTTTAAAAAACTGATTCATGATACCATCTAACTTTTCCAACTCTTCCTTCTGCTGACAGACAAGATGATTTTCCCTTCTGTGAACACCAACGTGAGTAGCTTGGTTTTATTTACACACATACATCAGTCCTGCAGAGGAAGGTGAAAAACCTCGAGACACTCTGCCAATCTGACCTGGGAAAAATTCCTTCCTGACCCCAAATATGGCACTCAGTTAGACCCCAAGCATTTGGGTGAGACCCACCAGCTACACACCTGGGAAAGAATTCTCTGTAATAACTTAGAACCCTTCCCATCTAGGGTCCCATCTTTAGCCATTGGAGATACTTGCTACTAGCAGTCACAGATGGGCCATATGCCACTGTAGGCAACCTTATCACACCATCCCCACCATAAACTTATCACGTTGAGTCTTGAAATAAGTTTGGTTTTTTGCCTCCACTAACTCCTTGGAAGGCTGTTCCCGAATGTCACCCCTTTGATTGTCAGACACCTTTATCTAATTTCAAGCCTAAACTTATTGATGGCCAATTTTATATCCATGTGTTGTTGTTCCAGGATTAGCCTTTAACTTAAATAACTTCTCTCCTTCCCTGGTGTTTATGATTCTAATTAATAAAGAGCAATCATATATCCTTCAGCCTTCATCTGATTAGTTAAACAAGCCAAGCTCCTTAAGTTTCCTCTCGTAAGATAGGTTCTCCATTCCTCTGATCGTCCTCCCTTCTCTGCACCTGTTCCAGTTTGAATTCATCTTTCTTGAACAAGGGAGACAAGAACAGCATGTGGTATTCCAGATGAGGTCTCATCAATGCCTTGCATAATGGCAATAGCCTTCCTTACCTCTACTGGAAATATCTTGCCAGATGCATCCTAGTACTGCATTAGTCTTTTTCATGGCCGCATCACATTGGCGACTCAGTCTCCTGTGATCATCCAATACACCCAGGTCTTTCTTGTCCACCTCTATTGTTTCCAACTGTTAAGTCCCCATCTCATAGCAAAAATTCTTGTTAGTCCTTAAATGAATGACCTTGCATTATAGCTTTTTGCACTATAAAATTCCATCCCATTTCTATTACGCTGGTTTTCAAGATCATCCAAATCTTCTTGTAGGATATTCTGGGTCCGCTTCATATTGGCGATACCTCCCAACTTTGTGTCATCTGCAAATTTTGTTAGCACACTCCCACTTTTTGTACCAAGGTCATTAATGAAAATGTTAAAGAAGATTGGTCCCATGACCGATTCATGAGGAACTCCACTAGTAACCTCCCTCCAGTCCAACAGTTAACCTTTCTGTATGACCCGTTAAACTAGTTCTTTACCCACCTTTCAATTCTTGTATTAATCTCCATCTTCTCCAATTTAACTAATAATTTCTCATATGGAACTGTACCAAAAGCCTGACTGAAATACAGGTAGATAAAATTTACTGCATTTCCTTTGTCTAGAAAATTGGTTCTCTCTCTTTTGTAAAACTATGTTGTATTTTATCCTAATTACCATTTACCTCTATTTCCTTAACTACTTTCTCTTTCAAAGACCTTCTAAGACCCTGCATATAATTAAGGTCAAACTAACGGGCCTTAGTTTCCTTGGTCACTTTCTTTTTATTTTTTAAACATAGTTACTATATTTGCACTTCGCCAATCAGAGTACGACTCCCGAATTCATTAAAACCCTTACTACTGGGCTTGCAATTTCATGTGCCAATTTCTTGCTGATTCATCCCTTCCTTTCACTCCTTGTGGGCACTCTCTTAATAACCTGTTTGAGATGCTTGCTCATCCAGTTTGGTCTACACAAAACTTTTCTACACCTTTTTTAGACAACTCTATGAAGCCACCCTTCAGCCGTTCTGATTAAATATGGTCAAGATCAGGTCCTTTAATCACTCTGTGTTTGACTGCAAACATCACTTTCTCTAATGTCATCAGCCTGCTTTCTGCTGGGTTCTATTCTATTCTGACCTTCCAGTGCATCCATTCTGCAGCATGCCTCTTTTTTCTCTCTCCAATAATTTGATGGTCTCCTCTGCAATTCAATGCTTCTTCTTCATTCTCCTTTGTCCCAGTTCTCCAGCAACCTCTGTGACAGACTCCTGTAATGAAGTCCACTCTTTCCCTAGGGTAGCTGGTCATCCAATATAGAATATTTGTTGGAAATCACTACTATATGACTACTAGTGATCACTTCACCATCCCAACTGGTTCCTTGTTCCAAGTGGTGGTCCCAATCTGGATAAAGCAGGAGGGCTGGGCAATGGCCTGGAAAACCATTCCCGTAAACTCTCTCTACCTTTAACAGCAGCAGAAGTTGAGCTATTTGATTTAATTCAGTTGTTGAATGGGATTCAGATCTGCTACAATTAATATAAAGGACTTCGGAGACTTGACATCCAAATTTGCTGTGGCTCAACTTTGATTAGTAAGCATCAGTCCAGCCAGGGACTACCTTCTATCTTCTGTAAACTTATCATGTGGAAGGCTGTCATTAAGTATACCAATTCCTGATGTTCACCCATTCCCCTGAAAAAGCTATCTCGCATGCCAGACAGAGAGGCAAATCACAGCTAAACTTGGCCTTTATGGTACTATGAGGTCTCCTTTAGTATTACCTAGAAAAGATTTCCATGGAAACCTAGGAAATCTGAAGGAGGAATTTTACAGATCAAGTGAAGAATGCAGTAGAGAAACACAATAGTGAAAATTTTTTGAAAAACTAACTTCTACCGGCACTGAAGTATTTGCATTTTGAGATGATGAAATGTTTTATCCTTTATATTTGCATGCTAAAATATTCTTTTCAGAACCTCTGTGTCAAGAATTCTTTGAATTCTGTTTGTAAGCAATCCTGAATCTTATATATATTTTTTAATCTTTCACATATTTATGTCCTGACTTCACTATGGCTACAGCAAAGCAGAGAAAGCTAGAGCTTTTAGTAACTTGGGATGAGAGAGACTTCATATGCAAGCTTTGCTTTGATAGCCTGAAAAATGTTAGCACTTGAGTTGAAAGAAAAGTCATCACACGAAAACATTCTGTTGTCTGTTGCAGAGTGAAGGACAGTAAGGAGACCCTGCACTGAGGCAAACCACAGATGGAGGCAGGGCACTGCAATAGACAACTCCTAGTCTGCCTGGGATGGCAATCCCTGGACTTCCACTCGGCTGGTGGCTCAAAGATCTAGTCCAGTTCTGGTTTCTGCATTCTGGATTTAAACAAAAAAACCCTCATTTCCTCATACAAGTTAGCAAAGAGGTGTATTGTGAGGATGCACCACCATGACAATGGCAATGTATGATACACCAGCTCTCTTGTGGCAGGGAGAGGAGAGACGGTCAACCTTGGAATGTGAAATGTGCTGGGATGCATGCAGTCTAGTTTATGCAGCTGGACATGCCATGAAGAGAGTGAGGTTAGGCACTAAAAAGGGGGGAATGTGCCTATTTTTAGAGATGCTAAATAAACATGAAGTTCTGATTTTTGCCACTTCTAAGGTAAGGAACTTTGGCAGAACTGCATGGTGAAGCAAGGGGCAACAGCTCCAGGCATCAGACGTTGGGGATAATGACCAGTTGTGGAAACGTTTGCTTACCAGAAAACGCTGCAAAAGGAACAACTAATTGTACACTTCTTGTCAGCATGCTGACTAGAGGCTGCATATCATGACAGGGAAGGATGAGCTCCTAGCTACATGAAAACCTCAAAGTCTTTTCTCAACGAAAGATGAACGCATAGAAGGAGAACAATTAAACCACTTAAGTCAAACAGCTAACCAGCATCATACTGCAGAACACAGCAGTGATGGAGACCCTGGGGATTGTTCTGTATTATGAAGAATAAACCGTGTAAAGGTGCCACTATGTTTATTGTTACCTTGGCTTGGAGTCTGCCTCCTAATGTCGACCTGGCATGATAGATCACAATGAGAACATCACCTTGGACAGTAATGCCCAATGGGATTTCAGCCTTGCCATCCTCAGTTTTGAAGTCCCTGAAGAAAAAGCACATCTCATGTTAAGTTTCAAGGGAAACAACTACTTTGAAATTAATGTGTTTTTACCTGTTCTTTGTCTGTTACTCCAGGCCCCTCTATGCAACCTAGAATTCCACAACTTTTTTGCTATGGACCTAAGATGCTTTCTGAAATATCTAACATCTTTTTAGACTAATAGTTTTGGAAACATAAATGGCCAGAATCTGTATGAGAGGTGTATTTGCTGCCCTGGCGCAATCCTTCTGGCAGCAATGTCTTAGTATTAGAACAGCTCCAGAACGAGTTCAAACTTACACTGTCGGAAACCAGTTACAACCTGCACTTACTTCATTTTGTCATATTCCTGTGAGGTAGTGGTCACTCTTTCATCCCCAACATAAACTTCACAAAAAGGCCTACAGCCATTTCGCAGCTTGCTGAACAGAGGAACGGGTGTCATGATAATGGATTTGACAAGGATTGGCTTGCTGTGAGGAATAATGGGTTCTTCTGCCATCATGTCACACATGTACTCTATATACCTGTCCAAAAGGGAGGTATTAGTTCAGAAACAAACACAGCCTAGAAATGCATGATTCCAAGTGACCGTGTCACTGTAAGTATCCCATTCAACCATGCTGCGTGACACGGTTACTTACAAGCACAAGGGAGTACATTTAACAGCATATTAGGAAACTTAAGTCTGATTTAATCTATTTAAAATTCAACCTGGCATGGAAAGAATGAAAGTCTAAAACCATCTCAATGTCTATGTCTAAACACATTTCACGCATGGCCAGAGGGGAGTTCCTGAAGCTGCATCCATGCACCAATTCCCATACTGGTCTAACTCAGGCATCTATATGGCCCCCCGTCATCAAGCGCCTCAATCTTTAAAGTACTTCTCCTCCCAACACCCCAGTGGGGTGGAGAAGTGCTAACAACCCCATTGTACAGATGGGGACCTGAAGCACAGAGACCTATAGACCTGTGGAAGATCACACAGGAAGTCTTTGGTGGAGCAGAGAATTTAGTCCATGTCTGTCAAGCCCCAGACAAGCATTCTAACCTCCAGACTGTCCTTGAATTCATCCTTCTCAGAATGCACTGAGTATTCCAGTAGTGGGGCTTTTTAAAACTGAGCACATTTTAACCAAGCCATATCTAATTCAAGTATTTCTAAACAGTAGTGCACAGTAGTCAGTTGATCCTCTGCCATTTGCTAATCCACGCCCCTCCTTTTTCAGAAATCTCTCTGTTCTGAAAGGCAAAGATTTATTGGCAGATGCTCTAGTGAGGTCACTTGTTACTTAGATTTCAATATTTTTACAAAATCTAAATACACTGTGTGAAAAATTCAAGTTCAACTACAGTTGCCAAAAGAGAATACAATGCCTCAAAAAAGATATGCCTTTGTTCTTTTTAAAGTAGTATGTATCCTCTTATTCACTAAAAACGCAATGAACTGACTTCAAGTAAATACTTGTTATGCTTTTGGATTCTCCAAGTCTGAAGAATGTTCAGACAGCTGGAACTTACACCCCTATTGAACAAGCTGTACTTTTGGTATCTTCCACAGCTGAGGAGAGAGTATTTAGGGTTACACTTTTCATTCTTTGCTCCAACACACATTCAGTAACTTATTTGATTTTGCAAATGTCTTATTGCCCTACCAGGTTAATTCCTAAATAATCTACCTCATCCTACAAAGCAGTGGGCTAACATTTTTATTTTTTAACAGTACATGTTCATATGTAGATTTGCTTCAACAATGCTTTGAAAAGATAGATACTGTACCTTTTATGAGAAGGCCAAATGCCAGGTGGACAGCGTTTCATACTGAACATATAAACCGCAGCTTCCGCAGTAGTGAAGAGACGACAAAAACATAAAAAAGAGCAAACTACAACAGCAGATGCTGCTCTTCCATCCTACAAAAAATTGTGACCTAATGTTATTCAACCTAGTTAAAAATGTTATGGAAGTTACTGAAGAACATGCCTGTCTACACAAGAAGCCAAGCTTAAAGTTCACATCCTTTGTTTCAAGTTATGAAATAGGCATAATTTAAGTTGACAAAGGCTGGTTTTTGAACCACAGTTTAAATAATAAATAAAGCCTTAATGTTGTGGTATCAGTAGCAAATTTCTCTAACAATTCCAATTAAATGTTTTTACAGATGAAACACACAAGGTAAGCAGGAATTAACTGTGCTCATTTGGGATGATAATAATTACTGAATTGTTACCCACTTTAGCTTTATATTATCTCAGAGTTCTTAGTGTTCATTCTCTTAGCATCAGAACCCTAAGTTTTAAGCACATTGCTGCTGAGTGGGAGATCCATTTTAGGCATTTCTTCTACTGACAAACTAAGGGGCTTCTGTTTCAGCGCCAGTAAATCTTGAGGTACACCGGAATAACTGGTGAAGCCATGCAGTCAACCTCAGCTGCAATTCCTGCCTGGCAATAAATCTTTGGGAATTACTCATATATTTAGAGGAACACAAAAGGAAGTTTGAAACTTTAAAGAAAAATTCATGAGCAAAAATTTCATTTAGATAGGGCAGAACTCTCAGGAAACCCAACACGATTAAGCCCACATAAGAGAAAGAAATAATTAAGTGGTAAACAAGTCTCTCATGACAGAGCTTTGCAGTTCATAAAGAAGCTTGATAATTTACAGATTGGAAGCAGGAGAAATGTCAATATAGGAGGATGTGGAAAAGAAAAGCATGGACTTCCATTAATTTCTCCTGTCTTTGGCTATAGTAACAGAGCTAACAGTGCTTGGACCAGAACAGTCATTAGGGGAGCAATCCAATGCAGGAAAGTCTGAGAATGCTGAACTCCCCCACAGCCTCAAAAGCGAGTTAACAGATGATGGATAAATTAGTTCACAGCAGGAGTGCAGCCTCCTTAAAATAAAAGTCAGACCTGAACAACCAGGTACACCAGCAAAATATGCATTTCAGCAGCATAGGTCAAGTATAGCCCTCTGGTGAACTATGAAAACTGGAAGGCTTATTTCAGTGAAAGCACTGTACTTTTAACATCAAGTGCTACACGTGATTATCCATTCAGGGCAACCACCACGTTGTCTGTGTAAATCCCAAGACATTAAGTTTTACTGCATGTGAAACGTGTATAATTGTGCAGTGCAGCCCCTTGCTGGCAGCTACTTCATCCTGGGGGCCAGAATGACAGCTTCCGTGCCAGTTGTGCAGGAATGGTAGGGCCATCAGATGTATTGTTAGAGATCCCACAAGCCCTCTCAGTCCAGAAAAACCTCTGTTAAACGCAGCTTCAGTGTGGCAGAAAGCTTTACTTGAGGCCTCCGCATTGAAGACTGATCACGTCTAAGGTAGCAGGGTTTATATTATGAAATACAACGTTGCTGCTTCACTCAGTGAAGGTCTTGCAGAAATACAAGTGGGAAAAGAAAATGATAAATCCTTTACATTGACCCTTCACACTGTTTTCCAGCTCCTTGCATGCTGTTCCACCCCATGGGGAAATATCACAGAACTACCACCAGCATTTAGACACCGTCTAATTCTCTGGAGTTGGTTTTGCTCCTGAGTCACGTCTTCAGCATGAAAGACATTTTAGGCGTATGTGGTTACTTAGAAAATTTACTGTATCTTTTCATTAAAGCCACCAATTCAGAGACTTCTTTTGTTTTCTTGGTTTCTAAACAGAGGAATTTCTAGTAAGACAAATCGGAGATCGGCATACGCAGGTGGTGCTCATGTCTATTACAGTAGAAGAATTTATGCCAGTGCTACCGGAATGCCTGGCCTGCAGTCACTCAAGCTTTCATCATGTCATGTCTCAAACCGGACTGAACCCAGTGCGTTCATTAATGGGGGACTCTGCAGACTGTTGCAAGAAGTGGTGTTAATTCAGGAGACAGCGTTTCTTGAACCAGTCCCCCAGCATGGTATTTGGAGACACTACACTGGTGGAGGTACATCAGAGGTGTCAGCTGGATTCCTCAACAGGTGTGATCATTAAAAATATCATAACTTTTCTTGTAAGAGCTGGGCATTAACTGAAGTTGTCCTGGGAAAGTCCCAGCTTAGGTAAATAGTATAAAAATTCTTTTTTTGGCTTCAGTTAGACACGGTGTGCCTATTCTAGTCTTGATAGGCTCTTAGATCATGATCTCAGCACCACTCAGAGGAGTATCTTCTAGCAGCATATTAAGCAACATGAGTAATATCTGTCATGTGTTTGTTCTCTTATCAAGGGAAGTGTATACAGTACAGTGGTTTGTCTAACACACACACTCCCACACTGCTCACTTCTTGCTTTCAATTCTTGCATAGCATTATTTCCAGGTTTTGTAGCAGGGTGGCTGCCCTATAATAGTTGAAAACTGGTTTAGGATATTTCAAGATGAATTCTACATTATAGAACATAAGGCCATATGCAAACTTGCAGCAATCCTGGGCAATTTCCAGGGAAGTCTCTGAGTCAAATTCTGCAATAATGCAAATGTAGTTTATACAGCAGGTAGAAACTGATCACAAATGGGTGCAAGAAGAAAAAAAAAAAAATCTTACAGCAACCTGGCATTCACTGGTATGCAAATCATGTCCCTTATATGCCAAAGAGAATTGCAGATGCAGCTAACAAACTTTCCAGGCGAGGATGAAAACAGTACTTCTTCCACACAAATGCTATATCACCTTTGTGTCTCCTGTAAATTGCTTTTCCTGCTACACTCCCTTTTTGCTTCCTGTGCAAGTATTTAACTTTTCTTCTTCTTCTTAACCTGCTGCACACCAAGTTGGTGCAAGTAACACTACTTTACCACGTAGGCGCCATTTCTTTAAAAGAAGGTAGACTACTACAGACCTTGCTTAAATCAGTGTTACTCATAAACAAGAACTGATTGCTACTGATACTCAGTGACACTCAAAGCTGGACTAGACAAAACATTTCAGATGTACCTACTACTTACCAGGCAGTGAACAATGCAAACTTTTTTGTGATCTTGCTTTAGCCATAAATGCATGTTCTTGCAAATGCTGTAAAGGTTTTGAAGATTTGGTGCACGTCTTGCTGGCCAGCCACATTCAGAAACCTGGGTTGGGGAATGGGGTAAGAGGTAAGAAGATAAGAGTGATTACTATGACATTAACATAAGCCGTAACACCACCACAGTGGTACTTCTGTATGTAAATATTAAATCCAAGAATAAATTAAACAAAAGCAGTGTCAAATAAGATCTCAATTTGGATAATAGGCTCTTCACAAGATTGAGCCCAAAGAATCCTCAATCTTGAGTGCGGTCTCTGGGTGCTACAACAATACAAAGCAATAGGAACAACATGCAGAACTACCTACATCTGTTGTCATTCAAACAGCTACTCTTAGACAATGATGCAAAACAGAATCCATTCTAACACCTATCCATAAGCTCACAACTTCCTTAAACATTCATCTTTTGAGCTGAAGTCTAACTATATTTTTAAACGGTGACCATAAACGGGGCCAAAATCTGCGGGGCTTTGTGATGACCCCTCCCCCCTTTAACAAGCAGATGGGAGCCTAAACAAGATCAGCCTGAGCAACAGCATTTGACAAGTTCAGTTCCATAGTTACCTTCTGACCACAATGGAACAGAGCAAGGACCAGGTGACTCAGAGGATAAATGAACAATAAGGCCTGAAAACCTTCAGGAAGTCATTGGAGGATTTGGATTTGCCAATTTCCCCAGTGCCTTCACCCACGCCAAGGAAGCATGGGAGGTCACTGCATGGGCAGCAGACACTTTAAATGTGTCTGCTAAGGAAATGTATATCTTATTGGCAAACAGATTTTTCAGTCCAGCGAATGAGATTTCCATAGACTGCACCTGTGATGTTAACAGACAGCGAGGTTTTCTTTAGGAAAAGTGGTGCATTTGCAAGACCTTCCTAAATTTTTTTAGTGTTGGAGGCATATTGCTGATTAAGCTCTGACTTTCAGGATTTTTATTCCAAATTCATTATGGGTCATAAGTGGATAACTTGGCATTAACACTGTACACTCCAGAAACAATTACTCTAAGACCTTAATGATCTCTTCATTTTCCAGACAGCTTTAGGCAAATAAGCTGATTCAAACATTTTACCCTCCCATCTGAACCCCAATTCTGAGACTCCCATTTGGAGAAAGAGGGCATTCGCTTTTAGGTCTGAGGTGCTACCTCTTCTCCTTCTACCTGCGAGGAGGGGACTTGTGGTAGGAAGGGGTTAATGATAGGCCAGGCCAAAGGAAAGTAGACCAGTGGAACACAAAGTGCTGGGTAGAGAGATGATTGGTAGGGGGGGGAAGGGAACAGGGGAATATTATTTAACTCTTATATGGATGAAGAAGGGATATTAATAGAGAAATCTCACCTTACAGGGTAAGGTCCAAGGGGGGACCTGCCAGATTATCCAAGGGGTACATGGACTCCTGGCTGTATAAAGGTCAAACTGAAGCCTAAAGTGGATGGTACAAGAAGATCTGGAGACATCACTGGGCATGGCTCTGTTAGAGCCTAGGGGTATGTCAGCCTGAGACTTCACAGTTGAGCCAGTCCTGGGCTGCTTAAGAGACAGGACTGAAAGGAGGAGCAAAGAAGTGTCCCGACACTCTAGGGCCTACCTAGCTATCAATCTTCTCTCCGGTTATGGAACAGGACATGTCCTCACCCACCCCCTTCTAGGTCCCGCAGAACTGGACAGGAAGGGTTTAACAGATGAGGGCAGGCTGGGCTATGCTGCATTAATCATTTCAGGAAGCAGCAAGAAATAGGCATGGCTAGATCACTCACTAGAGCGAGGGCAACATTCGTGGGCTGGGTCCAAATGGGAGTCAAGGAGGAGGAAGAGAAAGGTGAGAAAAGGGAGGGAAGCCTCTGCAAACAGGTGGAACTTCATTTACTACAAACACACAGGACTGTTCTGGATGACTTGAGCTTTCTTCACCTTCTAGTACATGGACAAATCTCTCCTATCGGCGAGTCTGAATGGTGGTAAAAGCATGACAGAGCTAAGGTTGCCATTGGAAGTTTCAATTTTGTAATTGCTCATTTGTGATAAACATTGAATGGCAGAAAACGGTAATGCACTAGAACAAGTAATGGTAGGTCTACTCGATTTATTATGTTGGAAGACCAACTACGGGGAACAATAAATATTAAAAAAAACCACATACACACCCTATTATGAAATCTTGAAGGCCTGTAAGTTCTTGGAGATAGATTGTAAACAGCATAGTGTCCAGGGTGTTTAGAGTCTAAAAATAATCGCACATCTTCTATGTTATTTTTGATGGCAGATTCTACACCTTCTGCTGGAAAGGACATCACTGAAAACAGAACATCACCAATGTTTGAGGTACTAACTTTTACAGAAACACAATTAAAACGATGATTAAGGAAGAGGAAGCTATCATACCAGCAATTCTGGAAGTGATATATGATATATCCAAATCGCCCTTTGCATAACTGCAATAAAAAGACATCTACGTCAATATATACAAAAATGAATGTATGCAAATGCAAACAGAAATTTCTGAAGCGGTGATATCTTCTGTTAGCGAGCTCGTACAGAGACAATTTAATAAATAACACAGTAAGTTCTGTTTAAAGCAGACCAGCAGTGCATTTTTCAGGTAATGCAAATGGTGCAAGAGCAAATACATTTAACTAACAAAGGGAGCTGGTGTGAAATTAGATTAGATTTCCAAATGGAGACTTTTTTGTAAGACAGACAGCTCTTGCACTTACACAGAAGGGGGCTAACGAATCTTAACCAGTGCAGGTATGACACACGATGCATGACTGGAACAACTCACCTGCTTATCAACTTCCAACTATTCATACTTTTTTATCAGTATCTTCATATGTTAGGTACGTCTATGGACCTCATTACTATAGCATCCTCAATATTTCCAGTTTAGAGATAAGGAATTGGAGCACAGAGATTAAGTGACTTACCTAAGGACACACAGGAAGCATGTGGCAGAGGAAAGAATTATACCTATTCTCTCCCAGGTCTCTGACTAGCACCCATCCTTTCCCTTACGTACAGAGGCTCTTACTTACTTCCTAAGCAGTAATTAAATGTTTCCCCTTTTATGATTTATATTTTAATTCTATTTTGGAGACTAGCTAGTAGGTAAATTGAATATTTAAGATGAACTTCATTCCATGAAAAGTAGCCAGCATAAATTAAACAGAAGATAGATCATTCCTAAAAATGAAAGGAAGAAGTTCTATGTAGATACAGCATTTGGGCTGAAAAGCAGTTTTTGAAAAAGGCTTCTCAGGACACTAGTGGGTAAAGTACTGTATTGCACATGGATGGGCACAGGTAGCAAGTTGTTCAGCAATAAAGAGTATGGATGCAAGAAAACACTTCTGAGGTACAGAAAACTAGTTCAAACTACAACAGTTAGTAATTGGACCCAGCCAGGAATAGAAACCTGATCTCCTGACTTCATTACTCAGGTATTTCACCCCCAAGAACACCCTTCCTCTCAAAATAGTTTGGATGGAACAAGGCACACTGACAGATAAAAATGGCAATCTAATTTTCTAGAGGTAAATAACACAACGAAGGTACAGATCTAAGTGTATGCTACAGGCCAGTTAAAACAAACTCCTCTAGGCAACACTTGATTTACCATTTTACTTAATGTCTGCTCTAGATGATCAGGCAGTGTTCATTTGACCTTCAACATGGATCAATTGACCCATTTGCTGAAAGGCGACGTGTTCTAGCCATACCAATATTTATTCCTTTTTCTGATAGAAGTAGCCCACTTGTCAGCCTCCAGGCAGAGTGGGAAACCTAACAGGGAATGAAGAGGTGTGAATTCTTCTTTACCAGTGTAAATGTATTTAAACAAAACCAGAAGCTTTATTTAGATGCTTACCCTAGTAAGTTTACCTATACAAATGAAGGCTGCTTTTATCAATGGGCCTTGACAAACAGTGGCTGGATTTATATTTTACTTCGTATTCAACTGACTCGAAAAACGCTCTCAATGGTCAAACATCTAAAATTAACAACTAAAATTCACAAAACAAGTTGGTTAACATACTTGGTACTCACATAACTATGCTTAATTACCTTGGGCTGCTAATGGACTTAGGTGTGAAATGATGAAATGTGAACTAAGGAAAAAATGGTCAAAGGAAATCAGCACAAGGTATCAAGAAATCATAGCAAATGATTTCAATTGATGATGACACTGTATTCTTTCAATTCATGTGCTAAAACTTGAAAGCAGGCTTCCTTTTCCTTCACTAGTTCTTAAAGCAATGAATGTTACCAAGAATGCAGTTTACGTGGCAATTTATTTTCTCTAAGTAGTCAGGAAGGAACGTAGTCCTCAAATTCACACCAGTCCTGTATGACTTAGACTTGTTCCGTAAGGCAAAGGTTCTGATTTGAGCCAAGAAACAAAATATGACACTAGTAAAGAAATTAACCAGCAATAAAAAGACACCTAATCGTTGCCTCAATTCTTAGACTGTGAACTCTTTGGAGCAGGAATGGTGCCTCCCTTTTTAGTATGCAACTACTAGAAAAACAGGACCCAGGTCCTGCCTGGGGACTCTTATAACTAACTAACTCACACACTAACACACTCACACACGGATATTAGCTAGTTACACAGTTTTCCTTCTGGCAAATATGTAACCCACACTTGCTAGAGACCATGCAACAATTATTATTCTCAAAATATTACAACACACTTAAGATGAACAAACATTTGATCTACCACGTTTGCATCAATATCTACTTTACAAGAGGAGACTGAAGACTGCCAAGCATTTTAGAGTTCAAGCCATTTAAGATGTAAGAGATGAGTTGTCTAAGCAAGGTTTGAAGCTTACATGCGTTTTATAAGCATTAAGGGTTGTGAAAACTGTAAAATGTACCTAACCATCTGAAGTACTACATATGCATTAGTTATGCTCAGATTAATGCAACATAAAATAGGATTTGTTTTAATTAATCCTATTTTAAAAGTGTTAGAATTAAAATACTGACATGCAATAATCTTAAATAAAGCATAAAGACTAGCAAGGCAAAGCTGCAGATTTGAGGGTCACCATGAGCATGGTTGAAGTCACTAAGAACAGAAGATCTGGTTATGGAAGCAGCACAGGATGGAATAAAATCTTGTTCACTGCCACCTTGGATACTGGCTGAATGTCATCTGGGTACAGCCAACGGTATTTCAATCCACTGGTCCTTACCAGGCCAAAACCAAAGCAGGTTCCATACAAGCTTGTGAAGAGGTCAGAAGCAACCTTCTGAGCAAGACCTGTGCACAAACAACAGCTGTGTAGTAGGCGCATCCCACCAAACTCCCAAATCCAGTATGGTTACAGTCAATCACAGAAAGTATAAAAAACACAATACAATGGTGGAATGGGCTGGACCAAGAAGCTGGTGGGGTCAAATGTTCTCTATTAATGAAAATAAAAGCAGCAAAGTTCACCTTGCCCAGCTCAAGTCCCATTCCAGCCAACCCGACCCAGTCCATCGGAGTGGGACAACCCTCTGACGCAGCTCACCAGCTATCATCTTCTCCCACTAGGGAAGGAAAATTGACAGTTGAGGTGAAACCATCTACCAACAACAACTCCGGACACGTTTACAGAGCTCTACATTTCACCGACTTGTTTCAGCCAGTAGCACTGCAAGACATGAGCTAGCTCGGGACCAAGGATCATGATAGGCTGGAGTTAACGCTGATGTCAGAATGGTCCCACTGAAGAATGACTGACCAATCATTGGCTATCGACCAATGCCAATGCCCTACCAGTTGCTTTAGGTGTGGCCTACACAAGAGATTTCAATGAGCTTTAGCTATTCGGGAAGTTTGAAGAGTTTGTTTATTCTGTTAAAACCCTTACTTAGACTGTAAGCTCTAAGGGCAAAGACAATCTTTTTGTTTGTAAAATGCCTACCACAGTGGGGCCCTGATTCATGACTGGGGCCCACGGGTACTACTGCAACACACAAAATCATCAGAATGGGTAAAAAGTCTGAAAGAAGTGCTAAATGTCTTAGAGAACCCGTGTAAAATTATCTTCCGCTCCAACGGATTTACTTATTTCTCATAACATTCATTCTGTACTCAGGAAGTGCTGTGTGTTTGGAGAGGAGATACCATTCTTCAGACAAAGAGGATGAACTCCAGTTTAGAACGTGAAGATCAACCTTACCTAGGGAGTCACAACCAACACATCTATAATACCGCACTAAAACTTTGCTGAGAACTTGATAGAAATAAACATGGGCCCTGCCTAAACCAGACAATCACAGAAAGTTGGTGGGGATAGGAACTGGGTAGTAACCCTTGAAATAGTTTGAGAGCCCTCTAGAGGTGCTCACTGTGTTCCATATTTAGAAAACTGGCAGGCAGCAGTGCACATATGTAGTTAGGCCCTGCATATTACGTAGTTAATCAGATGTTATCTGGACTCCACTGGGCCCATGTAGTTCCTACAGACTACATCTGTGGTGTGAAAAGCAAAAGGACAAAAAAAGGACATAAAACAAAGAAAGTAGTAGTGGGGGGATGAGCATTAAAACGATGAAGATAATAGGAGGTGTACTGTAGGGTGAATGAGTCCTCTCTATTCAGATATATTTAAACTGAGTATAACAGAGGCAGAGGAGAGAGACAGGAATGGAGTTCAGGTGGGAGTGCATTGTGAAGGGGAGACTATGCCTGGTACAAAGCCAGAGGCACTCCAGGGACAGGAACGGCATGTAAAGAGGCACAAGGGTGAAGAGGGCAGGGAATACAAAGAGCAACAGGGTGACAAGAGCGGGCAGAGCACATGAGGACGGTAAGAGCAACAGAAGGGGAGATGTAGGCAGTGTCTTAAATAGGAACCAGAGCTTGAACTTTCTGTGCAGGAGAGCGGGAGCCCGTGGAGGTGGAGAGGGCGGGAGCGCCTCACCTCACTGAAAAAGGAGACAATTTTAGCTGCTGCATGTTACATGGCCTGGAGCTAGGCAAGTCAGGAAGTAAATATGAGAACCATGGGGTAGCCATCATTTTGCAGATTGGGAAATATGATGAAGGGGCAAATTTTAAGAGCTAGGACGTAACAAGATTTGAGGAAAGCCTCGATGTGAGGAGAGAAGGCAAGGGAAAAGTCACAAGCAGCTCCAAGACTGTGACATGAATGATGGGGAAGGAAAGGGCAGCTGTTGACCGTAACGGCAAAGGAAGGCTGTTGAAGGAGTAAGACAAGTGGTTCCGTTTTCACTGTTTAAGAAAATGACGGAAGAGCCATCAGGAAAAGAACAGGGAAGGCTAGAACCTGAAGGAAAGCAGCAGAAGATCTGAGAGTCATGTGACACCCCGGAAGGGTGTAAAGTCAGCGACAGGGATAAGAGGTGATAATGGACAGACACTTGGCGAGCACCAGAAAGGATCCAATGACAGTATTCATGAAGGAGCAGTTAGCAAGGCAGGGAGAGAATCGGGATATGGGAGACATGGCAGCCCACGTGAGTATGTCTCTAAAAAGGTGGTCAAATTCATCTAAGGCAACACAAATACTGAAAAGAATAAATATGGGAAAGTCTTTTAGATTGGGGCTCATTGGTTACTTGCCAGGATAGTAGAAATCAAATCAAAAGCATCAAGACGTTGAATATGGAAGTCAGTGCAATGGGAACAGACAGCTCTCTCAAGGAGTCAGGAAAGATTGCCAGAACCCCTCTTTTCCAATTTGGGTTCCCAACTCTCCTTTTGTCGTCCACCCTCATGCTCACAGAGCCATCATGGCTCAAAAAGGCTGCTTCTCTCCTAGCTATGTATGCCATGATCAATCCGGTTGGGGCTTCAGAATGAGAGCCATTCAACCACTCCTTCCCTGGCAGCAGCCATGCAGATGTTAAGCAGGAAGAAGACATTTCCACTCACCATTGAACAGGTGACTGATATAAATCCCTTTCCTTTCCTTGTGTGTGTCAGCACGACTGCCCTTTACAAACTGGTGAAGACAAATGCTGCCCTCTGTAACCCACGCTTTGATACACCACATCTTGGAAAATTTGCTACTCAGTTGCAATATCTTCATCACTAACAGCTTCAATTCTCCTCCTTCCACACACTGCTTTCCCCCAACTCAACACAGATTCCTCAGTAAGGAAAAAAAACGGCAATTCTGGTGCTTCAATTTCAGGCCATTTGAATTATTAAAGGAAATATTCAGAGGGAAAAAAACACACCAACAAAAATCACATGAAAACGACAGCTGCACGGATTCTCTTTAAAAAGAAAGAGAGAACTGGCCTTGGAGCTGAAGCCAGGCCTGGGATGTTTCAACTTGAATGCAGAATTTGAGAAAGTTGGGAGCATGAAAACACAACAGCTTGGGAAGTGGGCATCACGGAGGGACAAGCAGCATGAGTGTTTGGAGGATGTAAATACTAGCTGGTAGAGGAGTGTTGTAGAGTTATGTAGGGGAGTATCTTAAGAAGGGTAAGGACCCTCGGACTTGAACCCAGGTCTGCAGAGCCTGGCACAGCTGATATTCCCACCATGCCACTGGCAGCCCATGCAGAGCACAGCCAGGAAGTACCGTGGAGAGGAGGTGCTGCAAGTCTCTGATCCCAGGCTGACTCCAACCCTGACTCTTGCTTACAGACTTGTGACTCCTCCCACTCCTGCCCGCTGTGACCACGAGGCCAGATTCACTACGCCCTGGTCCCTTACAATAGGATAAAAATGAGCAACGGAAATGTAGGTTGCATACCAGGCAAGATTTCCAAACCCTAAAATCAATTAGACCATGGCTTCATACTTGGGGTTACTGAAACTAACAAAAACATTTACGATCCTGAAATAAGATTTTGCTCAGCCCACTGCATTTGCCAATGATTCGAAAGGTCTTTTCACCTCCTAGAATTATATGGAGTGTTAAAGAATCACTTCCTTAGTCAATCTAATGAATAATCTTGCTTTATCAGTAAATGACCTACTAGGTCGTTTCTATGATTTTATGACATGTTGGTCCAATAAAAGATATTAGCTCCATTACCTCTATCCTGTCTCCATCACTTGTAAGAGAGCAATTGCTGTGTGCAATAGAATATTTATTCTACTTCTGGCCTGCAGTACACAGTACAATGCAGATATAAACGTCAAGCACCCATGAAGAATCTCTCTAAAGTGAAAACATGCTTGGTAATACTGACTTAATCAGAGCAGACAGAACTGCTGTTTAAAGAGGAGATCCTGAGAAAGATAATCCAGCATTTCATTTGAGTTTTGTTTTATTCCTTTATAAAAAGTGAATAAAAGTAATTATTTTCTTAATCACAACATCTTTAAAATGTTAGATAATTGTGGAAAAAGGGAACACAGATGCAAAATACCCAAAGAAAATTAAGTCTAATGAAATCTCAAAAATAATTCACATGGGCTTGGACAAACACTTTTAACTGGGCTGAAAACTTACTGAAAGACTATAAACAATAGATAATAATGGACACCAGTGTTCCATGCCAAGGTGGGAAAGTTATCTAGAATGATACCTGCAGTGATCTCTTTTAGGCCTGGCCTTATTCAATCTTCCAATTAACTGGGCCAGAATAAGAAGAGAAACTGCTGGGAAATACTTTAATTCTTATGCTCCCACTGTTTTCAGCAGATTTGAATAGAGGTCTCTAACACATTTTTTAATATTAAATTTTAAATTTCATTGTCAAGTCACACGCAAACTATTTTGGGGCAAAGGCCACCTAACCGTGTCCTCTGAAAGGACAATTATGCATTTTAGTGCTCCTTTGAAATGTATACTGAACATTAAACTTTTTAACAACATGTTCTGTTGCTTGTATCTTCTTCACTGTACTCTCTCTCGGAGTCTCCACCCCACATTCTTCCCTCCCTCATATTCTCTTCCCATGTGTGAAAGTGAGAGAGAAAAAGAAAGAAAGGGAAGGGGCAGAGTCCTGGAGGCTCTTGCTACACGGAGGCTGGCTGCATAGAAAGTGCTAGAGCACGCAGCTGTGATTATCGATGGTGGGCAAAGCCGGCAGAGTGTCAGTCCAGGTGCCCTAGCTGAGGTGAATACGTCTCTATGCTGCAGGAAGCTGTTTTACAGTGACTCAGATTTATTCAATTTAAAATGCTCTTTTCCAATTCTAACTCCTCGGATACAGTTACCAGAGTGACTCTGACATTGCTTCACAGTCACAAAATTTTAGGTGGAATGTTAAGTACTGGCATGTCTGATCTCATAATTGCACCAGCAGGACACTTGTTGCTTCAATGGGACATTTCTGACCTTTCCTTTTAGAACGACCAAAACAGATGTTCTTCCTACTCACTTGGCTACAGATTGGATGACTTTTGAAGATGTATCCTTGATGTTTGTGAAAAATCTTTCTGTTCCACCTTTGAGAATATCAAAGAACCCTCCGTAAGACTGGTCACATTCTGCAACTGTCAGACCTAGAATTAAAAAGCAAAACTCATGTTACAATTTAAAATAAAACACAGAATTGAATGTAACTGTGCTCCAATTTCTCTTCACATGTCAAAAAATCAAACTGGACAGCCAGCAACCTAAGATATACAAAAACAGGACCAAACTTGCTACCGTGTCCAGACCCAGAATGAAGCTTTCAATTTCTGAAGGATAAAGCTGCACAACAATATTTTCCTAAGCTCCAGAAGACTGTAGTGGTAAACCAGAAGGGTTTACAGGTATTCGATTGATAAAACCTAACACAAACCATTTTGCATCGCTTTATGAAGAGCAGACTTCATTAAGTGCCTGCATCTATGCTTTTCTGTCATCTCACTGTTTATGGCCTTTCTATTTAGTGTCACCAGCCGGATATGCAGCATGCCACTGACAATCTTACTTGACTGTATATCTAGTACATTTTACATCTTATCTCGGAACATTACATTTCTTACCAGGAATACTAACATCTCCTCTTATCATCATCGGCTGGACAGCATTCTGTTTATATTACTACAGGGCTGGCCAAACTGCAGCTCAGGGTCTGCATGTGGCACTTTTACAATGCAAGTGTGGCCCGTTGGGCCCCCTACATCCCTCCTCCCATTCTCCACCCACCAGGCTGGGCTGGGGAGTTCAGGGCTTCTGCTCTGTAGTGAGGCTAGAGGCTTCGGCCCAGCAGGGAAGGGAATCTCAGGGTTTCAACCCCAGTGGGCATGTGTGCCGGGGCTTCAGCCCCATGGTGGGGTGATGGGGCTATAGGCTTCTGCCCTGCTGAAAGTACCTGCCGGGGGCTCAGGGCTTCTTCCCATGGGGCGTACCTGCCTGGGCTTCATCCCTACAAAGGGAAAGGGTGGGGGGAGGAAGACATGTCACTTCTGAAGATTGTTGTATGCAGCTCGGAGGGTCAGTAAATTTGGCCACCTCCCAATACATAAAATAGTGATTGACACACCTCTTTGACCCTACATGAACCAGATGGCCAGACAAGCATTTGAAAACGGAATCCTTTTATGAAGCAAGGTTCAACCCACAGAGAATGAAGTATGGACAGTATTACTGCAGTATTTTATTGGTAGTATAAATTTGCCTCATTTTAAAGTTTCCCCTTCAGGTACATTAATATTTGAACATATATAGTTTTCCCTCATGAACTGCATAGAAGACATGTATAAAGTAACTAAAATAAGGAGAAAAATCTGTATGCAGTAAAATTAACAACATTTTGCCAGAGTCTTTCATTTTAGGTGAAATATATCAAGTTCTTTGAAGGGTTTAGGCTCATGCAGTTATCAATTTAATATTTAGCCGTGAAATGACAGAGGAAGAAACTGCGATTTCAGTTAGCAAGGTTATATGTATCTGACAAAAAAGGGTGTTGTAGCTCTGCTGGTCCCAGGATATCAGAGACAAGGCAGTGACGTAAGCTTGAAAGCTTATCTTTCTCACCAACAGAAGTTGGTCCCATAAAAGTTATTATCTCACCCACCTTGCCTCTCAAAAAAGGTGTTCATTTGCCTCTTTTTCTTTACCAAAATATATGTTCAAATATTTCCAACTGACTAAACACCACTCTGGAATATCAACATTTAAACCAAGTTCTATCGTAATTTGAGAGAGAAGTATTTCATTTTCAAGTCAACTTTTTGGTCTTACTGTGTTAATTTATCTATCACACATTACAATAAAGCACTATACTGATAAAGTCACATCCACCTTATTTCAAAATGGGATAAATAAAATTCAAGAAACAGAAAACATCTAAAAATAATGTAAGCAAAGTTTCAAAAAGCAAACCTGTTTCAGTACCACGTTACAAAAAAATTGACACAGAATAGCTGCAAACTTTTTAAAACACGAAACACTTAATGCAATGTGGCTCTACTCTGACAAGTGACGACAATGTCTCAACTCATCTGCTCTGGGGATGAATTCAACATAGCTACTGACTTGAGCAACTTCGTGTGTGTCACAAGATTGGTCTTCGAGAAACCCAGAACCATTAACAGATTACTGTGAAGAGGTGAAGTTGAATCAAGGTAGGCTATTATCTGTTCTTAGTAGAATATATTTCTAAAGTAGAGGTTTCTATTGGGGTGTAGAGGGGGGTTGGAAAAGTAACATTTCTGTTCCTTAACCAATCTATTTTTATGTTCTTGTAGCATGTTCCAAAGGGTATATGTATCTTGCAAGTGTTGCTTTTTCCTTATTCACTGTTATTTTTATAAACGGATATTCATTGTGCAAAGAAGTCATTTTCATTGAATTGTTTTCTTCCACAGGTCAACAGTGCCGTTTGGGATCATTTATTACAGCTAGCAAACTGGCTCTTCTCTCTCTTCTTGGGAGAAGAATGTAGGGAGTACATTTTTACATCTGCATGTATAAACATGACGTCTATTCTGAAGATGGAATGAATCTATAAACGTGAAGTTCCTCACAAGAGTTATATAAGCTTGCCTAAAAATAATCATTTACTTAACCTAAGTGGTTTTCATAGAGCAATATACTTAATAGCAATATCACTCAAAAGACATTAACATTTCTACTAAATAAGTTCATTTAAAACTTCAAGCCAACTCAGAAGTTTTCACATCCCATAAAGATAACTAGTTTATATTCAGATTGCATCTGCAGGGATGCCTGTATCTGCACATACCTGCATTATACATATTGTTGAGCTGTCCTGCAGGCTTGGAACTCTGTGGCACCAAATTTGTAGACGTTCTAGGCATAGCATTGTTTCCATAGCCTCCGTTTTGCTCCAGGAGCTGCAGAGAGTCATATCCATCATGAGTAATTTTTTTTTTTTAAGAGTTTGTACATAAAAACTGCACTTTCAAAGGAAAGTTACAAAACGAAGTTGCCTGGTCCTCACTGCTTAGCCCTGAATGGCTGTTTAAACTATGAAAAGACAAAAAAGTTTCACTAATTTTGTTTCAGTGCATTAGGCACCAGGGGAGCAGGTGCAATATTCTTGAGTTTGGCTCTAAGTCCCGGTTTTTCTGGGTGCACCTATCACTTTTCCTACTGCTCAGGTACATGGTTACTGTTCAAAGTCAGTAGTAAAAACTGAGGTTGAACAGGGAAAAGTATCAGGAACTTGGTAGCCAAAGGTCAGCAAGAACTTTGCAGGAAAATCTCACAGCTGAACTGCTGAAGTACTGATACCATGAACTCAACATGTTAGCAATAAGGTGGCTGCCTTGCAAAGTGTGAATAAACCTATGCTTAATTTTTCTAAACCAGAGCTAAGCTTACTCATAAGGACTCCACCTTCTTCTACAACGGATGAAAGAGGAAAGGCTAAGAAAGATGCCCGGCTTTAGAAGAGTGATATGAAACCTTCACTCCAGAGCAAAGGAGAGGCAACAAATGACAGCACCATGACTTGGATCACTGGAGCAGAACCTTACTCTCATTGCTAGACAGTCTTTACAAGTGCACAGAAGCGTCCAGAGCTTTCTTCTCCCCCACTTCCCCTACAGCCAGGAACACTCCCCAGGAAAAAAGTGAGACCATGAAGTAAGAGGCAAAAAAGCAGCAAGAGTTATCTAGCAAGACAAGCTTCTGTATTCCACATTATATGTTCCAGTTAGATCACTGCACCTCAGTGAGGAACATGGTCAGAAGTGTGCCCTAGATGACCACTATAATAGTGAGTTTCAGGACTGACATGAAGGATAGTTTGAACTCCAGGAAATACAGCACTAGATTATAATGTTTGCAGACATGTGCCTAACGTCCAGGTTATGCTTGGAGGAGCCACTCACCTAGGCAGAAATAGAGGGGGACCACATGAATGCAAATATGGCCACAGACACCAAAGGAGACCGCTTAAAAATTTGAAGATGGAAAACATAATGTTGAAAACACACCGTTACCAAGGACAGAAATCTGAACCCACATACAGCTGCTACACTACACTATTTTGGATCCAACCCATAACTTGCCAAGTGTAAACTTGCAAACAGGAATAATTGTAGCTGGTAAAAAGATTTTTCTTGGGGAAGCTAACCCTAAAGCGTGGGAGACAGAAGAGGGCTTGCCAACCAAGAGTTAAGGACTATCAGCAGCCCCTACTGCAGAATCCTAGTCATATAGGATGAGCAGTGGCTTAGTTCAACGAGTGCAGTAAAATCAGTGCAAATGTCTGTGTGGACTCTTATTTCGGTTCTGCAAGTTTGAAGGTTTTGTTGGTTTTACAGACAGCAGCAGAAAGCACAACAGTTCGAAGGGCTAGTCTGCTTGCACAGTTGCATCAGTTTAACTGAAGGTAGGATTTTAAATAGATTTACTTAAATCTGTGCAAAATAGAACACACTTACGTCAATTAGAAATAGGTTTAAGAAACTGAAATAAGCAACCCTTAAAGCAAAGTAAGAGTCACACAAGTACTTGCATTAGTTTAACTGCACTGGTTTAACTACGCTGTTGTGAATTGTGTAGCCCTAAATTCACGGTCACATATTAGACGCCCCCACCACCACCTCTCAGATCACTTCCAATCATCTCTGGCACGTCAAACTGAAGGCCTACCTCCAGAAGGAATGCTATTGAGATGAAGAAGCTTCCAAGAGTTTGCCAATAAGCAGAAAAAAACCCCACTGCTGGTTTCTTTTCAACATAGTCGGATGAGATAGAGCACTGAGGCTGGGATTTTCAAAACACTGTAAGTGAGTTATGCACCCAAATCCCACTGAACGTCTATTAAATTAGGTACCTAAATCCCTTAATCTCATCTGAAGGTTTCACCTCAACCATTTTGACAGCTGTTTCAAAGTCACTATTGATTGAACGTGGGGAAAAAATGATTACTCTTTGTAGTACTCCCATACCTCTGTGATAGGAGATTTAGGATTCACATTCCTGGCAGCCGCAATCTCCTGCAGCTGATTCACAAGTTCAGTGATTGACAACCTCTCCTCTGGGTTCACCTTCAAAGTGGAACCTAAAAAAAGTAATTTAGACATTACAACAGACCTTTTGTGATTGCACACGTGTGCTTTATTCAGTGGGTTCAAGTGCAGCAAGATTATCCATAATAAAGCATGCAGAAAAACTAGAGACACAGTAAAGTCTGTGCCCAGGTATCTATGTAGTAAAAATAAGGATTTTAGTGCTGAGACAAGATGACACTTTTAAAGAAAATACCACAAGAGCATCAGAAACTTGAAGAAATGTTTAAAGGCAATTTAGAACCCACCCATATCATCAGAATTGTAACCACCAACTGTAGAACTCAACTGTGTATTTTGAGCTTTAGTAAAACAAAAAGTTTCTCAAGCAAATTCAAGGAATCAGAACCAAAATGCAAAGTATTTCCAGCCAAATTATCAAAACCCTAAGCACGACTAAGCATTGAAAAGCAGTGAAAACTGAAAGGTTTACTCTCAAAAATCTAGTTCTTAATTGAATATAGAAAAGTTTGACATCAATATGAAGAACTTTCAAATAGCTAAAAATAAACCAGTCACTGTCGTATGGTTTACAAAGCCCACCTACAATGGAACTGGAAATTCTGACTGTTTAATCCCACTGTGTCTAACATTTTTAATGGTAAAAGTTACAATGTGCACAAAGACGTCAGAATAAACAAACCACCAAGGCTGTAAACTTACGAATGAGCTCATGGAACACAGTGTAGCGGGTGTCATTCTGAGGAATGGAGTATTTCCCATTGACTATGCGAAGCTTAGCTCCATCTTCAAAGGGATGTTGTCTAAAGCACAGTAAGTACAGGATACAGCCCAAAGCCTACACAGAAATAAAAGCAAACATTACAGAAACGTTGGCAATTCAGGCACTGAAAACAACTTACAGTTGAATTTTAGATATGAAACTGATTAGATACTGAAACCACTGGCAAAGCTCCATTCTAAAATAAGTTTACTAAATTAAATATTTCAATTGCAAATTGCTTCATCATGGATCCCTACACTATTCACAGTGCTCCAGAGATCAGTTGCATAGCTCCCTTCTTTCTAAAATAATTAAACCCTTGAAGTTTAATTCTTTAGGATCAAAGATTACCGAAAAGCCTAGCCTACGCAGACTACGAGTTCGTTTCTAGCAGCATGCAGACTGCGGCAGTTATGATTAAAGGTCTGCTAGTTTCTTCAATGTCCAAGATTTTAAAATTCTCTCCAGGTTGAAGGATTTATATTAGAAGAAAATATAGATATATAGTATCAACACCTTTATGATATATGTACCAAAGTGGAGCACATTGGTTTTTACAGGAGGTGCTCCAAAGTGAGAGAAGTTCTATTATAAGCTATGGGACAAATCCTACATTCATAGCTTCTGTACAAATCACTCCTACTGAAAAGGATTTGGTTCTCTTTTTGTCCCCCTAATTCAAATTCATCCTGTTACATAGTACGTAACTGGGTAGGCTGTCTAAGCGCAAATCACTTTACTCAAATAGAATTCCATGTAAAGACCCATTTAATTCTTTATAAAAAATTAAAATGACTCCAGAAAAGAGAACTGAAACCTCAATAAAAGCACCATATACTGAGGCATGAGCTTGGGGGACTTAGTTCCCATGTTTATCCATAACTAAAGCAGATACCACACAATTTGCCCTGGGAAATAGCACATGTGCTTGAAGTCAGGATTGAATTCTAGTCTTGCAAGAATCCAAGAATAATGGCATGAGTCAAGGAGATCATTTCACTTAGTGTTTTCAGGTAAATTGGGATACTTCAATTAACATTAGGTGCAAAAAAACCCTAATATAAGTGGTGTTCCTACACCAAACCCGTGGGCCATCTAATCTAGAAAGAGGTTAGAAAAAAGTGTGACCCATAACAAATGCTTCAGACGACCACAAGATTTCCAGACTGCTTCTGGAATATTGTGCAAATCCCTCTGGAATAAATTTCTTCTGAACCCTTGTAAGGTCTGAAGCCTTCTTCTTTGGCTAAGCAGCAGCAGCCACATTAGCTAAGCAGCAGCCATGAGCTAAGAAGCAGAGTTATAACCTCATCTCCCATCTAAATTACATCAAAGCAAAGTAATATCGGGCTGTTAAGAAAACGTCCAGTCCTAACGGTACCCAGGTGGAATGTGATCAGTTGCAGCATATGGAATTCTGAAGTTACATGCTGTGTCCTGCGGGATGCTGAAGAGGGTGAACAGTACCACCCACATCCTGGAAAGTAGCACATCAGGCGGGACAATTACAGTGCCGGCATGCCAAAAGCCACACTGGCTCCCACAATTTCTAGGTGGATTTCAATGTGCTTGTTTTAAGCAGACATCCCTAAATGGTTTGAGATCTGGTTACCTGGGAGACCCCCTTCCCCCATTCCATGAAGCCATAGCTGAGATCAGGGAGAAAAAAAAAAAAAAAAAAAAAGAATCAAGCTAAAGAATTCTCAGAACAGCTGCTGGCAGTGATGGTCTTCTCTCAGCTCTGCAATTCACTCCCTTCTTTCTTCCATATTTGTTAGCCATCCAAACATGCTCCAAAGCCCATTTTTCCCCTCACAGGAATGTAGGGAAATCGGGGTCCACAGGCAGAGGTGCTGGACACTAAAAAGGATTTAATGGAGAAGGGCCTTCGATATGGTTAGGTAAGGCATTCAGTTTGAGGAAGGCTTTTACATGGAAAGTATAAGCACTGTACTGAGGATTTTTTAATTGTGTGCTTTAAATTTTGGAAGGTGCCTAAACTTGGGAAAAGGAGCCAGAGAAAAATGAATAAAATAAAGTAGAAACCAGAAGAACACTGATCACATTTTAGAGCCTGGTAACTGCTCAGAGGAATAACAGGAGTAATATCTAATGTACTCTTGCCCCACAAAAGTTTTTTGAGAAGCTTTGTGGTTAATAGGAGTTTAATTCTTGATTCACACTGAAGTTTAGACATTTTTTACATCCTGAGCCGCAGTACTACAAATACATCTAGACAGGATGGTGACAAGCATGGAGCTTTGGAGGACACTGAACTTTCTGGGGGAAAGTAAAGTACAACTGTTCATCCTGATCACAAACTAAACTAAACTAGTTATGCCTCTTGCAGTTGTGCTGCAGTCCATGCGCAACTCTGATTTCCCTGACCCCAGACCACAGACAAGGCAGATGAGCAGAATGGCAGGGCTAAATGAGCCCCACTAATCAGAACCTTTTAAAAACAAAAGGCATGTGACAACTGTTCTCTTGTTAAGTTGGAGAAGTCCGCCACCACACCGAATATGTGAGTTAGCCTAACACAAAGATTTCAATTGTCCAAGTCCTTTGGATAAATGGAGCTCTACCTTTCCTATTTTAGGCAAGTGGATGCAATTTTGGTCCAACTTGTATGGATTTGATTTGATACATGATTAAGGTGTTTAAGAACTGTATTACCCTGGGTTTACTTCACACCCTCTATTCCAAAAGTTCAAGATTAAGACTGACGACCACAGAGGCAGAACTAGAAGAAGCTCAAATGAGTTTTTAAAAATGTATTGTTTAAAAGGTTTAGCTGGAAGTTGAGGTTCCAATAGCACTGAGCAGCCACCACAAATTCATTCTAATGTTCAAGTGTCCATTCTGCTTTTGATATTCAAATTCATTTCTTTACACATCAAACAACTGTTTACCAATACTGGCACAGGTTTTAAAAGTTAAGTATGTGCATTCACAAAAATAGCCAATACTCTGAAAAATATAACGTGTAACATCACTGAAAAGAACGCAAAAGGTCTCATCACGGACACTGTTAACTGAAGATGCACTGGGAATATAAACATCTTCAAAAGCAATTGCAATCCTTTCAGTAAAGGATTATTTGCCGCTGCCCTTTGCCATCCCATTTAGTTGCAACAGAAAAATGTAATTTCCACAAAACAGTAGTTTAGAAGTCCTGAAGCTTAGCTTGTTCCGGCATTTCATCCTCTGCACTACCTGAGATCCAGGACTATGAATGAGCAAAGTCAGAGTTTTGTGTCTTGGCAACCTCAATCTAACCATGTAGTAGTGACCATGGGCTCCAAGAGAACCCTGTCTAGGCCTCCAGAGAAGCAGCAAAAGTTGTTGCAACGCAGAAACGTCACTCAAGGCAGTGAAAGAGCTGGGACAAAGTTAGAGGTCTATGCCTCAGGTCAGCCCAAATTAAGATTTAAAATTCACACCAATTAAGCTTATTTTGCCTGAAATGTATCAGATACAGACGGCTGAGCTTTTGTTTTAGTATCAAACAATGCAATCAATTCAGACTGCATCTTATATTATTATATTCTGATACAGCAGTGAGTGTGCACATAGTTTAAATACCACAAGTATAATGAAATACAGAAACTATTTAACTAGGACATCTAACACACATCATTACATACAATGAGAAATAGAAGTTCCTACCCATATATCCTGTTTTTCACCAATTGGAAAGTTTGAGTACAAGTCTATCATTTCTGGAGTCCTATACATTGGTGTTGTGTTTCTTGTAATCTGCAGAAACAAAGTAAAAGTTCATGAAGCAGAGACCTGAACAATGCTTTATGTTCAACCTCAGGAAACAGCTTTCCAGAAAACGTTCTGCTAAAAAGAACACAAGTAAAAGAGGCATCTCCTGACTTCAAAACTAGCTTGGGACATATTAGTCAAGGTGGAAGTTTTTGGTTCAAAAACATCAAAATACAGTTATAAGGGAAGCAATTCTACATAAAGCCTACAGGAATCACATTTTAGCTGTAATTAAAAAGTCATCCCGTCACACCACACAGCAAGCAAAACCAGATTACCTGCTCCCCACACGGGACAGTTCTTGTGAACCAGTGACACTGAGAAACTAGGAACAGTGATATCATGCCCTTAGGATGCATCTGGAGGAAGGACCCTGCTTTGTGCCTCTTTTCCTCTGCCCTATGTGAAAAGCTGGCCAACTGCATAGCACCATCCTCCCTTCCCAGAGAGCCAGCAGTCCGCTCTCCCTGAGGTCAGGGTCCCAAAAAGGGGAGGGGAACAGAAGCAAGCAGTCATCATTCTTCTAGTACTCAGGATCAAAACAAAGGAAGTTGATGCTATGAGAGGCTGTACACTCATTAACCAGTTCATGGATAATGTTCGAGTCTCATTATCGGCCTTCTCCATATATTTAGAACCATTTGAAAAATCATTTAGTTTGAAGTGGGTTTCTGCACACAAAAAGCTTATGCCCAAATAAATGTGTTCGTCTTTAAGGTGCCACAGAACTCACTCAAATCCCTTACGCCTCTCCCTTTTTTATTAAAAAGATCATTAAAAGCTACACTACAAATGGAGTCCAATTCTGATTCATGTTCACATTTTATTTCTCCACAACAGAGAGAAGCAGGCACTCCGTGGGCATTGATCACATTACACAGAACAGACACTTAGGAATGTCATTTAAGAACACAAGCTGTTTTGTCGTCATGGCAGACAGCACTTGAACAATGTAGCAGCAGCTGACTAGAAAAATAAAGCCTGGTAATCCATTTCACAACTGAATGGACCTCAATGGTCTTAGAACTGTCATAAATTAGGTAAATGTGGGGGTTAAGGCTAACAGAGCAGCAGTAATAGAATGAACCTAATTTCTTATAATTAATTGCACGTCAAGTTTCTCACCTCCTCTTCAACTATTGCTCTCTTTTGTGCAGACCAGCTGTAATCAGGATAATGTGCTATAGTTGTAGCACTGCCAAAATCACACAGCTTAATTGTCCCTTGGTTACTAATCAGCATGTTCTCCACCTGCAAACGGAGGTAGGTTAACAAATGGAAGAAGTTACACACATTTACGAAGGCTGTAGCTCATGCACACTTTTAAATCATGCCCAGGAAGTATACAAATATTCATCAAATAAAACGAATCCATGATTGGTATTTTACAGCACATGGTATCCCACTTTAGAGGGGACACTTACGACGCAGTAAGAATAAGTGACAGGCTTAAGGTCCAAGCCGGAAGCAAAACAGGGAGTAAGCCAGCTCTTCCCCTTACTTTAGCCAGTAGACAGCTTGCCCGGAATGACTAACTATTTTGTACATCTTTATTTCTAACTCAAATTCCACATCCTTCCAAACGCTGGTTTTGCATGATATTTTCCAGTGTTTTAAGTTTTAAAAGATATGCAAGAGGCCTTTTACAAACCGCCTTGCAAAATTAACATGTAGTTTAAAATCTGATTAGGAGCACCAGCTAACAGCTGAGGGCGGGAGGAGAGGAGGAGGGAATTCTCTCCAGGAAAATTCTGTGCTGAATGTGAGGCCTGCAAATAAAACAACACAAATTAATGTAAAATAAACAGCTCGCACTAAGTCTCCCACTGTGTCACATCTTCTCTGTTAGCCTTGGATTCTAACAGCCTTAGAGCACTGAATAGCTTTATCATTGTATCTTGCCCAGTGCTCAACACTGTTGGAAAATAGTAATGACATGACATTCCAGTCCCTTGATCCACCATCATAACTCACTTTTCTCTTTAGTAGCTCCTGTTCTGTTAGTACACTCTTTAGTGCTCTCCTGTATGCTCCAGGTCTGGCACAGTCGGCAGACCAACAATCAAACACAATCAGCATGCTCTAATATCATAAGCATCCCTTGGGAGGACCGTGCTTGCAACATGTGCATGCTTTCTTGTGCGCAGCTCTTAGCAAGAGTGGTCACTACCTTCCTTAGAATTTCAGTAGGTTGTTCAGATTCTAAGGGGCTCTCTACCCTGTGTCTTCCAAAACCAGCCTACAGGAAGCTAATTCTAAAGAAAAATGCCTCCCTATGCTACAAAATGACTTGTTTTGTTTCATATGGCAACTACGCAAGGGGACAAACTAATTCAGACCGTTTCAAGTATCAGAGCCACAGGACTATTTTCAAGACTCCCCATAATTAATTTGGAATTTAAACACAAACAAGTGGCATCAGTTCTCACAATGCTACATGCATGTAAATCACATTAACATTAGCCATTGTCAAAAGGATTCGGGGGAAAGGAAACGAAGGAGAACACACCAAACTAACAATAAAAAATATGAACTAACTGAAAGTCTGAAGTGGAGGTCACAAAGCTCAAAGCCCATTTTAAGTGGCATTATATCAAAGAATTTCGGAGACCCTAATACCTTTAAGCAAAAGAATTTCAAAAATTACGAATGTCTTGGGTGATACTGTGCCCAATCACCCATTTTCCCCCACACAAACAATACCAGAATCATTCACTTTAAGGCCAAATAAGGATGAGATATTTATATTTGTAAATGGTTATTAAAGGAAAAAGCACATTGTAGCTTAAACAATTGACAGAGACTGTTTTACGTCAGTTAAATTCACTCTTCTGAGAAAGGCAGCGCAAACACACCTTCCCGCATCATTTCAGTGCGGCTAGTGTCTATTGCAGCACAAAGATCAGGATCTTGTCCTGTATTTGCCTGTAAAAGCCCTCTCCCTCTGCAGCTACTGCAGTCTGAAACCAACTCGCTGCCTCTCTCCTGGTCACTTAGTCTCTGCCAGGGACATGTTTTCTTAACAGGCACTAGAATAGTAACAGAAGAAATCCATTATGTATTTTTGATTTAACTCAGTATAGCGGTCTATTCTAATAGCACCCTAAGCAGAATGGGGGGCCTGCTGTTCGAGGTGCTGAGCAGAGTAGAACATCAGTCACTGCCCTTGAACTAGTCTCAGAAAAAATTTCAAATTAAAAAAAAAGCTCATCCTTGACAACAGCACAGTTCCTTCCAACAGGATGGCACAGCTATCAGAACTCAAGACCTTCCATACCATTTGTAAAGGACTGACATAGGATGAAAGGTTCTAAAATAATCGATCAGGAAATAAATGGCCCACTTGATTAATATTAGTTCAGAAGTCAACGTGTTCAAAAACTAAGCACTATAACAAAATGTAAATTTTCGTGTGTCTTGAAACTACAGCCATTCCAACACTACACATTCACTGCAGCTGCTCGCTAGTGAAATACTGCTTCTCTTCTGAGCCTAACACACTAACATTATGCGCTGTTTCCTTCCACAGCTTTGTTAAAAAAAAATCTGCTTTGTTAAAAAAAAACAAAATGTTTGAGACTTCAAGTCAGTAGCATACTTACCCACAAATAGGAACTATTCTTCAGATTAAATGAAGAGTTGAACACACACTACATGGTTTCAGTCCGAGCTCTGAACGCTAGCTAACAGGATGTTCAACAAGTATTTCAACACTAAAAATATAGGTAAAGGATGCTGTTCTCAACAGTAAGCCAGGTAGTGATGCCCTTCATTCTCAGCCAGCATTCCCAACAAGAGGACTATGTACACATCGCCTCATTTGAAATGCTGCATATTCAAGTTTCTCAGTTTCATTAGTTCTACAGCATCAGCTTTGTAGTCCTGCCTCGAAGTCGCCTTTCACACTTCATTCACATGTTGCATTCACTTACATTCTATACTGTACCTTTAAATCTCTGTGAATAATAGGAGGTTTCTGTTTATGCATATGTTGCACTGCTCTGCAGGTCTGATAAAATATCTTCAAAACTGTATCACATGAGAGGGGCCCTTTGGATTCAACTTTCTTTAAGAATTCCACCAGTTGTCCTACAGGAGATAGGACCAATTCATATTAGCATTTGAAAACCTGCCATTAAGTATATCAGATAAGTCTAAATGTGACACAGATCTCTCCTTATGAAGAAGTATTTAATCCCCTGAATGTGACAAGAGATTTTATCAAAAACTATTTTGACAATAAAGAAAATCCAGGAAGATCTGAGACAAAGGACTAAGCACTAATAAGATGATGATATCATACTAAAAAAGACAGCTTGAAATACTCTTACTTTATATATTATCTTTAAAGCATTCACAGCTTCCATCCCATTAGGTCAAAGATGCTTGAAAGTACTGCCCCTCCATTTCATCAGACTACGCCAACAATAACCGCTGGACATTTTATTGCCCAATATTAGCGACCAGAGAACAGGAATCAATGGCTAAACTAGCCATAAATCATTTCAAAAGGGGCCTTTCACTATAGCTGCTGACTCTCCCTTCATCACAGATGCAGTATGTTCTTTTCTCTCTTCTCTACTCCTACCAGTCATGAATCAGAAACCACCCTTCCAGCTGAGAAAAACTGGACAACACCCTTAGCCTGGAAGCACTGCACCTAAACAAGCAACTAATGGAAGTCTGAATGCTGCCAGAAATTACCTTTAAACACCTTGGGTTAGGCTGTGTGGGATTTACAGACAATTACAAATTGCAGAAAGGAGGCTTGTTTAACATCGAAAGGAGAAGAGTTAGAGGGAATTCATGAGAAGATTATGAAGGGGACAGTAAAAACGGATCACCTCGCTCCTTCTCAGAATGGCCCATAAATATGGAAACACGTCAGTTAATAGCAGGTAAATTGTTAGCTGTTCTCCCTGTAGTAAAACCGCGCACATTTTCAGCTCAAGATCTGTGTTTGCATCTGGAAGAATATACTCTGTTCCTAAAACGAGGCACACCACTCATGAACAAAAACCTAAGTTTTACCTTTACAAAGCTCGGTGAGCAGCAGAAACTCGCCCTGCCCGGTATCAGACTCTTCTTTTCCAATTGACGCAGCAGAGCAGAACTGGACAATGTTAGGATGACCAGAAAGCTTTTTCTGGGGATTTGTTCAAGGAAAAACTTCAAGTATGTCAGAGGTTTTCTTCATCCTATCAGGCACAGCTAGCTCATTTACAAATCTAATTTGATGTGTTTAATATGCACAACAGAATTCTCATTTGCACAGAATTAGAACTAAAGACAAAGTCACCAAGAGTAAAAAAAACTAAATACGTGTTAATGCGGCTTTTGGAAAATGCAGACTCTGATCTAGGTACAGCTTGTTCTCTCTTGACAATGAGTGCAATGCAACCATACAGGCTCAGTAAAGACAGACAGACAATCTCCAGCAACTCGACTTGGTATCTATTGATATTCTGGCTGCGTGATCAAGGCTGGGCCACTGTGCCCTCCACACAGATCTTTACACTGGTGCTGATTGCCCTTCTCTGTTATGGTTTTCCTTTAACTAGGTAGAAGAAAGTCTCACACAAATAAAAGCCAAGAAGCTTAATTATAAGCAAGGTTATAAAAAAAGGAAAACCAAAATTTTATAGTATATAAAGCTTTACAAAACTTCCTCTTTTTAATTGAAAAGAGGTTCATGGCTCCCAGTTCAGAAGGAGAGAGAGAAGTAAGCCTAAGTGATCATAAGCCTGGTCTACATTGCAATGGAAGTCGACATAACGCCACCTACATCGACCCCCCAAAACATGCGTCTCCACTGGCACATAAGTTCTGTCGATTTAAAGCACGGTAAAAGTCGACCTAATAAAACCACCTCTGCAAATGGCATAGTGCTGAATTCGAATTCCATGGGTCGAATTTGTATCAGTATAGGCAAAGCGCAACGTAAATTGACACATTGGCCTCTGGATGTTTAAAATGCTCTGTTTAAAAATAACCCCAAACCTCTCTCTCTCTGTATGCTGTTGGACAGATACATGCTCAGCAATGGTAACATCATTCGAGACTGTCCAAAAGGGGGTAAACCAACTGTACAGTGTGCTCACTACTTTCCTCGTCAAAACGGGATTTAAGCATCACTCAGATACAGTCAATGCGAATTGACAAACACAGGCCCTCTGGAAGGTCACAGAATACACAGAAGCAGCACAATTCTGAGTCTAGGATTCAGACCTTCACTTTTGGGCATGAAAAATCCACATCACCAATACCAGACGTAATTTTGTAAGCTAATCAGGGACTCAAAGACTACAATAAATTCATTTCCTCAGAACTAAACAAAATAGCAGGAAACTTCTAACAATAAGTCAGGGGTTCAAATACTTTCAGTGTAAACATGGAACGTGAAGAAGAGAGGCTTTAGTGTAGACATTTACATCCTTCAGGATGTTTAACATCAATCATTTCTTTATTCTAAATATTGAAATTTGACCCAAAAAGGATACCATAAAACAAACTTCTTGAATGATGGCTCTGTTCTTCTCCTCTTCATTAGACAATAACCTCTGTATCAGAAAAAAGAATATTGAAAAAAGGTACAAGATTTAAGTATCATAAACTTATAAAAACACATACACAGGAAAAACTAGAGCAAACAAATGGTCAAGGCTCAAGATCACAGAGCAAGAGTTAAAGCTGGCTTGATCCCCAGATTGGACATCTTGCCACCACAACCCTCCTTCCCCCAGGTTTCTAGTCACCTGTCCTTCTGTTCATCTACACGCTCTCTCTCCAGGAGCAGAGCCTCTAGAATCATGCTTGTGCTACCACCACATGTAGCCATTCCTCATGCTCAAAGCCCGCTGTATTATGGAGCACACTGCAAGTTAGTACTGCAGCAGTCTTCTTTTTGTGGTTTTGCTATAGCCTATGAAGTTGTGCAGCTGATTGAAGGGAGTTTTTAATGGAATTAATACAACCATCACTATCAATATTCTTTCTTTTATGGATGTGGATATCAAATACTATATTGTCCCCCCACACTTCCAATTTGCTACTGATTCATGCATCAAAAAATGCAACTCCATTCTGGTGGCACAGGCAGGGGAGAAAGACTGGATATTTGAGTAGTTGTAGCTTTTGAGTGGCTGGAGTTTTCTGACAAAAGTGCCTGTCTCTCTGGTCTTTTAGGTATGTCTATATTGATGGTGGCACCATCAGCGCCGCTGGATTGATTCTGCCGCAGTGGAGACCTGCTCAATCGATCTGGAAGGCGACGCCGTTAATCCACCCACACAAAAAGAGTAACACTGCGTTGACGGGAGGGCATTTCCCATTGGCTCAACATTGTGGGGATGCCGCACTAGGCAGAAGTTAGGATGTCGACAGGAGATATGCAAGCTCCATAGATACACAAGCCACATTTCGCCAGCAGTGTAAACCAGGCCTAAGTCTGACACAAACAGGGGCAAAGCTGTTTAAAAGGGATGGGTAGATATCTTTTGCCCATGTTAACAAAATACATAGCTGAAATTTTGTCCATCCAGGCAGTGTAAGGTGCGAGGCATGTTCAGGGACTGTTAGCAGATTCAGTCAAAGGGCACTTGTATCTAACAAGGCAGATACCAGCTTTGGGTTTATTCAACCACTCAAGTCCAAATCTCTACTGCAGGACTCTCCTCCCAAGTAAGGAATGGCTTCTAAGGGGAAAACGGATTCCTGCTATCCCCGGTCTGATTTCAACGTTGAGGAGTACTTCATTCTCTAGAATCATGCGGCAATACTGAAGAGTGGTTTTAGGGTCGGGAAGAAATACCAGTGGATTAGCTGCCTCAGTGGACAGGGGTTTAAAAACCACTAGCCCAACACCTTGATCAATTATCTAGACTGCTCTTAAAGGTGAGAATTCAGACTAGCAGCTTCCTTTGTCACAGACCAACCAAAAAAACAGAGGAAGGGTGAAGTATAGCAGCACTAGTCACCCAGGGGTCCCACGACAGCTCACCAGCATGGCTCACAGAGAGTAAACGAAGACCACCAGGTATTTTAATATTTTCCTTACGTCTACAGTAACTGCTTCCCCCTCTTTTTCTAGCTGTTAGATCGCAGGCCCTATGCGTAATACCTCACATGCACACACAATGGTGCTCCCCATGCACAGCGCACAAGCACTGCAGCTGCTGTTAGGATTATACTTGTTTGGAGCAAGTCAAGTTACAAAGTGGTACTCAGCCCATCTCAGTTTGAGAACTGGGCAACCCTCACACAATCTGATATACCTGATACTGGTGGGGGGGTAGAGAGAGAGGAGGGGCTGGAAGCTATTTTTATTTGGAGACCATTGAACGTACAGGAGCCATGTCTGAAAAGATGTTAATTACAGTAAGGTCTTGGGAGGTTGTTAGAAGTGTGTGTCTTTGAAGAAAATTAAATAGGGCTCCCTACGTCATGTGGCCATAAGTCTTCCAAACCAAGTTTAACCGATGAGATGGTCACTGCTGACCAGCCAAAGGGTTAAAAAACACTCCGGATATACATCCACATGGGATGTGTATTTAACATCTGGTCTACAAGAGCCTTACAGCCCATTTCATCTACTGCTCTAATGAATTGACTACATCAAGGCTCAAAAATTCAAGATCCATACTCAACCCTTAAGAGCAGCCCTTTCTGGAGAGGGGATCCGTTTTCCAAGTGTTCATAGAGAAAGTCCATAATGGTTAAACACTCAGTATTACATTTTTTGGCAAACCAAACCATCTTTTTTTTTTTAAGTCCTATAAAAAGGTACCGAGGCACATGGGTCCTGCCATAATCAGGACAAGGGTCAGAGGTCAGAACTGGCTATGATCTTGGAGGCTCTACAGGTCTGTATAAAATATCATCCGTTAAGTATGCTGATAGAAATAATAAATAATAATATTCAAGAAGAAGGAGAACACAAGCAAAAAAGGGTACTAGTCTCTGTCAATCTTTGCCAAGTGTGAGGCCTAGGGTGATGGGCCTGAGGTGAAATCCCTGCAAGCTGCATGACAACTTTTTAAAGACACCACCACAGAGGCTCAATTTAAATGTATACCCCAAATTAAAAAACACAGTAAGAGGACCAAAAAAATGAAACCATGGCTAACCAAAGTAAAAGAAGCAGTTAGAGTCAAAAAGGCATCCTTTAAAAAGTGGAAGTTAAATCCTATTGAGGAAAATAGAAAGGAGCATAAACTCTGGCAAGTGAAGGGTAAACATATAATTAGGATGGCCAAAAAGAGAATGTGAACAACAGCTAGCCAAATATTCAAAATGTAACAACAAAACGTTTTTAAAAAATTGAAAAATCCTTACTTTGTTTTCCTGAGATAGCCTTGACTTTCACAACCTAACCTGAGTTCTTGTGGAGCAATAGTGACGGTGAAGGGAAGAAACCTCATTTAGAAGGTTTACTGGGTCTTAGCACCAATCTGTGCTACCACAGACTTCCTGTTGTGCACAAGTTTATAACACCATCAAATTCCAAGAATTCCGTTTAATAGCACGGGACTGGAAGAAAGTGCTCCGTAATCACACGGCAATTAAATACCATGAACACTTAAGCACTGGAATAGTATCACGATAAAGGCAGGTATTTTCTGTGTCCATTTGCACAGTAAAGGAAAGTGCGTATTTGAATCAGCCGGACGGGTACAGTGAGCAATGGAGAGAACCCTTCAGCTCTGGCATACAACAGCTCTGACTTGTTGGTGTGGATGCACACAGTCACAGTAGTATTGTGCTAATGCATTGAGTGAAGAGACACGTCAATCATTTAAAGTGATTTAAGCCCACGTTACCTTTAGAGCGTAATCTTTGCCACTTCCAAGATCTTGAGCTTCGTATACAAAAGCAAACCCACCTGGGAGATAAAGAAAGATAAAATGATAGATTTTATTAATGTCTCTACCAGGTAAACTGATTACTTAGCTTTGTTTTAACAACCATAAAAAGAAAAATTTCAATTAATATTAGAAGCTTCTCTAAATACAGTGAGTGTATTTGATTTTTCAATTCCAAATTAGCAATATTAATGGTATTCTTAATGTACTGGGAACTTTGAATGGACTTCTGCTAGGATTCAGAGGGATGAATTAGGGCTGATTGATTAGCATCTACAATTGCCCCTTGTGTTAGTGGGTCCCTCCTATATGGCAAAAATATGAGCGGGCCTGCAGTCATACTAAAGAGATCACAGAAACAGCATCCTTGACATGCTGTCCACTTTGGTAATTTTTTCTGGTGGTCCATTTCTGGCCTGGACAGAAAACGAACGTCTGCCAAAAGCCAAAGTCAAAGGTGGTGCAGTATGTGGGATGGAGCTCCCCCAAAAAAGTACCCAAAAAGTGAAGTGGCTAATGACGTTCATTGAAGTGAACCTTAAAAATGTTTTCCGCACATACCAACGTGTATCTTCTCTTGAGAAGAATTTTGCTCTTTACTACTGTAATTCATGGCCTAACAACGGCTCTCTGCCTTTCAGGGTTCTAAGCAATCCCTAATCCTCACTCCTTTTTGAGGGATCTAGGCCTGGACATTTAAGTTGCCTTGCCCACACTCTGGAGTAGTTCCCACCTCACATGCTTTTAATCCATTGTTTTTCTCATTTTCCTTCATCTCTTACTTGCAGGTTCCACTTTCTTCACCCGTTTCTCTTCACGGCTATGCTCCCCGACTTTGTGACTCATACAAGTTCACAGCTACTCTCACTGCTGACTTCCCCACTTCTCTTTTTCAAAGCATGTGGGAGTAACAGCAGGTCCCCCACTGCTCTCTGGCCTCTGCTAGCCTCTTTTGGTACTGTGCCCACCCCACTCACCATCTGAAAGAGCTAATACAGATATGGGGAGAGAAACAGCAGCTGTTGGAGTTCAGAGCCTCTCTATTTCACCATTGCTTCAGGCAGCACTGCAGTTATATACTGCAGACACCGCCATGCCCCAGTGGGAACTCTCACTTCACTATGGTAGGGCATGCCTCACAATCGCTGAACCATCAGCTAACCACTGCCATTTTAAGTTTGATCAAGCTTGTTCCAACTGTTCTGTATTCAGCACGCTCTTCACCTAGCAAATCATTTATGGATCACGTCTGCCTCCGGCAGGGAGGAAGGACGCAATACCTGGTTATTTACATACCTTCGGCTAAGCCTCTTTCCACTTGCAGAAGGGCTATCACAGTAGCCCGCTTAGGAGACAGAAGTGAAGGGAATGCGTTTGGACTCCATATCCAAAGGGAGACGAGACAGGAGTGAACCCCAAACTGGGGAGTTTCTCTGTTTACTTTGTTACACCCACCACATTTGACAGAACGTCTTGACAGGGAAGATTCAGTCAGTTTACAGATTTGTTACTTTTCACACATCTTATTTGATTTAGTTTAGGTCTTGAAATCTAGGTTTCAAACACCGACAAGGCTAAATGTAACACATTTTCAAGGTTATTCTGACTAATTCACCTCATAACCCCATGCTTATTTTACACGGTTTCAATCTCGCTTCAAAGGGAATCTCAGTGATATTTTAAGTACATAGAATAGATGATGAATTGTGTATTTGGGTTTTCTTTAGTTACATTTTGTTAACATATATACACAAACTCCAAACATCAGAAAGTGTAGTCATTTGAAAACACATATGACCTTCTAGCATCAGTTTCCATGCTAAAAATCATTATGTTTTTTGAAGTAACAAAACATTTATGCATTTTCATGAACTAAGTGGGGCAAGTTTGTTACTAATTGTTATTAAAGATAAACAGTTTGCACCCCCAACTTCCTACTTGGTAACAAGTCATAAAATTGGGTTAGAGCTCGAGACACAAACAAAGCCTCCTAATTAACGGGAAGTAATACAGGAGTGAGTCATGGGTCAGCCCACTGTCCTTATTTATTAGCTACTACTTATAACTTAATCGGATATTCAGCTGTCTAAATGTATACACCAATAGCAAGCTATTTGTATGATTCTGATCCATTTTGAAAGAAATTTCAATTTCTTTCTTCTGTGGATATGCATGACAGTCAAAACTACAGATGATGGATTTATTTGGCTGCAGTTTTTCTTTTACTTTTGAAGTATCTGCCTTGTAAGATTACAGTAAACCTAGGAAGAAGGGATAACCAAATGAGAAGATGGTGGGAAGCAAATACGCCTCTAACAGGTTCTCACCATATCTGTTGCTGTGTGGGAGATAGCGATCATGCACTAAACAATGATATTCTCAGAGATTTATAGCTGAGAGAAGCGAAGGAAAGAAGAGATCTCACATGTCATAAGACTAACATTTCATAAGTTGGTGACCAGAAAGGGAGGATGGAGCAGGTCAAAGGAAGAGAGCAATGCAGGAGAGAAAAGGAACTGACCTACTACCATGTTTGCCTAAGGAAACAAGATGCCAATATCTACAGCCCAGCTCCACATGCTGGAGCAACTGCTCGGGGTATGAGGAACACCGCCCAAGCAAAGCAAGTGGATGAATGCACACATTTGTTTCATGAGCAATCTAATCAGCTACATAGCAGAGAGCTACTTCTCAGAATCCTCTTCTAGGATAGTGCGTGCTCACTACCTCCCACACAGCAACAGAAAAGCAGCAAGAGACTCCCACAGAGAATCCACTCATCTTGTTTTCCCAACAGTGCCAACAACAGGAAGAGTGAAATTACAAGAACTCCTTCACTCTCCCTCTGCTGTTGGCATTCTTAGGGAACCACTATAGACAGGGAAAGCACAGGCAAAATCCTGGGGGCACAGGGTGGAAGGAAAGGAATGAAAAGATGAGCAGAGGGATTAGGGAACAAGTCAGAGAGCACGCAAGAGAGAAACACTGGAGAGCACAAACTAACTAGTAGGGCACAGAAGATCTCTCAGCTGAGAGAATATAAAAACAAAAGGTGACAGACAATGTTATCAATAAAGGAGCTTATTCACACCCCACTATGTGCACTTGAACTGGCTCTTTCACCAGGTATAGATTCCAAGTTAGAAAGCGAATTGCAAGCTTTCAGCACTAACACATCAGACTCAAGTGTATCAGACAGACTCCACTTCCTCTAAATACCAAAAGGGAAAAGGGTGACAGCAGAACCCCAAGGAAGTGACCAGTTTGTTCTCTGCCAGTTTTCCTGTTTTCCCATGTACGATGCCTTGCTTTCTAAAGCCAGGTTCTGTATCCTCTGTGTCTGCAGAGTGTTCCATGAGTAGAGCTCAGAGGCACGGATAATAAATAGCAAAAACCACCACCAGTAACTTAAATCCTTAATAAGGAAGAAGAATTCAATTCAAACTTCAATTGCAGAACTACTAACTGTGGTATGTAACCTATCATTTAAATCAGCTTCTCTAACAGATGACCGGAGGATAGCTAATGTGACACCAAGTTTTAAAAAAGGTTTGAGAGGCAATCCCAGCAATCACAGGCCGGTAAGCCTAACTTCAGTACCAGGCAAATTGGTTGACACTATAGTAAAGAAAAGAATTATCAGACCAACAGATGAATACGCTTTGTTTGGGAAGAAGCAACAGGGTTTTTGTAAAGAGAAATGAGCAATCTACTAGAA
This sequence comes from Emydura macquarii macquarii, assembly GCF_026122565.2. NCBI lineage: Eukaryota > Metazoa > Chordata > Testudines > Chelidae > Emydura > Emydura macquarii. The sequence continues at coordinate 24,715,942 of NW_027131588.1, read as the reverse complement.
TTCTTTGAGGGGCTCAACAAGCATGTGGACAAGGGTGATCAAGTGCATCTACTGTACTTAGATTTTCAGAAAGTCTTTGACAAGGTCCCTTAAGCAAAGTAGTGAACAGTCATGGGATAAGAGGGAAGGTCCTCTCGTGGATCAGTAACTGGTTAAAAGATAGGAAACAAAGGGTAGGAATAAATGGTCAGTTTTCAGAATGGAGAGAGGTATATAGTGGTGTCCCCCAACGGTCTGTACGGGGACCAGTGCTGTTCAACATATCCATAAATTATTTGGAAAAAGGGGTAAACAGGGAGGTGGCAAAATTTGATGAGTGGGCAGGAAGAAAGAGCCCTGTTCCCACCATCATCTTCAGAGGATATGAAGTATTAACTGGGACCATTTACTCTCTTCCTGCATGGGTAATGGAACAAGACATGAGAAATTACAGCAAGCCCGATGGTTTTGCTGACCTGTTGGTGAGACACAGTTGGTGCCAGCTGGCAAAGGGCTCACAGTTCTGTAAAAGCTACTCTGAACAGGCCTGACAAGCTCACTACATCTAGTGTAGTTTCATACTATTTATCCATAAAGAGTATCATGTGAGGTCTCTAATAAAAGCTTATTTGTGCTGATCCTCACAATCATTGTGTGATGCATGTACGAATGAGATTTAAGGAGTTGTGTATACGTATTGAAAGAGGTTTAAAATGTGTCCAAGGCAGAGTTGACCAGAAAGCCTTCACCAGACAAAGGACGTTGATTCACCGGTCTCTCTTGGCTGTGTAGATTAAGCAGTGTAAGTCAACGCAACGGGACCCACAATGATATATGGAGTCAACAGGAACGGAGCACACAGGAAGAAACAAGCCATGAAGGGTTAACCTGGCTGTGTGCAAAGGCAAGGAACTTGAGGGCAGCAGGACAAGAGGGGACAGAGGAGGTATAAACAGAAGGCAATACAGCGCTTTTTGCATTCACGAGAGAGGGACCCTAGCCAAGCTGGTTGGAAATACCAGGCGATTGCTTTAGGTGAGAAGCTACTTCAGACAAGGGAAGTTTAGACTCTAGGAAGAACATTGGTTATGTATAACACACACAGTACATTCTTGTTTCCATTAGCCTTACTCATTAACTCTTAAATCTTATGTGGCAGGGTACCTCATTCACCTTGTCGGCTTCAGCATTTCTCTCTTGGACCATGGGGGACTTGCAGTAAGTCAGTCTGCTGCCGGAGCACTTCTTTCCTTCTCTGATTGTATTTTTCCTTATTTACATGGTGAGCCTCAGACTAGGCCTAAGAAGTTCTCTTGAGCAAAACAAAAGAACTCCAAACTCACAATGCAAACAGAAATAGCTTCTTGACCTCAAGAGGTCATCTAGTTCAGTCCCCTGCACTTATGGCAGGCCTAAGTATTATCTAGACCATCCCTGACAGGTGTTTGTCTAACCTGCTCTCAAAAATCTCCAATGATGGAGATTCCACAACCTCCCTAGGCAATTTATTCCAGTGCCTAACTACACTGACAGTAAGGAAGGTTTTCATAATGTCCAACCTAAGTTACTCTTGCTGCAATGTAAGCCCATTGCTTTCTGTCCTATCCTCAGAAGTTAAGGAGAACAATCTTTCCTCCCTCCTTCTTGTAACAACCTTTTATATACTTGAAAACTGTTATCATGCCCCCCTCAGTCTTCTCTTCTCCAGACTAAACAAACCCAATTTTTTTTAGTCTTCCCTCATAGGTCATGTTTTCTAGACCTTTCATCATTTTTGTTGCTCTTCTCTGGGCTTTCTCCAATTTGTCCACATCTTTCCAGAAATGTAGCACCCAGAACAAGACACAATTCTCCAGTTGAAGTCTTATCAGTGCAGAGGAGAGTAGAAGAATTACTTCTCGTGTCTTGCTTAAGACACTCGTGCTAATACATCCCAGAGTGATGTTTGGTTTTTTTGCAATAGTATTACACTGTTGACTCATATTTAGTTTGTGATCCATTATGACCCCTAGATCCCTTTTTGCAGTACTCCTTCCTAGGCAGTCATTTCTCATTTTCTGTGTGTGCAACTGATTGTTCCTTTTTAAGTGGAGTACTTTGCATTTGTCCTATTGAATTTCATCCTATTTACTTGAGACCATTTCTCCAGTTTGTCCAGATCATTTTAAATTTTAACCCTATCTCCCAAAGCACTTGCAGCCTTTCCCAGCTTGGTACCATCCACAAACTTTATAAGTGTACTCGCTATGCCATTATCTAAATCACTGATGAGGATATTGAACCGAACAGGACCCAGAACTGATCCCTGTAGGACCCCACTCGATATGCTCTTTCAACTTGACTATGAATCACTGATAACTACTCTCTGGGAATGGTTTTCCAACCAGTTATGCATCTACCTTATTGTAGCTCCATCTAAATTGTATTTCCCTAGTTTGTTTATGAGATGGTCATGCGAGACAGTAACAAAAGCCTTGCTAAAGTCAAGATATACCACATCTACCGCTTCCCCCATCCATAAGGATAGTCACACTGTCAAAGAACGCTCTTAGGCTGGTTTGACATGATTCGTTCATGCAGTAGCCATATAGGAGAATACGTTAATTCTGTCCTTGAAGCAAAGTTCATTACTGCTTGCAAACAAATCTACATTTCTGGTCCAGCTCAGTTATGTGAAATACTATTTTTGGTAATCTTTATGTTTTAATACTGCTCAAAATTGTTATACTCCCTGGAAACCTGCCCTGTTTGGAGAAGTGGGAACACAATCTACACTAGCTGAGTGAACTCTTATTGGAACAATTAGAACTATGTTTTTGCACTCTTTTGCCTTTTAAGACACCTAGAGACATTCAGCATGAAGAGTTACGTTCTTCAGTCAGCACATGACCAGACTCCCAGCACGTAAAAAAAAAAAAAAAAAAGCTACTGAAAACTTGGTTTTCTGAAAGGCACTACAAGTGCACGTGGTAGGCCAGCTGTATAGCTTTTCTTAAAGAGCAGCCGAGCTGTGTGCATTTGAAGGTATACGACACATGGGGTGTAATCTGGCATTGGAATGGTCTGTGATATCATAAAATGCTAAATCGAAGAGGGAATGACTAAGAGTACAGATTGCAGAAACCACCACTGAGAAAGTTAATCCTGCCAAGACTGAAGTAGAAAGGGGTTGGAGGAATAAGCTTGACAATTTCATTTGATCATGATTACCAAAAAATGTGTGACGGCAGAGATAAGACCCCACAAATTGAGCTGTTACATAGGACAGAACACAGATTTCAAGTGTTCTATGCACATCAACGAGCAGTTTTTAAATCCTTGGTCATATCCCAGTGGCAGAGAAGGAAGTTTACCTTCCAGTTTGCAAATAATCCTGTAAAACTTGCTCAAAATTAATTCAGACATCAAATTAACAGCTATTGCATTCTAAAAAAAGCACTGCGTTGTTAGAGAAAAAAAAGAGCCTCCCTCTCCAGGGAAAGCTTAATATCAGCTAGCACTCACAATATCACTGCAAGGTCATCAGTACTGCCAATCTCTTAGAAGCATGCATCTGAAACTACAGCTGAGAAAGCAACAAGCAGCTTCAAGGAACTGGAAGGGGTTATAACCAAACACATTTTATGAGCCCATCCTCACTTAACGGCTGTGACTCTGCTGCTATTAAACCAGAAGTCTAACACTGTAGTATACTCGTCACAGGTATGTCTGCTTTGTGTTCAGTTTTCAAATAAAATAAAGCCAGATCACTCTAAACACAATCACATGAATTAATAGTGAATACATTAGCTGGGAGTCAGAGGTGACCAGAGTACACAACTAGTCACCTTGACACTGCCAGAAAGACTCAGAATGTTGTAGTTTCACCATGACGACTGGGGGACCACCACTTGTCATGGCTGGAGGATGTCTCAGGTATGACCCCTCTGTGGTCTGTGAGTACATCCTCTCAGGTCTTAGGCTCTATGCCTCCCTTGAGATAAGTGAAGAACCCCACCATTCTCTCATTCTTGAGCCGAGCCGAGCCAAGCCCAGCTGAGTTCAGTGTTTCCCTTTGGGAGTCATCAGTGGAGAATACAGGTGATCTTGGCTTGAAATCAGGTGATCTTGGCTTGAAAAAACTGTCAGTGTTGTTTAATCTTAACATCAGAAACGAACTTGACACATTCAAACTGGGTTTAAACAGAGACTTGGAGTGGCTCTCTCACTACCGAAGGTAAATTACTTTGCTCACCCATTCTCACCTCCTACTCAATGGTTGTCATTAGGTCTTAAGTACCGGACTCCACCTCCCTCATTGTTCTCAATGCACCTAGATATCTGTAAGATGCCTCTGTGTTACCTATTTTCTGTATTACTGCATCTGAAGAAGAGAGCTGAAGTCTCTCGAAAGCTTATGCCTGCAAATATTAAATTTGTTAGTCTTTAAAGTGCCATAGAACTCTCGTGGTTTTTATCAGAAACAAAGCTTAACATAAGGGAAAAAGTATATTTATATAGACAATAAATGGTCTGTAGACCACCAGTCATGACCATCTTACCTAAGTCCTCGGTAGGCCTATTTTACCCGACACTCCCAACCAATGGAATATGGGTGTCACTCTGTTCCCCAAGAGTCTCTGCCTCAGTCTCCCTGTTGGTCAGGGACTCCCTTTTTAAAACTAGCCAAAGGTTTTAGTTGTCTCCTGTACCTGCTGAACCTGGTTACACCAAGTCCAGTGGCTCAGCTCCGTACCCAAATGTACTCTGCATGCCTCTTATCCTTTTAAGTGTTTGCCAGGAGACGTGAATAGCAGGATCCCACACCCCCACTGAGCGTATCTTATGACAAACCCGCTAGTGAATTAACAATGTAGTCATATAGTAACCACCACAATACCTGATCAAGATACAGCATTCATGAGTTACAGGTCACCCCATGTCCCTCACACCACTGCAAAGAAATTTATTTTGCAACTTGTTCAATATTTGCTAACAACCCTAAAGCAAGAATAAAGCATCAGAGGAGGACAATTCAGACTAGGTATATGAGCATTAGTTTTGAATAAGTTGGAACTCGCTTGAAAATGGTGATTTGTAAATATGCATAAAACTTGAACCTTAAAAGTTAAGTTCCATTTACTTGATCAAGGCATACATATTTTAATTTTTTTAATGGAAATTAAAGTGATATCTGTAGAGGTATGGCAAGAATTATTTTTAAACCCAAAGTCTTGGTTTGAATGACAAGCTTTAAATTAAATACATTTTTGGAAGTTTCCCCTGAAAAGCAATGGTTTAGAACAAGAGCAGAACGGTTTTGCAAGAACCAAAATTTCAAGTTGTCTAAATGTTTCGCGACACCGAGCATTATATTTTGCCATCCCTGACTTTATTTTAATTTAGCTTTTCATACGGAACTAGTACACGTTCTGTTCATCACAAAAAAATGGTAATCTACTGCAGTGAGATTTCACATTACTACTATCGATTGATGGAGAAGCGTAGACACCATTGGGAGTTTGAGTGTATTTTGAAGTGCTGGGGGGCACTGGAGCTGTGCATTAGCAAGGTTCTTAAGCACTGGCTCTTAAATTTTTGTACTGTAGCCCACTTGAGAGCTGCTCCAATAGAGCAACTCCTCTCTCTACATCCCAATCCTAATATCCCACTTCACTGAAGCAAATATAGTGAAGGCCCCTTCTCTGAAGCAGCCCATTAGACCTAAATTATGCATTAAGGGTTCACAATTTATGCAGCAGTTTTACAATATTATTCTCAGGGGCAAAATAATTATTAAAACAATGTTGAGAATACATGAGTAAATTAAGAGCCGAAGTCTTTACAAGAACATTGTCGTTATAAAAAACCTCAAGCATTAGAAACCGAAAATTCAGACTTGGGAACTGAACTTCCAAGAAACCCAAACTTTGTAGAAAAGCCACATCAGGGCTGGTGACATTGTAAATTTGGAAGCATCACTACTAGTAGTCTGGTACCATGACAGTCCCACTGAATCATTGCGTTTTATCTTTCATGAAGTTTCATGAGTTTTTAAAAGGCTACTTCAGTGGTGGGCTAAGCTTAAATTTAGAAACTACGTACTTGTACAGACATGTACAGTACCGATTGTAAGTAGATTTTCCCACCACAGTAAGCTTTGCTCTTTTCAATTCAGGAGTATGATTTAATTATCTGGGGCTAAAAGGTCTATTTATACCTGTTCTCTGTTCATCAATGTTGTGTAACTGGTACCACATGAAGTCCCATGAAAGAATGGAGAAGGATGCCATTTAACTCATCGGGAATTTCAAACTGTAGGTCTCTCTATAGACAGTGTGGGACTGTAAAGGCCACTCAAGTTCTATATCTGATTAGAAGGGAGGAAGCATTTTGCGGAGGGTATCACGGACTAAATGAAACTTAAGGATGGAACGATTGTGAGACAATGTATTTTACTTCTTGCCTGCAAATGTACTGGTAAAGAACTCTGCCATTTAGCAGCTGGAAGAAAGGAGACAAGGACATACGAGTACCTGGAGAACCACTAGGTTATGGGATATGGGTTGAGTTTAGTTGGAAGGAGGAAATCGGAGCTCTGAGATGACAGGCTTACATTTTGCGGACAGCTTTCTCCCCACTGAATAAATGATGAATGAGGATTAACTAAGAGGGAGTGGTCAATCCCTGGGGGAGTAAGGTTCATGGATAGGCTTTCGTTTTACAACCTAACTGCCCACAGAAAGATGCGTACTGCAGGGCACGTTAACTCAAGCCCCCAGTACTACATTAGTAATATAGTAATTGTATTAAGTTACTATCTCAGCACCTGTTCGCGCCATACACCAGACACACCAATATAATCAGAACTGGGGGCCTAAAGTTAGGCTCTTAAGTCTGTAATTGCGCAACTGCCAGATTTTCAAGAGTGATGAATACCGAACACCTCCCACAGACCTCAATGGGACTCCAGAGAATCACAATCTGAAGGTCAATGCGACAGTGACCACACCAAATCTCAACTTTCTTGACCTCCCTTTTTGCTGAAAAGCACGACATTTGTTAGCATGCATTTCTTTTTACGTTAGAAGAATGCTCTAAGTACAGAAATGTTAGGTCTCATGACAAATCGCCCCCAGCCCGCCCCCCCTGAGGCACTGGATAAACACATTTTTTAAACAAAGTTGGCAATTGAAGAATCCTGTTTATAAACTGTTCTCTAGAATAGTACTAATCCTTTCAGATTTTATGAAGGCAGGGCATGAGATTCCACTACTATAAAAATGCCTTTATTCTTTGTTACCCTCCCACTCTTTCAGTATGGGATTGTTACTAAGAAAAGAACCACAGGACCCACAGATTTCCTGTTTCCCCTCACGCTGATGAGCTCTGTCCAGATATATTTATATTTCCCTGTCTTGGTTTCTGCTCCATGCCTCTACATTCTCCACCTAACAGTATTTCAAAGACCAGGGCTCTCACATATTTCCTTTGGCTACCCACATACTGGAGCCAGAAAAGCAAAGCAAGTAATGGAGTTTCACGGGATTAAGCCTCTAGACCAGAGCAGTCAGGTACCCAAAGATCATATGTGATTGTTACAAAAAAAGCTGTCAACATGCCCTTTACTATTAGCATGGTCATCACAAAGCTCAATCTCAATAAAACTGTCCCCAAAACAAAACCATGTTAAAGGAAAAATCTAGATCGTAAACTATCTGGCAAAAGACCATAGTCCCAGGCTGACCATTTATGATGAGCATTTGTTCGGTATGTTTGTGGATCTGGAGGGGACTTAGACCTTCTGGATAACATTACTCCTTTCACCAGTTACAAACACATGAGCAGTACAGAGCAGTGTTTCTCAACCTTTTAAGTAGCAAGTACCCCCTATATTCTGAAAATTGTAATAAGTACCCAACACTCAATTTTCCACTCTGAGAAATACAATCTTTTTCCCTTTACCGCTGGATGACTGTATTTCTCGTAAAGCAGGAGAGTTCTGAGTTCTGCAGTGCTGTGTGGCTGTGGCAGATCACAAAACCCCTGCTGTTTCTCCCCTCCTTCCTCCTCCCCTTCTTCCATACAGGAGCAAAGGCCAACGCCAGCCAATCACCATGGCCTGATGGCAGGGTCACCTGGTGTTCACACACAGGAGGGAACTTGTGAGGTCTGAGCAGACACTAGCGGCCCACCAGAGTGGAGAGCAGTGCTTCCCACGGCTGTCCGAGGGGGGTGCGGGCCTGGGGCAAATCACACTGTGTGGGCCCCTCTTAAGATTTTTATACTGGTAAAATCTGGGGCTGTCATAGTTGCTCAGCTAGAGCAGTGAAATTGACAAGTAAACCTGCGGAAGAGCCGGCTCCAGGACTGGGCAAGCCGCTGGGCTCTCCGCCTGGCTTTCTGGGCATCAGGCTTTGAGCCGGGGAGGGAAGCTGCCACCTGGGCAAGTTGTAGGCGGCTGCCCCCTGGCTGCCAGCCCGAGAGGTGGGCGACAGCCATCTGCTGTGAGCTGGGGCAGAGGAGGCTTCCGTGCAGGCTGGGACCCGTGGATGTGGACAGACCACAGGCAGCTGCTGCCCATCTTCAAGCCAGGGTGCAGGAGGCTGTCTCTCGGCTCACAGCCGGGGCACGGGTGGCAGCCACCCAGCTGCGAGCACAAGGCACAGGAGGTTGCTACTGGGCTACCACCTGGGAGCTGGGAGCAGATGGGACATGGGCAGCTGCTGCCTGGTGTTCCAAAAAGCCAGCGGCTGCCGCTCAGCATCTTAGGACTGGGACGGCTGCCGTCTACCTCCCAGTTGGGAGCTGGGACCAGGCGGGAAGTGGGTGGCTGCCGCCAGCCTTCCCCATAAGTCAGCAGCTACCGCCCGCCTTCCCTTCACTGGGTTTTTTGCCATGTACCCCCTGCCTCTGTCTCGTGTACCCCTGGGGGTATGCGTACCACAGGCTGAGAAACTATGGTATAGACTAAGAGCAGGCAATGAAAAGAGGTATGCAAGATGTTAACAGATGGCGTAAGACTATTCAACACAAAGTACCCAGCATCTTTGCAGCCATAAAAGCATTTTCCCTCTGAGACGAACATCCACAGAATTCATGGAAGGTCAGATAGCAAGCTGAGTCTGCACTGAAAATGCTGTTGTTCCATTTTATACAGAAGCTTTAAATATTTAAGTCTGTACATCCAAGATTTTTTTTTTTTTTTTAAATTCAACAGTGGAACCAATTTTAACCTGAACATTCCAAACGCATTAATGGAAGAAATGCTCAATCAGCCATTTGCCTATGGTGGAAAACAGTTTTAATAAAACAGTAATTCAAAAAATCATTTAAAATATTATTTGTATTATTGTAGCACCTTGAAGGTCAAGTCATAGACCAGGACCCAATTGTGCTAGGTGCTGTACAAACATATCTGACTCAAAAGGGGTTTATATGTAGCCTTTTCACTTAAAGCAGGGCTCGACAAATTTGTTTGGGAGCTAGGAGCCAGCCCAAAAATTAAGGAGCCAGACAATGTGGGCCCAGCAGCGGGGCGCCCTGGCCGGAGCGCAGCAGCCGCTCTTCCCTCCCCTCCCGGCCCCGCCCCTTCCCCCCGCCCCTCTCCCACAATGTGGGCTCAGTGGCGGGGCACCCTGGCTGGAGCGCGGCAAGCGCTGCGCTCCCCCCTTCCAGCCCTGCCACACGGGCGCAGTGGCGCCCTGGCCAGAACGCAGCAGCCGCTCCCCCGGAAGAAATACTAGGCGCCAGACTTAAATGTCTAGGTGCCATGGCGATCTGGCGCCCAGGGTTTGTCGAGCCCTGACTTAAAGCAGTTCATTACATATTCCACTGGTTCAAGGCAAGGTTAATACCCAGGAATAGTTTTCAAGTAACTTATTCAAAATCTTACCTACCAGCAACAAAACATTTTCAAGCAGACCACCCCAGCAGCTTCAGACTGCATTTAAACACATAATAAACCCACCAACTGTTATTTTTCTCGATATAAAAGAATACTTGTTACGGGTATTTTACTTAGCAATCGAACAAAGTAAGAATCGGCAAAAACCTCAACAGAAGAGCATTTATCCAGTTCTTTCAACTCTAAAGAACAGCCTGAAAACTGAGTTTTTAGCTCACATTGAAGGCTCATCTTACTTACTCTGTTGCTAGTGTGTTCTGGTATATTTCCAATTTTTATTTTGTCAACACAAGACGTGAAATCATTTATGAACAGTTTTAATTTTTGTGCTGTTTTACTGACAGAGAGGCAAGTCAAAAAAAAAAAAAAAAGAGTAATAATAATGAGACCACTTCCAGAGGGGGAGCTGTGTTAGTCTGTATGCAGCAAAAAAACGAGAGTTCTGTAGCACCTTAAAGACTAACAAATTTCTGCAGGCATAAGCTTTAATGGTCCTGAAACGTGTCTAGCTCAGTAGAATCCATGTCACTGAAGTGGTCAGCTTCAGGATCTGATCCATCAGCTAAGGAATGGCTACAGAAGCCATATACTCAGATCTCATATTTATGCTCAAAATCATCATTTGAAGTCAACCATCCAACTGACAAAGTGGAAAAGATTGGGCCCAATCCTTCAAGGATTCCCAGCCCTTTCTACAAGATACTGAGTTGCTCTCAATTCCTATTTAATGCAACAGAAGGAACCATAAACTCTAACAAAAAGGTACCTAATCTTATTGCCATTGAATAAAATTAACCTGGTGATGGGGGACTTAAAAATCAAATGCAGGCAGGGTGCACTTACAGTTTAGGAGTCTCTATGGGAATAGTACAAGACAAGATGACACTTTCTTTTAACCAAGTCAGGAACATTATTTGTGAAGTATTGACGAGATGACTAATGAACCACAGTGATGTTAGTTCTTACCAGGAGGCCTCTTGAACACAATCTCAGAGCTGAGATCAATCCTGCTCTAGGCAATGGAACAGAAGATAACATTCAAAGGACAGAAAATAATCCCTGATTTAAGTATGGTAACAGCAGGAGGAGGAAAATGCTTACAAACATCAAAGCATTGACAAGAGAGTATATTCCAGCAACAATACTTTACGCAGCAGAAATCTGTGCATTCTGCAAAGAAAGGGCTAATGTCTTACAGGATGTTTTGGCAGCTAGTTGGCTCCTGGACAACTTTTAGAAAAGACCAAATAAGAGTTTCCTAAAATAATTTTGGAATTAAGAGTGACTCAGAGGCAGACCTTTTTCTGAAGCCCACTTAAGGCAGGTCTAGACTTAAAACACTTATTCAACTGTGCCACTGCAACACTTCAGTGAAAACACTACCATGCTGACGGGGGAGCTTCCCCGCATTAGGGTCAGCTTAGTTAATAGTTAATCCACCTTCGCAAGAGGCGGTAGCTATGTTGACAGGAGAAACCCTTCCATTGACAGAGCACCATCTACACTGGGGGTTGAGTTGGTGTAACACCTTGGGGTGTCGATTTTTCACACCTTTGATGGGCGTAGTAATACTACTGTAAAGTTTATAGTATAGTATAGTATAGCTGGGTTTTCAGCCACTAGTGCAGCTCCACCAATGCAAGTACCGGGGGCGTGCAGTGCTTCAGCTACATTGGTAGAAAATTTCCAGCCAGCATAGACATGGTCTTAGAGCCAAGTTTAACTAAGATGCAATAACGTACAGCAAAATTAAAGCAAGAGCAAATTACTGACATTCAAATACATTCACTCTTTGAAACGGTCATGATAAAAAGCTTGTGGCCTTGTTTACACTATACAGATAAATTGATCCACGTTACAGCCACCTCATTAATTACTGCAGTGGCTGATGTCCACACTCCCCTCCAGTGATGTGTGTCCTCACCAGGGAGCGCTTCCACCAGCGTAAGAGGGGCAGTGTGGGGAACTGAGAGCTGAGTCTCTCAGCTCCACTGGCAGCCCATCTGCCCTCCCCGACTCCCAGCGGGCTGCCCCCCCACTGCCAGCCAGAAGCTGGCCGGGGCTTCTCAGCCGGATCCTGTCGCTCAGCTCTCTGGGACAGAGAGGGGCAGCTGGGCTCCAGTGGAGCCATGACATTGACAAGAATGACAGCCAACAGCCGACTTAAGGAACACAGTGTCTACACTGACTCTGAGTCTCCCTAACTACACCGACATAAGCCCTACACCTCTCGTTGAGGTAGTTTTATTATGTTGGCACAGCCGGGGAGTTACATCGGCGGGAGGAGCATTTCAGTCTGCACACCTCCACTGTTTTGCTGACAAAAGCTGATTTTTGACGACAACACACCATACTGTAGTCCAGCCCTTATACATCTAAGCAAAGGTAAAACAAAGCAGCAGGTCTTCTAAATGATCTAACTGGCATTATGTCCCTGACACATATCACATCCTTGGCAAAGTGTGAGCTCCCGTAAGCTTTGTTTATTAAACATGAAGTCACTCTTGCTGAACTGAGAAAGCGCTCAACAGTAGAGATTTCTCATGCAAGTGTCTTTCTTCCTTTAATTCTCCTGTATTGTTCTCTGCAAACTGATGAGTTTCTCCCCAATTTAAATTGTACACATCAGCCAACACAACTTGGCAGTTTGACGTTCAGTAAGCCCTCACAGATCATCATATTTATGTGCTCATTGACAAATAATAATGACAACACTGCTTAAAAAGAAGTGGCAAAGATGTATTTGATGGTGAGTTGGAGCTTACATTTTAGCCCTGTTTTCAGATGCTCATCATTACCTGAAAAACTGTTCTTTTCCATTATATTTTCCATGTTTGGGCTAAGGCCAAAAGTGATTTAAAAATCAAAATTTCAGTAATAAGGAGGGGGAGAAGGACAACTTCCAGCTATAGGAAATTACACTACATACAGTTGCACACACAACCAAAACAGTCAACTTGGAAAACCGAAACTTTCTACTATAAAGATCCATGACAAGTATAATAGTGCAAACCTCTAACTATGAAAAAGGTCACAGCCTCAAATGGGGCTACCGGGCACTACTGCCAATACATACTAGCAGCAGCAGCAACCTGCATAAACTGACCAAGCAGATTTAAAAACACATGATGGAGTCACAAAACAGGGAAGCATTTTACTCTTTTCTTCAAACAGAAAACATGGAAGTTTATATAATGTTAACTTTACAATTTGTATTCTTCAGAACTTTCATGAGAAATCTTAACTCCTCTGCACTACACATACAAAACGTTATAGTGTTAAATGTAATATTTTATATAAAAAAGGTACATTGCAGTCAGATATGCACAAAAAATTGACTTCAATGAAAACTGCACAAATATATGCAAGAGCAATGATGGGTCTTTGTAGACAAGTTAATTCCTAGAATCAAATCACATCTCCTGCCTTGAATGTTGAAAATCAACTACATTAGTCTACTTTTTTGCATTGAACAGCTTAACAAGCAATAAGATATAGAACAGTCTAGCTACAGCCGTTACTACATGCTGCAATTTTTGTCACATGTGTAAGTAGTATGAATATTTCTTTTCATTCCTGATTAGTCCACTCGAGTTAATACATATTTTAGAATACTTCTACTGTGTAAAAAAGAAGTTAAGATACAGATGAGATACAGGGTAGCTAGAACAGGGTGCACCAAAAGCAACACACTCATTTTTCAAGGTCAGGGGCTCAAATGTTTTCATACTGTGAACTACTACTTTACATATATTCCTCCTATTAGATCCTTTTCTCTCAAGATCTTGCAGATCACCTCTCATCCCATTTCAAATTACATAATATCCCTGCCACCACAACAAATACTTTTATAGAAATGAAATGTAAGAGAAGCACTTAACATATTTTAGCAATCATATGGAAGTAAACGGAGCCAGCATCTTATGACCAGATAATTCTTCAGACCACTAGCAATCAGTTAACGGCCCATACCAGGGCTTCAGATCAGAAAACAAGATACCTCCACACTTATACCCTCAGATTTGTGGGACTGGGGTAATCCCCACCCCTGCTGATGTGGGGCTAGGGAAGAGAAAGTATTCATGGCAATTTGCCAAAGGCAAAACTTGGAAACTGAGCTAGCCTTTATGCTGGGTTAGGCAGGAACTAGAGGCAGGAGACAGCAGAGCAGGAGGGGGTGAAAGATATGTTATTGGTGAGGGCGAGTCATGGCTCCATCACCTTCCATGTACTTGTTAATGGTTTCAGCCAGGTCTCCAGTCAGGCGGCATACAGAGAATCACTTGGGCCTGGTCTACACTAGAGAGCTTTGTCGACAAAAGCGGAGTGCTGGTGTACCAACTACAGTCACCTCCCCGCAGGACAATCTGCCCTGTTTTCTGGACAAAATAAAACCACCTGGACGAGAGGCGTCGGGCTTTTCTCGAGAGAACTAGGGTGATGCGGTGTCCGTGTAGACACTCAGCTGGCCTGGAGCAGTGGAGGGACTGTCATAGTTGTCAATGTCACTGACCCCCAGAGCAGTGAAATTGATAAGTAAGGGGCTTGCCTGGTCCCACAATCTGCCAGGGCCCCAGACAAGGACGGCTATCACTGGGCTCCCAGCTGCGAGCCCAGGCGTGGGAGCTGCTGCCCGGCTCGTGGGGCATGGGAGGCTCCCACAGGCCCCAAACCATGGGCCCGGGAGGGTGCCGCCGCTGCCACGAGCCCTGCATGGGGGCTCCGAGCTGGGGTGCTGGCAGCTGCCGCCCGGCTGGCACCCCAGGACGACGCCGTGGGCGGCTGCCGCCCGGCTCCGTGCCACCCGGCTGCTACCGGGACCAGGCAGGAGGCGGGGGCTGCAGCCGGCTCGGGCTGTGACGGGGAGGGGCGATGTCCCCGCACGACTGTCCGGCCGGGACCTGGAGGTGAGGCGGGCACAGCCCCCAGGACACAGGCCGCTCGCCGAAGCAGAGCAGTGTGGACAGCAGCCACCGCTACACACAGGGCGACTGAACGCCGGGCTGGGGGGAGGGGGAGATGTGCAGCGCCTGGCACTTGGGGCCGCGCCGGCCGGGGGTGCGGCGCCCGGCCCCGATCCCCGCCCACTGCCGTCGTGCAGAGCTGGAGCGGGGCGGGCAGGCTCGCAGCCCGTGGCCCGGACCCGTTGGCGGCAGGCGGCGGCTGGGAACCCCCGCACCGAGCGCCCCTCCCCCAACCGCGCCGGGCCCCCTCAGCCGGGAGCCGCCCGCTCCTCCCCGCGACCCCCGGCCGGGCCGGGTGGGGAGAGGAGGGGAGAGGAGGGGAGGGAAGGCCCCGCTCACCTTCGGCGATGACCCGCTTGACGCGCAGCTTCAGGTCGCCCAGCTCCACCGTCTGCCCCACGAAGTCCTGCTGGTCGCGGCTGGCGGCCCCCAGCGAGCCGGGCCCCGCCAGGAAGTCCCAGGCCGACTGCAGCAGCGACATGGCGCCGCCCGCCTCACGGGGCACCCGGCCGGCTCCGGCTCCGGCTCCGGCTCCCGCCCGCTCCGCCGCACGACAGCACCCGGCCCCGCTCCGCTCCCCCGACCGCCGGCCGGCCACCGTACCCCGCCCGTCCGCCTGCCGGCCCGGGCCGCTTCCGCGAATGCTGCGTCACGGATGACCTCACCGCACCGCTTCCATTGTGGCGGCCGGGCCGCGGCCGCCCTAGCCACGCCCCTTAGCCGGAGCCCCACCCACTACCGGCCAGGCTCCGCCCCCCGGCCGGGCCCGAAGGTGTCTCGCGGCAGGTGGCGGGGGCCGGGGTTTGGGTTTGTCCTGCCGGCCCCTGTTCCCGGTCATGTGATCCCGTCACCTGGCGACGCGCCCATCGGGGGGGGGTGGAGGGACGTGTACCCCAGGGAGTGGGGGCGGGGCGGTGTGTTTATGGACCCACGCTCGGAGAGGGGGGAACGCGCATGGGGGGGCCCAAGCCAGCTGGGACCCATGGGAGGGGGGGGCACACACTGGGGGGGTGGGGCGGGACCCCACGCTGGGGGGGGGAACCCGGGTCCGGGAGGGGTGTGCGCGCACCGGGTGTGTTAGTGGGGGACCCAGGTTGGGGAAGGTGCGCGCACTGGGAGTGTGTTTGTGGGGGAGCCACACCAGCGAGGGGTGTGTGAACACTGGGTGAATGTGCGGGGGACCCCCTCATCTGCGGGGGACCCATTCACAGGGGAAACCCCCCCACACACCTGAAGGGGAGGGGGAATAAGCTCCCCTGGCAGGGCACACTCACATGGAGTTGTGTGTGGCAGAACCCCCTCACTGGGGGGCACTCACCTGGAGGTATGTGTGGGGGGGACCTGTCACCTGGGGGGCACTCACCTGGAGGTGTGGGGGAGGGGAACCTGTCACCTGGGGGGCACTCACCTGGAGGTGTGGGGGAGGGGAACCTGTCACCTGGAGGGCACTCACCTGGAGGTGTGGGGGAGGGGAACCTGTCACCTGGGGGGCACTCACCTGGAGGTGGGGGAGGGGAACCTGTCACCTGGGGTGCATTCACCTGGAGGTGTGTGGGGGAGGGGAACCTGTCACCTGGGGGGCACTCACCTGGAGGGAGCGTGGACTTGCGGGTGGGGATTCACACTGGATGTGTGGGTGGGACTCTGTCACCTCAGGGCGGGAGGGGAGAGAACACATTGGGAGCTGTAGGAGAACCAGAATTTCTATCTGTGACGCTGGCAGACCAGATGCCAGCTCGTGCCCAGGCCTTACTGAACAATGATAGATGCATAGCTGGAAACCAGTCTGGCTTAGCTGTATGTTAGTATAGTTACAGTAGATATTAGAGTGTTTAGAACGTGTTTCGACTGTATAGAATGCTTGTAGGATGCTGAATGTATTAATCCTCCTTATATCTGTCTCCCATGGTATACGGTAATGTTTAAATGTTTGCTGTCTAACTATAAAAACATTTGCTAAGACTAAATCCTGCACAGTCAGGGGAGAAGTATGACCAAGTGTGAAATGCTAGTTTACCACAAGAGGTGTTACCATCTCCCCAACAAATGAACGTCTACAAACACCAGACAAGCCCTTGTGGACAAAAGCCTTAGATCGCTTCGCCTGCGCCCCTGCAGAGGGTAGGTGCTGAAGCCCTCATCCCATCACAGCTTAAACACTTGG
Organism: Emydura macquarii macquarii; assembly: GCF_026122565.2. Taxonomy (NCBI): domain Eukaryota; kingdom Metazoa; phylum Chordata; order Testudines; family Chelidae; genus Emydura; species Emydura macquarii. The sequence continues at coordinate 24,698,949 of NW_027131588.1, read as the reverse complement.
GGAAGGGAATAAAAATGCCTGTTAAAAAGAACACAAGCAAGAGTGTGGTTGACTTGGGTTAGCCCGTAAGAACATAAAAACTTGCTGCTTATAAGCTTCTGTTACCTTTTGAACTAAAGATTGTACCTCACCTGTGTGTGTGTATGGTTACCTGCTTTAACCTTGTGAATAACTCACTTTTTCCTAGTTAGTAATCCTTTGGTTAGTTTGTGACAGGATTCTCTTTGGTTTGAGATCAAAGAACAGTTGACTGGGGGTAAGTGACTTGTCCTTTGGGACTGGGACTAATGTGAACAGTGATGTGATTTGTGGTGTAAGCAACCATCTATCACAGACTGGAATGCCCAAGCGGACTGTCAGACTGCATGGTAAGACTGTTACAGTGCTTTAGGAGTTCACACTTGTTCCTGGGTTGGTGAAATCTAAGTTTAGAACACAACAGTTGGAGGTTTTTGCCCTGTTTGGGGACAGTCTGCCCTGAGGCTGGCACTCATGGTCATGAGCCACTCTAGACAGTGTGACACCATCCCACAGAAAAGTTTGCATTTCCAAACAAAAACAAAAAAGTGTTGGTCCCAATTGGAATGCAAAGTCAGGTTTGTGAAATCTTCCACAGGAGGAACATTTTTAAAAATTCCAATGCAGGCAGGGAGCCACGTCGGGCAGCAAACAAGGCAGACTGACCAGCTGGTTTTCCATCAAATGTTTTGATGGAAGTGATGTGTTGCCCAGCACTTCTCAAGTGTATCAAATCAGTATTTTCTGACAGAAAACACTCCCAGCGGGATATTTTCAAGTAACTCTAGCGCCAGTCACCTTGTGAAGCAGGCAGTAAAGAGAGGGTTTGGGTGAGGCGCTCAAAGGGCCACAGTCCCCCAGAAACCTAAATCATGTAGCCCGTGACTTAGCAGTACTGTGAAGTGCTGCCCCTCAGGAGAATGCATTGCCGGATGGAGTAGAGAGAATGGTGCAGGAGACGGGTGTAGAATCAGGCTGCAGTATCTGCCAGTGGATGGGTAGGAGGAAAAGGCCTGGTGACAGAGATGGCGTGGGAGGAAGTTGTATGCAAAATAGCAGCAGGAAGCAGGCATGCTTCACATTGCTCAGCTGTGACATAACTCAGCAACAATTACCTTGTTTACTCCTTATCTCTGGCTATGTATTAGCTCTGTTCAAACCTACTGCGTGCTGCAGCACTACGGTAGGAATACCTGGGTCCCTCTTCATGTCAATGCACACAAGATTGCCGTATTTTCTCCAACCCTGTGCATTGAGTCCCACATCTCATGCCTCCCAGCAGGAGGGAGAATGGCCTCACCACCTCTCCATGCCCTCTGCTTGCCCAGGGCAGAAAGTCAGAACTTGGCAGTGTCTGCTTGGTACCCTCAAGTGCCCTTGCATCACATCAATCTGGTAAATATTATGATGATCATATTAGTTATTACTATAATCAGTTTAGAAGATTGACCTGACTTAGGCAGAAAAGCCAACTCCTGGGCATCTATACAACTGCAAATAGCAAGCCCTATTTGCTAAATGTGACAGCTGAGATACAGTATCACCATTCATTGACAACTCTCCACAAAAATGAGCTGACTTGCAATCTACCATTCTGGAGCGACAATTAGCCAGAATTTCCTTTAGAGAGCCCTGAGCAACTCATACAACAGCCCTGTCCATGTCAATGCCAACAGCCACACCCTGTGAAGGGAAATGTGAGGGATTCCCAGAGCAGTCCAAATTACTGCAGAAGATTTCCCCTTTAAAGGTTGAGGTAGTGGTGAAATGTTATCCAAGGGATTATTAGCAAGCAAGTGCAAGCTTAACTTTATATATACTTAAGATATGTAGTTTAGACTTCCCACATAATTGATTTCAAAAGGATACCATATTGATTTGTTTAACAATGCAAATGTGAAAATAGTAAGAGGTAGTTCTCAGCATGAACTAGCTGTGAAATATTCACTTTTACCTCATTTCTCAGCGTAGAATTAAAGTTACTGCTACAACAGTGGCATGCATGTCGGCAGCACAGGTTGTGAACCCAGCTGAAAACACATTTCAAAAGTACAGTTCAGAAGGAAGACAAACCTGTCCCTGGGGGTTGGATTTCTTTTGTTGTTCTTCTGACTCAGGTTAGAAGCATGAGTCACCAGAGCAAACAGAACAGGTTCTGTTTTTAGTCTTTTTAATCTTAGTATCCTGGTTCTACACATAGAAAGCCTCTCTCCCTTTGGAGGCCAGACAGGTCCTTTATTCCCAGAACAGATTTGACAACAAGAACTTACTCTGCTTGGTTGACGCTTTCGCTTCAGTCATTTTCTCCCTCACCCAGCCAAACCAAATTAGAAAAGAAATTGTGCCCTTCTGCTTCCAGGGCCTCCCACTACCCAGCAAGAAGCATGAGGTTTTGAAAGCACCAACCTCAATCCCCTGGCTGGAATACCTGATTTTTAGCTTTACTGCTTATTCCTGTATGTATCCCACTATTTCACATATAGCGAGATGTTTTTATTGTAAAGAGATGGGTTTTTAACCATAGAATTTTCTCCTAGTACTTGCCAGAGAACACCTTCCCACAGGGTGAAGTCCCCCCAAAAACGCCCAGGCTATAATTTGCTCCTAGTATAATTTGTGATGACAGTTTAGTATTTTTTATACATAAGGAGTTAAAAGCAGTTATGTTTATTGTATGTGGTTTTATATAAAAAGTATTTCTTTTCAGAAAATGCCTGTTTTGATAGAGGCCCAAGTATATAACATGGTAGCTGCTCAGTTTTGCTACAGTAAGTCAGCACCCTGTTAAACCTTTTTCCCACTGGTCCCTGTGTAGATAATTGGAATATTATAGGTAGTGTTCTGTGTTTTCAGTTTTTATTTGTGAATTAAAAAAAATCTGGGAATTCTTCAGTGTTTATTTTCCAAACTTTAAAACTGGAATGAAATCTGGTTAAAAAAAAATTAAAATTGGGAAAAATCAGGGGCAGAAAAAGAAAAACAAAAAAAACCCTTTTGTAATATACATATTTTAATACAGTATAATTGAAACTTTTTTTATAATGTACAAAGTTATAGTTTTTCTCTCTCACGGCTAGTAGTTTTTCCAGAAATTCTACTTTGCATATGCTTGCATAATTTTTTTCAAAGTATCCTCACTCATGTCAAGCCTCTTGCTGTCTTGGAGATAGTCCAACTTTGAAAATATGCGCTCTGCATCAACAGACCTGAGGGTTCACTCAGAACTTGCTGTGCCACTTGGCTGAAGTTAGGAAGTGTTAGAAGAGTTAGCTTGCCCAATAGGGAGTGAGATGCCCTCCCCTGGGAGCCCTGGATGTGGGGAGAAGTCATTTTTGGGTAGTTGGGAGCCAGCCACAGAAAGGGCAGGACTGGCTGTGTAGGAAGCAAGAAGAACCCAGCCCATCCATCCAAACCCACAAGGAGATTGGCACTAAAAGGAGGTAATCGGTGGATAGGGTGCATTACGTATCTTTTTATGTGGAGGGTTGACTGTTTAAATTCAGTGCCACGCTAAACAGATGCAAAGAAATAGACGGAGCCAATCATTGCATGATATTAACGTTGTTTGATTTTCCGACCTCCCCTGTCTGTGTGCCCTGTGCTTTATACTGTGGAACGGCTTCAGTCTCAGAGCTGCAAGACACAATTGCATAAAGCTTTAGTGTTTAACCAAAGTAAGTACCTGAGTGGATTGATAAATGGGTGTAAATAAGAAAAAACTGAACTCCTTTAATAAAAAAAACCCTGGTAATTTATCAGTGAAAATCTGTAAAAACTGAAACCCTGGAACACTAATTATAGGCAGTGCCAATAGCACCTCCTATAGCTAAAGCTGCTCAAAACTTTCCAGTATAAGGTCCTGTTTCAGTTGCTTGTAATGTAGCCAAAACTTTAGCCAGGTATGCTGAAGATTTATACACCAGGTGTCTTCTTCAGGCCAAAGATTTGGGGGGTCAAGTTTCCACTACACTGGTTGAGCCATTTTCACAAAGCAAGGTCAGGAAAATTATGCCATTTTGCCTGTGTTAAGAAGATTCTTAAAATGGTTTTGCAGAGAAGCTCTAACACCTATAGACTTTGCAACAGAGGCTTGAAATTTGACAAGCAGAGGCTGTGACAGAATGCTGGGAATTAGTACCTACTGAAATCCTGGGAGCAGGCGGGCGCAAGCCCACCTGCATCAGAAGGCCCCTCCTCCAACCTAAGGGGAGAAGTCACTAAACCCAGGGTTCAAATAAAATCAGGGGATAAATGACAAAGCAGGATCAGGAGTGAGGATTACAGGGTCAAAAGCAGGGAGGCAGAAGGAGACACCAAGCAGAGAACCCTGGACAGCACCCATTGCTCCTCGAAAGCATCCTGGGAGCCAATGGATGTGGCCCAGAAGAACTCTGCCCAGATAAGTGGTCCGGGGAGGAGCATAAATAGGTCCCAGAGTTGCAGAGCAGCTCCCCATCCAGCATACTCCTCATATGGTGGATGGCCACCTTGGCCAATGCCAGGAAGAGGCTGATGAGGCGGTTTTGTGACTTTGTTGGGCCACAGATAAGGTTACATAAATCAGAAGGTGTGGGGGAAAGTGCAGCTAGAACCTAAGGAGAAGGATCTGCAACCTGGTGAAGTGGCTCCTTGTGTGTATTAGAAGGCAGACCCAAGAAGAGCACGTTGCACTTGGAGTGGAAGGTGGTGAGGTTTGCAGTGGTTGCTTGTTACTAGGGGAGTTCACTCCACAGTCTCAGATCAGCCCTGCCATGTCTTCCTCCTTCTTTTGAGTTGCAATATTGCTTAATTCTTGGCTAAATTTCCCTCCATTAATCAAAATGGCTACAAAACTACCATGGACAATAGTCTTTATTAGTTTAGAACAGGGAGATCATTTGCTCCTCTGAGAGAGGAAGAATGTTCCTTCACATGTACTAGCCTCTTGTTCCCATAGTAATCCTTGAAGAAAAATTAAACAATGTTCCATCTTATATTAATTTGGATTTATGTTTTCAGCCACTTGAGTCTACAAAACATTTCTACAACAGGAAAATGTTTACACTTCCGAACTGTAAAGCGATTCAGTTGGAAGTTTACACGCAGCCAAGTGAAAATGTAGACCAGGCATGGAAAGTTTCAGGGAAATGAAGATGGGGGGCACTGTCCACACAGCTAGTTAGTGTGCAGCATCTGGGGTGTGAATGGACAGCACACTAGCCTGTCATGCACTAACTGGCCATGCGGACCTTGCTATCGCCCACTAAAAGTTCCAGTGGGAGTACAGCAAACTGCACCACAGGAACTGTTAGTGTGTGGTAGCTGGGTCCACGTGGCCAGTGGGAGTGCAGCAGGTTAGTGTGCTGTCCACTCAGGGGATGTCTACACTTATGGGGCTGCACGGATCAATGCAGCGGGATCGACTGAGTGGGCTGTGGAGGCCTGCTCTATTGATCCCAGAAGTGCTCTCCAGTCAACACTGTAAATCCACCCCCTCCACCTCCCTCCCTCCCTCCCGGAAAAAAAAAAAAAGAGTAAGGATGTGTTGACCAGAGGGCGTCTCCTGTCAACCACCAGCGTCAGAGTACACCAGGCTTCACATTCCAACTTGCCATGCACTAACTAGCAGTGACAGCAAACCCTGGGTGTTTACATTGAAACGCACACCATGTGTCACAAACGTGTACATATAAAGCTTTGACTCTCATTAAAGAAAACAAGTAAATGAAGACATATACAGGTTATTATATGCATCATCCCATAGGAGATGAGTATTGTCACTAACTCATTTGGATCACTCCAACAGCGACTAAAGGTTTGAAGTCACCTGAGTCCTTGCTGAAGAAATAAATGAAGAGACACTAGGTTTCACATACATCTATTTGAATTGTAAAGTCAGCATAAAAGATACATTGCTTATAACTGGCAGTACCTAGTTCAGTTATAGAATGTCATTGATTGGGTTTTTAAAATATTCTTTTCCCCTCAGACGGTTTAGAGGCCATACCTGCTCATTAAAAAGATTCTCCATTACTTGGAAAAGTTTAATACACAAGCTTCTTTGGTATTTCCCATGTAAATTCTTCTCTTCCAAAGTGCCCATAGCATGCAGTCTGTTGATATATTGGTCTCTTCAAATCTAATTCCCTGCATAAAAAGAAACAGAAGTATTTTTTGAAGTCTACTACCACAAGAGACGATGCAAGTATATTATTGCATCAAATTCTCTGATGCCCTCTTTATACAAACATGGGAAATGATTTTATCTGACAGTACAAACTATAACCTCCCCTCTCTGAAATCATCCAAATTTACCAAGGGAACAGCAGCCACAGAACAGATTCAAGGTCTATTTACAGCACCTGGAAACCAAGGGCAGAGTGTCTGAAAAATCTAACTATCAGAGGCAGGATCAGTATGCAGCTAGTAGAAGAAACATACATAAATACCGAACAAGTGTAGAAACATTCACTACTTGGTGTCAGCTAAGAGCATAAAGTATGTATCAGCTACCAGGAGGTTATAATTTGTATCACCTAGCTCAGCCATAATGTACACAAAATGCACCTATGGACTTGAAATGTTTTCTGCTATATCTGTGCAAGCCTGTGAAAGGGTGCTTTGTTCATTTTAAATGTAATATAGGGTATGTTCAAATGTAGCCATAACAGAAAAATAGATCATAGCCTCACGTAGGAAACATCCAGAAAAAGACCGATGAAGGACAGTACTTCCATACTAAGGCTAAACACCAAATACCAATTTTCACAAAGAATATGGATTCTATCAGATGAATATTTTCCAAGACAGCTAGTCTTTGTCCACATTAGGGACTAGACCCGATAACAGCCATCAGTGGATAGATGCCTGCATAGCTGCACTGGTGCAAGATGTTACTGTAGGGCAGATCTACTCTACCACTTAAGTCAATCTACCTTACGTCGCTCACGGGTGTGAAAAAGACAACCCCCCGGAACGATGAAAGTTACAGCGACCTAAGCGCTGTCCACACCGGCGCTGTGTCGGCAGGAGACATTCTCCTACCAACATAGCTTCCTCCTCTCACAGAGGAGGAGTAATTACACCAAGGGGAGAGCACTCTCCTGTCCGCATACAGCATCTTTACCAGATGCGCTACAGTGGCACGGCTGCGCTATGTAGCGCTTCTAGTGTAGACCTGCCCGTACATGGGCAAAGCAGCTTTTTGCATTGGTGGAGCTTAACCTGCTTGCAACCAGGTTAAATTGCACTAATACAAGTCCAGGGTAATGAAGGGTTTACCCTGCCTACACTTGGGGTTCGCAGCTACTGTAGTGGTTAGCCTCTGATATCTGATGTCACAAGTCCCTACTTGTGTCTCAACATCAGCCAATGTCTGAATCAATATGGGCCCTTACTGCATTTCATTCTAATGGAAGTTTCATTGAAGGCGGCTCACTGGACTTGTTGTACTCCATTTGAAACGGTTTATGTTTAACATAAGAGATTGTTTACTCTACTGTTCTTAAGCTAATTTTATCTCAAGCACCTTATTGGCCTGGCTGTTGCCTAACTCTTTCATAACTAAGGTAAAATGGAACAAGTCCCTCCAGGATATCTGTAGATCTTCAAGCTGGAAAGAGGTTATGTGGTCCAGAGCTTGCAGGACTCAATATCAGGATCACATAACATACCAGTACTTGTATCTGGACAAGACTATTTTAAAACACGATGTAAGGGCCTAATCCAAAGCCTGCTGAAATCAGTGGAAAAAATTCCTATTGACATCAATGACCTTTGCATCAGGCCCTAATTTAGAAGATGCTTAAAATTTGACAGGCCAAGTAAATGAGGCTGCAAGACTGTCACAAGGTGGGGTTCCTTCAGCATGGATTCTTCACTGCAAACACTCCTGGATAGGTTCAATACCACGTGCGTTATTTACGATGTGCTATACAAGTGCTTGTCCCACACAACATAAGGCTTTTACCTTCTCCCCAGACACAGGGTGAGAGAGAGAGAGAGAGATCATCTCATTAGTACGGTTCTCACAACAACATTTTTGGTGGTCTCAGAGTGACCACCAACTCTTGCTGGTGGCCGCTCTGACAATTTTTCCTAAAATACTTCATGCTTAACTTTAGGAAAAATAAATATGCATGTCCAAGCACCAACCCGTCTCTCTGTCCCTGCCTCCCATGGCCCTTCAGCGAGAGGCCGCCCCGGGGAAGGTGGATCAGGAACTCACCGGCCGGCTGCAGAATCCCTGGCTTCCTGTGCCGGGCAGGACCGGGGGAGATGCTCAGGAGAGTGCCCTGGTGACCAAATGGTGCAGCCACCTCCACTAAAAAGAGCCGCCTCCGGCCCCGTGCACACGGGCCCCACCTGTCTCCACAGGCGCTGCCCAGAGCCCCCAAGCAGGCTGTGCAGAGCAGGGCGCTGATCCCTGTTGGTGGTGCCAGCGCATACACTAAGGAGATGCATCTCGCTGCCTTAGGTCACAGCTATTCAGGAGCAACATCTGGGCGCTGCAGGGAGGGGTGCTGCTTTCCAGAAGAGCAGACTGAGAGGAGGTGGGGGGCTTGCTCGGAGAAGGGGGCCATTATTCAAGCTGTTTGGGGGGTGGCTGAACTTTTAAATTGTGTCCCCCACTATCAAATATATACAATTTGGAGGGGGAACCCCCCCCATGCCTCTCCAATCTCCGCCCATGCTTTTGAGGCTGTCACGGCCACACAAAAATCCACTGGTGGCCACGGTGGCTGCATTTGAAAAATGCTTCCAGCCTTCCCCTCCTCCCCAGTCTCTTTTAACTATCCCCAGCTGATGAGTTGAATCACTTTACATAGACTCCAAAGTTTTGGCTCCTAGTCGACTGGGACAGATTGCCTGTGGTGCTCAAACGAGTGAAAATGGTTTGTGAGAAAGTGATATGTATTGAACCATGTTGTGTTGTCACCTTTGTCCCTCCTCTCTCTCTCCCCTTTTGTTTAAGACCATTACTTGTCTCTTGCTTTGCATGGCAAGGGCAGTATGTTGGGTGCTTGAAAAATAGAGAATTCATTCTGCATACTGATCTGCATCTGGGTGTTAGTGAAGAAACCAAAAAAAAAAATAAATAAATAAAAATAAAAATCACTGAAACCGAGAGAGTCGGGGTGTTATAATAAAATAATAATAATAACAATGCAAAAAGAAATCATTGAAGTCATCAGCTTATCAACAGCCAGAGTGAAAATGGCAAATATGAATTTAAATTGGACTAGCAGAGTGAGTCCTGTCTATGAAGACTGGTCACTACACAGGAAGGATGTTACTTTCCAGAGTGTGCAATAAAGTTGTCAGCCTAGGTCTAGTGTCTATTTTCAGAAAAAACTATCAAATGCTGTCCTCTGAAAAGTACTCTGGAAGTGATGATCTTTCGCAACAGATATGCTCCCTCTGTGCATGCAGAGTTAACAGCGGATTGAAAAGCAGTGCAAAATTTAAAATACTGGCAGAAAGGTTCTCCACATTTTGACTTTATAACTTGGAAAGAGCACGTCAGAAAAATGTCACCTGCTTATTTACGGTACAGAAATAACTCACTATTTCTGTCATGTGTCAAGGTTTTCCTATGAAAACTCCACAATACTATTTATATTCCCCTTCAGACTAGCACCACATTACGGATGCTGGATTGAAGCTGGACATGAGCAATTACAGCAATGGTTTCAAAATTCTGAAAGGGATTCTTAAGTTTATCTTAGCACTTTACACAGAGAAGGAGTTCAAAACTGAACACTAGGAGTAGAGAGGCCACTCCTCATAACAATTCATGCAAGGAGTCAGATGAATCAGCGACCCAAGATTGCACCCTGCTCTGTGCAAGGTGGCAAGGGCTGGTCAGGGTGCACCTCCCCCTTCCTTTTCTACTCCTCCCCACAGGTGAGGGTCCAAGCACAAGCAGTCCTTATGCACCCCTGAGTGCAAGCCTGCATTGGGCTAGTGTCACTACCACGCCTTGGTGGGAACAGTGTAAAAACATGAACAGAACAGCAGTGATGGCCACACGGCTTTTTCCCCCACTACTGCTGTTGATTGGGTGACACTTTCAATAGTTTTTATAGTTTCAGCCACACATGGATTTTGGCTTAGGGCTTCAAGGTACTTCTACACAATGTTGTGGTTGTTTCCCTGTGTTTCTTAGGAGAGCATATAACAAACATGGGTAGGGGTCTAACCAAACTGCGGCCGTGAAAATTGCTTCACGGCCTGTGAAATCTGGTCTCCAGCTGCCCACCTCTGAAGGCAGAGCGGAGCGCGGCAGCTGCTGGCCGGGTGCGCAGCTCTGAAAGCAGCGCTGCGGAGAGCAGCAGAGCACACGTAAGGGTGGCAATACCATACCATGCCACCCGAACTTCTGTGCTGCTGCAGGCAACGGCGCTGCCTTCAGAGCTGGGTGCCCAGCCAGCAGCCGCCACCCAGCTCCAGGCAGTGCCGCTATCAGCAGCAGAACAGAAGTAAAAGTGGCAATACTGCGACCCCCCTACAATAGGCTTGAGACTCCTTTTGAGGTTGGGGCCCCCATTTGAGAAAGGCTGCGGAGAAAGCGCACATTTTTCGTGGGTTGGTCATGGCATAAATAGCAGAGTTATCCGTGGAATTTGCTATTTATGCCGTGACCAACCCATGAAAAAGGTGTGATTTCTCCACGATTTAAGCAGAACCCTAGCTATAAGCATGTGTAAGTTAAGATGTGTGGCCACATCCAGAACCAAACTGCATTATCATCTTGTTACAAGCTTGGTAAACATGTAGTATAGACAAGTTCTACAGGTAGGATGTTTTAAGCCATTCTACAGGGATGATCCAACTCAAGGACTGGTTTTAAGCCTCTGAGTGGAGCAGTTTGGGTGGGGGAGGACAGAACACAAAGATGGCACTAATGGGTATTTTATTGATAATAGACTGTTTCAGAGTCAAGAGGGATTACAGGAACCAAACACTTCAATTTTAAATTGCTCAACTGTTTATTATACACATCGATTGTTCCCTCTAGTATAAGTTCTCCAATGGGAGACAAACCTTATAATGGCTCCAAGGCGTAGATCAAAGTTTTTCTGCACAACTTCAAGCAGCTCTTCTTCAGATCTACCTGAAGTGCCATAGTGGAACACTGAAATGGCAAGCGGATGGCTCAGACCAATAGCATATGAGAGCTGTAAGATACACATATAAAACCAGGTTAGAAGGCTTGAATCCCGGCGACCGGGGCATGGCCTGGCCTCTGGAAGTCCCCACAAGGACTTGCCTTATCTCTAACTACTCTTAACAATACTTAACAACTACTTAACTAACTAAAACTAACTTAGAATATCAAACAAGTTCAAACAAGGGGAATAGTACTTGCTGAGAGCAAGGCTAGTTCCAGCAACCGTCACAGGTGGAAAGAAAGAACTGAGGGGCGTAGCGCTGGTGGCACCTCATATACCGCGGCATGTGCGCGGGCCTCCAGGGGGCGCCAGAGCTGGCCCTACGGGATCTGCTAAGAGGAAAAAAGTTCCGGGAACCGTGCACAGAGGCGTGCACTCACCTACAGTGGAATGGACATGAGCAAGCACTCGAAGAAGAACCTGGAATTTCTGCTAGCATGAGCCTTCTGTCATGCCAGGTGTCTGTAATGCACCTGCTGCTGCTACTGTGCCTAGAATGATGGGATTGTTGTCACAGGGAGAGCAGTAGTTGGGAGTACTTTGTCTCTGTACATTGCTATGGTTTTCCACAAAAGTCGGTTAGAATGGAAATAATTTCCAGAGTAGAGCCAGTTCAGCAGGCAGAGACTCCTCAGCAGAGGATGGCAGCATCTTACTACAACACTCAACTGCTCCATGACATTGGTGACACCCATTTCAGTGTTTCTTGATTGTTTTCCTCCTCGGATTGACTGTTTGCACCAACTACCCACTATTTCACAAGAGCTTAGCTGCTAGCTGCACTTCTGTGGTCTTCTCCATCCTTCTCTCCCTGTCCCCATCCCTTACCTCGTCTCTTATAACTGCTGTCTCCCTAGTTTTCTATTTACTAACCCTCTTGCCTCTCCTTCTGCCTCACTGAGGGTGGTATTTTCCAACGCATGTAGCATTGGCCTCCTACACTCGCACGGAAGGCAAGAGCGGTAGGCTAATACTGCCTGCTTTTGAAAATCGCACTCAGAACGTGTATCGTTAAAATAATTACAGACACTTCAACAAATCATGGAACAAGATGTTAGCCAACCATCACTTTGTGGCATTCTTTTCCCTCTCTCCCCTCTTTACCCGTCTTGTCTATTTAGATTTTAAGCTCTGCAGGGCAGGGACCATCACGTTTGCATAATATCTAGCACAATAGGGCCCTATTCCTAACTGGGACCTCTAGGTGCTGTGTCATTAGTCATCATCACCAGACTATTCCAGGAACCAAAGGTGCTAGGAAACCTGAGCTCAAGTGTTTAACTGTGGAGCAGCTCTGCCCTCCAGTGTATATAAGGATTTACTGCGCTGAATGAAAGCCGATACACAGCAGCCACCCAGAACAACTGTGGATATTTGCTGGTATTGCATGCTGCCTAGACAATCATCATGTTTTGTGTTTGTTTTGGGCCCAGGCATGGCCTTATATAGTAATATCTGTATACGGTTCAGGCAACTCAACAGAGCACCACCCAAAAGTTACAGGCCTCCAGCATTCATGCATAAGAAAGGGAAATGGAATTTAATGTGGCTGTACAGGAATGAAGCAAGGCATGCAATACGAGAAGGTGCAGGGAACAAGACCGAGCTCTGGCCTCTAAGTGCATACATTTTTCTCTGCACTCATTCAACTCATTGTGATGGTTTTGTGCCCTTAATATAGTAATGCTGTGCTACTGCAGCAACAGCATTCGATTGGATAAAGAACACTTTAGAAGTGAGGATTGCAAAGTGAAGCCTTTACAAGTTAGGAAATGCCAGGATGAGCATGTGTGGTGGGGGGGGAGCTGTGTTCTCTAGTAGTCAGACCCTTTGTCCCTGTGCCCCCCACATGCTGACTGTCCCCCTTTTCTTCAGCTCCTGTTCCAGACCTATTTTTCTACTATGTCGACCCCCATCCCACAGCTTCTGTTGCTTTCAACCTTCCTGTTCTCCCTCTGCTTCTCCTCCTTTTGCACTGTAATCAGGCTGCCTCCTCCAAGCTTCCTCGATGGCAGCAGGGGGCATTAAAAACACGGAAAGAGGGGTCTCCATGCTCAATTCCAGTGCTTGCTGCCACAGTGGTCTCCAGCAGCCAAGAAAAGCCACTGCAAGCTAAATCCTGCTGAGCTTCTATGGCCCTGGAATGGAGCATGCTCAGGCACTGGGGATGGCACATGACAGTCCAGTCAGCATGCGGGAGCAATGTGGGGATAGAGCGTGCTCAGTGCAAATGGAATTCTCACAAAGTTTTGCTGCCAGCCTCTAACATCCCCCCTGAGGATGTGCACAACTGTGATTTTTCAGAGGCTTTGTAACTTGTCCACATTTCACAGGGGCCACAAGAGGAACACGGACACCAGGGTGTCCACCACCAAATTTCAAGTCCTTGCTCCAAATCGTTGAGGTGCTAGCGTTTCTCAGTAAAGCCAAGCATTTAAAACAGGCGAAACAATATTCTTCTTCACCCTCATTCTTGGCAAAAACTGAACCATTATTTGCCAAAACTTGCCAAAAAAATTTCTGTCTGAAATCTACACCCAGCATGAAAATCTTCAACCCACGTGGTTTAACTCTGGCAAACGTATACTTAGCTGAACATATGGTGTCATAATTCAAAGTGTTAGGCAACCGTAAGTATAGAGATTGCTAAGAGAACCACCTGTCGTGTTTAGTAGGGTATGATGCCCTTGCTTTTGTCCTCTTACCTGGATCAGTACTCTTTTACAGAGACCAGCTTTCACTAGGGATTTTGCAACCCAGCGAGCTGCATATGCTGCTGAGCGGTCAGCTTTGGAAGGATCTTTCCCAGAGAAAGCACCTCCTCCATGGGCTCCCCAGCCTCCGTAAGTATCAACAATGATCTTTCTGCCAGTCAGCCCCGCATCACTCTGTAGGGCAAACAATTACATATTGACTTGACAAACCAAAGCTCTATGTTTCAATTAGTTCCAACACTACTATGGATTAATTGCTTGCATTTGTGTCAGAAGCAAAATAAGCCCAATCAATGGGTTGCGATGCATCTCTTTACAGGCAGTTATTTGATGTAGCCTACATGGGTAAGGTGGGATTTTATGTGAGATGTACCACAGTTTGTACTGTAATAACTTTAAAAGACTGATATGAACACGGCCCATTTTTGAAAGATACAATAAAACTTATTCCCCCTTTGTCATTTGCACCATCCAGCACGGATCATCATTTTCGAACTGCTGGCCACCACGCACGTCTAGTGCCACCTTTTGAGATTATTCACCCTTTCAAGGGGAAAGAGGAGATAAAATTCAACTTCACTAAATAATGCAACAAGCTAGTCGGGATCAGCCTTTAGTTATCTCGGGCACTATGTGCAGAATTGACTAGATTGTACCTGTCGGCACTGCACCACTCCACACAGGTCCTCTGACTGCCAGGTGCAATGCCATCCACTTTAACTCCCCTTTAAGAGGTGCACATAGCTCTCAGCTCTGTAGCAAGATGCCTGGAGAAAAGGGGGATGGAACAATGGCATTATTTACTTCCCAACCCCTGGGGAAATGTTATCACTACGGGGAGGATCTCTGTGGCAGCCCTGTACTCTCTTGATTCTGGCCATTTGTTACACCACTTGTATAAGGTAGGGAGGAGGTTTTTTATTTCCTTCTTCCTACTGTGCTCCCATGTAAGGGCCAACCACGAGTAACAGAAACACTGAACAAACTCCAGGTTCTGATGTACAGTGGGGATTTACACTGTGTCTCAGTCTTAAATTGCATAGCCACCTGTATAGCACTAACCAGGCAAGTTACTCTAAAAGTGCTAAGCATTACAGGTATTATGAAATCAACACAACTGCTTCAAGTCAAGAATTTTAGCAAGCAATTTAAGAGCAAGTTTGTTTAATATACTGTTCATCTTTCTGTAATTATTGAAGTATATTTTGTCAGTGATAAAGATTCAAGAATCTCTACATATCCATTCTTGATTGACCAAACAATTCTGGGATCACCTTGGATGCTAGCTTCCTCACATCCTCCTGATGACTAAGTATAAGCAGAAGTGACCAAGTTTTCTTTAAGAATGTCGATGAGACTGGTATTGTTTCACTAAAACAGTATATCGAAAGGTTTTGAGGGGGAACATTCAGGAAGAACATTGCAGAATGTAGTTTTAGTCTATTTATATTATAAATTCTTCAAAGTATTTACCTTAGGGCCACCTTGTATAAACACTTCACTGGGAAGGAGATGATAGATTGTGTTCTCATCTAGATATTTGGCTGGAATAACTTCTTTGACAACTTTTTCCATTAGTTCTTTCCGCATTTGTTGCAGAGGCATATCAGGGGCATGATGTACAGAGATCACCAATGTATGTACACGGATGGGCTCCACTGCTCCATTGTTTTCCTTGTATTCCATTGTGACCTGAAAATCAGCCATGGAAATTCAAATCCAATATCCCCTGGGCCAGGAGGGGCACCAAATCCAAATGTGCAATAAAAACAATTTCATATTTCCCTCCAATAGCAGAAGGAATAGATTTTGGTGAAATCTGATTAGAAAAAGGACTGGATGCTAGGTTATTATTGCTGATGCTGAGAAATGATTGATAGAAATACAGACCTCAAAGAGGCCAAAAATAACCACTATCTAATTAAAATAAAGAAGGACCACTACAGACGCTGATACTCATCTCTAGTTGGCTGCACAGAAGCAAAGTAATTATAATGAAATAGCAAGAGCCTGAGATCCTGGCCAACAAGCACTAAGATCATTCATAGCTGGACCACGTTATAGTGTGAAGGGAAATGCATTTAAAATACTGATGCTCCAGTTATGGTTAAGCGACTCATTGAAAGAAGTTTATTCTGAACATCAAACTGCAGTAGGTTCTGTACACCAGCATTTCACATGGAAGTCAAAAAGAGTTGGAGGTACTTAGTACCTATTGGAATTTGGCCTACATCTCTCTCCACTTGGCCTTATTTCCACTGTTTCTCCCTACTTACAGCTTGCAGCTTCTAATCTTGGTGATACATGGCAGTGATCAGTGGACCCGAATCAAATTTAGGGGTGGATGCTAGAGTTTGTGGCTATTTACTCCTGCCTTGTGACAGTAGAATAAGGCATTAGTGAAACCCTGACCTAAATCATGTGACTGGCTCAGGAAATAATGATGAGACTCTTATCAGCATTCCTTTGTCATCTATTACCCAGATCCTTCCCTTCCCTTCTACTTTCATGTATATGAGTGCCTATAGGCCGACACTTTCTCATAAAGTGAAAGAAACCTCCCCAAACAAACAGTTTCTGGATTGATTCAAGTGCTAAAAAGGTCATGTATCCGTATGACAACAATTCGTCCCCAGTAATACCCCAAAGTGCAGCAGTACAATGCAACTTAACTCACCCCACGGAACCAGTGAAATTAAGCCTAAACTGCCCTCTTCTCCAACAATTCCCTACACTTCCAATCCCCGCCCCCCATTCAGTTCTCCTCCACCTCGTGAGAGCAAATGGACATTAACTGCCTTACTTGGAAGAAAGTGTCACTCCAACCACTCAGTTAGGAAACCCACTCATGACCATACTAGAAGGGTAAGGGGATGGCTAACCAGATATGCAGCCTGTTACTCCTAGATCACTGCTTCACCTATAGCCTGGGGCAGCACTGACTAAAAGATCTGAGGGCCTGTGAGAAGTGAGTGGGTTGTCCCAGTCCAGTTGCCTCAGAAAATCATGTTAGAGTTCAGGGAGACAAAGATGTTCCTCTCACTCCTTGGCAGGACAGTGTGGGCCAGGCCATATGTGCAGTGGCTCTGAAAATGTCATTTCCTGGCCTGTCAAGTCCACTCCATTCAAGCAGACAGAATTCATGCCACCGTCATACCAGCAGTTACTTCATTTCCTGAAGAACCTGAATTCGGGTCTGAAATCAATTGTGCAAATTAAAGGGCACAGCTCTTTTAAAATCTGATTTATAATCCATGCTATTTACTAACCTGTGTTTTCCCATCAGGTCTCACCCAGGGTAATGTTCCGTTCCTCTCCATGGCTTTTATCTTTGCATTAAGTTTGTGTGCAAGTAGGATTGTTAGGGGCATGCATTCCTCAGTTTCATCAGTGGCATAACCAAACATCAAGCCCTGCATTGAGGCAATAGAAAAATCAAACAATATTACAAGGCCCTTATTTCCATTTTTTGTTCCTGGGCAGAGGCATCAGTGACATGGAGTCTGGGTGTCCTGTAGCACTTGCTTACAGCATTGCCTGGTTCGCAAGAACCAACTCCATCTCAAGAATCCACTCTAATCAGAGAGCAAGACAAAGAGCTAACTCCTCTTGTTTGCACAGCTCCCTCTCCCAAAACTACCTCTGCACAACCATCCATAACCCAGAACATGACAGCAGGTCTTTTTAAGAGTCAAAATTTGCTCACAAGAAGAACTTGAAAAACTAACACAGCGCCATTTGGGGACACCTACCATAACAAAAAGTTTAATTGGAGCTTTAGCCTTTAGAGACATTCGATATATGCAGGGAGCACATGTTGAAACCAAAGCCTGTCACATTTTCTTAGCTTCGTTATTAATCATGTATAGAATGTTTAGTTCAAACCCAAATGCTTTAGTGGTCTACCACATATCCTGTATAGTCTTTTTTTTTTTAAACAAAGGGTAAGATCCAGTGCAAATTAACTGGCTTTGCAATGTATATTGGACTGGACTCTAAATGCTTAAAAAAAAGGCACATTACCTGGTCCCCAGCTCCAATGTCATCTTCACTCTTACCATGGGAGACAGCATGTTTGATTTCTTTGCACTGTTGTTCTAGAGCTACCAGCACTGTACAAGTCTTATAGTCTAATCCTGGGGAAGAGACGTAGAAGAGAATGATGCCACAATATTCTTCCTCTATTTGTCTGCAGAAATAAGTTAGCTATAAAAGCTTCACTTCATGGATAGTTCAAGAGAAGGTTGGCTGACGAGTTGAGGTATTTGGGTTACAAATACGAAGTGTGGGAATTAACCTATGCCAACAGCATGGCTGTGTCTCCCTCCAGTGCTAGGCCATGTATAAATATTTACACACTGCAGTCCCCAAGCTATTCTGGTCATTTAAGCCAACTAGCAGAAGCTCAGGCTTTTCATGAGGTGTCAGATTCAACCCCACAGGTCACACAACCAGGGATATTGTCCTTATTCTGTTATGGGTGGACAAATGCCAATGCCTAAAATCTTTTAAGTAGGAAAGTTTGAAGAGTGTGTGAAAGGGACCTGGACTTTTCTTCACGCTCTCCTGTAACACAAACACTAAAGGGCACTTGATGAAACTAGACAGAAGTATATTTGTGACAAATAAAGGGAAATGCTGATGTAGAAGAGTCACATATGGGATTCAGGCTGTAGCAACGACATTAGTAGGAATATTGAAGAATTCCCTTGTGCATGAACGTCAAGTCTCAAACTTTCCTCAAACCCAAATACAAGGAAGATCAGTTCTCATCTTTTTATAATAAGCCATTTGCCTGCAGGCAAGTCAGATTCCATGCCTAGCCATGCTGACATTTGTGCAGGCTCCAATTCCACTACTTCAGTGGGCACAGAGAGTGTTCAGCAATTCTAACAACCGATTCCTTAGTGACAGATCAACTCAAGGCCCTACCATTACACATCCATATTTATATTATCTTTTTTCCTCCTGCAGGATCAGATTCATCCGTGATACTATTTCACTGAAGACAGTCACGAAGGAATTTGACTGCATGTAATCAGAATTGACGATGAATCAAGAAGCAAGCACATAACTCACCTTTTGAAGAGTCATCATAGCCTATCCTCTTAAGGGTCTCTCGCACAATGTGCTGGTAATCCACTACAGCTTTGGAAGTGATCTCTCCACACAGCAAGATCATCCCAGTTTTGGCCACACATTCTGTAAAAGTTTAAGTAACATTACAGTAAAATTAAAGTTCTGGCTATGTATATACATTTTTTGAAAGAGTATTTGGTCCTAGAAGCAACCGGGGGGTACAGTTTGACTGGACAGAACACGTTATGGAATTGCTTCAGTAAAAAAGTCTTAAGCTTGGCCTAATTTTTAAACCTGTCTTGATACAAAGTAGTTGTCAAAGGGGAATCAAGCAAAGGGGGGTGTTTCTGGTGGGGTTCTGCATGCATCTCTTCTAGCTTGTGGCTATTCAACTGTTGAATCAATGATCTGGAAGTACATATACGACCGCTGCTGATAAAATGTGCAGCTGACACAAAGATTGACCAAGTGGTAAATAATGAGGCCAGGGCAATCATACAGAGTGATCAGGATTGCTTGGTAAGCCGGGCCCATTCAAACATAATTTGTTTTAATACAGACAAATGCAAGGGTGTATCTCTAGGAAGGAGGAAGGCAGGCCACACCTATAGAAGGGGGGCTGTATCTCGGACAGCCGTGACTTTGAAAAGAAACCAGGAACAAGCAGCTCAGCGGGAAGCTATGACAAAAGGAGCTAGTGCAATGGCATAAACAGGGGAGTGCTCTGCTGGGAGGTGATTCTACCTCTGCATACAGCATTGTGAGACCAACCTGAGAATACTCCATCCATTCCTGGTGGATATTGCAAAACTGGAGAGGGGCAGAGAAGCCACAAATTGAACTGAGGGCTGGAGAAAATTCTTCTCATCAGAAATAAGATTGAGATGGGACCTGATTATAGTATATAAGTACCTTCATGGGGAGAAGATAACAGGCACTAAAGGGTTCTTTAATCTAGCAAAGAGATGTGTAACAAGAACCAGTAACTGAAATCTGAAGCCAGACAAATTCAAATTAGAAACAAGGCACAGTGTTTAACAGAGAGTGTGATTAACCATAGGAACAAACTGCCAACGGAAGTGGTGGATTCTCCATCGTGTGATGTCTTCAAAACAAGACTGGTATGTTTCTGGAAGATGTGCTTTAGTCAGGCATAAGTCTTTGTAAGGATAATTGGGTGAAATATAATGGCTCATGATATTCAGGTCAGACTAGATGATCTAATGGTCCTTCTGGCCTTAAATTCTATGACTATGTGAAGGATCTCAAAGCAATATATGTACACAAGTTAATCTTAATATCCCTGATTCTTGTATCAGCTTTTCCATTATTTTCCCCAGGATTGATGTCAGGGTAATCAGCCTGTGATTACTTGGGACATTCCTTTTGCCCTTTTCGAATACTGGCACATTTGCACTCTTCTAGTCTTCTAGAATTTCCTTGGTATTCCAAGATTTATTAAAAATGTATGCCATCAGGCTAGAGATCGCCTCAGCCAACTCTTTTAGGACTTGTAGGTGCAAGTTATTTGAGCCTGCTGATTTTAAAATATTTATCACCAGCAGATGTTGGCTAATGTCATTGTTGGTTACTAATAGACTGGAAAGTACTTCATCATCCTCATGTGATGCAATTATAACATCGTGCTTCTTTCCAAATATAAAACAGAAATATTTATTGAACACTTTTGCCCCATATACTTAAACACTTTATTGTCCTTAGTGCTGCCAGCCCTGGATTTTTTTCTGGTGTCTTTAGCTTCCCTTATCGAATTTCTACACTTCATAACTTCTCTTTTATAACCACTGTTATTTCAACTTTCTCCATTTGTTATATTTTCCTTTTTTTTTTTTTTTTTTATTATAACTACTGCTTTCACTTAGCACTGAAGCAGGTTGGGCTTTCAGCCAAAGTTGTCCTCTTTCTTGATTGTGGACTTGTGGCTTTTTGGCCTCTAACAAACAAAACCTTGAATAAAAAGCTATACAGATGCAGAGTATTATTTATTTTACTTTTTTTTTTAATTTATTTTTTCTTAATCAGCAAACAGTACTTACCACAAGCAACCTTAGCATCTGGATCAACTCTGATATGGGCATCAAGAACGGCATCGCTGATCTGATCACACATTTTATCTAGACAAAAAGTAATATATTATTTAGTTGGTTCCTGTAACAAACATTTCTAAAAATGTAACACACACATGATCTCCAGAAGTATGCCAAGTACTAAGGTAGACACCATAAGGAAGGAGATGCACAAACAGAATTTCCTTCCCAAAGGAAATGAGCGTTCTATTTTTTTAAGTACCTGCCTAGATGCAAGTTTGGCAACTAAAAATACAGAAATGGATCTATGCCTTTAATTTGTCCTCCCCTGCAAGTCCACAAGAGCAGACACATCCCTGCCATTTCTCAGTATCCTAAGCTCCCAAATTATGAGTCACCATGAGGTGGGGAAAAGCCCTTCTGTTAAAATGGTCTGAAGACTTAGTTTCAGGGAAAGACAAGTTGCAAAACTCCACAACCACTGCAAAAGGTATTGAATCAAATGGTAGCTAAGCTCTGGGGCAAGGACTGTTTTTTACTTTGTACAGCGTCTAGTACCCTGGGATATCCAATACTGGTTGAAGATTCTAGGCATTATCACTCTACAAACAACCTGGACAAAAGGGTGAGCTGTAACTAGGTCAGAACTAGAGAAAAACATTAAGGAAAAACGCCACACTAGGTAATCTATAAAAATGTAATTTAACAGAGCAGCATACTGAGCATATGGAAAGACAGATTAGATCCAAAATCTGTACTGTGTGTCAGCTAAAAGACCTGATCCAATTAAGTTTGTTGGAAATTTTATTTTCAAACTTCCATTTAATGTGAAAAACAATTCCTCTCTTTTCAGATCTCCTCTAAGGCAAGCAAACATGGAAACTGAAGAGAAGATCAACAGGCTGTAATGTGATTAGAAGCAGGTGTGGAGGTAAGCAGGACTTAAAATTATTTTCTTCCTGTTTCCATCTGCAAACAGGGCACAAATTTAAGGAAATTAATTTCAACCAGAGGGCTTACATGTCACTAATATTTGGAGGAAAGCTAACAACTATGCACAGCAACAGTGTTTACTTCCTGTGACAGTAAAGCAGTGACTTAAGATTCAAAGGAGGAGCTCAACCTGTACAGAGACTTAAAGCCAGAAGGCATATGGAAAGAATACTGTGCAAACAATCAAGTATGTATTTATGCTGCAAAAATCTCAGTTTGACCTTTTACTGTTAACCTCTGGATTTATCTGAATTGCTAGAAACATAAAGCAATATTTTAAAAGTATTTAGATGCCTAAACATGCAGATGGATGTGTAGTGGGGTTTCTCCAAAGCAGCTAGGCACCAATCTTTATTGATTTCAAGGGAAATTAGGCACCTAAATGCATCTGAAAAATCCCATTAGGCACCTACCTGCATCTTTAGGCATCTAAATGCCTTTCAAAATCTGGGCCTTTGTACTTATCACCATTACTCCCACATTCAAATTCAAATTCAGTTCAGACCCAAACCAAAAGGAAAAGCACCAAGAATTTGTATGCCACATAAATAGAGTGAAGTTTGGTGTATAATTTTTATGTCAGCGCTCACAAGCTTGTCATGCTGGGGCACATGAGAAACAAGCACATTTCAGTTCAGTCCAGTGAACAATAACTCTGTGGTTCAGGGTTCACATGCTGTAGCTGCAACAGCAAAGTGAATTTCAGTGCTACTGTATTTTGATCTTTTGATGTTTGCTTTCCATGAATTATCTTGTGCTAAAGCTTTAACAATGCAAATATTCATGAAAATCAAGTAAGTGTGATTGATTATTGATCAAAAGCTAATTATTTTCCTTTGATAGTTAGTTGTAAATCTTGCAATTTGTTATTTCCTGCAAGGAAATGCATTAGCATGGATGTCTGCACCTGATCAGAGTCCTGCTGAGACTCCACGCTAGTGTACGTACTTTCAGGACCAGAACCTTTGTCAGTTACATAAGTCAACCAGTCAGGGTGAGCTGGAGCTAATCACTAAGAAATTAAGGAATACTTGACCTAGTTTGAAAATTTTGTAATCTGACATCAATGTGAAAGTGAAATTCACTCAGTGAATTATTTGCCTCTAATCTGAAAAAATGAAAGAATGCTTTCTAGCTAGCAGCAGACTTTGTTCTTTCAGTATATTAGATATCCTAAGATGCATTCTACATTGCAATGGAATGAAACAAGACAGATAGCTAGGCCACCTACTCTTGGTGCCTCATGTTCCCCTCTCTTTATGCTGGTGGAGGAGCCAAGAGAAGAAGCAGAACACAACTTTCTCCCCCCTAGAGGTCCTCCTAAGCCATGCTGTGCAGTTGTCTTCCTGGCTGGCATGTATTACACACTAAAAGCATCTGCCACATAAAGGTACCGTCCTCCCGTGGTTTCCAGGGCTCCCTTCTCCAGGCGACAACCCTGCGCATGTCTGTTTTTTGATTCCCTCCCCCATCCCACCCCACAATATCCACTCCCACTCGCTCCCGCATTGTTTCTTGCATTTTCATCCCACTGCCACCCCTAAAAACCTTAGATCTTGCAAATCCCACAAGAGAGGCAGATTCTCCCATGCTATTAAAAAAAAAAAAAGATTGGTTAATATATTATATATATGAAAGGAATTCAGACACAATTTTTACCCCTAAAAATGCTTAAGCCATATTAAAAATACTTATATGTTTATATATATGTTTATAATGTATACAAATGTTTATAATAGACATCAAATCTCTTTCTGTCCCTTGCTTAAATTTAAGTATTAAAACCTTTCTTTTAAAAAATAGATTTAGTGTTTTCCTGCAGATTTACTGGGTTTTTTTGCCCATCCAATCCCAGCTCCCACTAGTATGGCAGCAAGTCCCCAATCCCACTGCAAGGCTCTGCTCCAGGCTGCCATCCAAGGAAAGGGGCAAGGGACTGCCAGGCCTCCTTCCTTCTTGTGCACAGCAAGTGAGGGAAAGGAAGAGTGAAGGAGCGAGCAATGGTGGAGAAGAGGTGATAATGAAAGGAGGTCTGCAGTGAGTGAGCAACGAAAGCAAGTCAGAAAGGCAATGAGTGACCAAAGAAGTCCATAATATGAGGGAGAAGAGAGGCGGCTGCACTAGCGAGTTCTACACTTGAAGTCTGGCAGACATTTGCTCAGCACAGCCCCCAATGAACACAGCTGTCTTAAAGGCATGCTGTGTGCAGAGCCTGAGTAAACAGAGCCCTGCAAGATTGGGAGTGACACTGGGCAGGGGGCAGACCTCAGATCTACCTATCTAATATCGAGTTAACTCTGAATGTTACTTTACCCTGAGGTTTATGTAGTGAAATAAAAGCCTGACATTCTGCTAGAAAAGGAAGTGGACACTGTTCATGGTGTTATTGCAGCCTTCGCTTTGAGTTTTCTCATGTGAGCGTTCAAAAACAGAACGCTGCTTTACTGCCAATCTAACGGACCAAGTCTCTTGTTAAAGACTCACTTCCTCTGAAAGCACTAGGAGCCAGCCTCTGTCCCATTAATGAGCTGAGCTCACTTAACAAGGCTTCAAATGAATCTGTAGAAAAAAAAAGCTGTGTGAAAAGCAGTTGAACTTCAGGAACAAGTACTGTGTCAACTCGTTGCCCTTCTATTCGAGCCCAGCGAGGAGGTTATGTTTAGCCTATATGGCTCAAGGCAAGTACAAACTTGTCTTAAGGAGATCAACATGAGGCATACTGTCAGAGTGTCTGAAATACAGACCCAATGGGCATCCTGGCTCATCACCAGTGCACTGAATAATTCAGAAGTCCAGGTGCACTGGGCACACACTGAAGTTATCGCTATCCTGCGTAATGCTGTGACAATGAAAATACACAGGACGAAACCTACACCCAGTACATTCAGTAACTTCTAGTCTTTTAAGAATGCCACATATAAAATGCTTTTTCCCTTGTAAATCTTGAAATTTAGATTCAATTCAATTTTGATCAAGCCTATATTAATTATACTGAACGCTAAAGAGAAAAAAGCTAAACTTTTCTCAACTGAGAAAATAAGTTGTTTTGAGTGACTATACTCTGTAGCTGGTTCTTGTTTTTCTCCACTTGGTCAGAAGACAAAACCAGAGCAAGTTGCAGAACATGTTTTTCCAAGCATCTAGCTGATAAAAGGAAAGACTAGATAGACATTTTTACTTACCAGAATGTCCTTCTGCAACAGACTCTGAGGTAAAGAGAAATCTCTTCTCTTTTTTGAAGTGTTGCTCGACATGCTTCAGTATCTTTAGAGAATCTGCAGGCAAGGGAAAACCGCAAGAAACTTGATTTCAGAGGAAGTACAGAGAGAAGGCTGTGGGGAAAAGGTTAACTTCTCTATGCAAACTGCTGACGTAAGGGTTTCTGGGTGTTCATGACTCAGAAGTTCAGTAGATTTAGGTTGCTCCTAGTGGAAGTCACAGAACACTGCTTCTGACAATATGGGTGGGATTTTCAAAAGCCTTTTGTATTTGGTGCAGTCTTCTCCCCCAACCTTCAGTGGGAACTTTAGCAATAATTTCAATGGGAACAGAGTGAGGCCAATGCTGGGTGCTTTTCCACATCCCTTCCTCAACTTTAGATCCTATTCTTTCCTCTAACATGGGCACAAGTGATATTAAGTGAAACATTTGGAGATTGTAAGGAAGCAGCATGGAGATATTTTTGTCATGTAAGCAGAAGGGAAACTAAGACTTTTCCCCTTACGCAGAACAGGATCTAAATGCTGTATTTTGCTCCAGTGATGAATTTTATAGAACAATATTCTGTATCTGTGGGAGGAAAAAATACCTTTTAAAATTATAAACACAGTTTTATTCTTTTTCTAATAATCTGCAGGTGGTAAGTGATGCCCCTCTACTCAGCATTGTATTTGAGTCACTGGCTGAGTGAGAAATGGGATAATTAAAAGGGGACAATACACTAAGCTATTTCGGGGTCCCTGGGAAAGACAACCGGCAACCCCTCAACAATGAGACTAAAAGCTATGCTCTACCTCAGAAGTTCTTAAACCTGTTGATGTTTAGGCCACATCTGAAGATGTGTCTCATGCATCACCCCTCCCATTCTGATCATGCAGACCATTCCTTCCTCCTTGCAATCCTACAATACCTCTACAGCAATATCAGCAATTGTTTATATGGAAAAATACTATCTGGCAAGCATAGCATTAAAGATAATTAAAGTAACTGAATAAGCTCAGGCCTTTTTGAAATTGTTACTGTACTTTGGCTAATTTCACTGTGTATATTGCAGTAACATCCTCAGGCCCCAAGCAGGGATGAAGGCCCCATTGTGCTAGGTGTGGTGCACATGGAATAAGAGTGAGTCCCTGCCCTGAAGATGGGATATAAGATTTTCAAGAATTACGAGTGACTTTTGGTGCCCCCATTTTTGGATGCTCTACCTGAGACACTTCAAAGGGGCCTGTTTCAGACAGCAGGTGCTCACTGTCAAACACAAGCCTCTAAGGTGTCCTAAGTAGAGCACCCAAAAACGGGGGTACCAAAAATTACTGGTCACTTCTGAAAACCTTCATCTACATTGTTGGAGATATCGGGTGGGTTCAAACAAACAAGGAGAAATACTGAAATGATTGCTGCTTATAATACTAAAATATCACAGCACACCAGTTGCCTAGTCATTGTTAAATGTTTCATACACATCACTGCAGAGCTGACTTGAGGAATTTCAGCTTCCCTCTCCCATTAGTTCTGTCTCAGGCTAGGTCTTCATTGCAGTTAACTCTGGTTAGCTACACTTCAGCTACTACACTATCTGCTTCTAATATCGCAAGTAAGAGCAGAACACCACGTGAGCTGCACACAGTGATAGGATTAGCAGATCGCTAGTTCTGCTAACTCAACCTGTAGCCTACATCTCCTGATGGACCAGCCAATCCAAGTGAAAAGTACCATCACACTTGAGTTGGGAGAGCAGCCCTTAAATTGTAACTCAGGTTAACTCTGAAGTGAAAACAACCTTTCTGCCGGAAGCCACATCCCTTTGAGCAGTAGTACACCAGCAAGCGGTTCACAGGCCACCAGCATCAGTTTGGCAGTTTCCATCTGCCCTATCTAAGTTGCTGAAGAGAAAAATCTTTCAGTGCCCTGTGCTGAAGGAGTCCAGTGCTCAGCCCTGTGAGAAACATCTGTAGAGCAGTGATTGCTCACAGGGGTATGTGAGCTAGAGCAATGAAAGGACTTTAAACCAACATAAATGAATTTTATAGAGCCTTTCTGAAAATTATTAACTCAGTTAATTTATTGCCTTACTGTATTTTTTAAAGGTTCATTATTGCAAAGTATAAATAAGAGGGGGAAGGCAATGATGCAAACTAAAACTATCCAGGCACTATTTTGTGAAAAGTTCGTTCTTTTGTGGTTCACTTTTCTCTCTCACTAAGTGTGGGCTGACACTTACTCTTCCTCCACACAGAACTCAGTGACATCCCTGAAGTTTTGAGCAAGGAAGGAATAGAGGATCGGTATTCTGAGAAGTTGAAAAATTCGAGAGAGTATAGAAAACCCACAAAAATGATTTCAGGCCTGGAGAAAATGCCTGATAGAGAGAGACAGAGGGTATGCCTACCTCCACTTAGACACCCACGGCTGGCCCGTGCCAGCTGGCTGGGGCTAAGGAGCTGTTTAGTTGTGGAGCAGACATTTGAGCTTGGACTACAGCCCGAGTTCTAGGACCCTCCCCCCTCGCAGGGTCCTACAGCCTGGACTCCAGCCCACGACCAAATGTCTACACTGCAATTAAACAGCCCCTTAGCCTGAGCTCGAGTCAGCTGGCACAGGCCAGCCACGGGTTTTCAATTGCAGTGTAGACATACCTACCCTTCAGGAGCTCAATTTGTTTAGCTTATCATAAAGACTGAGTTGATTTAATTACAGTATGTAAGTGTCTTCACAGGGAGAACATTCCAGGTGCTAAAAGGCTCTGATCTAGTGGAAAAAGGTATAACAAGAACCAGTGGCTGAAAGCTGGAGCCAAACAAATTCAGATCAGAAATTAGACACAAATTTTTAACAGTGAGGGTAATTAACCATTGGAACAACCAGTCAACAGAAGTGGTGGAGTCTTCATTTCTGAAGGTCTTCAAATCAAGACTGGATGCCTTTCTGGAAGATAACGGTCTAGTCACACACAAGTTATTTATCAATACAGGTGTAAATGGCTGAAAATCCATGGCCCGTGATATATAGGAGTTTTTATAGCATTTTGGGGGAAGAGGAGGCCTCAGAAAGAAAATGGTAGAGAACCCCTGCCTTAGAGAACTGAATAAACTCCCAGCCACATCCCTCTGGGTTCTGTTCTAGGCAACAGGCAGTGCTTATAACCTGTCCCCTTTCCAACAGGCATTGTGTGCTCTGTCACATGACCTCTAGAACTAGAACTAGAGCTCTCAGTGCACATGGCCCTAAAGGACTGAACTCGGAGCAGGGTTATGCTGGCCTAGGATTGCCCTAAAAGGGTCTGTGTACCTAGGACTATTAATAGTTCCAGAGGGGTAGCTGACTTGATCATGGTGCATCTATTCAGTATTTTGTATTCTTGAATTTTAGAGACTTCTGACATGCTTCATATGCTCCGAGACTAGGCCTTCCAAAATCTCCTACAAGTTCAGGAATATCTATAGTACGCATCCAACGACAGAATTCCTTTTGACTTCTCTACTTCGGTTAACTGGGGTGATGTGGAAAACTGATAGTTGCTCACTAATCAGAAGTGATGGGTAATTTACCTGAAAAGTGTCTTCCTGGACTGCAAGAAAAGGCATCTACAAGAAAAAGTAATCCCAAAGTTTGACATTTGTTTTCATTCTAAAGCCACGTTTAATTACGTTAAATTGTAACAGTGGCTACCAGAAGTGTGTGTTGCCCCACTCCTTGCTGTTCCTCCTCCTCACCTTGAGATGAGCGATGTGCTAGCCTGCAGCTTTCTGTACCCTTTGTCCTCCGGCTAACAATGCCATCTTCTCTCCTTACAGATTTGTGCTTGTCCTTCCTCCATCTCTTCCCACAGGAGCACTGTGCTCTTTTATACCTGTGACAAGCTGACATTGTGACCAAGGGGAAATTTTCATGGTTGATGAGGGAGATTGTGTTCCATGCCCCGGAGTGAGGTTTTTTCCAACCTTTCCCCGGTGACGACTATAACAACCCCTGGTGTCTCCCCCACTTAAATCACAAAGGAAGTCGAGTAACTTATAACACATGACTTATGAGGAGAGGCTGAGGGAACTAGGCTGGTTTAGTGTGCAGAAGAGAAGAGTGAGGGGGGATTTGATAGCAGCCTTTAACTACCTGAAAGGGGGTTCCAGGGAGGATGGAGCTAGGCTGTTCTCAGTGGTGGCAGATGACAGAACAAGGAGCAACGGTCTCAAGTTGCAGTGGGGGAGGTCTAGGTTGGATATTAGGAAACACTTTGTCCCTAGGCGGGTGTGAAGCACTGGAATGGGTTACCTAGGGAGGTGGGGGAATCTCCATCCTCAGAGGTTTTTAAGGCCCGGCTTGACACAGCCCTGGCTGGGATGGTTTGGGTGGGGCTGGTCCTGGTCCTGGTCCTGCTTTGGGCGGGGGTGGGACTCGACACCTGCTGAGGGCCCTTCCCGCCCTCATCTGCGGCTGAAGGGCCGCTACACGACAGCGGAGTTTACCGCCGCCAGTGCCGGCCGGGCTGCTTGTTCTCTCCGCGCCGGATCCAGTCACCGCCCCGGGAACTGCCGGTGGCGCCCAGCGCCGGGTCCCGCAGCCGGAGTGACTCCGGAGCGGAAGGTTTCGCAGCAGCGGCTGGGCGGGGTCGGGACGGAGGCGGCGGCCTGGGCTGGAGGCCCGGCCCTGTCAGGACGGCGCGGCCACTCCCGTGAGAGGCAGGGCCGGGCCGTGCCGTGCCGTGCCGCGCCGCCCCCGGGCAGGGGCCGGGCTCGTGTCGCTCCCCTCGCTCCGCCCGGTGCCCGCATGTCCGCGCCGCTGCGGCCCCCGGCCGAGGGGGAGGCGGCCGCGGGCCCCCCGCGCCCCGCGCAGCACAGCAGCCAGGCCTCGCACCGGCTGCTGGCCTACAGCGACGCGCTGCTCTCCATCATCGCCACCGTCATGGTGAGTGAGGGAGTGAGTGGGGGAGTGGGGGCGGGTCCCGCGCCTCCCCCCCCCGAGTGTCTCCCCCGGGCCCTTCACACCCCCCCCGAGTGACACCCCCGCCCCGCCCCCTCTGCCCTCTCTCCGGGGGTGTCTCTGCCCCGCCCCCATCTGCCCCCCAGCACCTGCTCCCCTTTGCCCCCACCCCTGCAGAGCCCCCCCGTCCCCACCCCCTGGCTCCCCTTTGGGCCCTGTCTCCTGGCACCCTCCCGCTGATCTGCCCTCACCCCTGGGACCTGCTCCCCGTGTCACTGCCCCCCTCCTGCTCTTAGCGGGCCCCCCTCCCCTCCACCTCCAGCCCCCCATCCCTGCTCTCCTGCACCTCCCACAGGCGCCCCATGCTTCTGTGGGGAGCAGCGGTTTTGGAGCACACCTGTTTTGGAGGGTGTCCTGGTTTAAGCCACTGCCCGGGCGTGGGTTTAGAGTAGAAAGATGCCCAAAGCCCTTCAGGGTGCACTATTTTCATTGCGTTAGCCTCTGGGGGGATTGGAGCCCCATTGTGCGGAGTGCCGTACAGCTAGACAGGTAGCCATGGTCTCTGCCCCGAAGTGATTACATTCTACGGCAGCCGGAGTGAGGGAGAGACACCAGCATGTCAGCAAGCTACAGATTCATGTACAATACAATTATCTTCAGCAGCCCCAAGTTTACTCATCGTTGGGTGGTCCATGCTCCCTTGGTTAGTTCAGCTTCTTTTAAAAAATCCCCGCAGGGACTGCTTGGGAAGGTACCACAGTGCTAAGGGAGGCTGGACACACTGGATTATGTCTGTACTGAACTTGGAAGATAAAAGTTCCATGTATGTGCAAAGTGTTATTTATCCTGGTATAGTGCATAGAGATCCAGTGCTGGGGGGGCGGAAGCAGGGAAAGTTACATTAGAATTAATTCTGCATATACAATTGTATGCTGTAAAGGCATGGAGGTCTTAGAGAAAAGGAAGTTATTGATCAGAAACTTATGCAGGTTACATGTATATACAGAGGAGTACATTCGCATCTGGATTTACTTCTGACTCCTAGTAAGGTTACTGGGGCAGTCTAGAGGAAAGACCAAATAGTCAATTTCACTTAGCTTAAAAACTATTGCTCCCATTTTTTAACATGCTGGTTAATTATCATTAGTAGCCTTACATTTTTCCTTCCAATCCATTCTCGGTGCCTGCTGGTCTGGCTTCTGTCCCGCAAAGTTCTTGCAAAAGTTGAACAATCTCTTAGCCAAGTCTCAGGTTCTTCACTTCCTCTCTGAGCACTGCACTGTGTTTGACAGACACATTTAATCACATCCTCTCCCTTGACACCTTTTCTTTCCAGAACTTTGGCAATGTGGTCCTCTTATGGGGTTCCTATCCTATTTTCACCAGCACCACATTTCTAAAGTTTCAATGTTCTTCTTGTCAGAAGCCTTAACTTCCCATGATTCACATTCATAAATCAATATGGAAAAGAAAGGCTTTTCATCAGTCACACCTTCGTGCATTCCAAGATGCCACAGCTTTTCCACATTTTCTTAAGGGAGGCCATAAACTAGTGAGCCATCCCTAGTCTGATTTTTCTAGAACAGCCTCCTTGGTTATATATGTGATCCCAGGTAATTAAATTAATCTACTGCCTCTACAGCTTGCCCATTAATTGTGATGTTCAGTTGCATCCTATTTTTGGTAATCATGTCAACCTACATGAATTTTGTTTTCATTGCATTCAAGAATAGTTCATATTCCTCACTAACTGTTTTTATAGACTCCAAAATTTGTTGTATTGCATCAGTGGTTGTAGCAGAGAGTGTTGTCACCTTCATATTTGAGGTTGGTTAAGAGGTGTCTGCCAAGGCAAATCCCAGCTCCTTCCACTTTGTCAAATACAAAGTTTCTCATGTAATAAATTCTACATGTTAAAGAGGCTTGGAGACAAAAATACATGCTTGTCTCAATGGAAAACCACTTTTTCTGGTTTACTGCACTGTGGTCTGTTAGTGGTGGTAGAAACTGTAGATCCCCATGTTTGCAAGTGTCTTCCAAAGACTGTCATGTTCGACAGTATCGAATGCTTTTATGTTGTCCTGCATTCTTTATAGTGGCTCTGGTGAGGCACTGAGTTTGGCATAGTAGTTTTTCCACCTGTATTTAATATCATCACCCTGAGTGAGGACTCTACTATCATGATCTTTTACTATGTTTGACTGCAGGGAAAATCTTTTGGTAAGACATCTGACCACTGTAAACATATCTTTTGTATTATTACTCTTTTTATAATTCTCATGTTCCATACATTTTGCCCTTATATATTCCTTCTTGTCTCGTCTAGTTTGCCTTTGAATCTGTCTGCTCAGTTCCTTGTATTTTCTCCTATGTTCTTTAATTTCCAAACTCTTCTCTTTTACTCTGTGTTGTTTTTTCCCCAGCTCAAACACCACCTTTGTTAACAATGTCGTTCAATGTTGACTTTTCGGAATGTGTGCTTTGGTGGTTTTGAGCATAATAGTTTTCGTTTTATTCCGGAGTTCGTTGGAGTTGTTCTCCTCTTCCATTTGTGCCAATGCCTCAAAACCATTCTGGACAGATGTTGGATAATTTTTCTTGATTCTAGTCAAGTCCAAATGCAGTGGATCCGTTGAACATCATATCTTTTTTAGTTTTAATTTTATATTTGAGCTAACAATTGACGGTCTGACCTGCAGACTGGAAAGTCTGTCCATTGGAGACTCGATCTCTGGCATCCCTTTATCATTACAGAGTCAATTGGGTTCTTTGTCACACCATAAAGTGACCTCCATGTAGATAAACATCTAGGACATAGAGCAAAGATGGTGTTTGTAATGACCAGGTGATTAGAGCAACAGAATTCAACTAAACACCTTCTTTTCTCATTTTGTGAACCCAGACTGTTGTTTTCCATTACTTCTTTATGAGAATGCTAGTTAGGCACCATTATAATACAAATAACTTTCAACTTTATGTATTATTGACTTTCTGTTAGAGATGGAAAGCGACACATCAGGTCAGTTCATGGTGTTGCAGTATAAATACCAGCGTTGGAATTATTAAGTACCAGTAGTGACAAGCATTTGGATTTGAAGTGCTGTGGTGTTCATTTTTAATGATTTAAAAATATGTTTGTATTAATGCAAAATGTTTACATTTCATTGGAAGTAGATTGGTTAAAATAATGACAATATCTAGGCACCACCCAGAATATTTTATAGCCCCTAAATGTGTTAGACATCCTATCCATTTCAAGCCTTACCGCTTTTAGTGACATATATAATTAGAGCCCTGCAGATCACTGATGGATGCAGATCCATATTTTATATCTAGAGCCCTGTAAATCTGCAGTTATCTGCTTTATATCCATGGATATCTGCATTCGCAGATGTGGGTACCCGCAGACCATATTTGCGGATCGTGGATCGGATGCAGATACAAAGTTTGTGTCTGTGCAGGGCTCTCTATATAATACTTCATTGAAACCTGAAGTACTGGAATTAAATCCAGCAACTTAAAAAGTTATACAAATGTTTTTCATACCAACAAATTGAAGTAATAGTTGCTTTATGAAGATGAGTGAGCTTTATCTCTTCTTTACGGGAAAGAAATATGTATTCCATTAGCAGTTAACAATTGGCTCATCTTGCAAGTCATTATATCATTTCATATACACATCCTCCATCCATCATTTTAAATATTTTTGGTATGATGAAGCTCACTTTCTAGTAGAGTAGAGTGAGAAGCTATGTACTCCATCCAATAATGGGATTTTTTTATTTCAGATTTTGCCTGTGGCCCACACCAAGATACATGCAGATCAGGTACTGTATATAGAGTATTTTGTTACATGTTTGTTCTATCTGTCTGCATGTTAGGATGACATTGCAATTTTACTTCCAGTTTCAGCTATGGTTCCATTTAAGAAATTACAAAACCTTAAATAAAAATGAAACCAACCATTCATTCTCTAAAGGGTGAACTAACTATTGAACTGGAGCTGAAGGGACTGAAGTACTAAAGACTTGGTTCATTAGAAAAAACATGATTGCTCTATAGATTAGTATATTTCAAGGCCAAAAGGAAACATTAGATTATCTAGTCTCACCTCCTGTATAACACAGGCCATAGAATTTCACTTTGTTACCCCTGTATTGAGCCCAGTAACTTGTCAGACTAAAATATCTGCCAGAAAGGCTTCCAGTCTTGGTTTGAAGACATCAAGAGATGGAGAATCCGCCTGTATAACAGAAATTGGAAGATATTTTAGAAGATACTTATTTTCTCCAAAAATATTAATCAGTTTAATGGTTAATGTAATCAAAATAATTTCAAAAGAAATAAGAGGAGCTAAAGAAAATACAATACTAAGGTGATGAATTCAGTTAAATATATACCAAAGACACGTGGTTTAAAAAAAAAAAAAGGAATCAAAGACATTCAGTATTAGACTATTTAGGTAGCACGCGTGAAGGTTCATAGAAATGTCTTTATTTCTATGCTCTTTAGTTGAGGATAGAAACATCCACCTAAGCCACTTTGGGTAGCATATCCTCTTATTTTATGAGTGAAGCTGTAGCTCTTTCATACAAGTATTTATTTCCAGGCACACTACTCGGTGCCAGGAGTAGTCTTGCTGAAGTCAATGGGGCTTCTCACAGCACTAAGCCTTAAAATCCAGTAGTAAGTGCTTGGGGGACTGAACCTTGGTGTAGTTCAAAATAGGGTACCAAATTAGCGTTTTGCATTGTTTTTCCTATACAGAGTAGGTAGGGGAGTATTGCCCATGATTCAAATGTAAAAGCTTTCCCTAGTAAAATTACTTCACAGGTACCCTCCATTGGGCTAGACTAGGAGGGTTTGTGTTTCCAAAGGAAAAACAACTTGAGTTCTGTAGCACTTTAAAGACTAACAATTTTAATTTTAGTAGGCATAAGCTTTCGTGAGCCTCAGCTCACTTCCTCAGATGCAGTCGGTAGAAATGATACAGCAAAATAGGAAACATAGAAAATATATAGAAGGCAACATTTACATATCCAAGGGCATAGATAACAATGGGGAAGCCGGGTACTTGAGGCTTGATGACAACCATTGAGTAGGAGGTGAGAATGAGTCATCAGAGCAAATTACTTCTTGTAATGAGATAGCCATTCCAAATCCCTGTTTAAAGCCAGTTTGAATGTGTCAAGTTTGCAGATAATTTGTAATTTAGCAGTTTCTCTTTCAAGTCTGTTTTTGAAGTTTTTTTGGAGAAGTACAGCAACTTTCAGGTCAGCGACAGAGTGCCCTGGGAGATTGAAATGTTCTCTGACTGGTTTATGGATGTTGTTATTTTTTATGTCTGAT
Source organism: Emydura macquarii macquarii (assembly GCF_026122565.2). Taxonomy (NCBI): domain Eukaryota; kingdom Metazoa; phylum Chordata; order Testudines; family Chelidae; genus Emydura; species Emydura macquarii. Next base: position 24,663,459 of record NW_027131588.1, on the reverse strand, counting down.
TTGTGTCCATTAATCCTTTTGCGTCACGATAGTCCAGTTTGGCCAATGTACATGGCAGAGGGGCATTGCTGGCACATGATGGCATGTATAACATTAGTTAGTGGATGTGCAGGTGAATGAGCCCCTTATGGTGTGATTGATGTGGTTAGGACCAGTGATGCTGTCACTAGAGTCAATGTGTGGGCAAAGTTGGCAACGGGGTTTGTTGCAGGGAAAGGTTCCTGGATTGGATTTTTTGTAGGGTGTATGGTTGCTGGTGAGTATTTGCTTCAAGTTGGGGGGCTGTCTGTAAGCCAGGATGTATACAGTCTGTATACAGACTAACACGGCTACCACTCTGGAATGTTTCCAAAGGAGTGCTCCTCTGTGTTTTGCTAACAGAGACATCTGTAAAAACAACGCCCCCTCCTTGGATTATTCCTATTAATATCAGTGTGACCAGCTGCATGAGCAGAGTTACGTATTTGCATGAATGTTGGTAGGATAAGGTGCATTTAATTGCAGAATATCTAAGGACTACAGTAGACAAATAGTCTAGGCACACATCTTTTTGTAATACTTATATGATGGAATAATTCCTATCCAATAGGCTTATACTTTTCATCATACTATATCTATTTATGTAATATCTCCAATATTGGTTGTACAGAATTGGCAGTTAAGGTTCCCCTTCATACAAATCTGCTTTGGGGATGAAACAAGTTATGATAGCAAAACAAGTTGTGTTTTACATTTATTAAGTGATATCTTGAGTTAGACTTTTCCTTAGCCTGCGATTAGTTCAGTGCAAGCAGACCTTGTGTCTGCATGGAGCTTTCAGACAAGAAACAAGTTCTCTGAGGTAAAATAATGCAAGTAGATTGATACCGAACCATTGAATGCCTAGTAAGAAAAAAACTTAATTAAATTTACATTTAAATAATTCTTGATGTAAAGATGATTTTTCAGATAAGAGATTCATTCTACAGTCATACATTCATTAAGAAGATCTGCAAAACGTATTTGCTGTAAAGAAAAGGTTAACTATGTTCTTTCCATATTAGCTAAGATAATTTAATAGAAGGGATTCTGACACTGACGTCACAGGTGAAGCGCAGTGGCTGTCACTGAGTTTGGTTCTGTATCAGTTCAACTCAGTGGTAGGGTTGCCCTTGAAGTCCATATGTTCAGGAACAGGCCCATAACTTACAAACAGGACAAGGCCATTGACGGGAAAGCACATCACACGGCAACTAACATGTCAAAGAGTATTTTGTTTGCTTGAGGGGCTGGGGATGAATTAGTAAGGTTAAGTATAGAATTCGCTGCTTAGAAGAAAGGGAGAGATTACAGGTGTATGTTCATCCAAAGGAATGGTTAAAGACGTTACGTTATTTAAGATAATGGTAATGCAGAGTAATTGAATAGGGTAGCTACTAATGCAGAAAAAATTGACTCAAGCTTAATTGATAGAGACAGTTGTCAAAGTGTCTGGAAAAGGAAACACGGCAGTTGTACAGCCTTAAAATTCCCAAGGGAAAAAGTCTCCTCCCCTCCCCCTAGGAGGGTACTATCCTTCAGGACAGGAAGAATTTTAAGGTGCCAGGTTTGCGGAAGAATCAGCTGTAGCTCAAAGGGGTCAAATTCCTCCCTTTCACTGTTATAAATATCAAGAAACTATTAAGTCAGTGGAGCTCTGCCAGATACACAGAATTGTAACTAAGAGCAGTATTTGGCTGCAAGTGTAAATAGAAGGAAACCAAGTTTTTGGTTTTTGGGGAAGTAGATATATAACTATTAAATCAGTTCTTGGACTTTGAATACTAAGGTTGAAGTTGTTCATTAACATTTCCTTGGTTTAGAAAATGATTTGTCCTTATACCAGCTGGTCTGGTCTTCCGTCTCCTGTATGGAACAGTGAGCAAATGAGGCATATCCATCCAGGTTACAACGACATACTTAGCATTTTATTGTATTTAGATTAGAGAGCTCAAAACTGAACCCTAATGAAAACAGACCTTCTGTGTAGATCGGTGAAGTGCCCGCATCCTCAAACTTTTATGGCAAAGAACCACATTTTAATAACGGTTATTTTATGACACTTCCTCTCCCACTCAGACACACTGCATTCCTCAGGCAACTGCAGCAAATTACTTCTGTTGAAGATACATTGCATAATTTCCTAGTATTGATTTCCTGCTGCTAACATACATGAAACCAGTTAAAATAAGGGAGAGGAGCTATCTGTAGGCCCAAAGCGTGATTCTGTTATATTGATACGTGACCAGCAAGTGCAGGGGTCCACATTTGACAGTTTGGGGCCCTCTGACCTCTTGCATCCCTACCTCATCTTCCTTCACATGCTGGAATCAAGTAATTGAAAGCAAATACGTCTGAGGCTTCTGAGTAATACCTGCCCCAAATTGCAGCTTTGGGACCCCTCAGAAATGCAGTGTCATGTCGCAGTGACCAGAGGCATCATGGTCTAGTGAATCAGATGTTAGGCTGGAAGTCAAGAGACTTGGAACCTATTCTCAGTTCTCTTACTGCCCTTGGGCAAGTTACTACACCTCTGCGCCTGTTTCCTTTCCTACACTTCGTCTTGTCTACTTAGACTGTGACTCTGCTACGGACTGTCTGACTACGTTTCCATACGGTGCCTAGCATACGGGCGCCGTAAGGATTTCTGAAATATTTATGGCACTATGTCAGGTTGAAGGCCTGCATTAATCCTGCACCAAGTTAAGAATTTGGAGAATGTAAGGATCAACCCATTTCTTTTCACAGTGTCAAAGACATCATGATGATAGACGAACAAAGTGAGTGACAAGTCGTTGCTGTGCAGAGCTTGTGTTCCAAGTTAGACATAAAGGAAAGGGGGGCAGTAAAAATGCAGAGGGAGAGGGTATAGCAAACAAAGGTTATAACAGCAGAGAGATGCTTATCATTATGTATCCATCCTATTTGTTATTTTTCAGGGTTTTAAAAAAAGTTAATACTATAAATTAAGATATGGTAGCAATATGCAGAACGCAGCTAGGGTAGATGTCAGTAAAACAAACCACTCCTACAGCTCTTAACAGTTTCACAGCACTCGGAAACTGTAATCTAAGTAATCTCAATACCCTAATGATATCTCCAATTCAACTAACAAATATCTATTTAATCAAATCAGTGCAGGCTCATCCCAGCACAGATAATAATACCAAGCTCATGTACATCACTTTTCGTTTGTAGAACTCAAAGTGCTTTATGAGGATAAATATCATCGTCCCCCTTTCATTGATGTGGAAATGGGGGCACAGAGAGGTGTAGTAACTTATCAAGGATACACAGAAGGCCAGCTTGTTTAATAGTTATGCTTCTTTTAACTGTGAACACAAGTGATTGTCTTGCCCCTTAAAAGTGAGCAGTACAAAAAATCTACACATTTGTTTAGCAATGGTTCCTATTTTTATTTGGTATACCACGGTCTGGCACTTTTTATGCAGTCATCTAGGTAATTGGAGGAGATATTCCAAAATGCTTACAAGTGTCTGGTAAGCTAATTACTCTGTTTTTTGGTACTGTAAATTAGAAAATGGGAGTTCTTGGAAGAAATCTATACTTCAGCACGCAAGACCGCCTAAAAAATGTATTCTGCTTTGTGAAGCTACCCCTTGTTTACAGATATTGCTAGCAATTTCAGAGTGTAACATTCCTCATGTCTATATTTTGCAATGATGTGCTTTTTCTATTAATAATACTGTATTTTTTTTCAGAAACTAGGTGAAAGTATTCAACAACTTCTACTAACGAAAATTGCAGTCTACCTGATGACTTTTTTAATAGTAACAGTGGCTTGGGCAGCACATGTAAGGTATGAAAAGGGGAACTTCTTTTTCTGGTACAAAAGTAGCTAATTTCTTCTAGGTAGTTAAAGCAAGATTAATTTGGTGGAAGTGACCAGAGACACTATGTACCCACTATGTACCCATGTAATATTTCACACCAGGACTTGCAATGTTCTTGTCCATCTGGGCAAATAAAAGCTCATACAGATTCTTTAATTAAATTGCATTCTGTGGCGTTAATGGGTCTAGGTAACACCTCTCTTCCAGCAGACTTCATTAAGACACGTAGATGGACATGGCTTGTTGAGGAAGAGTTAACATGGCTTTTGTAAAGGGACATCATGCCTCACCAGTCTATTCGAATTCTTTCGGGGGGCCAACAAAGGTGGACAGTGGTGATCCAGTGGATATACTGTACTTAGACTTTCAGAAAGCCTTTGACAAGGTCCCTCACTTTTAAGCAAAGTAAGCAGTCCTGGGGTAAGAGGGAAGGTTCTCTCATGGATCAGGAACTGGGTAAAAGACAGAAAACGAAGGGTAGGAATAAATGGTCAGTTTTCAGAATGGAGAGAGGTAAATAGTGCTGTCCCCCAGGGGTTTGTACTGAGACCAGTGTTGTTCAACATATTCAGAAATGATCTAGAAAAAGGAGTAAATTGTGAGGTGGCAAAATCTGCAGATAATACAAAATTACTCAAAATAGCTAAGTCCAAAGCAGACTGTGAAGAGTTAAAAAGGGATCTGACAAAACTGCATGACTGGGCAACAAAATGGCAGATGAAATTTAATGTTGATAAATGAGAAGTAATGCACATGGGAAAACATAATCCCAATTATACATACAAAACGATGGGTCTAAGTTAGCTGTTACCACTCAAGAAAGGGATCTTGGCGTCATTGTGGATAGTTCTCTGTAGCCATCTACTCAATGTGCAGCAGTAGTCTATAAAGCTACAAGAATGTTAGGAACCATTAGGAAAGGGATAGATAATAAGATGGAAAATATTATAATGCCTCTACATAAATTCATGGTACACCCACACTTTGAATATTGCATGCAGTTCTGGTCATCCCATCTCCAAAAAGATGTATTAGAACTGGAAAAGGTACAGAAAAGGGCAACAAAAAGGATTAGGGGCACAAGAAGAGATTTAAAAGACTGGGACTTCTCATCTTGCAAAGGAGATGACTTGTTTTTCAGTCCGACACACATTAATTGCTAGCTGCCCGGGCTGCTTATCATGTACATTGATGAACAGTGGAAAAGTGTTTACAATATAATGTCATCAATGCATAGTTTTACTAGGTTTGTTGGTTCATGGCTTTTTTTGCTTTGTTTTTGCAGGCTGTTTCAGGTGATAGAACTTATAGATGATGTCCTTGCCCTTCTAAATTTGGTAAGTGTCTATCAATCATAGTTGGTATTGAACCTGCAAATGCAAGATTGAGATACGTAAAAGTCACTGATATAACAAAAAGTGTAGCTCTGTTTGTGTCCAGATACTGTCAACAAAGGAGCTGCCTTTTTAATCTGAGTAGTCTAAATTAGCCAAGCAGTGAAGACAGACAGACAATTGTGCAGCTTAATTTTCCTTTTCAGTAAGGGAAACTGAATTGTTGTCCCAGAGGAAGAAAAGTTCAGTAGCAAATCAGGCTGGAGTGCAGCAGAGGTAATGAACGAGGGGGATCCTGAAGGAAGGTCTGTATGCTAGGTGAACTCCGCTCTCTGGATAGAAGAAATGAGCCCAAGTGCAGAAGTCAGGATTTCACCTTGTCCAATGACTTGGTGAGAGTGGGTTTGGATCACAGATTATGGCTTGGAGCCTATTTCTGTTTAGTTTTTTCCAAAACTCATATTTAAAATCGGAATATTTGAAGTACAGAGTTAGTGGTGTGGTTTTTTTAAAGCTGTCTACTGAGTAACCAGTTGGGTCCTTGAACCACATTAATCAGCTTTACATTATCCTAAACCTTACTTTTAGTTTAAAAAAATTACTTTAAAAGTTATTGGTTTACTTGTTAACATGTTTGGAGAGCTTTCTTTAATGAATAACACTGTAATAGCTGTATTGTTGTTATTGTGGGGATGCTGCTCTCTACTGGAGTAGTGGTGAATTTATCCTGGGTGTCTCAATCACTTTATTCTGTTGTTTTAAGCCCCTTCAGTTGACACTCTGCACTGTCACAAAATTTAACGAAATAGAAATTTTGAAATGATTCTGCTTTCAACAAACTGAATTTAAGTACCATAAGATAATGGTACAGTCAGTGAAATGTTGGGGAATTGGTTAAGTCTTTAAGACATTTAATCCTCTTCTAACATAGCTTTTAAGACAATACATCTTCATGTGGTTGAGGTTCTCTTTTTTAGCTCTATTTTTTTTGTACGTGAAATGTTGGGGATCAGATAGATGTATATTTTCAACCAGCTCAAATTAGAGATGTTTGATACACTTGGGGGAAATACCAGATTTTTACCATTACTACTTTAAAGGGGCCTAAGACATGAAATAAGACACACAAACTAAATATGGATCTGCTCTAAAACAAAATATACCTCTGCGTAAAACTAGAGTAGTGATAACAGACCTTCTGATACTGCTAACATAAGCCTGGCGTTGAAGTGTCAGGCCAAAAGTTCAGCTCTGTTTGAGCCCTCTGAGTGAGGGCAGGTCTGCACTTTACGTGCTGCAGTGGCACTGCTGTAGAACGTCGGTGAAAACGCTATGATGCCAGTGGGAGCGCTTTTCCTGTCAGCGTAGATAATTCACCTCCACAAGAGGCAGTAGCTATGTCGCTGGGAAAGGCCCTCCCATCAACATAGCGCTGTCTACACTGAAGTTAGGTCAGTGTCACTGCGTTGATTAGGGGGTGCGGATTTTTCATACCCCTGAGCAACATAGTTATACTAATGTAAGTTTTTAGTGTAGACCTGGCCTGAGAAAACACTTAAATCTGCTGCATAGTTATCCATTCCCTGCAAGGTTCAGGTAGCAATTTCAAGAACAAACTCCTTTTCTTGACGCAGTGCCTGCATTAGACTATTAGAATTACTTTAATCCCTAGCAGTGATGGACTCCCTGGATTTAGTCAAGCTTGAGTTTCAAACATCCTTTTTTTCCTCCTCCTAGGCATGTATGATGCTCATCACTTTCTTGCCATACTCCGTAAGTAAGCTGTCCACTTTCATTCATGTTTAACATGGCTGCTTTAATTTTAAGAAATACCTTACCAAAGCATTCACAAACCCATTATGATGCCTGAACTCCACTGCAACGTATAAATATTAGTTTTCTGATAACCCTAAAAACTGAATGCATTAAACCACATTTAGGGCTTCTGTTTTTCGGAGTTTATTAAATTCCATTTTGGGGGTTTAATTTTAATAATTTTTTATTTTAATGTAGATGTCCAAAATCGGAGTGTACTGTAGTGTGTGTGTGTGTGTGTGTGTGTATTCTATACACTACTCATTACTATAGTATATACTATACTGAATAATCTCTTTGTAGCATTCCACAGTGAACTGTAACGTAGTACTGTTTCAAACAAAAAGTATTGGATCATGTAATTAAAGACTATGTTATAATGGATACGCACAAGGGGACTAAATTAAGGTTGCACAGGCAAGCTTATTTCTGGCATTTCCCAGCATTGGAGAGCTGGACTCTGCAATCTCTCCATCCTTCTAATGTATTGTTTGTAACACCATCTATATACCGCAGGCTCTGCCTGAAGCAGCTGACATGGTGGTCATGGTGAGGACCATAGCCACTGAGTCCCTAGTTCTGCAGTGAGTATGGTGCAGGGATCTGCTCAGACAGAGTTTATTGCAGGAGCCCAAAGCTGGTCTGAAGGAGTTCAGGGTTATTTAGTTACTTTGGGGCCATCTCTAGCATTTAAAAATTCCTGCAGCATCAAATTTATGAACACCATAGTCATTGTGGAAGCCACGTATTGCATGAGTTGGGCATATTTGTAGCTGAAAGGTAAAGTCAGTGGAGTTATGCCAAGGAGGAATTTGTCTTGTTTGGATTGTTCAAGTTTTAAGGTTAAATGAAAGTAGAACTCGTACATTCCTAGCTTTGTTGCTCTCTTATTACATCTTGAAGAACTTATTTAACCTATTTACATTTTCCTTGTAGTTTTCCTTAATGGCCTCCTTCCCAGGTGTACCTGTTGGTATTTTCATGTTTAGCACCTGTGCTGTTGTCATCGGCCTTATCCAGGTATGGGTATCACTCATTTACTTTTTCCATTCAGTATTAGAGACTAGATTGTATTAGATTGAAGTATAATTAGATTTATTAGTAGTAGATCCAAAACATTAGGTAAGCTTAATATAAAATGTTGTGATATTGCTATTATTAATGTATTGTTTTTGTGATCGTGCAAGAACGGTAATTCAGACAACCGCCACATCACATGGTGACTGTTTTCATTATCCCGAGTCAAGCTGGTTATCTTGTAGTATGAAAAAATTAATGCACTTGAAGTACCAGTGAAGACACCGATGCAACCAAATCAGAAAGTTCAAAACCCATTGAATCATGATATATTTTTTCTAAAAAAAGAACTCAAAAAGTAAGAAAAGTAGCAATTGATGGACTATTATGATGTTGATTTTTTTTTTCCGTGCTGGAGTTCTGTATGGCTGCTCAATATTTAGTTCAGTGAGCTTTTTAATACAGGTACACTGTCTCTACCTTATTTTTAACTATTAAGTATAAGGGAACGGCAAATCTTAATGAAATAGTTTCCTTTATCTATGGGATTGAAAATTACACTGATCATAGGACCACGACTTCATATATTAAGTCCAGGATTAGACAGGACTGTATTGAGGCAGTGCTTGCAAGAGACAAGTGACAGATTTAAGTCACAATATTTTATGAACCATCAGGGCTAGAAATAAGCTCTCTGTGCACTTGGAAGTATGGGAACTCCAGTAAAATATTTACATTCTAGCCCTGGCAGGTTTCAAGAGTGGACTTTGAAATTGTAACAAGCACTGTGCTATATCTTTCCATTTGAACCCCAATATAATTTTACTTGCCTTCTGTTGAACTGGGAGAGCTTGAACTAAGTGCTTTATGTTGGCTGAAAGTTTTAAACTCCAGATTTTAAATGATGTAGAAAACATTATCCGCCTTGTAAAAACTCCTGGGGTGTTTGAGCCGAGGATTTGCTTTCTGAAGGGAAAATGGAACCACAAAGTTATTGAAATCTTTGCAGACTTTTTGTAATGTTTACTCTGTAAAGCCTTTCCATAGTCACACAAATCTTAGTGTGCTAAATTCAAACCAGAGTTTACATCTGCTTCTACTTCTCATGACTCTGGTGAGTCAAGTCCAGTGGGTGAGACTGCAATGATGCAAGGCAACCATTACCTCCTATTCACTGGTAGTGTCGAGATGGAGCCAGCACGCCTGAAAAGTGAGCAGTCCTTGCCAGAGAGTGGGTGTGGCTAGAAAATGCACTGATTAGTGTCTTCCCTCTACTTCTGGGGCTCCTAGTGACGTACTGCTGGAAATCAAATCAGTCCTCACCAGGCAAAAACACCAAGGGTGAAAAGCTGGCAGTACCACCCTCCCTCAGAATGAGTTTCCCCTGGAGAGTTAGGCAACTTACGAGCACAGGGAGATGTAATTTACACATCCTATCATCTACCTGGATGAATGTAGTCCAGCATGTCGTACATCTGCAATGGCTCCCTCTCAGCAAGGCCTGAGAGTCAGTTCTGTGCTGCTAGATTGGCAGGCATTTCTGACATCTGTCCCAGCCTCTGAATTTATATTGCACCAAGGAGCCTCGCTCATGGAACAGGACCCCATTGTGCTAGGCGCAGTACAAATACCGAACAAAAAATGTCATCGGGCGGGTGGTGGTGGTGGAGAATACAAAATCTCTGCTTACCTAAGTATTTTTGCTCCTTGATTGTGGAAAGAGAAATTGCTTCTGACAACAGCAGGGTAGGGGTAAGCCTCTCAGATCCTGCTAAGAGAAGAAACTACAGTTGAGGTTAATTTTTTTCTTTAACTATTGGGGTTCTATAGAGTTCATGTTCAGTAACAAAAATGGTAGGCGCCAGAATAATGTGCTGTATATAGAGCTGCTCATCCAAGGATCATAAGGAACTTGACCGACCTCATTGGCGTTTTGCAAGGCTAAGCCAGTGAACATATGTAATCCTCACTTTACAGTTAGGGAAGCTGAAACAGAGGTTCAGTGACTTGCCTGATGTCACACAACAAGTCTGTGGCAGAGGCTGGAAAAAAACCAATTTTCTGCCTCTCAGTCCCTCTCAAACCACTAGCCCTCTCCCTGTTTTAGTAAGTGCAATAGCTCACAGCCTGCCCTGGCTAGGAGCCGGGTAAAATGTTTTCTGGTCCTGAAAGCATTTCTAAGCACGTGCTCTTGCAGTAATGATCAGAAGAAAAAACTTGGATTCCTGACTTCACCCAACATTTCCGGGCTCCGTCGGCAGGAAGGGCATGAGAAGCAGTTGGCACAGCTGGGCCAGCCTGTTCATTTTCACGGTTGGTTTGTTTGCAAAACCAGATGTTTTCTTCAGGAATTGCAAATCCATTGCTGGGTGCTGTCTTGCCATTTGCACAAGCCAACAGCTTTACATTAATAAAAACCATTAAATTCTTCCCTGTGGATAAAATTGTAAATTTTTATTTATCCACATGGGGCAGAAACACCATTGGAAGAACGGTGCCGCTTTCTTACTGAGGAGGGCTGGCCTTGTTTTTTTGCTGGGGGAGTGGCCAGTGAGATGTTCACACGTGTGTGCATCCATGCTCTAGTGCACTGGCTTCAGCAGAGCTGGAGCACGTCTGTCTACCCGGGCGGGGAGCCCTCTCTCAGCTGCAGTGCAGAGGTCTCCTGAGTGTTACGCAGTGTCAGAGCCGGTGAGACTCCCCTCTTCATTCTTGTCAGACAAGCCCTTTCCAGGAGAGCGGAGAGCAGTGTTTAGCCCGCTCTAGGACTTGCTGCATTAGGGGTTTTCTTTTGCTTGGGTCCCAATTTAGAATTACAGCTTTGACTTGTCTAAATATCCAGTGCCAACAATGTGCTCCTCTCTGCAGGCAGTGATAGTAGTCTATGGCTTCTATCATCCCTACTTGCTGAATCACCAGATCCAGGCGGCTGAACACCAGGCCGTCTACAAATATCGTATCTTACAGATCATTCTGAGAGGACCAGTCTTCTGCCTTTTAGCAGCCGTCTTCTCCTTTTTCTTTATCCCAGTGGTAAGTTCTTTAAACGACCGTCATTCTAAAAAGGTGAAGTAGCTGAAAGTGTGACCTGACAGTCTTCGTTACTCACAGTCAGTTTTATAGCTGATAAAGTGTCCTACTGATCAGAACGCACAGCTTACAACCACATTGTGTAATTCAGCACCTTAAGCCCCATCACTGAGCAGATTTAAAACACGTTTGCACAAAGCTCTAGATAGTGTAACATGGGGGGACACTGTCACGCGCTGACGAGTGACTAGGGCCGTGGCTCTCATCCCTTCCCGTAACATTACAGCTGAAAAACGTTGCCTCACGACTCCCATGTAGGTCACAATCCCCTCGGTCTGACTGAAACCCCCAGGTTGAGAACCCACAAACGAGGTGATCTCGTCTTTCCCGTATCTAATTTCTGTCATTCTGTGCCACACAATTTCCAGAACACTAATTTGTTTCTCAGTTACCTGCCATCACGTGGCTTAGTCAGAACCACTGTTGTGCAATGAAGGCTTTTAGATCACAGGAGCAGTATGATACTGGGGCATGGGCATCACCCATCTGCACTGGCAGGTTGGGAAAAATGCTGTGCTGCTACCCATGTCTAGTTGTTTTAGCGTCTCACGTCTGGACACTCTCTTGTAATGTCCCTTCAGAGGAGATCTTTCAGGCTAACAGTAACTCTAAAGCAGCAGCTTGCTGATCATAAACAGATGGAACAAGATTCATGGAGGTAAAATCAACATCAAATTACATAAGAAACAGGCTGAAAAGCCTGATAAATGTAGTGCCAGTCATTAACTGCAGTGCAGGCACAAGAACAGGAAGAATAAGTAGATCAGTCAGCATCTAATTATCAGACTTGCCATCCCAAAACAAATTCCTCTGGCAGAATCCTAGGCACTTAAAGCCAGCTCCTATTCCATCTTCACTAAATGGAAACCAGTGACTTGCACCAGCTCTCAGCTTTCACACACACAGTCACTTTATAGAGCTGCTCTTGAGATTCCTGCTTCTGCCTGTGCCAGTGGCTAGCACACGTCCTGTGCTCTTTTAGGCACTCTTTGGAGGACTGAAATAATACATGGATACATTTACCCTAAGGACTGGAAATGTTAGGGCTCAGAAGCAGTTAATTTTTTTAAAACAAAATTGTGCAGACAAGTATTCTGTGTTAGGAAAGTGTCCTCTTTGGTTAAACTTGTGCAGAGGTATTCCATTCTAAATTTAAATCAAAATTCAAGTGTGATGAATTTTTTCCTCAGCAAAACTTTACAAGACTTTTTAACACATCTGCTTTGATGCAGTTGATTGACTACTCTAAAGCAGAGGCTCTCAAACTGGGAGGGCTCCTGGGGGGTGCAGAATGTATTCTGGGGGGAAGAGGGCATGAGAAGTTTTAGGGAGGGAAAAACATACTGCACACATTTTACTCACAGCAAAGAATAACTAGCAAAGCTGATTTCATCAGACATATCACGTCCGCAGATGGTGCTGTGCATTTGACTCTGTATGACTCAGATGGTGCTGTGGATTTTGACGGATTTCTGTTAAGCTTGCGTAGCATTATACAAAGTCGTTGCCATCTGTACGTTAATCCATTTGCTACAACATGGTGTGCACGTTGAATTGTAAGCATCAACCGCAATCACAGTTGGGCTTTTCCAGTTATTGCAATGAATCATTGGCTCTGTCTGACTCAGTGCCTGACTGTTTTTAATATTTAGTGAGAGTCACGTGGATTTTTTAAATCCGTATCTGTACTTGTATGGCAACTACTACAGACACAAAGAAGGGGGGCGTGATGAAATGCATTTGAGAACCACGGCTCTAAAGGAGCCAATAGAATTTCATGTAACTGACCTATTAGAACTATAATGGACAAAGTCAGCATAATGCAAAGCATTATCTCCGTTGATGTGGTACCTGAGCTATTGCAGACTCTGAATAGCAAATGACAAGTAGCAGAGGGACCCAGGGGCTCCCAACTTTACTAAATTCCATGCAAATGATGACAACATTTTTGTGTCCTAGGCTTAGCAAAATATTTATTTTCCTTTCAGTCTCAGTACCTCCCAGTTACAGATATTGAACTTGCTAGGGGAAGTGGGGGAGGCAAATATCACGGTGTGCTCATAATATTCAAGTTGAAGATCAGTCTTGAGAAACTCCATGTGAGCTACTGAGGTAGTGTTAATGTATTTGTTGGATAAATGTTAGTGTAGTGATTGTGCAGCTGGTGTGAGGTCAGTCGCTGTCCTAAAATCCTGCCACAGTCAGGGTATTTCAATGTTGCAATATCCTGCAACATAAAGTTGTGTGTTAAAGCAACGTGCTCATGGAGGATAAAAAGAATAGTGAGTGTTTAACTTAGAACAAGATTCACACACACACTTAAACATATAATATTTATGTATATGTGTATTTATCTTATAATAACTGAAAATTAAAACTCTTTTCATTCCTTTCTATAGTCTTATGTTCTGCTTGGCTTTGTTATCTTTTTTCCGCACATCACTCAGTTAATTATTTGGTGTAAAAACAAGACTATTGGTAAGTAACAATATCCATAAGAACTGCATTTAATTTTAGATACTTGACAATATAGCAAAGTTGATATATTAAAATACGATGCGTTTCACAATACCTTTTGTGTCAGAAATTTGAAAGATCTACGGTGCAGGAGAATCCACAGCAATTTTGTTTGTATTTCTAGTTCCATTGTTACTAATTGGGACGCACCAATAAACTTTTAGTCCTCTCCTTCCATTCTACCTCTTTGTGGGAACCTTTTTCCAGGCTTTACCTAATTGAATGCTGTAGCTATAGAACACACATACGTCAAGATTCTCCTCTGACCCCTTTGGAAAGAAGCATAGTAATTGAACAGTCTCAGCAGTGAGATCTCTGTCTGATCACTGGCTCTGGCCCCAGTAGTAGTATCTTCACCCTCCCCAAATTCATATTTAAAACATATCACAGTATCTGTTGTATGTAGAACAGCCGCAAGCAAAGTATTCCAGGGGGCAGTGTTAGCTACTTGGAGAGGAGATAGACAAGTACTGTATCATTATTATCCAGGTTTAGTATGGTAGTGCCTGAGGACCATCCCAGAATGGGGCCCTATTGCGCTAGGCACTGAACAAACATAGGGTGCCTATGGTCCCTTCCCCAAAGAGTCTACAGTGGAGAGAGACCAGACAGACGCCTGTGGGGAAGGGGTATAACACACAAGCGAAGGCAGCTAGTGGCTGAGGGAAAGAGACAGCGAGGGAAGGGAAGGCGAGCGGATTGGAACACAGGATTGCCATACAGGCTGAGATAGTTGTTTCATAAAGGCTGGTGTTTTGCCTCTGCCAGTTGCCAGCACCTAACGCTGCAGAGGAAGCTAATAGTTTTCCAAATAGTGCACTGTGAGTGGGGTGAGGGCAGAGATTTTTTTTTTTTGCCTTCAGCAATACTTTAATGCCCTGAAGAATGAGATTTGTGTACCCTGATTCTAAACATGCCCCTCTGTCGTCCTCTCAGCTTCCCCCACCCCTTCCTTTCTCTGTTCCCCTCTCAGAGCTGGCCCTGAACAACTCCCTCTTGAGCAAAATGAGACATAATTCTGCAGTAGAAGCAGATTCTTGGTCTTGAAAGGGACAGTAAAGGGATGAGATGTTGATGTTTGACTTGTGTATTTTTCAAATATGTGTTTTCCTTTCATTCCTGGAAATGCCTGATTACTTCTATAAATCTGGAAGAATTTTTGGATCTAGATAGCTCTTCTCTATTTAGTGCACCTGGGACTAAATACTTAACTGACCATTTAATTTGGAGTAGCACTAGAGCTCTATCTTCCAAAGACAGAGAAAGAGCTAATAAAAATGACTAACGGAAGTCCTCCACTCAGACCAGAGCCCCAAGATCCGTTAGAGATTCTTGACCTGTAACAGGGTTTCTGTCTTGTGACTTATCAAAATACTAAGCTAAAACACTAACACCGAGTCATTGTTCACCTCGTACCAACAGCGGGTGAGGTGCTTCAAAGACGAGTCCCTGACCTGAAGGCCTTCTGATTTAAAGAGGCAACATACATCTCAGGAAAGGGATGGCTGCAGTGCGATTGAACTGTCAGGTTGAGCAATGCCTTGTTACTTCCACACGTTTGACATTTGAAGAGTTTGGGGGATCAGAGGCCTCAGACGAGACTGCTGAAAATCTGGTTTAATGCTGCTTGTTTCATGTTTTGATTTGATTGGAACACAAACTAACTCATGAATTACGGTTGGCAGGTTCAAGAGCGGAGGAGCCTCACAGCTTAGAGTCCTTCACCTTCTACCTCAATGAACCTTTGAGCAAGGAACGCGTGGAGGCATTCAGTGACGGCGTGTATGCTATTGTAGCAACCCTGCTCATTTTGGATATATGGTAAGGCTTTGTACTGACCGAGACGCCCTGAATTGTTGGGTATACATTTAATAGCAATAATTAACATGGCGCTTTCATCAGGAGATCTCAAAAACTTCACAGGCTTGAATGTATTTATCCTCTCGGTCCCCCTGTGAAGCAGCGCAGGGCTATTAACCCCATTGTATGGATGGGAATGAAGCACAGAGAAGCTCATGACTTGCCCAGAGTCACACAAGGCGTCTGTGGTGAAGCAGAGAATTGAACCTGGGTCTTCCAAGTCCTCATGTGGCTGTGTGTGGGCATACGGTTTTAGGTATTGAACGAGAAGGGAATTACTTTATTTTGACTGATGAAAACAACCGCGTCAATCCTCTTATCCCAGGTACCCTCATGTAAATAAATCATACAAAGAACTCTCCTCGCCTCGCCATGTCAGGATCAGTAAACCCCACCCCTCTTTAGTGCAGTTATACCAGCCTTCACGGTACTCCAGTCTCAGAAGTTTGCAAAAACTGATCTTGCCACATATTCAGAAAGTCAGACGCTGGCTCCGTCAGGCGAAGCGCTAGGAAGCTGGATTCTGTTCTGGTTATCATATCACCAACAGAAATGATAATTAAGTTCAGCTGGAGACCTTTGTTATTGATTATACTTGAACTAGGAAGCATTCAGATCCTAGGATGAATCTGCAGACAAGTCCCTGGTAAGAATTGCTTTTTGACTTGTAAACTGAGGGAATGAACCTGGAAGCCTATGATGCTATTCAGAGTTGCTCTTCAGAGTTAACTACCTGATTCCTGTTCTCCGGTTGTATCCTTACACCCGTAATGTGCACACTGAAATAGTAACTTTTTTCTCAACAGTGAGGACAATGTCCCTGACTCCAAAGAAGTTAAAGACAAATTCCACGACAGCGTTATGGAAGCTTTAAGTCAATATGGACGAAACTTCCTTGCCTACTTTGCCTCCTTCGTAACAACTGGTCTTCTCTGGTTTGTCCACCACTCACTATTCCTTCACATAACAAAAGCAACTCGATTTATGGGACTGCTCAACACATTTTCATTGGCTTTCATTGGCGGGCTTCCTCTCGCTTATCAGCTGACCAGTGAATTTGAAAAGAAGTCTCACAATGAAATAGAAGCCATTCAGGTCAGCTGTGTTATCGCTTTCTTTGCCAGCATCTTTCAGTTTGCTATATGGATCACAGCTCTGTTCCATGAAAGGGAAACCTTGCATCCTTTGGCTAGGTATGGTGGCAAGGAACATGCCTTTATGTTTGCTAAGCTTGCTCTCTACCCTTGTGTCAGCCTTGGGGCCTTCTTTCTAACGTGCTTGTTAAGTGAATTCAGCACGGCGATTTTTCACATCATGCAGATTGTAGTCCCATTTGCTTTCCTTGCCCTGCGCATCCTTGTCAGGATGTCTTTGGCAATTATAAAGTCAATATTGTCCGTCTCCAGACGGAAGAATGTACTGTTAGATGAAGAGGAAACATGTTTGTCTCCTGCTGAGACACTCTCGTAGATTTCCATGCAGCACATGTGACATTGTAACACTATTTCTCATTCTAACTTGTGTTCTAACGTATTAGATGACTTTGGTCTATACTAAAGTCTATGTTGGCCGTAACTGGAGCATCTTTAATTTTTAGCTAAAGAAACTCATGTCCCTTTCTTTAGAAATATAAGTATTTCTTTCCTTGGGTGAATGGAGGAGCCAAAGAACAGCTTGAGCTCCCTCCCTAACAGCTACCCATGAGGAAAAAATGCTGTTTGAAGCGTTACTTCAGTGATAATACACTAGAAAAGCATCAGAAGCAGCATTAATCTGTTGCTTCGATGTATGTTGTGAAAGTCCGTAGCATGGCAACCACCAGCAGAATGGTTGGGGTTTGGTTGTGCTGCTTTTGAAGGTGGAGGGCAGGGGTGGAAGTTGTGAAGGAGACTCCCTCGCAGCATCCAGGTGGGGGAATCCACAAGAAAACCTGTGCTCTACCCATATGGATCGCAAGCCTTCCTTTGTTTTCATAGTGACATTCTTGGCCTTCCACAAAGTTACCAATCCTGTGGCTGCACTTTTGCAGAAGTTTTTTGGATTGCTCTGCTGAGCATGTGTTCAGGCTGGAGGGGCATGTGTGTCACATATGCAATATTTCCAGACTACCCTAACACAAACACATTACGTCAGTAATGTTGTTGTTTTAAAAAAAAATGTCTTAACACGACAGGATTCGTGTAAATAGTTATCATTGCTGAGTGTGACCCCGCCATATTCACTTCCTTCCCGGAAGAAATGCTAACATTTCTCTTTAGCTTTGTCTTCAGGTCTGAAACAAAGCTGCCAGCCAAAGATGAAAGGAATCGTTTCTGCACTTCTCTCCATTAGCCCCCATGGGAAACTCCTTGACAACAATCTGCAGCTGGAAACATGATTTAGGGGACACTGGGGGCATGAGGCTGTTCTTCTTAACCCAATTCCTAGGTATGTGAGAGTTGGCCCTTTCCCTATCGAGAGGCTGCCCAGGGAGTTAATATGGTTACTCCCATAGTCTGCACAGCCCTAGGAGAGAGAGAAGGGAACTGACCCAGCAGGCAGAGTTGCAGTGCCTAGGTGGAAGGAAACTCCTTTCTGTTACTTCCCCATTATCTTCTGTATGTGGAGCTGTTGCTTTTGGGCCATGTGCAGCAGGTATACCTTTCCCCTGAAGAGGTCTGCACTGCTGGGATACACAGTCATCCAGGTCTTGGTTACCCACAACAGGCTATATATTTCTCTTGGATAGAGTCATTCGCTTGCATTGTGAAATGTCTGTGCCTGATACTTCTGCCCTATTTAAAACTGAGGGATCATGTTTCCTCTTTAAAAAACACTATAGCAAATAATAAGTAGAATAAATCTTATTGAAAACCTCTTTAAAGTTAGTCCAGTTTAAATAGCCCTGCTTTTAGTGCAGTGCATTTTAGTACCAAAATGTAGCAGTTGGTATTATGCACCTTATACTGAAGGGTTATGTGTGTCTTGGGGAATATCAGGTTGTTGGGGATTTTTACTTGGGTTTTTTTGTACCTGGTTTATGGTGAATGGCTTACAGTGGGGTTGTGTATTATGTTGCATATTGCTGGTCAGTCTGAGATCTGAAAAAAGCATTTTTAGTTCTGTTTGGTCTCCTTGGTTTTAATGCTGCTATGCAATTGACATGTTTGTATTTATAATAATTTCAGATCAGTTAAAAATCAAAGCATCTAACGTATTTCTGTTGTTCAGATTAAATCAAAACCTGATGTTTACAATTAAAACGACATATTGGGAATCTGTCTTTTTATTTTCTTGAAAAATATTATTGTTCGATCTTTAACATCTTTGGACTGGAGTCTTAATTCATTTCTTGGGATAAATCTACTTAGAACACTAACCTGTTTTGGCCAGAGACTGAGTTTGTAGGGTGCTTTTTATTTTCCTTTAACCATTCTTTTCTCCCTTCAGCCAAGTATCTCTAATCGCCAGTGATGTTAAATAAATTGGAGCCATGTACTCCAAGATGTTTGTGAGCTCATGGATTTAAGAAGTCTACTTATGCATCAGAGGGAGAGTTTAGTCTAAGAGGATGAGGAAGTAGGGCATACAAACCTGCTCTAATGTAGAAAATATTTGTGTTCAGTAAAGCTTTTATGCCAACACTATAAAGGAGGTCATAAAATACTTTGAATTATCACTAAATTTGAAGAAATCCTGACTCTCTTGTGAGGCTAGATTTATTAGTCTAAAGACAAAATGGTTTAGACTCAGATTTATAAACTTAAAAGCCAGAAGGGACCATCTTGATCATCTAGTCTGATCTCCTGCACATTGCAGGCCCACTCCTGTTACAGACCCATAATCTCTGGCTGAGTTACTGAAGATTAGTATGAAAAATAAGCAATTGCGCTCCCATGCAGCATGTCATACAAACAGTTTTTGTTCCTGTTCTGGGAGAGCAGTGAATTACAGTAACTTAGATAAACTCAATATTGTACATAATCATGTTAATTAAATCACACCTTTCTTTTGAACCTCAACTATATTGAAAAAGTGCTGGCTAGCAAGAGTACATTCATAGAGAACATTTTTCGATTTATAACCTAACCCAGTTTACAATACTGAATTCAAATTAGCCATTCAAGTATGGCTCAACTTAATTTTCCAAAACCCTACATTTTGAGTACAAACTTGACCTGACAGTTCCTTTAAGAGGGAAGACAGTTGGCTTTAGATTAGTCTGACACATCTTTTTGTAAGTTCTGGTGAAACAAGCTGCATTTTAGAATGAACAGCAACATGATTCCTAAGCAGATGGGATAGTTTAAATTTCATCTCTTTACAGCAGGTTTCTACCCAAAATCAGTAAGGACTAGAGCTCTTTCCTTTTGAAACTCTTAACTCTTTTTTTATAAATTGTTGCTTTTGCTCTACTGAAAATTGACAACTCAGAATTAAAGTAGTACCAAAGAATGTTGTCCATTTCTCATCCATATAAAAAGAAGTAGTTATTTCTTGGAAGTGAAAATGTTTACAAGCAGGATTTCGTCTTCATTTCCAGTGCAATTAAAATCTGTGGCTTTGGCAGTACTGACTGCTCCAAAGAACATCGTTTGCCCCTGCAGTAGAATGGTCAGCCTGCAGCAAGCAATGGTAATGTGTGACTGACCACTGCAAATGTTCTCTCGCTCCTGGGTAGTGCAGACATCCCACAATGAGGGCCAGTTTTATAATTACTTACCACAGTGTTCAAAGAGGCAGATGCCATTAATAGCTACAGGTTCATAGATTCTTGGAAAATGCAAATAATATGTCTACAATATCTTTCTCTCTTTTATTTTGCCTGACATAACTTTGAAATGAAATGAAATGCCTCTGCAGTGGGCTAAGGAGAATGGAGTTAGCTCAAAAACAAAACTCTTAGGAAAAAACATGGTAAAAGATGTTGTTTTCATTAGGGATGCTTCAAGGTAATGGAATTGGGACATAGCTATTTTTAATTGCATGAGCAATGGGTAACTGAGTCATCACTACAGCTGGGTAAAGAGAACTAGTATATAAATTTCAATTTCCAACAGTATTGCAAGTTGTCTAAGTATCTTAAGATTTTTTCCCATTTTACTTGAAAGTTCTTGCCAAATAATTTCTGCAGCTAATTCTTAGTTTGTAATGTGTCCAGGAGCAGTTGGTTGTGAATATTCAAAACTCAGATGTAAGTTTTGAATAGCCATACCGGTTCAAGTGGGCATTGTTTAGTTACCTGATTAGATGGAATCAGATTTCCAGTGAAAATACTCATGTCTATGAATTCAGAATTTACATTTCACAGATTTGCTTAATGTGCAAACTCACTGATTGGAGTAAACTCATTTAATAGAATGTTTGCAAAAAGCAGTCAAGTTTAGTTTAAAACAAGTTTTGCAGCAGTCACCCACTCCTAGTAAACATAAACTTTAATCAACAGATGAGATTGTGTCTTCTAAATTCACTACTGTCCCAATATGAGAAACTTTTTAACCCTTGGGGTGGGGAAACTGAATGTGCAGATTCCATAGTTCGGTTTTATTTATTAACTCATTGTGAGAAGTTAGTGCAACTAACAAGTGTGTCCTCTTTATTCTTCCTTTTCTTCTCCATGTGTGATAGTGTAGCAAAAAGACTTGTAATCCAAGTTTCCTGCTGCATCAATAGGGGAACTCTGGAACATCTGTTCTATCTGCATAACATTAAAAGAAAAGAAGAATGTTGTTTTTTTCCAAAACTGTGTTTTAGAAATTTCCAACTTAAAACTCCAGCATGGACACAAGTATCTGCAGCCACCTACTCATCCTTATTTCTGACTTATTTTGAAAAACTAATAGAGAGCATTTAACATCTTGAAACAGATGATGCTCTGTTAGCTAGTAATTCAGTTGGCCTCTGCAATGTGAATGTTATAAAGCTGGATTAATGGTAATTCTTAAAGCCTCAGACTAAAAGGATTTCAAAACACTCATTCCCTTATCCAAAAGAGGTTATTTTAAACCTATCTAACAGAATAGCATTGCTGCCTTTCTAGGAAGCAATTGTCATTACATACCAACATACAGTAGCATACAAACCTCTTCAGCAGTGAATTTGTCAGCCTGTGTCATCATCATGCGTTTTAAGCTAGTTAAAACAGACACAGAGAGAAGATTAGTTAGATGACTCTAAGTTTACCTAGTTTCAGAGTAAGGATAGCACAATCAAAGTTGCGGACAATGAAATAATTCTATAATACTTGATTTTCCAACCTTGTTTTTGGAATATTTTGTTACAGAAAAAAACTCTGCTACCATTCTAATTACTGCATAGTTAAATTGTTTACCCTTAGACAGCTGGCTAGTTCCCAACTTGATAACACCTGCAAATTGTTCAGTTGTGGTTTAGCTCAGTAAGTGCCGCGGGGAAGGGCAGTCGAGTCCTTTGAGCAGAAAGCTGAGTAAGACTTTTGCCTAGAAGAAGTCCTAACATTCCACATCTGCTGTTCTCTATTCATTTCTTAGGTTTGGAGAGAGGTCCCAATCTACATAAAAAGCTGTAGTGCTTTAACTAAAGGTGCCAGTGAATACCAAGTTAATTAAAACAGTGCAACTTTGTGTGGTTTAAACCTGGCTAATATTGGTTTAGCTTGTGCCTGATATAAACACTTAAGCATGTAGCTATAGCAATATGTATTGGGCTCGCACCAATTTAACTAGGTATACAGATCTAGTTAAACTGGTGCAAAACAGTGTGCAGCCAAGCCCTAGCAGGGGTAAGGCAGGACCACCTGTATGCTGGAGCAAGAAGAAAACTTGTCTGGCAGGAAACCAGATGGAGGAAAGTAGCCCTAGAAGAGTCAAGTTACTGCTCTTTACAGAATTGAGAAAGACGTAAAGGCAGATACGGATCCGGTGTTGGGAAGGTCTTATAAGGTGTGCTAGAGGGAGGGGAGACTGAGGAGTTCACAAGTCTCAAGTTAATACACCACAAAGCCCCACTCTCAATTAAAAAAAAGAGTTACAGGGAAGAATAATGAGCAGGTAAAAGTATATATACAAATCATATGCAGGGCTTAGGCACCCACTGGGTTTTACTTCCAAATTATGTTTTCATATTGAGCCTCTGTGCTAATAAAGGGAATGTATATAGCCTCTCATTGGAACTACAGCATTAGTGAAAAACACTAATCTGCAAATGTTCCAGATGCTTCTTATGCAAACAACTTAGATATGCAGGCTAATATTTAAAAAACAAAAAACCTCTCAGGCATGCTCCCTAGAGAGAAGGGAAAGTACACTTGCCATGCTTTATCTCTGCAGGAAAACTATTCTAATAGTTTTATTAGCACTGAATATGCAACAGTTTAATTCAGTGTGATCCACACGTGCAAATGTATGGAACACAGAGAATTTTCTGACAAATCTCTCAAAATATAAGGTTTTTCAATAGTATCTGGCTTGATTAGTGGGGAAGAGCACCA
This sequence comes from Emydura macquarii macquarii, assembly GCF_026122565.2. Taxonomy (NCBI): domain Eukaryota; kingdom Metazoa; phylum Chordata; order Testudines; family Chelidae; genus Emydura; species Emydura macquarii. The sequence goes on along the minus strand of NW_027131588.1, from coordinate 24,640,507 downwards.
ATAATTATCTTCTTGGGCATTATTACAAAGTCACTAATTTGCCCTGGTCTTGCCTTCTGTTCCTGTACTTCATTAATTTAATATGTAGTAATTTGAAAATTATAAACCTAGTGAGCTGAATAAATGAAGGAATAAATCTGCTAATTTATCAGCTAATATTGAAGATAATCCAAAATACTTAAATCTCAACTGCCTAGCATAATGTGACAGTCATGATTCTTGATAGGCTTGATAATTAAACATAGAAGTAAACTTACTAGTCTTTGTGAATGTGTCCTTTACCATCTGGATCAAACATTTTGAATGCATTTAATATAACCTCTTCGCCATCAGTACCTGCAGAAAATAACAGATGCCAGTGTGCTCAGCTGGTAACACACTTCCCACTGTTTGGAATCTTTCCCAAGAACAGTTCTCAGGCCCAGTAGTAGAATGGCTCTGTGCTACTAGAGGTGCTGTCTGTACACGTACGAGTATTTGAAAGCTACAGAGAAGTGTGCTTGAGAAGAAAAGAATGAGAACACATTTGGATTCTGTTGGAATAAATGGGGCTGACTGAGCAATTTTAAGGAGTGAAAATGTTAGACTGTTTTTTTTTAAATGAGAAGGGGAGACTGTCTCTCCTGAATAGCAGGTGTGTATACATCCTTTTTATGAGCCATCAAATGGAGGTCTCCTTTTATTTGTGATGGCTGCTCAGATGTGAATTTTAATCTGTGATCCTTCAAGAAATGACATGTTTACCGGTCAATATGACTTCACTGAATTAGCAAGCTCTGTAATATCAAGCTGTAATGTAATTGCTACTGCATTTGCATATAGTCAGGGCACAATATATTAAATTATTATTTTATAAGACAGTCTGATATCCTAAGAAATATTAGCAAATTTTATTGTGTAAATTAATAATAAAAAGAATAAAAATTAGAGTTGCATAGCCAAGATTTAAAAAAAAAAGATTAGGTAGCTAAAAATAGCCTCAAGTCCATCATTAGTTGTCTAAATAATTGGTCAGATATTTCAAAAGTGCTGAGAACCCAGCTGCTGTTACGTTTATGTACAGGTGTTGTATTTGTGTAAATTGGTGTGTGTGTGTGTGGCCTGACAGGCTTTATGAAATCCCCATAGTACAGAGGTGGATGGCTATAGTAGCAGAGTGACAGCCAAGCCAACAATGGGGATAGATGGGTCTGCTCTGGAGAGAGTGCTGCATGGCAGAACAGGCTAGGGAGGAGTTAGATCCATCCCTACAGGCATTACAAATTTCATAGAGATTTGTCTGCAAGCAGCTATTAAATCTTAAACCCTTAAAGAATGACTAGGCCAAAGCTGGAGCTCATGTTAGAACACTGTCTCTAGTAGACATCGGCTGGACCATGCCAATGTTAATTACTCATTTCATTTTCAAATACATGTCATAATTTTCATGGAGTAAGTACTTACTCTTGCTATGTGCCCAGTCATTTTAACACCTACTGACTTCTCTGATGCATATGAGCTTTGACTATCGTTCAGAATTACCAGCCTTAACAATGTTCTACCAGATGTGAAGTAGAAGTAAATGATTAAAGCCTTTTCAAAAAAGAATTGGACAAGGTTCAGACTAAGGAACTTCTGAATAATAACCTATATAGACAGGGTTAAACTTACCAAGTAACTTTGCTCCAAACAGGTTCAAAAACATTGTGAAATTAATGGGTCCAGAGGCTTCCTTGAGCATGGATTCTAGCTCATCATCTTTTACATTTGTTTTGCCTAAATTAAAGGAAAAGGTCTTTCAGTGTACAAATATCCATACTAATTAGAGTTATAATAGACAAAGCACCTATCTTTGGTTGTAGGCACCTTTACCAACATGTAATGGCTGTATAATTGCCCTCTAAAATACTTCAGCTATTTCAAGATAGCTTTCCACTTATTTTCCCTATCTTGCTTTGTAACTGTCTACAATTCTTTAAATAGAAGCCCCTCTTTAAATGATTTGTTGTATCATAGCACTTCTACTGCTCTACAAAGTCAGTCTTGGCCAAATGTAGGAATTTCTTTGTAGTGGGTGGGAGATGGAGTTCAATGGCTGAAATTGGCTTCAGAAAAAAAGTTCTGCAAAAATCTGTCAAAAATAGATGATAAAGCTGTATGGCTGTACAAATCACTCCTTCCAATTATAGGATAATTATGGGAAAATGTATACTTGGAAGTATCACTGAGGGAGATATGACCACCCACCAGGCCTGTAGGTGTAGGAAAACCAGCAGGGGCTCAAAGGGAGAGTATGCAGAATGGATTGGTTTTAGGTGATGCATGCTTTCAAGTTTCACAAGACTTTCCTCTTTACAGCAGATGGCTCTTTAATCTAGCAGAGAAAGGCAAACAACCAATGGACGGAAGCTAGACAGATTTAGAAGATGCATTTTTTTTTGTCAGTGGAAGTAATTAACCATTGGAACAACGTAGGTAGTGATACAGTGGATTCTCCATCACTTGCAGTCTTCCAATCAAAACTGGTTAGCTTTCTAGAAGAGATGCTATAGCTCAACCAGAAGTGATGGGCTTTAATGCAGAAATCACTGCGTGAGGTTCTGTAGCCTGTGTTCTGCAAAACCATATGATCATAGCTGTCCCTCCTGGCTGTAAAATATATTCATTTACTCTTTTCTAAAAGGGGTTTTCTAACGCTGGGTGAGTGGAGCTCAAATATTGTGGAAAATGTGAGGGTTAAAATATTTTAACACTTTAAAAAGAAACCTTCAATTTTCTGCACTAATGGTGTGACACTATCATAATTGTGATATAGTGTTTGGAGAAATTACTGTAGAATACTGTACTGTAAAAAAACGATGCATCATTTGCATCACATTGCTGCCCTACTATTTACTGTCAACAAGATCTCATATTTCGATAGATATTAGGTCTGGATCTGGACTTTAAAGCCCCTAAAATTCAGGACTGTTTGAGTTCGGGGGGCTGATTTGGCCTAAAACAGAAAGAAATAAACTGAGACATTGAAATTCAGTTTCCAATCCCACCTGCTTCCAAAGTTAAAAGATGTTGGATCTCTGGTTATGTTCTGTCTGTAATATTAGGTCTACATTTACAGTGTTAAAAAATCCACCACTTGGCACTCACAACTACCATTTTAAAGTGAGTAAGTTTACATTAGAAAAGTATAATCTCTGTTCTATGTACTTACCCAAAGAGGCATAGATGTCTTTCAAGTCTTCTTTATCTATGAATCCATCTCTGTTCTGATCAATTAAGGTGAAAGCCTAGATGACAGAATGAATATACAGAAGATATAGTCATGTTTTTATCAGTTGTAGCTTTAGAAAAGCTTCATGTATATCTGTGCTCAATAAGAGTTTAAACTGAGAGAGGACTGCATTTCCATATTATTTTTTACAATAAATACACATTCTTTAGTAAAAAGTCATATGAAAAATGTGTATGCCCAGCCTGGTAAGCTTTTACTTGTCATATTTCAGTTTTTCATTTCATTACTTACTAAAAAGTGTTGGATTGTTTTTGTCTCTTAATCATACTTTAAACTGCAAACCCCTCTCTTCCAATAAGTGTAAAGGGGGTATGAATTATTTTTCATTACAACTCTTCTACGAGGGTGATGAATGTTTTCCAGAACATTATTACTCAACTTTGAATTGCTGGAGAGCCACTTTGTCATTGAACCAGAAGACAGTCACACTGATGTTCAGACATTGTGTTGTGATTGTTGTTGCATCTCAGCATCGTTGTATAGAAATACAACAATGTGACACCAACATGATACATTCTGAGTGTGTTCATGGTTATATTGTGGCTATGACTATTTAACACTCTTTCTCTTCCTTAACTTTCCCTTGTTGCTGGCAGTGAGGAGGTGCGTGCTACACCTGTTTCTTGGCTCTGCTGCCTTTCCCCCACTCCATATTCGCTTGCTGAACATTACGTGAGCATCAGACATCAAGGAAAGTCCTCTGTGGCTGAGCTGTGCTCTAGCTGTTCCAGTGGAGATAATAAGACAGAAAGCAAAACTACTCCCAACCAAGAGCTAAGTGCAGTGTAGAAGCCATAGGTTAAGTATCACTGTACACCATATGAACGGTTGCTTTGGCAGACAAAGACAGAGCATATCCTCATATTAGGTGGAGAGGAGTTTGTACCAAAGGCACAGATCAGAATCCATAACACCCTGTTTAAGACTCCAGCGCAGTTCATGAACGAGCTGGCTATAACCCCATTTCTGAACATGTACAACCTTTGAGAAGTTCAGGTCCCAACTCTGTACCTGTGACCTGTCCCTAATTAAATGTAACCAACTATAATATATATATATATATGGCCTCCTATATTGTCTTACTTCCTTAAATTCTTGGATCTGTGTCTGCTCAAAGTTGGAGAAGACATTAGAGGACGCTCTCTGAGCACGTTTGGCACCACCTTCCTTCTTTTTGGTTTTTCTGCTAGCCTGAAAAGAGATGAAAGAATAACTTTGACCTAAAGTGGGAAAGAATAAACATTATTTTCTCCATTGTTCCTCTGAAATACACACTCCAATTCATACATGAAGATCAGCAAAATGTAAGTTAAAATGCTTTTTTTCTTTGCTTTCTTGTCTCAACCTCTGGGTGATGAAGATGTGACTCTTAAATATTCATACTTTAGATTTATTTCAGAATTACAGCAAACACAATGCATTCCCTTAAACCATAGTCCTTTTCCTAGGAGTGTCATGCAAATAAATGCCCTGGTCTCTCACCAGAACCATCGTTTCCCACAAGGGTTGAACTTACCATCTTTACTGGAGACAGCTGCTGTGCCTGGCTGTCTTTGGGAATCTTACTTTATAAAGTGCCTCTCCTAGGGAGGGGCGGGGCTCATGTTTGTAGCTAGCACGTCCCAAAGGAGATGTCAAACTTCTTAAAAACTTCTGGCTCACAAGACCTGCTCCATACATGGACAGACTTCCAACATATCCCCTGCTCTCTAGTGGCTAAACAACTGTTGCTTATACTTGAAACCTCCTGAAGTAATCTGCTGTCTAGATTACTGGTGATGAGCTAAAATACTGAGGTAGCACATTGTGATATTACTATAAATAACACTACATAGCAGCTGTACACAGTAATAGTAAAATTTCTCTGGATTCTCCTAAATGTATGTCTCTTAACTGCAGAGATGTGAAGTTTAAAAGACTTTCAAAATAATTATTTTGGAAAAATTTTACCTTTTTCCTCCTCCTGATCTATTGCCTTTCTTATCTTTTGAATGGTTTCTTTACAGACACAGCAAGTTGTTGTGGGTGCTATCAGAAACAAATAATCATGTCATACCATACACCTTCAATGATGGCTTTTATTTCTGAAGGTGAACTTTATTGGGGTTTGAGTTCTGACTTTTTGATGGGGAAGTTTCCTGCAAACTAAGCCTTCCCTCCTCCGAAAATACATACAGACTTCTCAACACAGCAGCACACAGTGCTCACATATGCCTGCAAGAGCTTGTTCCACTTACTCCAACCATATTTTTGAAGGGGCAGCTCCCACTTCTCTCATTATATAACTAACATATTGGTACATAAAAATACATACAAACTGTACATATACAACACACAAATATACAAGACACTCAAAATTATTACTAAATGTAAACTATAAACTCATTTCTAGAACTAGGTGCTCAAAATATAGAATAAAAAATGCTCTGACAATTTCAGTCACACCTACGTGAGAGGTTAGTGCTGTTTTGTGAAACAACTTTAAAGTGCGAAATAAAAGAATCATGACTGCAACGGAACTGAGCCTTTCATAAAAGATAAATGCAATTCACATTTCCAAGTTCTTTGAGTGAACTCAGCCTAGTGTGAAATTACCTGTAAAATATCAATTAAATGAATGAATTTTCATTTTATATTATCATTAGTGAGCATTCACAATATGCTCTGGAAATCAAAATAACATGTCAACTCTATGCATGGGGGAAATAATTAAATTACTGGTTAGAGAGTTATCAATGTCTTCTCACTACAATGGGAGTTTTGGAGTGCATTTTTATATATAACTTGACGTTTGCCTAATTTTGCCAGTAACTTTATTTTTACTGGAAAATATTGATATTTACTGGGGAATGGGGGTGGGAAAGAATAGTGCTCTGTTCTCAAGAAATCAGTACTAGCTACATAGATCTGACTATTAAACATTTTGTCAGTAGGCTTTAAAAGCAGTTCTGTGAAACTCAGTATTTCTAATGTTCTGAGAGGAGTGAATCAAGCCCCTGGCTCTGTGGCAGTGCAGTTCCACTGTTCCAGAGAGGGGGATGGATTCTAAGGGGGATGGATCTTGTGTGTGGAATTGAGTCACCTAGAGGGTTCATGAGCATGATCACTCAGGGTGGGAGGTGAGTGGGTAGTGGGGCAACAGGATTGGTTTGTGTGTATACTCCACTCCTTTTGACTAGAGTGGGGCTGAAGAAGCCTCCCTTGAGCAGGTCTGCAGATTTGTAACAGGGACAAGCTCCTCTTTTCCCCACATGACTTACATTACCCCCTACACACACACAAATAGGTTGCAGATTTCAATTATGCAAAACTGTGATTTGAAGCCTCCATTTTAAACTCATATTAGTTTAAATAAACATAAGTAAAAAGTTTAGAGAAAACAACCTGAACTTACAGCCATGATGTGGAAAACACGAGCTCACAAAGGGAAAGTTAGGTGTGATATGGTTAACTTGTGCTGTATTGAAGATGGGAACTCTAATAGGCAGGACTCCAATAAAGCCTCACAACAAAGGATTAATTCATTCTTATTCACAATCCATTGCACAGAAGATATTAAAATGATTCTAGCAGTAGCCTGAAAAAGGCAAACAAAAAGGCATAAAGAGGATTTTAAAACACAATTCCAGCATGGATTAGAACCTCTTGAAACAGTATGGAATGAAGTTGTAGAAATACATTTATAATTGTAGGTTTTTGTATAATTTTTATATAGCTATCTGAACATTTTCTTAGAAATCACAGGGTAAAGCTTTTTTAAATGCAAATATAAACTGTTCAAAGTAACTTATTGAGACATTTTGCTTGTATCTGTTCTTAAATAACATAATTGGTATGAAATTGTGCAAAGAACTATGTAATTAGTCTATCTTTCTCTCAAGCTATTCTAAGAATGCAGTGAGATGATTTTAAAGAGGCCTATATTTAAAAATAGTTTCTTACATTGGATCAGCAGGAAGCATGGAATGGCAAAATCTAAAGATAACACAGTAGTCCTTAAACTAGGGCCCACAGAGAATATCAGAATACAGCATAATTAGCAAACGTTGTGCTTGCAGCTGTGTCTGCTACTAAGCGATGAGAAGAGGGCGACTGTGTCTTTCACAGATAATGTGGAGCGGTAGACCAAGACACGCACAAAAGTTTCTAATATAGTATGCTTTCTTAAAATATACACCAGCCGTCCACCAAGTTAGACTTCAATCCTGCAATGGTATTTGTATTCTTGAGGAATCCCATTAACATGATATCCCATACAGGCAGACGGGTCAGTATTAGCAGATCACAGTGCAGAACTCGGCACCAAAGGGAAACACTTGTAAACAGGCTGTTTGTCACTGAAATAAAAATGGCTGTAGATGGATTTCACACAGTACTTCTTTAAGTGGGAGACAATACATCACAAAAAGGGATTATGGGTTATTAGGAAATACCTTTGCACTAGGAGGGTGGTGAAGCACTGGAATGGGTTACCTGGGGAGGTGGGGGAATCTCCATCCTGAGAGGTTTTTAAGGGCTGGATTGACCAAGCCCTGGCTGGGATGGTTTAGTCGGGGTTGGTCCTGCTCTGAGCAGGGGGTGGGACTAGACACCTCCTGAGGTCCCTTCCAGCCCTCATCCTCTAGGAGTGTGTTTCAGTTTCATTCTTTTCTGATTTTCTCTCCTCTACAGCTCCAGATTGCCTGGCATTGGGAATGGAGCTTAACTGCCTCAGCCTGTCGTCACCCCTCTGGCAGCTCGCACGAGGAGAGCTGCTGCAGGAAAAGGTTTGAATATTAAATAAAAGAGGTCACCCAGAATGTCTTCCTTCCCCGCGGAGTAACAGCAGTGTGGAGTGTGGCGGTTAATACAAGCAAAGGAATAAAAACCACCAGCTGCTGCTGCTGCTCCTATGAGACCGCCCCACCCCCGCGCAGCAGTGTGAGTTCTCCGCTGTGTTGGGGTGCACGTCTGGCGAGCTGGTGACTGTACGTGACACCACACCACACCACACCTCGTGTGTGTCTGTGATGAACGCCGGCAGGGAGCGGGGCTGTGACGGGGCAGGCTGCGCCTCAGGCCGCTGTCAGGGCTGTGTCAGGTGTGCAGGGGCAGGGGCTGGGGTGCGTGTGGCAGGCGCGCCTGGGTGGGGGGGTGTCAGTCAATCAGTCTGTCGGTCGGTCGGGGAGCCCTGGCGGCGGGCGGCACCTGTACGGCAGGGGCAGCCTCGTGCCGCCAACGTCCGTGTGTGCCCGCCACACGCGCGGGCTAGTAACGGCTCCGCCGGCCCGCGCGCCGCTCGCAGCCCCGCCTCACGGCACGGGGAGCGACACGTGACGCGACGCCTCGGCCACGGCCGGGCCCAGCGCGAGGGGGCGGATCCCGGTTCCCGCCCCGCCCCGCCGTGAGGCGCTGGGGGCGGGGCTCTCCCCGCGCACGCACGCGCACGCCCTCCTCCCCTTCCCATCATGCTACAGGGGGCGGCGGTCTGTTTCCTGTTGCGTCATTTCCGGCTGGCTCCGCTGCGGGCTCGTCGCCGAGATGGTTGGACTACCCCCGGTGCCGGTGTCGCCGCTCATCAAGGTACCGGGCGGGGACGGGACGCTGGGAGGCGAGCCCGGCCCGGCCCCGGGAGCACGCTGCGGCGGAGGCGGGCGGGCCGGTGGCCGGCCGGGCGGGAAGGTGACCCCGCGGGAGGTCAGAGCGGGGCCCGGCGGGGGAAGGTCCCGGCCGCAGCGGGGGGTGCCGGCCCCGCGGCCGCGGCTTGCGCGTGTCTCTGAGCCTCCTCCCCGCTGCGGAGGCCGCGGGCTCGGCGGCGCTAGGACCGTTTAAACGGGGGGAACGGGCCTCGACCTGGGCGCCGCCTCCGCGCTGCCGGTGTGGCGCGTCAGGGGCAGGCCGGGCGCTGCCGGGGCGGGGCTGGGCCGGGTCCGAACCGGGCTGGGCCGGCCGGAGAAACCCCCCTGGGCCGGTGCCTGGCTCCCCGAGCCGCCGGCTGGCGTGTAGCTGGGGAGCCCCTGGCGCGTTTGTGCGGGTGCCCGGAAACAAGCCTCCCTCCCCCTGCGCAAAGTAAAGCGTCTGCTTCCCTCGCAGTTCACCAGGTACTCGGCGCTGCTGGTGGGGATGATCTACGGGAAGAAGCGATACGGTAAGTGCCGGCACGGCATTCACAGCTGCTCAGCTCAGCTCCCTGCCCGCTGCTGCCTGAGACCCTGCGGGCTGTGCTGGGCTGTGCTGTGCTGTGCGCGGAGGGAGGGCTGGCTAGGTGATGGGGTGACTCTCTTTTGACCGACACGTCGGTTCCTAGTGTCATGAGCAGAATCAGACGTGAGTCTGTGTTTTGTTTCTGCGCAGTGGTGTGATAACTGTGTTGGTCCCAGGGCAGACAAGGTGGGCGAGGTGATATCTTTTACTGGACCAACTTCTGTTGGGGAAAGAGACACGCTTCTGAGCTAGGCAGAGCTCTTCTTCAGTGACCTGAAGTTGGTCCAGTAAAAGAGATCTTCATCCACCTTTTCTTGTTAGCATGAGTATAAAAACACCACTATGTAAGCAGTGCATTACCGTTATTTTTATTACTATATAAACCCTGAAATTACATGTGTTGTCAGTAGGAAGCTTCTTAGTTTTCACTGATGCTTGTGTATTTGGTTTATATTTGCTGAATCCAGTCAGAGGTTTAGGCATATTTAAATGTTTGTTGGTAATTTGTCTACTTGCTTTACTATTCAAGACATCAAGCTGAGCATACATGAGGATATAGAAAAAATTAAGCTTTTAATTATATATTTTTCATGGCACCATGAAATTGGTGAGCCAGTTGCCTGGCAGGAACATAAAATTCCTGGTAGTGTTAAATCTAGGGTCAGAGGCTTGCATTAGCTGAACACAGACACCTAGGTTTATGCACTGTTACGGTACTCTATGTTGATTTGAGTTAGTGATGTACACTGTTGAAGAGTGAACAAACTGTCTGAAGGTCAGACAGTAGTTTGAGTTTTTGAAAGTCATATCAATCTGCTTTAACAAAAAGCAATAAGGTTTTGTCTACATGCTGATTTAACTAAATGGGTTTTTAAAAAATGGATGTTAAAGCTGTTCAGCTTCCTGGGAAGGGCACAATTACACAGGCATGAAAGTAGGTGTATGGATATAGCTTGTTTTGGTAAAAACATTTTTGTAGTACTGTAGCTCCTAGTAACAAGCTCCAATGACTGGAAGTTGAAGCTAGGCAAACACAGAACAGAAGATGGTCCCTAACCCAAGGAGCTTTCAATTTAAGTATAAAACAAGCATCAGCAGATGAATCTACATACAGGCAGGGGAGTAACACAGCAGCAGTCTGACTGTTGTCAAGATTCTTGTAGATATGGCAAAGGAGAGGCTTGAGGAGGAATATGAGGTAGCTTTACAGATTTTTTTTCAGGAAGCTTCTCCCAAGCATGAATGGCAACATAAGAGAATAGCACAAAGGTACTTGTTTGAAAACTTAACAAATGGGCAAGGAAGGCTGTCATTGCTGGCTGATCAGAGATAGGCATTTCAATTACCTATGAAAAATTGTCTGGAATAGGGGATCGAACCACTTTAACCAAATCAGTTTTTTAATCTTAGTTAAGTCACTGTTTAACAAAACAAACTGTAGAGAGGAGCCATAAGTCCTCAACAGCACTGGTTTCTAAGCCTTTGTGTGCTTTAAGTGTTGAGGTTTTATAGCTGCCACAGAATAAACTCCTAGTGAATATATGCTGCAATGATTTAAAGAGTTAATGCCATTTTACACCTGCGTAGTATGTCTACACAAGATTTTGCACTGCTGCATTTACACTAGTGCAAAAAAGTTCACAAGGTCAAAGTCCTTCAGTCTTAGGATGAGGATTCTGCATTAAATGCCAAGGGTAGAACTGAAATATTGCTTCTGAGCTCTTGTTAATTAGCTTGCAGAAAGAGTTTGCATTTGTAGAAGAAATATATTTCTTCACTGAATTGAAGATGCACAACTCTAAAATGTTTATCAATAATTAACTTAAAACTGGATCTAATTATATGCAAGTCTTCCAAGTCCTGCTGGCAGAGATTTTCCTTTCTTCCCACTGAGCAGGTAGTTTCTAAAAGTCTTGTGTAGGTGGTTTAGAGAAAAGGTTCTTGATACATAACATTTTATTCAATGACAGACTACCTAAAGCCTGTTGCTGAAGAGGAAAGGAGAATAGAAACCGAAGAGAGAAAGAAGCGTGAAGAATTGGAACGAATTGCAAAAGAACTGGCAGAAGGTATTTTAAAAAATTATTAGCAGACCCATAGAAGTATGGGCACATAGAAGAACACTCTTTCAAGTGTGTGCTTTTTAAAAAAAAAATTAAATGGACACTGTCAAGTGGTTTAGATGAACATGGATGAAAATATTTTCAAGTATGGCTTTTCATTGAAATGTCTTTATTTAAACTACTACCAGCATGGATGAAAATAGGCATTGTTGTGTTAGTGCATGATTACTAGAAAATAAAACTACAGTAGAACCTCAAAGATACGAACACCAGCGTTATGTACTGACTGGTCAACTAAGCACCCTGTGAAACCGGACGTACTATAAGCAGTCAGGCAGCAGCGGAAGGTGGGGGGAAAATAAAAAGCAAGCAAATACTGTGCAGAGCAGAAACAGTCCAGGGTCTGTGCTGTTCCTGTAAGCCAAGGGTGCTGTTTCACCCCCCTCCCACTCCACCCCAGTTGGAGGGGGAAGCTGTTTTTTTACACACACACCCCACCCCTGGGAAAGAAAGCTGTCACAGCCTGAGCAGCTCAGGCTTGCAAGAAACTGAAGGTTGCAGCCAAAGCCTGGCCAGGAGCTGAAGTGGGAGTTAGCTGCGCTCTGGAGGAGTTTTAAAGGCCCACCATCTGTGCATCGATGCAGCCCAAGCTTTGCCTGTGGCTACACTCCTGGATCCTGCCAGCACCTCTGGGAGGGCAAGGGAGGGAGGGGCGCTGGCAGCCGGCTGGCACCAGTCCCCTGCCACGTGCTGCCTCTGGAGCGTGGCAAGCAGTGCACTGAGCACAGTGAGCCCTGGGGAGAGGCGGCTGAGGCTTGTAGTGCCAATACAGCTACACAAATGTATAATTACCTTGCTCCCTACTAAATGGCAAAACTTTCTCATAGGCCTCAGTAAAAGTAGAGTTGAGCCCCATGACTTGTAAAAACGAAATGTAGTTGAACCCGATATATAACCATAAACATGCAAGCTTGTATCTCTAGTTCTATCAGTTACTAGAGGAGGACACCTTTTTATCTTCATTCTTTGTTTTCCTTAAATGTGATTCTTCCCTTATTTGTCTTTATCCCTCTTGTGCAAGACTTCAACGATGCAGATGGAGTTGATTTTAATGGGCTTGTATGGAATTTTAGGTACACAAAGCCTAAACTTGGTTTAAGTGTGTTCCTAGGAGCACTAAAAGCTTCAGGGAGACTGAAGATAAATCTTGAAAGCTCCAATATATTAATAGTACAGAGGTTACCACACTTTTTTCTTAGGGTAGGATCCTTCATTTTCATAAAATATATAATGGATTACATAATTGAGAATGGGAAGATAGGTAAACTACTTGGCTTCCCATTAACAATTGCATAACATTCCTGTGGTAAGTAGAGCAATTACTTGAATTTAATACTTAATATTACTTTTCCATATATTATTAGCTTCACAGAATGCAGGTTAGCTAGTAGAAGTGAAGAGAGTCAGCAGTATGTGGCCCAGTTAGCTATGTACAGAGCACGGTTTGGGAATGTTTGTATTTGGTATATGTCCCAGTTTATATTTTGAAGTGGGGACCCAACTTATGCCATTAGATGGGATCTAAGAATCAACTTTGGAAACATTGCATCACTGAAACCTTAAAACGAAAGAGCTGTGGAATGAGTACAGGGAAAATGTCAAATCATTTGCTAGATGCTGGTCAGGGAGAACAGGCAATTTTCAAAGATGAATTTTTTTAAAGAGGTCATCTTTTTCTTCATTGAGGCTTTGATGTATTTAAGATCTGTTTGCATTGTAGAGCAGTGAGCTAACCTGACTCTTTTCTTCTTCCCTTTCAGCCAGTGAAGAGTCTATACTGAAATGAAAAAATTGCATTGGACCTCATTTTCATCTTCAGCAAAATTTGAAGTCTTGATTTAGCTATGTTAAATTCATTTAAGCACTATATATACTGTCCATCAATAAATACTTGTGAACGGTATTTATTAATTCATTGATTTTTGCATATACTATGCAAAGTACAACTAAGAGGTATTCATATAATGTAGGAGGAAGCAGATGTTCCCTTATGTATCTGGTAACGAATCAGTGACATCCCTTATGCTAAAATGACCCCAATGTGTAAAAAAGGAAAGTTGCTAATTGTGGCTCTAACCTGATGGGTGAAAGCCAGTCTAATGGTGGTTAACATAATTGCTGGAGCATAAACCTACAAATCCTGTATTTAGCAATTTATTCAAATTCAGAACTGCATTTCCTGTGTCAAACATCAAATTGGAATGCCTGTTGGGAATAATAGCTCTCATTTATATTACTGAGTGATGGGTGTTTATAAAACAGTTCTGAAAATGAATTTTTCTAATCGAAGTAAATCAAAAGCTACGATATTGTAATAGGCATACCTTAAGTCTAACTCAGGCAATGTTGGATCTGTATCTTGTTATGGACTGAACAGTATCAACTTGAGGTCTTGTATTCAGTTTCTTGTTACTCCTAATTTTTTCTAATGGTGGACTGAACTTAACACCTGTAAACGCCCAATGGATTAAACATTTAGCCGAGTGTATAAAGTGTTCAATATTTATGAGATCACTACATTTTTTAGTACAACCATATCAGGATTTGAACCGACTTAGGCTATCAATTTATTTACCTCTCTTAAAGCAAACATCTGATGTTAAACACTTCTCATGTCAAAAGTTCACCCATAGAGAGATGGGGAGGCTGGAGGAGGGAGGGGGAAACAGCTTAAAAGCACTTGCCATTCATACCTTCAAATCAATTGACATTTAATGCTAATTTACTTTATCCTTTCCGAAAATGATATACTTCCAGTGCAGCTGTGAACTCTGGAGTGGGATCACCTTAATTACTTCAATTTAAAGTCTCTGTTTTGGATAGCCTACGCTCCATTGTTTCTGTAAGAACAACCATATAAGGAAATTCAAACACAGCTCTGGGAAATGTCAAAGTGAATGTTCTGTTTGGCGCTTCAGCTGTCTGCAGATATGTTAACGAGTCTGCTAATCACCCACTTATTCTTGCAAATCCCCGCTTTCTTCGCTGCAAATTGTGGCTAATGTGCTGAGAATAAGGCAACTGAGTAAAATTTAACTAAACTTTTGCTGTTAGCTCCCCACCTTTTTTGCTGTACTGTTGGTCTTCTGCAGAGAGGCATCATGTTGTTTAGATAACCACTGTAAATGTAGATGAATTCCCTTGTTTTTCAATAAATATACATTGAATATATTTAGGCCCCAGTGTGGTTTGAACAATCCTGTGCTTGTTGAACACAATTTAATAGCAAACTGAAGCAGAAATAATAGTATGAGCTCCAGTGAAACCCAATGCATTTAAGTCAGAGCTGTGCTCAGACCACCTTATCTCAAGACCTAGCTCTGTGCCTTTCCCTATGGGGACAGGATGTGTTTAAGTTTCCTCTCTTACATCAAGTTAGGGGGAAGAGGGATTTCTGTACCCCATTCCCATTCTGTGGCAGAAGGCAATACCACTGTGTGTGCATTGAGATGGGGCAGAAAGTTAGTGACAGAGTAGGGGAGGATTTATGGGGGAAACCAAGGTGAGGGGAGAGATTGGAAGCATATGAATTCTAAGGGGTGGAAAAGGGTTACCACAAAATAAAAATGGGTAGGTGAAAATAAAGGAAAAAATATACAGGGCCTGTAAGTTTTAAATAATGGTGCTTAATGTATACCAATTTATATGTATTGTGAGTGTGTATGTGCTAGCCAGCATGTGGTAGTCAACACGAAGGCTGTTCTGTAAATACTAAAATAATGGTTGAAGTGCTCTTTTTTGGTCTCATGCTGACTTTTAATTCTTCCATCATAAAACCAGATGATATTAGGCATGAAATAAGTGTTCTGATTGGAGTTAAGTGGGTGAATAGATTGAAATGAAAGAGAATTGAAATGTAATTACCTCGTGGGTCAGCAACATTACAGTGGATCACAATAAGGATGACGACGTCTTTCCCTTGCTGTTATATCTGTGGTGCTGGGGGTGGGCAGAGGTGGTGTAGTGAAAGAGAGGCTGGAAGGGATTTGCCTAGAATGAGCAGTGTATAAAGCATGTTCATTTGTGTGTATATATAGTTTAGTTTTATTATCTGTTCATACTGTTAATGAAATAGAACATAATGTACCATTTCCTGAAACGTCAGACACACGGCAGCGTCTGCTCATGAATACTAACATGCATGTGGATAAACGTGTTTTAAACTCTGCATGGTTGGGGCCAAGAGCCTTTAATTTTACTTTGGGCTCTTTAACCTCTTCCGGCCCTCTCCCCTCCCGCCCCATCCTCTTGTCAGGCTCTTCTCATCTTTCCTTAGAAACGCTGGTCAGTTGGACGCTAATGTTCCAGGCCCAATCTGCCACAGAGCGTATTTCAAGGCGCAGATTTTTGTAAATTGTTTTTTGTAACTAGAAATTTTAAAATCGAGCACACTGTAACTAAGATTTCAGAACATGGGCTTCAGAACTCAATCATCAAGAACTGAACTTTGTATTTTGGAGCTCCGAATTTAGAACTAAAAGTCCTGAAACTTTAAATTCCAAAATCTGACTTTGACACTTGTTTCAAATATTGAGTTTTGAAATGTGTTTGAACACATGGCTGATGATGTGCTCTGTAACTAATCTCTGATTCTGTAACTCAGTTTCCAGATGTGAACAGGTGGCGCTCAGATTTTTAAACTAGGCTTCCAAAATCCAACTTTGGAACTTGAATTTCAGGGCTCCAATATGTACAAATGTTCTGAAACTCTGCTTCTACAAGTCAGATTTTGAGATCTGGCTTTCAGAAATCTGACTTGGAAGCTAAATTCTGAATTAGATTTTGAGGGCTTGGATTCTGCGACCAAGGTTTTGAAGTCTTTACACCTCAAGTTTTTGAACTCTAATATTGGAACTCTGATTTTGGAGGTAGTTTTGGAACTCGAATACTGGAAAATGATTTTGGAACTTGGGTTCTGAGTACTAAAACCTCAGTTCTGAAATTTGAAACTTAGTTTTGAAAATTCAAAACCAATTCTGGAGACTCTTCAGAAGGGAGGCGCAATGTTGAAACTGTCTTCAGATCCTGAGTTTGCAACTTGCATTTCAGAATGTGGATTTCCAGCTCAGCTTTCAGAATTCATATTTCAGGAGTAGAGTTTTGACACTCAGGTTCTGGAATCTATACTTCGGTATTTTGTTTCCGGGGTTGCTTCTGGCACTTATGCAGATTTCAGAAAGCAGTGTTTGGAGTGCATTTTTTTCTGGAATGATTTCAGAACAACTAATTTCTGAGCTCAAGATTCAGAATTTCAGTTTTGGGATGTAGATTTTTTTTATCTGATCTTAAAGCTCAGATTTCAGAACTGTTTTGGAACTTTTAGTTAGGAAATAGTATTCAGGTCTCTTTCAGAGCACACAACTCTTGCAGCTAGGTTTTCACTACATTTATTTTTTTGTCTTCAGCAGGTGGAACAGCCTCATTGAGAGAGACTGTTAATGTCTTAAAATCATTGTAAAGAAAGGTCTGAAAGCAAGGAAAGGGAAAATGGCTGAATACATTCTTATTGTACATGAAGCAGAAAAACAAGAAACATTGCCGCACCACATTTGGGAGTGCAATATAATTCAGTAGCATGAACAAGTTTTACTATCCAGATTGTTGTACTATGATCCTGCAGTAAAATCATTTGAGCTAAAGAAAGGAGGTGATATCAGTATTATGAAGTCTGAATTTATACCATAGGTATAATTATTTCTAAACCTTCCCTAGTAGATTAGCCCCCAACACTTGTCTAGTGATGATTATGCTATCTTCATTGGCTGTTGGTTCCATAACACAATCACTTAGATCAAATTTCTCATCCTATATTTAACCTATTGTGACAGGGTCAGACTAGATGGCTATGGGAGAGGGCTAGAAGGCCAATATATCAGCCCCAGGCTTTTCCCCTGGTAGCTGAGCATGGATTACTCCAGGTTAATTAACACACCTGGAGCCAATCAAGGCCCTGCTCAGGACATGTTAAAAGCCTCCCTTCCAGAGAAAGGGTGTGGCCGGAGTTGTGGGAGTGAGTTGAGTTGAGTTACATTGTGTGTGTGTGTGTGTGTGTGTGTGTGTGTGAGAGAGAGAGAGAGAGAGAGAGAGAGAGAGAGAGCGTGAGCAGGTAAAGGCACTGTCAGAAACCAGGAGGGTTGAGGAGAAGGAGCAGAACGCTGGCAGCAGAGAACCCTGCAGGTACAAAGCCTGGGGGAGGGAAAACCCTGCCCGAAGAGGGCAGAGAACCTCTGCAGGCCTGAGGGAAAAGACCCTGCCCGAAGAGGGCAGAGAACCTGTCCAGGCCTGAGGGAAAAGACCCTGCCAGAAGGGGAACTGGACATTTGGTTTGGCACTCCCACACCCAGTGGGGTTGTCAGGGGGTCAAGAGCCTCCCCTGGCAAGGAGGCCAGGCAGGGCCCCTGTCTGAGCCGTGTCCAGACATTAAGCCACTGCACGAGGCTGCTACTTGTAGGGTCCCTGGGTTGGGGCCTGGAGTCGAGGGGGGGACTGGGCCCCCTCCCCCACCCCATACCGGCCATTAACTGGAGGGGCAAGGGCCTCTGAAAACCAGAGACAGGATCGGGACCAGCAGGGAGCAGCCATCTTAGAGAGGCTGTGTTACCCTCTGGGGGGGGAGAGCACGAAGGGGTGAAGCCGTTCCCTGACCTGCCGCTTGCTGGAAGCACTGGACCCACAGAGGTAGAGCAGAGCTTTGTCACGCTGTGTACACGTCCAGGTGTTAATCTAGTGCTCTGCCGTTCACTGGGTGTAGCTGATCCCTTTTAAACTATGCTTTTTGTGTATTTGTATCTGTTGCTACACCTGACTGTGTTCTTTATCTGTGATTGGTCTTGGCCTAAGTCATAAACTGGATAGGAAAGGAGTTCAGGGTCTCAGCAGGACCATATGGACTCTGGAACAGATCTTTTCGGTAGTGAGTCCTGTCAATGACCTATTAAAACCAGAGCCAGATTTAAGCGCTATTGTAAAATTATTTGAGCAATCCAAGGAAGTGGAGAGAGACTGAAGGATTTCCTTTAACATTTTAGTATTTCCAATACTTAACATAAGTAAGTACTACACTACATCACAGGTCAATAAAGCTGTTACCATTTCTACATATTAGAAACAATGTTAGCTACAAAGTCTTTTCAAACTCTCACATTCAATTAAAAAAAAACTCTTTAATTATTCCCAAGACACCAAAATGAGTCTGAAACTGTTCAAAGGTAAGCTTTATTCTAGGAGGAGTATTACATGTGAAGTTGACCTATTCATAACTACAGTTTATTTACTCATTGCTTTTCAGGATGTGTCCTAATGCAAGTTTTTAAGACAGCTACCTTTGAAGTAAAAATTGCTATTGTGTACCTATGAAATGCTGCTTAGTAATTTTTGCTTAACCAAATAGTACGCATGTTTGGCATTTTTATCCAAGAAAATATTGATTAATGATTGTTCAAAGCCCTAATCGCCTCAGTTCTTCATATAATACACAGTGGTTTAGATGACACTTAGAGGTGTTTGATACTGTGTTTTTTAAATGTCACCACAAAGTTCCAGGCAAAGGAAACGCAGCACTTCTTGATGGTCTAGAATTGCAGCAGCACCTGTCCAGCTGAGTCACTCGCTGCTTTCCCTTCGAAGTGTAGTTTTATCATGCACTCAAGACTTAACTCAAAGCATATTAAAGACAATAGAAAGATTTGAATTGGACTTCAGGGGGTTTTGGAGCAGACATCTTAAATTATTCCTAAGGAGTATTTCTAATTAACTGAAGTCGGTTTATTTCTTCTTAGTAATTTTACACAGCATGTGCTCTGTGCTTGTATTGCAGTAAATAAGAGGGTGAGTTTGACAGAATTTCAGTTTTGACTATCTGGCCTTCCCTTTGCAGGTTTAAATTAGATATACATTACATTTTGTGCATGGAACATTGTTCACACACTTCCCTGATGTATCTGCCTCTTGCCCCTTGTGATCACAAGTATGTGTTTTGTATGTCACAGTTGAAAATGAATCTGCTGGGTTTGTATTGCAGAACCAGCCAACAGCCCCAGGCCTGGAGCAGGGCTAAAGCTTGTTGAAAATGTTCTATCGGAACAGCTTTCCCATCAGAAAATGCTGATTTGATAGAATCAAAACATTCTGCTGCCTGGATCCCTGGTGGCCTACCATCCAGGCAGTTTATGGGGCTGTCCAACGCCCCTGGAGCATCAGAGCCTGGGAAGCCCCTGAAATAGTGTTCTCCCAAAATGGGCTTGAGAATTTTCTCCTGTGAAGAATTTTGAATAGTTGACTCATCCCAATTCAGGATGAATTTTTTTTAAAATTTGAAACTTTTCATGGGAGAAATTCTGTTTTCTGGCCAGTTCTAGCCAAGATCCCATTCTGTGAGGCACTGTAAAAACGAAAGACAGCCTCTGCCCCAACAAGCTTACAATCAAATTAGTTTGTTGAAGTTGTCAGTGTAATTGCTGTTCCTTTAATAGCTTCCACCAAATGCATGCCAAAATCAGTAGTGCCATTATGTTTCAAAAAAGTTGAGGCTAAACTATTTTGTATTCAGAAAGAAGGTAGTAAATGAAGTGTAATAGCGCTGCTTGTAAGGGGCTTCTCCATTACAAAGCTTCCAGGAACCCACTTATCTACAATTTTGAAACTTAGTAAGTTCATGGGCTCTTACTTATTGGAAAAATCCCCAGATCAAATTACTTTTCTCCTTCAGAGGCTACCAAAACTGTCACTCAAAAGGCTCTGAGCCCAGTAACTAGTTTTTGAAGCTGTAGCATTTGAATCTGATACTCATTCATTGTGAGGCCTCCCACTTTGAAGTGATTATGGTAATTGGTTCGCTTGATCATAGCCAAGAAAACTGTCAAGGCAAGTGAGTGTGTCCAAGTATTGATAGCGATAGCCGTGTTTCTTCTGAACGGTCGTCTGCTCCCAGCAAGTACTTAAGGGTCTGACTGCAGCCAGTCTCCTCCTCCACTGGTATAAAGCAGGCATAACAGATGTTCAGTGAGAATCAGATATTATGGATCCACTGCTCCTTTCACTTCAGTTAGGAGTAACTCTAGAAGTAAGTGAGTCACACAAGTGTGGAAGCACAGGAGGTGACGGGTATCAAGGTGCTATGTTTATTTTTTTTACAAAAGCAAACCGAACATGACTTAACTCTAGTAAACCTCTCAGAAAACAGTGACTTGTATGAACAAAGGTGTGTGTGAGGGGGGGGGGGAGGGGGTGACCTTGAATAAGAGGAGAGGAGAGAAAGAGATGATCTCCCTACATCCTTCCCCCCCATCATTTCCTTGGCCCGGGGCTGTGTTCTTGTAACTGTGGTATCACAGACCAATCTGAAGCCACATTTTAACTGAATTAGAGAAACAAAATCTGTCAGCACTTCAGAGGCGTTGGGGAATGCAGGGATATCCCAAAGGAACAAAGTGGCTAAGGTAATATCTGGTATTAACCAACTTCTAGATAGTCTCTCGCCCACCTTGTGTGTCTAATATCCTGGAACGGACCCTGCAAGCAGCAATGGGGGTAGGCCAGCACCAGAAAGAGGTCTGGTTGTAGCACATACCCCAAGCTTCATCATGTTCTTGTTTTCTATCATTTTGATCAAAATTGGCGGATCTTTTGGTCCTGCAAGTTACATTAAGAGTATTTTAACGTAGTTTGTATGTAATGTTGCTTTGGCACCCTTGTGCCTCGCTAGTGACGTACACTTCAATTATACGCCCACAGGCCGTTTCCCCAGGATCCCTGCCTCATTCAGTGCACAAAACTGATCATGCTCAGGGAATGAGCAGCTTTTCAATATTTTGTTTTATCATCATCATGCAAAGTGTGGTCTAGCATTCACTGCACGCTATTCAAACCCTGCTACAGAATTCTTCTCTTCCTCATGGCGCCGGTCGAGTTGCAGTTATTTAGACCAGATCTGAATTTGGCCCAGTTTCTTAGAAAGAAAGTTTACTGATACCTGAGAATGAAAGGTGATTTAACAGATCTATTGTTCACATTGTTTCTTCTGCTTTAATTCATCAACACTGTTCTAGACAAAAGCCCATGTTCTGAACTCAGCTTGCGGGGCATCAGTCTGACTTCTGGGGAATAACCCCACAACTGGACCAGCATCACTGAGATCAGAATCTCAGCACAAGTATTTGGATAAAGGTGATCTTTCTCACTATGAGATGAATGGATCTGACTGTCAGGCTTTAGGCTTTCCTTTTACATATTGCTGGCTTGTCCACATGGTCCTGTAAGATACATTTAAGCAGTTAGTTCTGCCTCAGTTTACCCACTATGCAACTTCTGGTTTCACACTGGGTAAAATCACAGTTGAATTGGGCACAATGTCTGTTCAGCATCTGGCCCTCTAAACATATGCAGGGGATTTTAGGACAGGGGAGTTCAAACCTCAGCACAACTGCTACAGCCATTAGTCATGGAAGTAGATTCACAGGGCCAAATTTTGGGCTCAGGGACTTCAGTGGCATTGTATGGAGTGAGAGAGGGCAGAATTTGGCTCACTGTCTTTACAAAGAGCGCTTATGTAGGTCAGGTAAACAAAACTTGGCCCCCCCATGGCTAGGTGACAAGCCCACTTTAGGTAATAAAAGGACTAAATCCAGAATTTATATTTGTACACCGTCACTTTTTTCTTTTACAAGATCTTTCCCAGGGTTGGTAGTTCATACGCCAGCAGAAATAGGTTTAAATAATACAGCAGGTTCGAGATGTGGTAGTTGTTCCTCCATTGCAAGTTGTCACAGCTGCTGTATGAGAGGAAACAAGTAATTAGAGATACATTCGCAGCTGCTACAAACCCTCTGTAATTTGAAATCCTCTCGTCTTTAACTGAGTCATTGTACTTTTTAACCTTTCTAAGGGCTCTCGGTGATGAGTCTGGTATAATTCCTAGATTTTATGATGTGCTCAGAGCAGTTTACTACACAAAATGATGTGTACCCAAAATGCTTCAGGATAAGGATTTCCCTGACTGCCTTTCTCAAGAGGTCAGTGCATTGTCTGAGGTGGAGACAATCTCAGACTTGCATGGTTTTATCAACCACAAAAAATTATTAAGAATAAAGGACTCTGTCCAGTTGCCATTGACTTCAATGGGAATTGACCTGGGCTAGGGAAAAAACAGATTAAAACAAAATAATCTGCATGCATAGACTCATAGAAATGTAGGGCTGGAAGGGACCTGAAGAAGTCATTAAATCCAGCCTCCTGTGCTGTGTTAGGACCCAGTAAACCTAGACCATCCCTGGCAGGTGTTTGTCCAACTCGCTTTTGAAAGCTTCCCAGGATGGGGACTCCACAGCCTTCCTTGGAAGCCATAATAACTAGTCTTTGGCTAGAAAGGTACACTGGGGAGTAACTGCAGTACTTCATCTTATTCCTAGTGAGTGCATGGTCTTTGCCTTGTCCGGTTAGGCAGCATGTTAGACGCAGCCTCTGTATTCTCAAGCATGTGTCTTTCATCCCTCACAGACCAGTTACCCCACAGAGCTGAGGCACTGCTGATAACAGGTGTAGCTGAGCTGCCTGGGTAGACGAGGATCAGCAGCATTCAGCACCGTTTCCCCCATTGTGTGTTTAGGCACATAGCCTTTCTGGAGGCAGGTGTCAATTGTATGTTCTGAAGCCATTCACTGTTATGACATTGGCCCTTGACAGTCTGAGTCGGGCCCCAGACACTTTGAGTCATGGACCCAACTCCGACTGAGGATTCCCCCTACAGCCAGCCCTTTGCTTTCACTACTGGACCAAATTTACAAATGTGGGAAGCATTGGGAGTCTGCAGAAGTTGATTTACACGGGGGTAAATCTTGCTGGGTAGGGGAGAGATCCAGAGGAGTAGGTCCTGAGGTATAAATATTGAAGTATTTCTGACCTTGCTTTGCCGCCATTTTCTCCTCCTCTTTTTTCTTCTCTTCTTCCAGTGCTTTCATTTTTGCATCATACTCATCAGCAAGAGCCTTCCATTCCTTTCTGTTGTTCAGCAATCTCTCGTACATCGGCTGAATTTCCTCGTGGAAACGTGAAAACTCCTGCATCATGGGCACCCGTGAAACAATACAACAGTGACTTAGCCAAGTGCCGCCCACCCAAAAGATCTGTGCCACAGGGCGCATGCCCCGCTACCAGCTCAGGCAGGGAAAGGGTTAATTCCTGAGCAGGGTGCCAGCTGCAGGTCTTGCCATTTATTCCTAACCTTTGTCTCCTGTCTCTTTATGGATCTGTGACAGGACCTTCTCTCTTATCTCATGAGGGACCTTGCCAAAGGCTTTCTGAAAGTCCTTGTACACTAGATCCACTGGATCACCACATGCTCGTCAACACCCTCAGAGAATTCTGACAGGCGGGTGAGGCGTAACTTCCCTTTTACGAAAGCTGGGTTGACTCTAACGACATCTTGGCTTTAATCTCCTGGGCCCAGTGCAGCCTGTGACCAGAGATGCAAAGATGGCTTTATACAATTGACCAGTCCCGGGTTGTCCAGTGCCGTGAGGCTGCTCTGCGTTACCTCAGCTGCCCACGGATCACAGATTATGGCAGCCCTACAGCACCGGCTGCCCTTTGAGCTGGGGTCAAGGCCTGCTTTGCACTGCGGAGTGGTGTAAAACTGCTTTGCAGGGCAGAGGATGTGATCCCATGTATCAGAACATAAGCTGTATTAAATAAACAGATAACTAGTGGTGTATGTACAGTTACATCCATTGCGTGGTGGTACTGTAAGGGTGGGAGGGTTCCTGTTACAGCATAGACTTGCCTCAGTTTCCCAGTTTATTGCATGCAATGTTTGAGGTCAGGGGAAAGATGAGCCTGGGTCTAGTTGGTGAATGTTCTAGAAGTTGGTCAAGGCTCCTTCAGAGAGAAGTTTGCTTATACACTTTTTACTAGACTAAGTAGTTTGCAGAAACGTCATTGTTACTGCATGAGGAAGAGTCAGTTCATTCTTCACGGCGCAGCTCACGTACCTTGTAGACGAATGTGCACACAAAGTCAATGAAACCGACTTGAAGCTTCGGAAGCTCAGCAGCCTTTTTCCTGTCCATCATAGGCTGGAAGAGAAGATGATTCCTTTAGAGAACACTCAAAGGCCACATCTGGTTCCCCTTTAGAACCATTCCATCTTGAGCAGTGTCACAAATCAGCCTACGATTTCTGCGTATCCTCCTCAAAAGCTTTTCTTTTCAAACCTCTCCCTTCTCCCACACAAACAATGCGATTGTGGGGTAGGGACTGTCATCATTAGCAAGTTTCAGTCTCTCTTCTCCACTTCTGTCCCTAGACCCTGAGTTTTCTATTATGCCCCTCACCATAATGGCAGATACAAGGGTCTTTGTATTCTTGATAAATGCTAAAGGGATCCTAAAGGTTCTTCAGTTAACTAAACAGAAACATTTTATTTTTTAAGAAAGCACGTTCATTAGCAAAGCTAGTTTTTGGAACCCATGAATTGTATTTGGAGCTTATCCTAAATTATGGGTGCCCTGCATGTCACAGATCTCAGCTGTCATGTCTACTACAGGGCTTGTTTTCTGGCTCAGGGCCTCCCGTCTTGCCGAAGCATCCAGCCCTGTTTGTGTATTGCTGTCATTGAAAAGGTTTGTTAGAAGGGAAAGAACAAAACCGAGCTGTCCGCGGCTCGCTTGCTACTTACAATAGGCTGTTGCTGAAGTACACTTATTTCCAAGTCTCCCTGTTCCCAGAATTCAGCTGCTACTAGAAGAGCTACCTACACTGGAAAAAGAGCTGCTGTCAGTGTTGGCATTTCAATCTGAAACAGTTCGTGTCTCCATCAACTAGCGAGGTCCAGTCCCTGCTCCGTTACTCTGCAGGCTTGTTGGTCGAATCACAGACTACGGCCAAGTGATCCTCCTAGCATCCGGCATTCGATTCTCTACTCCGTGTGTCCACATGACGAGTTGCTGCCACACAGTAACGTCGCATGTGGACACTGCAATGGCGCTGTAGCCGTGTCTACACAGCACGCTATCGCGGGGCATGTGGTAGCACTGTGGATGCAACCTTGGCTTGCCGCTCAGTGGTTTGCACTGCAGACAAGCCCTCAGTGACCGAATTCACAGCAGGGTCACACCATTGACATCAGAGGAATTACCACAGTGTTACGAAGTGGAGAATCCAACTCCGTGACTGGCAGCAGACCCATCAACCCATTGCTCCTTCAGCTCGATGTCCAGCTCACCCCATGCCCCGCAGCAGGACTCATGAATCCCCCCCCCACACACACACACCCAGAAAGTTGTAGAATACGAATGTTGGGGTTTGTTGTAAGGTTTTGTGCAGTTGGGGTTTATTTTTTTTAAACTTTCTGCAACTATGCGGACTTGACGCTTTTTAAAGTGAAAGTTTCTTGAGATTCTCAGCCACATGATCCCAGGAGCTGGGGTTTTAAGGGAAACAGCAAATATTATGAGCCTTGCAATAAAGTCAGAGTAGGCAACGCAGTTTTCCCTACTGCCCCTCTGTGTGGTATTAACCAGGTTCTAGTGATCGATGGCACTGGGTGCAGTCTCTAGATATATTTGCTTTTACACGTATTTACCTGTGTCAGCACAGCGACTGTTACGGTGACAGTCCAATATTAAGCCCAGATAATTGTCCAGCTGTATATAAGTGTCTTAAACTTAAACTCCATAAAAACCCTCTAAGGAAACACTGGGAGAGAAGTGGTGGTGCTGGCAAATCCTAATGCCTCATCTCTTACGTCATTGTTAATAAAAGAACTTGAAGCTTAAAGTTCTTGGCTTGTCAATCTAAAAATATCCTTTCTCCCAGCATTACTGGCAACTTGGCCAGGATGAATAAGGAGAAGCGCCGTAATGCAGGTGTCAGACAACAGACTGTGTTTCAAAACATTGGAGTACACTGTGCATTGGGCGTCTGACCTTACTCTGCACTTCCCAGGGTTTGGCGATCGCAGATAAGTCACAAGCAGTCATCATCATGGCCCTGGAGAACAGAACCAGAGGAGGAGTTAGTTTCTACTCTAAAGCCCTTATTCACGCTCCCACTTGATCCAGGGTCTATACTGTAATTCAGCAGTGCTACACTCCGCCACTTCTCCCTCCCTCTCCCCACTCAAGCATTAAAGCTGAAGGAGAACCAGAGTAAGACATTTTGTAAACCCAGGATGGACAGTATGCAGTGGTATCTTGAGTTAAAACTAGTGCATCTGGGTGTCTTGCCTGTCACCAGCACAGGTTTGTGATTACTGTACCTTCCTTTGATCAGATTGGTTTGCTTTTCAGGTGTTATTGCTATATTAATTCCCACAAATCTCATGCAATTTCTTAGCAAAGATTTAATAGCAGAGAGCGCTGTGAGGTTTTGTATGTATAGTTGGGATTATGTTTTCCAATGTATGTTACTTTGCATTTATCAACACTAAATTCATCTGCCAATTTTTTGTCCAGTCACCCAGTGTTGTGAGATCCCTTTCTAACTCCTCACAGTCATCTTTGAATTTAACTATCTTTGCCACCTCACTGTTTACCCCTTTTTTTCCAGATCATTTATGAATATGTTGAACAGCCCTGGTCCCAGTACAGATCCATAGGGGACCAATGCTATTTACTTCCCTCCATTGTGAAAACTGAGCATTTATTCCCACCCTTAGCTTCCTGCTTTTTTAACCAGTTACTGAGTACACTAGATTTGACCCGTTCACATATCCATTGCAGATTACCAAATTACAAGTATCCCAGTGGTTGGTGCATATTAAGGTTCTACCACAATAATAAGAAAATAGAAAATAATGTTGTGCAAATAATTGTGGTAATAACTTTCTCATCTAGTCCTGCTGTCTTACCGCCAAATGAGCCCCCAATGGCTACCTTAGCCTGCACTCTAGGAGGTGCATAGGGATCGTATCAGAATACAGCTCTGATTGTTTCTATGGCTCACCGCTCCAAAGCGATATGCCCCGCGGCATTAGTTGTAGTCAGTCATGGTTCAGTTACGTGCCTGCTCCCAGAGAATACAGTCACCTGCCTTAAGAATGGGGCCCAGATTTTAAAAGGTGTTTCGGTGTTGCTGTGCTCAATATTGCAACACGTAACTGATTTAGGCATCTAAATATCCCCTTTTCAAAAGGGATTTAGGTATTTTGGTTCCTGAGTCCCTTAGACTGTCAATTGGATCTTTGCCCCAAAGTGGCTAAATCCATTAGACGTTCACACTAGAAATCAAAATAAAAACTTACACCTTTAAAAACCTGGGACTGGGGCTTCAAGAAAAACACCAACATTGCAAGACTTGTGCTAAAAATATGAAGGCTGGCAACACTGATTTAGGATGACTTCGTGTTTCCTTTTTCTTTTCTTTTTTTTTTTTGTTGCAACCAGTAAATGTATTGGTTATTTATTTATTTAAGCCTTATTTAATAAAGGCTTAGATTTGTTCGACATTGCTGTGGCCAGTCAGACGAGTTGATACACAGAGAGCCGTCTCAATCGGACCCAAAATGCTATTCAGACAACAACCCACTCAATTGTGGTTTGTTTCCAGCTATTGAGATGGTAGCTCCTAAGTCTTAACTCCAGATTCTGACGGCTCCCTCGGCACCAGCCTCAGAGAAAGTCTTGGCATCTAAATGATCTGTACAAATGAAGCGTGAAGGAAAGAGGAAGCCAGAGAGCTGTCTGCTGAAAGCATGTTCTGAACATGACCTGTTACAGAACAGAGAGTGTTCTGAGTCTTATGCTGCGGCTTTGATGGTGCAGAGGGAAGTTTCCTTCTCCACAGCATGCATGCAATGCCGATGAGTGGGGTTGTTCCAGGTAGCAAGCAGCCTGATGAATCTGAGCTGTCTTCACTGTGAAGCATTCAGAGAAGCTTTCTGGCGACTTTGCAAGAGTAGGTTACTCTGGATATGCCTACACTGCAAGTGCTACAGTGGCACAGCTGCTGTGATGTAGACGCTTACTGCAGTAATGGAAGGGGTTTTTCCATCGCTGTAGGAATTCCACCGCCTTCAGAGGTGGTAGCTAGGTTGATGGAAGAAGTGGCGTCTACCACAGGGCTTAGGTCAGCTTCATTACGTCTCTGAGGTGTGGAGTTTTCATATTTCTGAGTGGTGTCGCTATGTTGACCTAAGTTTTAGGTGCAGACCAGGCTTCAGATTCAGACTGGACAGCTCTCTGTTTTCAAACGCTTTCTTATCCTTGATCTCATCGATAGGGAGACTTTGGCCTCCCTCCCCGTCTACGCCAAAGGAGACTTCCTGGAGCTCTTCATGAGCAGGCGTTCTGGTTCTGTCTGGGGTTTGCATTCACTTCGGTTTCTGTCACTTGATGTCTGCTCCTTAAAACCCAGAGGGTTCTGTTAATCTGGAAAGTTGCCATAAATACATCACAGCACAACAAGCAATTTAAATTAGAAATGTGGATACTTGCAATTAGAATTTGAATGTAAAGTTTTCTTGACACTTACCTAGATGTAACTTCACCCTATTCACACGCTTAAAAATATTCTGCTATATTTCCATGTAATTCTTTGCTACAGAGGATGTTAAAAAGATATTTGGCTTTTGTTTTAATATCTGTTTATATGACTACCCTTCAAGAATAACCCAGAATACAAAGCCACTGTACTTTGGCTCCGAGATTCATTAATAACTAAAATGTTAGCTTAATGTCCCTCATAGGAAAACACCGCATGCTAGGCTAAGCTATCCAATTTGTTCTTAACAGACACTTAAATGGTGGCATATTGTCTTTTTATCATCTGCCTATCGAGAGGTTTTTATTTACTCACATGACAATCTCTTTTCTTGTGGTCTCCAGAGACAAATATTCAGTCCATGCATTTTGACTGTCATATGTCTCAGACTCATCAACAATCTTCTGAAACATCGTCCTCTTTCTTAAAACAAAACAAAACAAAATAAAACA
The DNA here is from genome assembly GCF_026122565.2 of Emydura macquarii macquarii. Classification (NCBI taxonomy): domain Eukaryota; kingdom Metazoa; phylum Chordata; order Testudines; family Chelidae; genus Emydura; species Emydura macquarii. The sequence continues at coordinate 24,611,006 of NW_027131588.1, read as the reverse complement.
AAGATATAGGGAACTAAATGCATTCAATGTGGAGTTAACAGATCTCATTTTGATTTCCCATGGAAACATTGCACATGAACAATCTCTCATTCCAACAATTGCTGCCTGGGCTTGAAGCCAGCCAAGTACCCACCACAACGATATATCGTTATTTGAATCTTGTAAATAGGCAGAACATTTTAAATAATTTAGAAGTACTTAAATGTTTTAAAAACTGGTTTTGGTCAGGTTGAGGCTGTGTAAATACAATTTGAAAAGTTGTGCTATTGCAACTTTAGATTAGAATTGTATACTGAACTAAATAATAAACACTGTTTATTGTACAGATGCCATCCTGCCAGAACTGCCATAGACAAAAGCCAGAGTAGTGATCTCATCCCACAGCTGCTCCAGCAGTTACATAATTTCACTGAGACTATTTATGTGCCTAAAGTTCATCATTTACAGGTGTGTTTGCAGCAGCAGCTGAAGTTTTATCTATTTATTTATTTGAACTGTTTATTTAGGAGGTTTTAACAAGTTTACCAGTCCTTGCCATGTAAATATCAGAAACAAAACCATCATTACAACAGTATTTTCTCTGTGGTATAAAATCTTCACTTTTAAACATAATTGCTTTAGTGCACATTGTGACGTTGCACTTTCAGTACTCTGCAGTTATTGTCAACATTCTTCTACATTTTCAAAACAGGAGCCTACAGATACACCCATATTTAGGCAATTAAGGATAGTATTTTTCAGAACACTTGCATGACTTAGGAGTCCATGTCTCTGATTTCAAACCGCAAACCCTGATGGACGAGGCTAGCCCAGTCATGACATGCAGAAATTAATTATAGTGGAAGGTTAGTTGAAAATCCAGCACTTTTTGCTTATCAGTTTGTTGTATGAGGCCATTTGCTTATCAATGTGCTGTTCGAGGCTATGCTATTCTCAAATGGATGTTAACAAGATCCAGGACTGTTCTCTGGGATTGATCAGTACTTTTAGTGTAAAATGTCTTAGTATCAAATCTAAAGTGTCATCGTATTAATAAGGAAACTAACTAAAGAAATAAGGAAAAACAAAATCACCATGGTAGCAATTTGAAACTAACAAATCACTTAGTAAACAATATGTATTTAATCAAAATCTGTGTTTTAAAATAATTTAAAATTAAGTAATATTTGACAGCATGCAGATGGTCTCCTGAAGACACAGCCTCTGTTACTAGGAGTTCTGCCCACAGAGAGCCTGGAGAATCAGTTGTGGTATTTTAGACCGATATGAAGTACCAGCTATTTTCAATATTCTTGCTGAAATACACGACTCACTTACTTGAAGTAAAGTGCCAAGTCAGTTGCTATGATAGCAATTTCCATCAAATGATTCACATGTTCAAACTGTCTCCTGTTGAGATTCTGATAAATATTCAGGGACTAAAGGAAAACAAAGTTTTATTCAGATTTTTGTGAACTTTAGTACACACTTCTGGACACCACATGGATTGCTTCTCTCAGAATCTGGGCATTGAGTTGTTGTGTAATATCCTCAGCTACACTCCAAGGCTCAATCCAAGACCCGCTGAAGTCTGCGGAAAGACTCCCATTGACTTAACTGGGCATTGGATGGAGCCCAATACCTTGAAATAGTTATTCAGCATATAATTGGACTCCCATTGGCTTTAGTCAATGGGTGTTGTGGGTTCTGAGTCCTCTTACTTTAGAAACTTGTAAGCTTTGGTCCCAGTTCTCTCCATCTGAGGTTCTCCCAGCACTTTACAAAAATATGTGTAGTTTGCCTCACAACTGTCTAGTCAGGTAGGCCAGTGTTGTTTCAGTTCTACAGATGAAGGGGCAACAGAAGTGCAGAAGTTAAGTGACTTGCCAAAGATTTAACAGGGCATCTGTGACAGAGCCAGGGAGAGATCCATTGACTATTCATCTGTAACTGAGTATGCTCATTCTATATATAAAAATACTTTTCGCTCAAATGATGATAGTAGAATGAGCATACACAATTACAGACGAATAGGCAGACCAGAGATGTGCCTTTGACTGTCACTAGCTAGAGGATTGAAAGTATGCATTACAGAGGGAAGTATTTAGAGGCTTCTGATACTTGGAAATGTCAGATAAAACAGGGGTGTTGTAGATTCTACTTTACAGGATTAGAGCTGCGTGAACCACAAGTCATCCGGTTTCAGTTTCATCACTGACATGGACTACATTCAGGGAAGAGGCTCAGAGATCTCGAGAGCAATCTTGGGCTGATTTGTTTAGCTTTTTGTAGGTGCATCTCAAGCCCCATTGAGGCAGGCACTGTACGAACACGCAAAACAGTTCTTGCACCAGAGTTTTGCAGGGAAAGCAGGTGAACTTTTTAGTTCTGTATGATTTCACCACTGAGCCAAGAGAAACTCTGCCATTTTAACCAAACCAAACCTTTAACTTTGGAGTTGGTTCATGTCTCAAGTGAACCGGTGGAATGAATGCAAGTCCTGAGAGATCTGAACCAAAGCAAAATGCTGGAACAAACCCCTACAAAGTGAAACTGCAGAGTTTTTTTTTAACTATTCTAGTGGACAGGACCTAAAGCAAATCAAAGCAAATCACCAAACTCCTCCATTAATGATGTGCATTACAAACCTCTTCTGAAAGCAAGAACTTTCCAAATTCCAAGTGGTGTCTCTCTAAAATTGATGAACCATGAAGTTTTGCTAAAGCGTGTTGAGATCTAATTGTGTAAATTAAAAATTCAACAGTTAGTACAACCCAAGGGAGTTTTACAAAGTGTCTTATTTAATATGTAGGTTTATCACACTTTATAGCTGGGTTTAACTTAGTGGATAAAGGGTTAATAGACAACATTTTAAATAAACAACTTATCAGCTGAATTCAACAGATCAAAAGATTCTTATGATGGCTTTTAACACCTTTGACTGCAGTACTTATAACCAGCTAACACCAACTCATGTCTAGCATGCTTATATCTTTGAAGCATTTATTAACCCTTCATTGTAATATGCAACCAGGCTTATTCTGCTGTAGGGACTTAACATACCTTATGGATTTAAAATAACAGGGAAAGCAGTAACCCTTGCCCACTTCCCTAGGTTTTTATAGAACATCTGTGAAATCCTATTGCAAATCCTACCCACGGCTAAGAAACCCACCCTGTGCCAGCAGGGGTAAGTGTGACCAGGTCACGCTTGGCTTCTCCTATGGAGCTCACGCTTTGGTGCTCATGCATACCATTTGCCTCATCCCCCCCCTCCACCCCGGTATCTCTCTGGCATAATGTCCCATCTTACAAAATTAACTGCTACTTCGGCCAAACCCCCATTTGCTACAGTAGCCTGCCCCGCAGCAGACTGGCAGCGCCAGTCTAAGGTGCTACAGAGACCTAAAAGGAAAACTAATTGCAGGAGTGGCTTGCAGAAGAGCGGGGCATTGTTCCTAGCTTTAGACAATGGGAACAGGGTTTGGTATGAATTCAGTTAGGTGCCCCTCTACCTCTATACGCACACAACGAACGGAATCATTTAAAGCAAAAGAAGGGTGCCTACTTCATCTGATAGAGGTTGTTGGTTCCCCTGTGATCAATATCATGACACAAAGCTGCAGTTACCATAGCAAGGGCTTCAAGGTCTGTGTAGTAACGCTTCAATTTGCCAGTCTAGGGGGAGAGAATCCCATGCTTTTGTTAGTATTTCCAATAGAACAGAAATCAGAGTGCGTCTGCTAGATCAGTGTTTCTCAACGACCAGTCCATGGACTAGCACGGATCCCTGAGATCTCTCTGACACAGTAGAGGAAGCTGGTCCCTGGTATCAAAAAGGTTGAGAAACACTGTGCTAGGTGAGTAGGAATCTATTACACTAAACACAATTCAGAACTAAGCGTGGAATTTGAGACACTACAGACAAGACACACTCTAGAATTAGCAGAAAAGAAGGGGGGAAAACATTTCAAGATCAGGGAATGTGTGTATCTCTGTTACACATATGAGATACCCTTATGTGCAGGCTGTCCTGGGTTACTGATCACCGTAGCATCAGAATGCCTTCCTGACCTTAATTAACATATCCTCACACATGGAGTCAGGGACAACTAGCCCCCAAAGGGGATCTGAGACTGGTTGGGCACAGGTCTGTTTTGAGCCGGGCATGGAGCCCAGTTGCCCCAGGGGGAGTTCAGGGAGGCATTTTGCAGAATTCCTCTTGCAGCTTCCCGGTACTCCCGAAAGAGAGCTGGCTCTGCTACATCATAGGAGCAGCACGCACCATGCCTGGGCGGGGTGGGTGCGGTGCACAGAGGGCTTGGGGCCTTGGTCTCTCTTCCTCCCTAGTCTCTTTGGGGTGGCTATTCCTCTAGGAGCCACCCACTGGGAGTGGTCTCTATGCTCAGGTAACACAGCGACTGGAGTTGTGGCAGTCCCCTGTGTGGAGGAGGAGGAGAAGTGGAAGGCAGCTTGTTTTCTCCTCCACTTAGGGCAGCTCCAGTTGGGCTGTTCTTGGTCGTAAAATGATGTGAACTCCTTGAAGGGAAGGGTTCTGCTCTACACAGCTGTTCTTGGGGCTGACCTGGGGGTCTGCAGTCCTAGCTGAAATCTCGGCTGTTAGAGCTAAAGGACGGAGTTCATCAGCTAGAAGGAATACCAGGGTCATCCATTTACATGGACCAGTCACTGGAGTGGGACTGACTCACTTCCCTTGTGTGAATTACTCTGGTTGAACTTTTGTATTATTAACCAGACTTTTTTTCCAAAAAGGACTTGGCAGGTACTTGTAAGAAAACGCCTGAGATTGCCACTCACTACGTAAGAGTCCCTGTAAATAAAACTATGCTTTGGCGTTAAGAGGGAAAACGCAGTTGTCATACGTAAGATATACCATTAAAAGCGTGAACATGGTCTGCGCCACGTTGAAGCCATGCCGCCAGTTGTGGTAAGTAATCTTCCTGTAACCCTTGCTGACCGAATACATGAATCTTACCAGCACCTGTACAAGTTGGAGAACAGTGAGCAGAATGTTAACAGATTTGCAATGCAAGCTACGTGATCAAATGTCCCGATTTTATAGGGACAGTCCAGATAATCAGGGCTTTGTTTTATATAGGCACCTGTTACCCCTAATCCCCGTCTCGATATTTCACATTTGCTATCTGGTCATCCTAATGGAAGCAGACTGGTTTATGGTGTTTGGGAGTGTATGAGAACGCAGAATTGGTGAAAATAGCTCTTGAAGACAAAGTAATCGGCTATAAATCAATATTACTGAGTTACTTTTATTCTCTTGTAGCCTGTAACAGAATAAGTTGTCATTGAGAATTAGGGAAGAGCCTCAAGGTTTTTTTATTATTATTATTATTTAAAAAGACACTTCAACAAACTGTGCTTATTTTCCTTGAGACCCCTGGAGGAAAAAAAAAGGAATCCAGGGTTTCCAGAGTAGTACAAAACTAGGATAATATAGCTTCACATAAGAATTACGGGGAAAGGTGGTGGGGAAATGTATCAGTTACTTCGAAGCTAAAAACAAACGGTAGCCTTTCTTGTGAAACGTTAAGGAGGGGGAGGTTCCCTCTCAATCTTCTAGCAAAGCATGTTGGAAGGGGAGGAGTCTGGGGCCCTTTACAATGTAAGTGCTCTGCTTTATTAATTAGGGCTAGGGAGAAAGCTGCTTGAACGATGTATGGAAAGAACGAGGGGAAATAAGTCTCTGAGGAAGACATCAGATTAGGTTTGGCGGTGCTTTGCTATTTGAGAGAATCTAATTGTATAATAGAAAAGGTTTGGGTGCTCTATTACTTCAGTACTTTGGCGTTGGTTTCTATGTGTAGTCTAGTGTTTAATGATGATGATTATTGTTTCTTGATTCCACCCCTTAGCTCCATTTCTGTTCTCATTTATCCTACCATTTCAGTGTTGTGATGAACAACCCAGCTGCTTATTTCGAAAGATGCGTCTGGTTCCATAGCAAGGGGGGAATTAAGACTGACAAAAGCAACTGTCTAACCTAGTGATTGTGATCTAATGCACTGAGAAATAAACTATTTTATTTATTTATTTTCTCTCTCTAGACCCCATATTTTATAGCCATAGCATCTCGTTTATAAAGTGAAAGAACCATGTATAATTGTTATTAACTCTCTTTCCTTGTGAGGTGTGATTGAACAGTAATGTCAAGAGTTAAGATGGTCAAACAATGCAGTAGATGCTTTAGAGAGCTCATCTGTGTCTTGTAGTGCAAAGTAATATGTTAAGGACTGGCATAACTTCTGTTCAGAACTAGTCTTTTTCTATTTTCCAGGCCCCATCTCAAAGGCATGGGAGGTGAATTGTGCATGTGGGTAATAAAAAGGCACTCAATGATTCTTGTAGTAGCTCAGAGCAAATTACCTCTGAAAACTTGGCCAGTATAGCTGCTGGTTTTTGCCCAAGCAAGAAACCTCCTTTTTAGTAGCAAGTTGTAATGTAAATAACCAAGATCAGATGAGTGGTCCTTCCTGTCTGGTTTCCCGTTTGTGACAGTGACTGGAAGTATTTGATCTGGTGAAAGTCCAAGAAACCTGAAGTGGGTATTCCAAGACCAAAGGGCTCACAAGGAGAGTTTCTTCCCACTCCCCTCAGTCAGAGGTTAGCTAATACCCAGGACAAAGATTTACATCTCTTCTACACTTCAGGGATGCTATTAGTAAAGCTTTGCTTTGTAACTGGATGTTCTTGTTACCAAAGCAACCTTGCAAGTTTGTCTGAGCCTCGTTAAGCACGGATTTCTGTGGGGTGATGAGCACCGCCTGTGTGATAGTAAGCATCCTCATTGAAGTCAATGGGTGGGGGTGAGATGGGGAAGTGCTCTCAGACTTGAGTTCAGAGACCGTGTAAACCTTGGTGCCTGCCAGGCAGTCACTGCCCTGTTCTGTTTTTCAGGAAGTGCTGAATCTAAAATCTCTGGCATTAAGCTATCAGCCAGAACGTTAACGGTGAGAACACCCATTGTCTCACTTAGCGCTATGTGGTGCTCAGGGGCTGATTCCCCCTGGCCTGGCACATTCTGTGGTCACTTGCCCTGGGTAAAATTGTACCAAATCATTCATGTCAATTAGTGGTTGCCATTTGCACAGGTGTAAATGACTGCCCAAGGTGCTGCAGGGCAGAGGAGAATCTCTGGCCTTTCCTTTGCATTTGCTTGAATTTGCAGTACAGGTTGCAGCCGGTTTCTACTAGATGGCAATACACGTCCCTGGCCATGCTACCATACCATTTTGTTAGCACTGCAGCTTCTGGCATTGACCTCCCCTTGGCAAAGCCAGGTAATTCTAGAGATGTACTCTGTAGTGCCTGCAAAGTACTCTTGTGAGGCAGTGCCTTTCAGCCCCTTCCTTAAACTTAGCACAGTGAGAGGGAAAAGCAGGGTGATTCCATCTTTACAATACCTGCCCCAGGGGCTGTGTAGCAGAACCCTCACTGGAAATCGACCAGCAGGGTTCTCTCCCATGGAGCAGGGGTGCCCAACCTTATCACACAGGAGGGCCACATAAACCTCAGCACAACCTTGTGTGGGCCAAACAGATTCAACCTATTTTAATATGGTTTAAAGTCCCCTGTACTGATTTATGTTTTAAGTTCAGCTTGTTGAGTATGTATTTAGATGGAAACAACCTATGGAGAGTGTTGTCTATTTACACACTTGTGTAAACTAAAATGATGTCAACACAATGACAACATGCTAATGAATCAGCTGTTGGTATATTGTGCTGAAGCAGGCCGCGGGCCTTAGGAAATGCTCTGATTTGGCCGTAGGATGGCCACCCCGGGTCTAGAGGGACCTGATAGGCCTGGATTTCCCCAGACAACCTCTCCCCAAAACCTGACACCTACCTCGGATGGGATCTGGAATTTTTTTACCACCCCAAGTTCGTAGTACATCTGAATGCCACACTTCACAAGCTCAAGTTCGGTGCACTTGAAATCGGAGAAGTGGAACTCGTAGATCTCAGACTGAACGGGATCTGGCAGTTCCTCTCGCTGAAAAAGAAACAGACTGGCTTGTTTCTGCACCGTGTGCACCGTCCCAAAGAAAGTCACCAACGGGTCTTTACAAACTCACTGCCAGGTTATGGCCGCTGCAGACATTCCTTCTTAAATGGATGCTCTTGGAGTGAGCTGAAACGTGCTTTTCAGGTGACAACACCTGTAAAAAGGCTGGGGTGGGAAGTGCTGCTTCAAACGACAGTCCGTTTGGGTCACTCTGTTGGGATCTAGCAGAAAAGATCTGCCTCTCCACGTGGGTTTCATATGCCAGTCGCGGAGTCAAAACTGGCTCCAGTGGACTTGGACTGGTGAAAGAGGCCAGGGTGGCCCTCGGTCTGCATGGGCTCTGCGTAGCGACGTGAGTGGAGGATCCAGGCAGCTGAGCTGGTTCTCAGAACGGTGTGTGCTGCAGGGGCTCAGCTGTGCTGGCTAGGAAATGCCTTGTGCATCCTGTCCCCAGCAGCTCTGGAAGGCCTGTCACCTACTGATACTATCCTAGATTACGCCACAGGCCTGCATGGCCGGGAGGGAGTCTGTGGTGCTCAGATACTACGCTGAGGGGTGTCAGTCTAAGAACTTGAATAGCTCCCTCCCACTTCTGCCAAGCACATTCTGATTTGCCTGTACGGTCAGGTCCACAGTGCAGGGGCACTTACCAGTAGTTTTGTCAATTCCTCTTCTTCGCATTCCACTGGCTCTTTCCCCAGCCTCTCTCGCGTTGGCTACAGAGATCACGTACATGTTAATTTTAGTAGCGACTCCACAATCAGCTCTGACGCTGCAGACGTTTGAGGGAGCATCCTGTGAGCCCAGAGTACTAATCTAGCTTCCAAACGTGCCTTCTCTTCCGGACCTTGCTTGCATTTCTGATCTGCCGGGGCAGTTCTAACTTAGAAAGTGACCCTACCATGCCAGGGGCAGGTTCCCTTATGCAGCGCATCTCTCTGATCTCAATATATAACGTGCTCCATTGTCAAGTGGAAAACCGGTTTGTCCTCCAAGCTCACTCTGGGGACTGACACTCAAGCTGGGTGCTCTGTCTCCAGCATCATCACTAAGAGAAGAGGGTCCTGAAGGCTAAACTAAACCCTCCGCGATGCCTGTCCACCACTCCTGCCATCAGACTGTGCTCTTGGTGAAATCTGTGGATTTCAGCTATGGCTCACGGAGCTGCACAGAGAATCGTGAGGACTTGAGTTGTCCCACAGAGCTGCTCACACCTGATAATCCCCAAGCAGGAAAGAACCCACCCTCACTCTTGGAGCCCAGCATGAGTTTGCAGGGCGAGCAGTTAGCCTGGCACTGAAATAAGTTTTTAATACTAAGCACTGACCATTTGCTTTTCCTTGGCTAACGTCTCGCCACCCTGCCCGACCATAGTGCTGCATGCCGATTGTCCATCTGGCAGCTGCCCTCCCACCCCAGAGGTGACTGCACCTCAAGGGGGAAGTGTACTTGTATGTATGAAGCTTGTTTAAAAGTAATTGCAGAAGTTCTTCAGCAATGCAATTCTTTCTGGTCAGCTCTGGCTCAGCTGAAGCGTTACCACCCTCAAGGCACATATCAAGACCTATCTCTGTGGGCAGACCTTAGGTAAGTGGAGCTCTGGAAGCTCCCATGAAGTAGCTATGTGGATCTGTCCCTATTGAAGGTACCACTGCTCTGACAAGGGTCGGGCAGGAGGGAATATGGCCCCTTTGCTAGGAAGCTGATGGGCCATTGTGTAATGGAATCTCACTCTGTGGTGATGGGTGCCTTAGAAATGCATGTAGTAAAATAAAACACCTTGGAACAAAACATGCTACATAAATGCAAGTGCTTCCAGATGCAGTTACTATTTAAGTCTGCGAGAGTCAGACTCTGATTATAAACTGAAAAGCAGTACCAGGATTTCCTGAATTGCATCCTTATCACACTTCACGTGGTACAGCACCATGTCCTGAGCGATGTCCTTGCGATTCTCCAGCTTATTTATCTTATCATAAGTATCAGTGTTGAGGACAGACCAGCCCAGGAACTGGGTCAAGGACTTGGGGGGGAAAAACAAAAAAAACAGTGAAATATCTGAACCCTCCTTCCCTAAGCACATAAAAATATCTCATTGATTGCTGCTGGTTTATTTCTAGGGAAAACATACTCAGTCTAACAATCTTACGTGTGTATTGCCAAAAGTTTTATAGATGGATGTGAACAAAATATCCAACCTCCAAGAGCTTATAGCTTACTCTAAACAAACTTGCAAAACACGTCACTCTGGCTTAGAGTATGTGGCCCAAAACCTTGAAATAGCTAGTGTGTCAGGTGGTTTTAGTCCAGGATTGGAAACTGAGAGTTGAAATACTGCAGTTAAATGCATTGGCATTTCAAGTTGCTCTCTGACAAATGAGTATCTTTCCACTTGTTGAAGTAGTAACAAAGGGTCTATTCTTGCAAACTCGGACTAAAACTGCTTGCATGAGTGAATAGTACCCTGGTCGCCTTTGTGTGTAGTCATGTGAGTAATGATTACTTGTGAGTAAGGGTTACAGGATCAAGCTTAAAACTTTAATAGCAACATTCATGTTGTCTCCTTAACGCTCCAAGATTAATCATTCAGCAGAGGTGCTGGGACACAGACTTGAAGACCGAACAGGTTGTTTAACAGTCATGTCTAGACTTTACTGGAGAAGAGGGGAATACTGAGCATATTATAAACACAAACTATTCTTTAACCCCTCTCCGGCCACCCTAAGTCCAGGATAAACACCATTAGCGTCAAACACTGAAAATCTTTAGCCAGGGTCTTTGAATACTAACCTGATCCTGAATAAGAAATAAGTAACGTGCTATTTAGTATATTCAGATTTTATTGTAACATCGCCTTAATAAAAAAAGAATTGAAAAGGTTCTTTAATGCCCTCCAAGAGTCAAACCTTGTGACACGTTACACAGCAGGAAGAGCTGCATTTGCACCTGATTGCAATGTAACTGGTTGTGCACTTAGATTCAACAAGCACAGCTGTCCCAAGGCAGCGGTGGGTGTGGTTAGAGTCTCTGTCTGGCTGGGATGATTTAGTTGGGATTGGTTCTACTCTGAGCAGGGGGTTGGACTAGATACCTCCTGAGGTGCCATCTAACCCTTGTCTTCTGTGGTTCTATAGTCAGGTAGTTGATTTCTTACTTGTCATGTTGGCTGAGCAGGGAGCGTCCCAGAGCCCGGGCTCCAGCCCGAGCCCCAACGTCTACACTGCAGTTTTATAGCTCTGCAGGGCAAACCCACGTCACCCAACACAGGCCAGCTGCCCTCGTTTTATTACTGGGTAGACGTACCCCAAGTGACCCAAAGACTTTTGCCTGCAGCTGTTCAATGGCTCATGTGAAATGAATTGGTTCTGTCTACTCCTTAGTCAACCTAACACTTAAGTCTTTCAAGAATAAATCTCCCTGTCATTAAACAGCCAGGAGTTGGCTATACATCAAAGAATAAAGCTAGCAGCATGATCCACCCCCCCCAGGAACAGTGAAGTTATAACTTCTGTAGGTCGATGCAGTTACTGACCTCAGGGGCGTTATGGCTGCTCATGCTAGCTGTGAATTTGGCCTATTTTATGAAGTCACGTTAGAGGTGCCCCCGAGCCCCCTTCGACACAAGTACCACATTTTAGCTTTAAATATCAAGTGTGATGCAAGTCTTTGTCAGGCTTCTCTTTCGTTTCAGCCATTGTAAGAGCGCCTGAGCCAGACTTGGGTGTGAAGCATATGTTCCTACAATAGTGTCGGTGTCAGTGTTCTCTGTTTCAGGGCCTCTTCTGCAGGTCGTGTAAATGATCAGGATGGCCTAGATGGTGCTAATGCAGGGATCTCACTAGTTCTGTTTGATTGTACAGGAGCTAGATCTTGAAAATGCTTGTCAGATCCTAGAATCCTAGAAGATGAGGGTTGGAAGGGACCTCAGGAGATCATGTAGTCCAACCTCCTCCTCAAAGCAGGACCAACCCCAACCAAACCATCCCAGCCAGGGCTTTGTCAAGCCGCACCTTATAAACCTCTAAGGATGGAGATTCCCCCACCTCCCTAGGTAACCCATTCCAGTGCTTCACCATCCTCCTAGTGAAAAATGTTTCCTAATATCCAACCTAGACCTCCCCCACTGCAACTTGAGACCATTGCTCCTAGTTCTGTCTTCTACCACCACTGAGAACAGCCTAGCTCCATCCTCCCTGGAACCCCCTTTCAGGTAGTTAAAGGCTGCTATCAAATCCCCCCCCACACACACACACACTCTTCTCTTCTGCAGACTAAACAAGCCTAGTTCCCTCAGCCTCTCCTCATAAGTCTTGTGCTCCAGCCCCCTCATCATTTTTGTTGTCCTCTGCTGGACTCTCTCCAATTTGTCCACATCCTTCCTGTAGTGGGGGGCCCAAAACTGGACACAATACTCCAAAGTGTCCTCACCAATGCCAAATAGAGGGGAATAATCACTTCCCTCGATCTGCTGGCAATGCTCCTACTAATGCAGCCCAATATGCTATTAGCCTTCTTGGCAACCAGGGCACACTGCTGACTCACATCCAGCTTCTTGTCCACTGTAAAACCCAGGTCCTTTCCTGCAGAACTGCTGCCTAGCCCGTCGGTCCCCAGTCTGTAGCAGTGCATGGGATTCTTCTGTACAATTATTTGTACACTTCTCTTCAGGAGCTGGGCCTGTCACCACTAAATCACAAATTGCCTCGATCTCTCTAAGAATTAATTTCTTAAACCTAGAGCTACTAGGTTACACCTACACAACCAAAGAAAATATTTGTGGCTGCAAAACACTGGAGACCACATGTCCTGCTGTACACGCTTTCAGCAGAGTATTATTGGGTCTTAGGCAAAGTTCCCATTTAATACCTAAGCTACTTTCAGAGATGGTAAGCACTTGTACCTCCATGAGAGTCTCATCCTGTTCATCAAATGGCTTCCCATCTTTTCTGTTGTAAAATGTGGCAACACCAACAATTTCTTCTCTTTTGTTTACTATTGGCATAGATAATACATTTTTGATAGTCCATCCCGAGTCATCTACAGGACCTTCCTTGAAGCAACAGCAAGCAAAGAGATGTTGAATATATAAAATGTATTTGCTAAATGCATCAGTGCTTGCCTAAAGTGAACTCAGTACTGCAACAAGTTACAGGAATTTGTACATATAACATTTAATCTACATTACAAAAAAAAGGCAAAGTCGTTAACAGCTATGACAGCTTTTACAGTACCTGAAATTTAAACATCTCATCTGCTACAGCATTCATAATGTTGCAGATCTAGAAAATGATAAAAATATTTCATCTTACAATTGGGTTGCATAAAGGGAAATAGCTTCCTTTGAAAATACTCAGTTTTAGGTCTAGTTAAAGCAGCTAAATTGATCAGTCTTCAATAGTTGAAAGTAAACATTAATTTGACTTTCTGAAACTCTTAACAAAGCTCGAGTCAAATACTTACAAAGCCACTTTCAGCTACATACGTTGGGAGTCCAGTAGCCAGTGCCCAATGATCTGCTGTGGGGTTTCTGAATGAAACAAGAGTGTGTGTATAATATATATTTCCCATCTTTTTAAATTTGTATATTTACCTGGAGATTTTTGTAGAGCTGGAACATATCTGGTTAATCCTGCAGCATTTAGTTACACGGCTAATCCTTAGTCAAGCAGGTAATCCTGTTGATGTCAAAGGATCTACTTGCATGAGCAAAGATTACTCACATGAATAAAAATTCATAGGATCAGGCTCTCATTATCAACAGATGGGGCAATAGATGGGTTAGAGTATTCAAAGGGTTTAATATTGCATGGACTATTCCAGTCAGTTCCCAGTTTTTCATCCTGAGTGTAATAAAGTGTAACTAGATATGAAATGGGACTGGGAGTGTATTCAATGGTTCTAAATTTCAATATGCAAAAAAAAAAAAAAAAAGCTGAAGGAAAATGTGACAGGCCTAATCTTGCAGATCTTCGTGGAAGACCTACATCATGTCCCGAGGAGTTTACCATTAAAATGAAACCAATACAAAGTAATGGATGACCAAAAGGTAGTCAAAACTGACAGCACTCGATTTTTTAAAAGTAGGCTAGGTGACATACTCCCTGCTGTACCCAGGCGCACAAGCGCTGTCTGCTCTGAATAAGGTGGGATGTGAGGGCGGCTAGCTTGAAGAACTGAGAGGGCATGGGCATGCCGTGTGTAGAGGACAGCATGGAGGAGGGAAGAGACCAAAGTGGAAGAAGGAGCCCCAGGGCTGATAAGTTACAAGTGCAGGCATCGCAAAGGGTGGAGTGCAGTCGATGGGGGCAGACCTAAGGGGGAAATGGGAACGGTGAAAGGGAAAACAAACGTTGGGTTTGAGGTGGCTGGCGATGGGTTCAGAGAAGGGACTGACATGGGCAGACTGGGAGGAGAGGCACTTCTTGGCAGTAATAATTTGGAGGGTGAGGAAAGCTGGAACAGGGCAATCTAGAGAAAGAGGCTGTTACGGCGTCAAGTTAAGAGATGACAAAGAGCAGCATGAAAGATCTCATGGCACGAGCAGGGAATGGCTTCTAGAAAGGAAAAAGCAAGAGAAATGACTGAGCCTGGATGTAGAGCACAGGGAAGAAGAGGAGTCGAAGTTGGCTTTGAGACTGAGCCAGTGTGGCGGGGTAGACCGAGGACCTGGAAGTGAATGAGAAAAGCAGGAGAGAGGACGTTTGAGTGGGAAGATTAGCAGAGTAGCTAGTTACCTTGTTACCCAGGGCAGCTTGAAATGTCAGGCCATCCAGACAGAGCCGTCGGAGGGACAGCTGGTGACGCAGGAGTGAGCAGAAAGGGACAGGAATGGAAAGGCAGACTGGTGTACCTACAGAAGTGGTGACTTTACCTGTGAGCAGGTGCTGGCACAGTGGGAAAGGGGACTGACTTATTGGCTTGTTACATTCTAATCGGAATTCCTGATCAATAGAAACAACCACCAAACACTGTCTAACCCTACAATCCCATGCTCCATTGTTCCTTGAAAAGTGACCCTGTGCAGTTCATTAGCCCACAGAGCAGCCAGCCTTCACTTTCAGCTACAGATCCTGTCAGCCTGTGCTATACCAAGGCACCAGAAGTGAAATAGCTCTAAACATGGTGCTAAAGCTTAGCTTACTCACGGGATAACTTTAATATCTTCCTTTCCGTGTAGGATATAATCAACGACTTTGTAAAAGACTATTTCCTACGAAGAAAAAAATCCATGGTTCAAGTTCTTGGTGAGAGTAAACAATCAGAGAGGGAGAGGGGTCTGGTCATCCACTTACTCTGCCATCCGGAGTCCGAGGCCCTGAATAAGGGGGAACTTCCCCCATTAGAACTGGCCACAAGTCGAAAAATTCCTGTTTAAAAAAAACCAAACCACTTTTAATTTTAATATGTATAAATAAGTGTATCGATGGTCGGACACAAAAACAGGCGGGGTTCTACTTCTGCTGTTCTCATTTGCCATGCACCTCCAAAGTGCCCTCTGAATTAAACCAAAACCTATGTTAAACTCATTCATGTTGCTAAGTCAAGCACCCCAATGTGAGGAAATGCCAGAATTAAGGGAACCTGTACATACGCATCACAGTCCAAGATGTGATTAGAGGCGGGCTTGTTTCCCTCTCTGTCAGTGCATGGGAAGCTGGTGCTCACCTAATGAACAATTATTCCACATTGTGTGTTCTCGTCATTGTTCAGTGTGTGGCCCCAGGCCTCACCTACTGAATCCTACACAGACCCTGTTCTGAAAACAGAATTATTAATTTCCTCACAGGCTTTTCTATGGTTCTCCTCACAATAGGATCTGAGTGCTTCACAGACAGTCATGCATTTATTTTCACAACACTCCTGTGTGCTGAGGGGGAATATTATCCCCACATTAGAGATGGGGGAACTGAGGCACAGAGGAAAGCCGGAAGTGCCCACTAATTTGGATGCCCAGCTGGAGATGCTAGTATCTGATTTTTTCCAGAGTCCTTAGTACTATGTAGCGTGTCATATGTTCATAGCACAGCTCCCCGTGACTGCAGTTGCAGCTGAGAGTGCTCAGCCCTTCTGCAAATCTGATACGAGGGCCCCAAGTCATGCACCCCGAAAATGAGCAACACACACTGAGTGACCACCTGTGAAAAACCTGATGTCAGGCAGCTGCCGCCCATCGTGCAGGAATTCCATAGCAGAGGCAGGAACAGAATCCAATTTCCCAGAGAAGTGTTCTGCTGAAGTAACCATCCTTTGTCTTCCTGCCATCCCCTGCCTCATTCACTACACACCTTCCGAATTCTGCAACAAGCGAGGCAGGGTCCTACAGACAGCAGCCTCGTTCAACTCACAGCCTGGATTCACCCCCAAAGCAGAGCCATCCTGTGCACTGGACGAGGAAGGAGTCACTTGGAAATAAGTTTGTGATCACGTAATTAAAGAGTGTATCATCGTGCACATTCACAAGGGGAGTGAATTCAAGTGGCACAGGCCACCTTCATTCTGGCACTTTCAATCTTTGGAATGCTTGGCTTTGTAACCTTACTGTTATTTTAATGTCATTTGTGTACTTGCCTCAGTTTTTAAACCGCAAACTGAACAAACAAACTTCATTCTGGGGCATCATGTTGCTATTGAACCACTTCAGAGTCAAGGTTGGACTCTTTAAATCCACTGCACAGACCCCTGGCACTTCAGCAAATGGAGTAAGTGAGAGGGGATGACAACATACTAGTGCTGTGTGAACCAGCACTAGAGGGGGATGAGACCCTTTGTCTCAGGGTTTCAGAGAGATTTGCTGACAGCAGAGGAATAGTGAGACTGAGGGATCTTGGGTTCCATTTCAGGCTCTGTAGAGAGTGTTGCCTAGTGGTTGGACCCTTCTGCCCCATGCCCTTCAACCTCTTTGTCCTGTCTCCTTGTCCTAGTCGCCGCTCCCCCTGATTTATAGTCCCTTCCCCAATGCCCAGTGACAGTTTCTGACCCCCCCCACATTAGGTTCTTAGGGGGCTAGATGGGCAGTTTTTGCATTATACTTTCCATTTAGCTAATCATGATCCAGAACTGATGTGTATTTTCAGTGTGTGATGTAATGCACTCCTGTATTCACACCCAACACACGCGTGTAATCATTTTTGTACAAAATATACCTCGTAAGGTATCATTTGAAAACTAATAACTTGCTGGTCAGTAATATTATGGTAGAATGCGTGCAGCAACATGATCTGTAAAGTTACGGATCCCCCCGAATTATGATGGTGGCACATGTTCAAACCCATGTAGGCCTGTTTAGGCAGAACTGGTTGAGCAGGTCTTACACAAAGCACAAGTTGATGCCTCTAGCCAGGTGTCATCACAGTGGATGGGCCATCACCTGTCAAGTGGCCATTCTTAGGCAAGGGAGGGGGCAGGAACAAACAGATCTGCATCCTGGCAAAAAGCATAAAACCTCTTCCCCACTAGACTCCATATCTCCTTGCTCTCAGCTGGAAAGAACTTTATCTAGGGAGCAGTCTCAGGAAAATGCATTTCAAAGGGTGACTGGACTATAAAAGTGATGGGCAAAAACACTCCAAGTTCTCTCTCCCTCCCCATCTCTCCTTTGCCTAAGGCGACAAGAGAAACAGTTGTTGGGCGTTAGGAGTAGACCCTGGTCTGCGAGTTTGGTCAGCAATATTACTGGAAACGTGTGATAAGGGACTTCACTTTGAAGCAAGCTTAGAAAGCGTTTTATCTGTATGTTTCCTGTAACATTTCTGATGTAAATGCCGCATGACTTCTACTCACTTAAAATCTCTCTCTGTGTAGTTAAAGACACTTGCTTTTTTCTGTCACTGAAACTAATCCAATGTAGTGAAACGTTTTGTGTAACTCCATTTAAAGGGGCAAACTGTTGTATCTTGATCCCCTGGGAGGGGCAACAGACCTAATCTAGCTGGACTGTCCAGGAGAGGCTGGACTGTGCTAAACACACGTTTCGGGGGGGAAATCCAGGATTGGGAGCGTGTTGGGTCATGTGCAAGTGACGACCAGGACGGCTGGAAGCCAGAGTGAGTGGTGTGTGTTGACAGGCTGCTGGGGTCAGAGCAGCCGGACCACGGCTGTCACTATACACAGACACTCGGGGGGTGTCGCGCATGCCAGCAGGCTGTTTGTGAGCAACCCGAGTTGGGAGCTACAGCAGCAAACATTGAGAGACTCCCCAGGTTGCAGGGCAGGGTGACACTGCCCCCCACTGGTCTGGATTTCACCCCGGAATGTCAGACACTGTTAAGACAAAACTTAATCCCAGACATTGCCCAGTTCACGTTTAGCAGCCACCTACAGACCCTGGCTGCGTTACCACGCCATAGACAGGAATGCTCACCTTCTGTTTGGTCCTATCCAGCAGGCCCACTGAATATCTCTCGCAGTTCAAATACGCTCTCACTGTGTAAAAAGCTTTGTGGAACTGCCTCTCAATGTCCGTCAGCTCCTCAAATACCTTATTAGCTGACCACAACAGCACCTGAAGAATAAAACCGAGCCTGTAGACAGCTCCTTCTGGAACGCTAACTAGACTCGGGACAATATGTAAATAATATTTAGATCCCACAGATTCCTAGACATGCAGGGGTCCAGTATTCTAGAGTCCGCTAACTCTGCTTCTTGCAGCTCCATTATCAGGGTGTGAGTTTTTTTCTCTGACTTGACTGGGAGCAGAGTTAGGCCAACATTAAGCCCTTTGCCCAGAGTATCACACCCACGTTAGAACTGTGTCATGTAACATTGAATAGTCCTAAATAAAGAAATTACCCACTCTTTTAAAATTCACTTAGGAGTGGTAAATGTCTGTTCTGTAAGCAACTTGAAATAAAATATTACATTCCAAAAACGATATATTAAACTAACATTAAGGTTGCAACGTCTTCCGTTAAAAGCTGGGAGTGCTAGAGTTGATATTGCCGGCACGTCCTTCATTTGGCCCCTTTGTGCACATGCATTATGATGCAGTCATAGTAGTGTGGTGAACTTTTCCCCACAAGACTGCTGCCTCTGTCAGTGCGCAGGATGGGACAGAATGGCTCTGGGCACAAACCAGGCCTGTGTAATGAGGATGACTGTGGTCTGTAGGACCGCTGACTCATTTGCAGGGGTGCTGGAACTATGGGTGCTGCCACACCCCCTGGCTTGAAGTAGTAATAACAAACACCAAACACACGGTTTCCATCATCAGCACCCCCACTGTAAAAATTGTTCCACCCCCGCTGCTCTTTTGTGGCAGAAGCTGAAAGGGAGAAAACGGAAGGTCTCATGGTTAATGCAGTTGAATGCTACCCTGGAGAGCTGTGTTCTCTTCCTTGCCCCAGAATTTCTGTAAAGGCTGGGTAAACGCTATATTAGCATTCTCATTTTTTGAATGCTGTAAGACATCTGGGGTTAAATTGGTAGAGATGCTGAGTGCTCAGAACTGCAACTGAAATGAACTGGAGTTGTGCTTTCAACTTGAAGCACTATAGAAATGCTAAATACTCTGAAATCAGGCTCAAGGTTTCTCAAATTGGGAACCCAAAATCACTGGACATCTTTGACAATTTGAAGCTTCAGTTCTGTTCCGTAGTTTCCCATCTGAAAATGGGGATAATCCCACCTAATCTCTCATCAGAGTTAGGAAGATAGATTGATCAATGTTTGTGAAGCCCTGAACTATTATGATGAGAGCACCATAGAAACTCCCAGGAGGAAATTAAATATTTATTCAATGCAAGGTTTGGATGCTGTGTGGTAAATTAAGGTCTGAAGCCGCACTCGTAATGAGGAAGTTTTAAAAATAAAAATAATGAAAAAAATAATAGCCACCCACTCAGTGAATGAGATGGAAGTCCTATGGCGGAAAATGTGTCAGCGTGTAATTAAAGACAATATCATAATGCAGATGCACAAGGAAGCCAAATTAGGCATGGGCAATGTTAATTCTAGCATTTTCAAATTTTTGAGTTGATTTCTTTGCAACCTTAAAGTTCTTCTAGGTTAGGACGTTACATCCCCAAAATAACTCTTATTCAGAAACAAAAACCCGTGTTCCGTCAGGTGATCCCCAACTTGGGTCATCCGTAGAGTTCGGAGCTCGAGATTCATAGCACAGACTTCTACCACTTGCCCTAAGGCATAACTAGTAGCAATAGTAAGCTGTTTTTCCTCTGTTAACCGGTTTCAGAAGGGTGGAGGGGAAGGGAAAACTCCCCACCCAGTCTTGAGGTGGGGCTGACTTTGTCTATCGTAACGTAGCTATTTGCTGACAGTAGAGGAGTGTAGAGACTCATGATTCCTGGGTTCAGCTGAAGGTTTTGAAAGGCACTAGATGTTCCCCTCTGCCCCCTCTATCCTTGCCCCTCTCTCTTTTCCCCAGTGATACAGCTAAACCTCCCCCGTTAATGCATATTAGTTAATCATTAATGGAATAACTTAGCATTGTTACTAAGGCTATGTCTACACTGACGGTGGCAAAGTCGCCGCCATCGGATCGACTTTTCTGGATCGACTGAGCGGTCAGCGAAGACCTGCTCAGTCGATCAGGAAGTCGACGCTGTTAAACCACCCCCGCAAGTGGCGCAGTGCAGTGAAGATGGCGCACAGAAGAGAAGCACAGAAGTCGACGGCAGTTATGCAAGTTCTTTGTGTACTTTGCGTAACTCCCGTCGACAGCCGCCAAATCGCCACAGTAAGTGTAGACCAAGCCTAAGTAATTCAGTTTCTTAGTAACGATGTGTAATTAGCATGTTTGTTTAATTGAATTAAAGAGCAAGTGATGCTCATGCTGTGTGATCTCATCGATAAGAATTATTAAAAGAATGGACAAATGGTTCTACCACGCAGATAAACGAATCACTGATCCTGCCCTGAGCTGCGCACTCACGGACACATGGAGCCTAGTCAGCTGAAGAGGATGGCTAAGCTGGGGCCTTTCTCCCTGTTTCTCCAGTCAATGAGGTAATTGAAGCAGCCTGGCTGATGGCACTGGAGAAATAGCTCTGAATCTAGACAATGAAACAGTTACTGGGATCTGCCTCTTTATCTTACCTGGCCTCTTCGGGTTTCACAGTTGTGAAGGTAACTCAAATGATAAATTTTCAGGTTTAAGGAGGCAAAATTCAGATACTTCAGGAAAAGCTGAAATGGAAAACAGTCAGTGTTGAGTTGAACCAAACAGTGGCCCTGTGGGTCCTGGATTTCATAGCACCAGTGCAGCTACATTAGTCTGTCTCTCAGACTCACCCCAGCCAACCAGTGTAAACGCTTTGCTTTGCACGGTTCTAAGTTGAGGCTTGTATCAGTGTGCCTTGCCCTGGTGATTTACTGAGGGAAGCAGCACCAACGTAAGCCCATTTTACAACACAGCAGTGTCTACAGTAGTGGTTTTCAAGCTTTTTTCATTTGTAGACCCCTCATATATTTCAAATGGTGGTGCAGACCCCTTTAGAAATTCAGCCTGTGGTCCATGGACCCCTATCACTGAAGTCAGACTGAAAACTGACTGAAAAGAATACAACTATAAATGTTGCATGTGGTATTTGACACAGCTTGAGTAAGGGCGTTACACTGTGGTCTGGTATGGTAATGACACTACTTCTGGGTTTTGACATGTAGGTGGGGGTATTCACGTACTTCTGATTGATCAGAGGAACGGAATGCCTTTTCTGGGATCTGAAACTTTATTTTTTATAGTCACCTTTCACGGATCCTTAGACACGGTCTGCAGACCACAGGTTGAAAACCACTGGTCTAGAGTCAGGGAATTGGCACCCCTGTAGCTACACTATGCAGGCAATCCGAACCTAGATGAGCCTATATTATGTGCTTAGTGAGATACATGCATGACAGAGACTGACCTACACTGGATCTCTTGGATACTTACACTTTCGTCAGAGCTGGTGAAGAATGGGCCTTGCATCTTATTAATGGCCATGATCACAGCAACTAGATCTTTGCCATTTGTGATGGCAGTTGCAAGGATGTTCTTTGTAGTGTATTGGGTGAGTTCATCAACAAATCTGCTGAAGTGGGTGCACTATTTTAAAGAAAGAAAGAAAAACCACAGTCCAAAACGTGAGCAGTCTTAAAGCCAGAAAACCTCCTTGGTGCAGCTTTGTTTTAGTATATTTTGAGGCGTAGGGAACAGCGCCAAGTTAACCAGAATAGAGGTGGTTGAACATGCATTGAGAGTTTATTAAAGACCAGTGTTTATTTTCCTGCAGTTGTCAGATAACTGATTTTTGAATGATCTCACAAGTGAGAGAGATTGTGGTAGTGTTTCCTATTTGAATGAATAAGGAGCCGGGAAATTCTCTCCAGACAAGCTCACAAATTGCAATCACAGTAGGTTCATTTTGACTCTAGTGTGACTCTCCTTCTGCCTGAGCCCCCCCCCGCCTCCAAGCTGCTGGGCACCCCCAACTCCCCTGTGGCTGTCATTTGGACAACCTCCCTTCACCTATGTGTGGCCCACTTGCTCCGCGGAGCAGACGGGTTAAGGGGTGCTACTCCCGGCTCCCTGGGTGCGTGCAGGCAGGGGGGGAACCAGCTGAGGTGCAGCACGAAAAGCCAAGCTGCGGAGGGGGCAGTGCTGCTATCTATAACACAGCCATAAATTACTTTCCCTGAGGAGGGGAAAGAGAATTGTGTGCTGGGCCCTTGTCGATGTGGGGCCAGACTGTGCGCCAAGGAAAGGATTCACGTCGACAGCCCAGGGTCACCAGAGCACTCTGCCACCCCCTACAAATGCCAGCCCCACTTCCGCCTCTGGAACGTGCGGGCTGGGGCATGTGCAGGGAGTGGATAGCGCAGAGCCGGCTCTCTGCCACCCAGCAACTCCGCTGAGGGGAATCCCCAGCTGCCCTGAGCAGGCAGCCATCAGCCCCCTTGGCACTGCTCCAGCAGCAGGGCCCGGTAATCGCTAGGTTAATGCCAGTGTCTCCCAGTGTCTAAAGCAGTGACATGCCGCCTAAGGCTCGCGCGCCGCAAGCGGCTCTTCAGTGCGGCTCTTCACAGCACATGATATTAAAACACGGTGAGACTGAATCATTAACCGACCTAAGTTATTGACCAGGCAGGATGCCTTTCCTATGTTGTTAACCAACTGTAGTTGATGAAATCATACTTGGTCAGTGATTTTGCTGTGAGAATACACACACACACACAATATTTCCCTGGTCACGCTGTTTAAACATGGATATATAGTACTATAGTAAATGAAACCGTGAACTCACGCTACTCTTTGGGGTAACGTTGATCGCTAATTTGGTTCCTGAACCATTCAAGTCTGAGTATCACTGCTCTAAAATCAAACTGGCTTCTGGACAAAGAACGGGGCTGGCACGATGGGTTGCGGGGGGTGGGGGTGGGGAGAGATATGGAAGAACATTATGAGGAGCTGATCGATGAGATAGTCTTTTGCCAATTTGTCCCCTCCCCCAGTCCAGACAATTCTTTTGAGTCCTCCTTTGCTACCAGGCATACAGATGGCATTCCTGCCTGTTGTGTCTACTTCCGTGGCTGACCCATAGCTCTCTCCAGCCCTGTCAGATGAGCACGTCTGCAATGCCCTGTAGTTGGGACTGAGCGCAGGAGCCCTGATGCCCAGATCGCTTCGGTATGCTGCCGTCTGCACTGTGAGCAGCAGTGGCCCACACAAACGTTCTACCTGCCTAGATCAGCCCCAGGCCGGCCTGCCACACAATGCTCTTCACCCTCCGTGACGAGGGTCTACCCTGAGCGCACACATCGGGTACAAGGAATGACATCAGTTCAGGTGAAACGTGCAGCAGCTGGAGATGGAGCTTTGTCAGAGGGCTCCCTGCTCTGAAACAGCCCTTCGCAAAAATAGAGGGTGATGGCAAATGTGACTGTTACAATATTACTTTCCTCTGATTTGCCCTCACCACAATAAGTGATTACAAAACAAAGCCAGCACTTAACATGCTACCTGCAAGACAGGAAAATTTTGCTAAGGCATTTGGATACCACAGTGATGCGCTTCGGCTGAATGGATAGACAGATGGCTTAGTCGTTACAAGAGAACTGTAGATGAAATAATCCCAGCTATCATATCTGGGTCACATGGATTTTAGATTATAACTCAGATTAGACTGCTTCAGTTCTGATTCACATGCTTCAACTAATATAAGGTATATAATGGTCATATATGAATATGTAAGGCTATAAAAATAAAACTCCTTGGCTACCAGTCCATTAAGAATAGTGGGATGTGTGGACAAGGTGTATATCTCATTGCTTCTGATGGGAGTTCACGTATCTGTGCTAAACATGGCTTGTATCCTGGGCTCACAAAAATATCCTTCTTCAGGAAAAGCTGCAGCCTGCACCAAATGGTAGAAACTTGAAACAGAAAAAATTCCTGTGGTGGGAGAATATTTCTGGACTCTAAGAGCTTCCAGTTTCTGTGCAAATGCCTTAGGGTGTAGTTGGAGCAGGACATAATGCCGCGAGTGTCTGACTCACTGGCTACGCTTGAACGACCTTTTTTTTTTTAAACTAGACGAGGTTTGCATTTTGAGCCAATATAAAATGTGACACAAGACACTGTTCTCCCAGAGCACTAACAGTCTGACATCACTCAGTTATTAGTGAAATATTTCACACACTAATGTAAATCAGAAAGTTTTTTTTTTTTAAAGTAACCATGACAACCATGTCTTTGGTTTCCAGCCATACAATTGGTGCAGTAATGAGACTTCTGCAGCAGTGATTTCTCTTACGCCTGTTCATCATTTTCTTTAACTCTACAACCATTAATACAAAATCTAGTTCTTATGAATCTTCCATGAAAGGAGCAAACCAAAGGAAAACCTACCTCATTGACATCCCTGATGTTCATTGTTCTCTTGGTTTGAGCAACATGCCCCACAACACCCAGGTCCAAAGGATAGACAATTTCACAGTCGGGGGCCACCAAACATTCCTCCAGCGTGCTGTCTTTATGGATGTTGAAAAGCCGGGTAGCCAGCTCTGGAGTGCCATTTCTTTGCCTATACATAAAAAGGCTGCAGCGGTCTGCATGAATGAGAGAGCTGATTCTTCTCAAAGTCTTGAAAACAACCTTCTCCATGTTAATGCTTTCCTGCATGTCTTGGATCAATTCAAAAAGTATCTCACTCTCCTCTGAAGTCTGAATGCTCAGTGGCTCTGGTCTCAATTTCTTATCGAAGTATTGCTTGGCAAAAGCAGGGTTACCATCGAGAAACTTCTCCACATCGTCTTCCCCAATACTCATTGTGAACCGCTTAGCTGCCCCAATCTTGTGATATGTTATCCCAGGAATACTGTCTGTCCAGAAAGTGTTCTTCCTTCTGGTATGGTCCCTAAACACGGAGAACTAATGCTCTACAACGCTGCCCCTGGGATGGCCAGGGGTTGAGGACACTTCAGAGTGAATGTCATTAGGAAAGTTATTCCTTAATAGTGTTGAAGGTGAGTCCGTGGGAGGACAGGTCTTAAGCAAACAGATTAAATGACCCATACTAAAGCCGCAAGTCAGTTTTTCCCCTTTACCTTACATGAAAACCTAACTGTGTTTTTAGAATATTTAAGAACACCCTCACCTTTCCCTGGATAGCACAAATGTATCCATCTTTCTGAAACGGTTATGTTGGTTTTTCTCTTTCTGGCGGACCTCTCTAACACTGAAATAAGCTCTTTAGATTCTAATTAAATAGACACTGCTCAGGTCTAATCCCTAGCTAACAAGAGGTACCTATCTTATTATTCCTGTGCTCTTAGGAGATCTCAGAAAAACAGACTTTCGTGAACATTAAATCTGTCAGTCAGTTTGTTTAGCTTGAATATAAAAGGCTTGGCATAACATGTCAGCAAGGCCCCACGTTTACTGCCCACTGTCTTTCTCTTTTTCTACTAAGGCTAGTGGTAGGTGAGCCTAGAAATGACTGGAGGTTTGGTTCTGATCAGAGAAGCACCCAAAGGGTCTGGCTGCCCTCGCAGATTGGATCCCAACTACGCCAGCCATTTGTCACTGAAAGGGGCTGGCAAATCGGGCCAACTCTCTTCGTAAGAAACGCAGACTATTCTGCTGCTGGCTGAGACGGAAATGACTCCATGGACCGCCTTTCTTGCAGTGCCCTGGCACTTGCCCTTCTATTCCTGGCCACACACAACTGACACTCTCCAACGTTCACAAGTGCTCCAGTCCAGTTTCGGCTCCAGTTCTATAGTGCCGTTCTGACACAGTTCAATTACGCAAACTTATGCTATGTCCATTCCTCGTTAGTACTCGGTCCAGGCAAAATGGGCATCTTTGCATATGTTTTATGGGGGCCGTAGCCAAACTTTCTGGGCACCATAATTGGGAATTTAGGGTTGCTTGCGGAGGGGAGGGGGGAATCACAAGGATCCTTTCTTTAGATCATAATATAAACTTTGTAGGGCTATACTTTTCTCAAAGAAATAGTCAATAAATTTCACAGCAGAGGTGTGGAGGGAAAAATCAGTAATGGAAAGGGGAGAGGTGGGGGGGCTGTGGGGTGGGGGGGCTGGAGAATGAGCTCACCCCACACTCACCCCGCAGCAGTGTCTCCTATCCCATGGGGCTGGGGCCAGCTTCCCTCTCCGGGTGCTGTGAGCTGGCAAATGGGGTTGCAGAGCCGCTCAGGTTTGGTGCCTCTGCCCTTACACAGATGGAGCTGGAGGGGCAGATGGGCCAAAGCTGAGTGGTCCTGTGGCCCCGAGTACCAGTCACAATGCCCCGAGAGGGGAACCAGCCACACAGGACTGGAGCTGCCGCTGCCGGGTCACATGCTCTATTTTCATTATTGCCATGAACACAGTGACCTCTGTGCGAGAATCGTGGCCTTAAATATGGGGACCAGGCTTTCCAGCGTAGAGCAGAGCTGTCTGAGACCAGGGGAACATTAGAGATGATGCAGAACTGTCGTCCTCCACCGAGAGAGAATGGGAGTACGACTTTACGCCAGTTACTGCTCAGTGCACAGGCAGTGGATTCAGCTTGTAAATCATGGATGCAGAATAGCAGGCAGCATCATTTCACCTCGCTAGCTGCTTCCAGGACCCCTCACGGTAGCAAGCGTTAAAGTGTCATTCTCTCCGCCTTCCCGTCCGGCTGGAGAACGACACCCGGCTGGAGGCATCTGAAGGGGTTTATAACAGCACGACCAATAAAGGAGTTCTGAACGGAGGTTAGAAAGGAGCAAGGCCTAGGATCCCTTGTCAAAGATCCACCGGCGAAGTCCAGCTCCTCTGAGAGTTTAGCGTCTGAGCCCAGGCTTGTCCCTATTGTTTGATAGTTTCACTGCTTCAAAAGGGTGCAGCTGTCAGGGGAAGTCAGGGTTTTGCACTAGGGCCCGTCCCCTGGGTTGCTTTCAACATCAGGACAGATCTTGAACTGGATCCGATATTAAATGGGGAGCCACTACAGAGAGCGGGGAACCAGTGTGACGTGTTCATGGTGACATCTGGCTGAACAGGAGTACCCCCATGATTTGGAGCAGATGGAGCATTTCAGGTTGCGCGGTATTGTTTTTGTAGGAGTTGAACTGTGCAAACCTGGATGCCATGACTGCATGGTCACTCCAGCTAGGTGTCGGTCAGATGGAGCCAAATCTTTCAGCCAATTAGAAAGGGAAACTGGCCCTTTTTTATTGGCTGCCCTGACTATTTGCATACAGTGGTACCAAGGAATCAAAAAGACCCAAAGGCTGCAGACCAGCTTAATCTGAGGTCAGATGCTCTCCTTAGTGGGGAATGTCACAGAGGGCCAGTTAACCACAGCACTCCTCTCTTCCTACCAACATCAACTCCGTTTTGCCTGGGTTCACCTTCAGCCAGATGCCAGTTTTCGCTGGACATTGAGAAGCTGTGAGACGCTAGCGCTGGTTTGGTGAAGTGGGCTGTTGTTTCACTACCCCTCCCAAGGGTTTCACTTAACTATTTGACCAGCTGTCTTTGGATGCCAGCGGGTAAATAAGGCGGTAGGCCGAGTGGTGAGTGTCAGCAAGACACGTGCACAAATGGAAATATTTTATCCAGCAAATCTCTGTTACTTACTAAACCAATTATATCGATCTTGACTCATTTAAGACTTCAGATTTTCTTCTCTTCAAAGATCATAAAATCAAACGCGAAGGAGAAACCCTTGCAGTAAATAACGGTTTTGATATTAGAATTGTCCGCTTGCATATACTGAGAACACATTTCGCAATGGAATTGATTCTGTTGTGTTTCCACAACGCCTGCTCCCTGACTGAGGCTTCTGGGTCTGACTGCAGTACCACTAATAAGAGGGAAGTAAGGGTACTGAAATTTCCACATAGTAACTTGATCCGCTTGGTATTCCAGTAGGTTTTCACTAAGGACTCCATGGCTTAGATGAGTCTGGGCCAGACACAATGTAAACTGTTTTGTCTTCTGTGTGGCTTCTCTAATACTTTATATTGGCTACCATGTGTTAAACTAGTGTATGTGGCTTGTTCTTAAAGAAAACAAACAAAAAACCTATGCTGTGTGAGGAGAGATGAAAGGAACCCCATTACAGAAATGGTGAAGTACAAGAACGTGCAGAAACAAGTGAATTAAGATGAGCGAGGCCTCTAGAAAGGAATTATTAACAGCCGCAAACACTCTGGAGCAGACATTGGTAGAACTGAGAGGCGGGGTGAGTGGACGGCTGGAGAGGAAGCAGAGAGGCTGCATGAGCAAACCCGTTGGTGGTAGCATGAGAAGGAATGAGAGATTCACACGCAAGACACTTTGGGCATGGAGTTCAGGTGGCAGACAGAGCTGCACATTCTGCAGCAAACAGCAAATTCACAAAAAATGCACTTTTCAGGCCACGGAAATTATGTGTGAATTTGGGTTAAATTTTGCTGGGGAAAAAAAACGTCAGGAGTCCATGTTTTGTTTTGGCCATCTCAAATTTTTTTTTAAGTTAAAAGGTTTTGGCAAAAAATGAAAAAACACAAACTAAACTGAATGTTTTTCAGATTTTTTTGGTTTGGCCCCTTAACCAAAAAATCAATCATTCACTCAGTTCTAGTTGCAAGTGCTTCTCATGCCCTTCCAGGAAATGAATGGCAGAAATTCTAACGTTAGAAACCAGGGTCCGGGGAACTGGATACATGCTAGAACACCCACATTCGCATCAGAAGTGTTACACTGAATTGCTACAAACCGATCTCTTGGAGAGTGGGCCTGTAGCCTGGGACCCTCTTAAACAAATGTCACATTTGTGTCACCAACTCTAGCCTGGGACCTCACCTAACACAGCAATATTTGAACAGATCCAATTCCACACATCTACTTTAAGTGCCTTGAAAATGAACTAAAATGCCTGGGAACTGTAGCCCCACTGGATCCGAGCACTGTGTCCCTCCGGTTCTAACATGTCAAAGACTGTCATTTTCCCCTGCCCCCAAGGCAAACCTGTAGCACTGCAAGGTGACAATGCAGATAATGCCACGGGGAGATGCATTTTCAGGTCACTCTGTTGGCCTTGGTCCCAAGAGAAGCTACAAATCCACCCCCCTTTCTACAGGAAGGGTTATGGCAGTGCAGGTACTTGCGCCAACCTCTGCCAGCTCTGAATTTGCTTTTGCTTCCCCTCTGTCACAGCAGCAGCGCCTTCCCAGTCCTTTTCTTAACCGATAGATTGAGGCAACCAACCTGATTAGCCAGAGTCTTCAAACTTCGCTGTACTGACTCCCACATTTGCACTCCTCCCGCTCAGACATACACTAGCTATTGACATGGCAGAGCTGCAGCTTATCCACCACTGAAAAGTTCCAGAGGGGTAGCCGTGTTATACAGCTTGCCTTATCCAAGCATAATACTGCTAGGTGCTCAAGTGTCATGTGGACCTGTAAGCCCTGCCAGTTTTATACCTCCTGACTCCAAGATCTCCTAATTACTGATAACTCAGTACATTCTTCTGTAGCCTTCTGCGTTGTTTGTTGTTGTTTTCAGTGGAGGATCAGTAATTACAAGTTAGGTTCTTCATTCAGCAGCCGCAGACAGTACTACACAGCCTGATGTTCACTCCATTTCTTCATGAAAACCTTTAGATGGCACTGTGACACAAATCTCTTCAGATCCTGTCAATCTCATTTGCTAAGGAACTTTCACTCTCAAAGTTCCTGAGCCCTGCAGCCTTAGGCTCTCCAGCATTGTTTTTGCAACTCACAAAGGCTGCAGCCATCCTGAATGCTACTCGCTGAAGGTGGCAGGGTGACACTCCCGATAACATCACAACTGCAGAGATCAGATGAGGATTCTTGGCTCTGACAGTCCCTGCTTGTGCACACTAAACACCTGGAAAGGGTAAATTTCCAGTGGAAAGTCCTTAGCTGTAGGAATTGATCGCTCAGGACTTCCAGACTCCAGGTTCACTGATGTTCAGAGTACAATGCAGAGAATAGCGCTTTTGGCAATCCATCTCCTCTCCCCTCCCCCCCCCCACACACACACACAAACACACACGCACTACAGATAATTGCTGGGGAGATTTATCTGCTGAGGGATTGGCTATATTAGATGACAGGTTGTCTACTGTGGGTGTTGTAATATAATATTTGTTATGCACCCAATTGCCAGAAACTTGTCATATTGTGGATCTCTTCCGAAGAGACCCTCCCAGACGAGTGCACCTCCGAATCCATGCTATACACCTTCCTCACAGCAACCAGCTTGTTAAGTTGTATGCAGGGCCCAATGTGTTTTGCCATGAGGCAGTCATGGAATTTGCTGAAACAAGCAGAATACTCCTTGGAGTTGATGATCAGGTCAGACGAGACCCCATGCTGAGGGTCTGCCTCAGGGTGAGGTTTTCCAAGTTAAAAACAACTCAATAAAAGGCCTTTATAATGGGAAGTGTCAGGCAACCCTAACCATAGGCATCGCTACCAGCTCTGCCTAGAATACAGGCTGCTGCCAACATCCTGCAGGGTACAATGGGTGCCAGAGTTGGGGCCTTTCACAGTTAAAATCAGGACGGCAAATGCTCAGGCTGAATGAATGCGAAGGGGTAGTTGGTGTCGGACCAAGCTCTAGGATGCTGCTGACCTCCCAGCAAACGGGTGTTGTCTGCCTGGTATTTTGAGGTGCTTGTCATAGTGCCCAGGGCCAAAACCAGCAACTAAAAATAGCAGCCACACGAGCTTTTAGTATGTGGAGAACAACTGCTGGCTTCTGGGAGCTGGGCAGGCTTTTGCCAAAAGCCATGCTCTGAACTCGCCCTGGGCCGGTCTTTTGCGTCTCTCCGAGGCATTCCTCCACTGAAGGTCTTCTGCTGAGAGTGCCTCATGTTTCCCTGCAGGGTGCTTTGCGCAGCGGAGCTTAACTGGTACAGTGGGTCATGAAAAAATGTCAGGCCTGTTTTGTGTTGTTCCCTCCCTTCCCCACACACACACACACTGCACTTTGTGTGGTCACTTGCACTTGTACAACGAGTGTAAAAACGCCACCCAGTCAAGGGGTGAGGCAGCGCCAAACCAGGTGCATGAGGTTTGAGGTCAGTGGAGAACCCTGAAGATTCAAAGGCAGCCCTGGCAGTGGAAGCCAATAGAAGGCAGGACACACTAGAACGATGCACCCTGGGCCTTCCTTCTCAGTGGGCATGTCGTCCCTGCTGCCTTTTGTCCAAGCAGTCATTTCTTTGTCACGTCCCACGGTGCAGCGCTACACCTCCCTTCACGGCAGACTTTAGGCTGCCCGGAGCTCCCGGCACGGCTTCGCCTAGAAGGAACCAACGAGAAGATACGGCTCATGAAACAGCCAGGCTTGTCTGAGTCAGACTGCTAATTGCTAGCTACGCTGACAGAATTTGGGAGCAGCTGCATGGGCTGAGTGTGCAGTCACTGTAAGTGAGGCAGCATTAATGGAAGCCCTATTGCTTTATGGCGACTGAGTCACTTAGAATGAAAGTCTGATAGCAGATTAGGTTACAGAGAATGAGACTATTTGCATGGCAGTTAACTGGAAATCAATACAAGATACTCACACATCTGGCATGTGAAGTGCTTACTGTAACGTGTACTTTAACACCAGCCCAGGGATGGACATGAGTTGCTGATGGGGGAGTGGTTGGGGCACCCCCCATCCCAGTTAGGAGAAGGCTAACCAACTCCTCTGGGCTCAGCTGCAGCCCAACAGCACACCTGCAGAGCTGTCGCCAGCAGGTTTAAAGGGAGATCTTGTCACAGGAAGGGGCTTTGAGAAGGACAAAATCTGCTGGGCCTCAACAGCAGCTGACTGGCGGCAGAGCAGGTGAGAGAGAAACAGCCACCAAGCCACGACCCATAAGGACTTACTAGACCCGGAGAAGCTGAGCACCATGGGGCAGAGGTTGAAGGTGACCCTGGCCCGGGGTCTGCCTGTGTCAGACCACCGTATACAAACCAGGCCCTTTAGAAGGAAACTCAGAGACTGAATGTCCGAAGCAGGAGACCCCACAGCAGAGAACCCAGAAAAGCTGGAGTAAAATTCTCACACAGGCTAAGAAGATGGAAGGAGAAGGAACGGTCTTCAGCTTCCCACTCCTCCCCGTGGGTCACCCTGCTTTATACCTGGTCCATGCCGGTCTGGGACAGCGAGGCCTGCAGCTGTCCCCCTCTTGGTGGCTCTGTCTCCGTGGCCTGCTCTCTCTGAGCTGCAGCAATCTTCTTCCTGTGCTGGCGCGTTCCTTTTTGAAGCTCCCTGCCTCCAAGCAGGGCAAGCCTTACTTGTGCTTGGTTAGCGCGGGCTGAGCCCCGAAGAGCTCGTGAGCCCCCTCTCTACCAGCGCGGAGGCGTGGCCCCTTCACACCGACCGACCCTCCCTGTGGAAAGTGCGGGCAGACGTGAAGCCAGTGTTAAAAAGAGGGGTAGGCGAAGAATCCAGGAGTGAGTGGAGGATCCCCACAGCACGGTTTGATTGGGTTGTGCCCTCATGTCCATGCAGTTAATGCCATTTTGAAGTGTCATGCTTATCTGATGCTCTGGGGACTGGTGCTGATGGGGGATATTTCAGCACCCTGGATCTCGCAAAGCGATACTGGCAAATCCTCTGGTTCCCCCGCCTCCCCGTTATGAGAGAAGACTGCCTTCTCAACCCCCTGTTGGGCACTTTCATTTCAAAGCCATGCCATTTGGACTGCCTGGGGCCGTAGCAACCTTTCAGCACCTCAGGAATAAAGTTCAGCTCCCATTACCCATACGCCGCTGCCTGCCCGGATGATCCCCTTATCTCTAGCCCCAAGCAGGGGGCCACCTACAGCGTAAGAGGGCAGTATGAGTTGATCTGCAGCAGGTGAAGGCTAAAGACTGACTGAAGACAAAATGGACGATGTGGTGCAGCTGCCTTTTACGTCCCTTGGCCTTTGCCATGCTGCAGTGTGCAGAGATGTACAGAAATTAGATGGAGTCCAGGGTCACGTGAGTGAGTCCTGGGGACTCGGAAGGGGCAGCCCTGGGGTTCTCTCCCAGGGCTTATTGTAACTTTGAGTTCCCTCAATGGCCACTGAGCAGCTAGTGCGGCAGACATCCTGTCTGGGGTGTCACCCAGAAACACAGCATAAGCTGAAATACGGATACAGCCAACACAGCCACAACTTCCAATAGAAATGTAACACATGCACATAAACTGTATCATCATCCTTAGCAAATTATAACCTTGCTAACGGTACCTGACGTGGCCTAGCTCTGATGAATTACTGTCATTCTGACATAGGGATGTTAAATAATATCATCAATGGTCCCCCCAAGCCAGCCAGCGTCACGGGGGGGCTGAAGCCTGCCCCCAGAGCCCCGTGGCTGAAGCCTTCCCGGGAGCCTCTGGTCTCTGCAGGGAGGGGCACTGCTTTTCCGCCTCGCCGATCTCTGCCCAGGAGGCTGTCATGGCTGCAGGAAAACCCCCTGGTGGCCGCGTTTGAGAAACGCTGCTGTAGAGTCATCTTCAGCAAGTAAATGTCCCAAGTGGGGAAAGGACGCTGGAAGGGGAAGAGACTCTGAAGCTGCTAGTGTGACCCTAGAGAGAGGCCCGGCCTGTCACAGGGTGGCCTAAAGGCGTCGCTGGATAGCAACAGCTGCTGAAAAACCCTCCAAGACCTTGGGAATAAATGAAGGGAGGAATGAGCGAGCTCTGTGTCAAGACACACTGAAGCAGATCTTTGGGAACACGCGCACACCACTGCATATCTCCAGGCCTGTCTTGCCGATGGAATCGCTATTGGCACACACAGGAATTCAGTCGTGTTGGCTCTCCCTAGACGCTTGCCATGGTCCTGCACTTGATCATTACCTGCTCAGGCCTGAACTACTCCTTTTATCCTGAAAGACTCGGGGTGTGAGGTCATATTAGTTACATATATCGAGTGAGAATTAAGGCTATGCCTGAACCTTTTTACCATTAAGACCAAGGGCCAATGGCTATTTTAAGGCCTATCATTCAGTGAACCAAACCCCTGGCAAGCCCCCAGAATAATAGGCTGTGTAACCTTTATTAAAAGTGGAAAACGAAGTTGCCTAATGTTTAGCATAATATTTGTCAGAACAAATGTCCTAAACTGTCAGAGCGTGTCTGAACTAGCAGCTAAGGAAAACAGGTGTTTGCGAAATATCAAATACCAGGAAGCTTGACAAGAACAAAGTGCCAAAATGTCAGGGACAAGAACAAGATACAGAAGTTGCATGTGATCTGCGTGTGATCGATATGAAGGAACCAATTAGCCAGCATGTACATAGCATGAAATGTACCGAGCATGGACCATGCGAATAAGTGATTACACATAGGCATGCACAAATATACGGGTTATGTATAAAGTTATGAAAGGTTTTGAACTATTAAGAATAATCGGAGCAACAGAGGATTCTTTCCTGCCCCCCGCCCCCAACATCAAACCAGGATAGACCTGGTGATGACAGAAACCGCCTCCCTGCACGCCAGGACTGGGTAACTGATTGCTCTCCTTTCCTTAAGATGATGATATACTGTCCTAAAATTGTCTTAATAAAGCTTTTAAATGGATTAAGCTTGCTAAATTGGTGTGGACGTCGTTTTTTCACCCTACAGGAATGCTAAAGAGACTTTGACATTAGAGACTTCCTCATTCAATCGACCAGGTCCTGGCAGCATGAAGTGAGTTTTAATCTAACTGTTGATGATCGCTAGAAGCGTATAGTGCTGTGAAGGATGTGGGGCTGCTCTGTGTTTTATGAATTCCATATAATTGCCCAGTTGCTATAGCAATGTTCTCTCTGTAAAGAATTAAGTCAAAAGGCATCTCTAGGGGAAAAAAAAACAAGTAAGAAACAAAACAATGACTAGAGAGAAGATGCCTCTGGGTAAAACACTTCAGAGTCATTAAGAGAATAATGATTGGGCTATTAACTGAGAAGAGTCTACCTGCCTTGCTTCCAGCAAGGTTAAGATTTAAGGTATGTCTCTGCTACTGTTGCACAGGTCCAGCACTGCAGCTGTGCTGCTGTAGCATAGATACTTCATCGATGCAAGGGCTTTTTCTGTCGCTGTAGTTAATCCACCTCTCAGAGACGCGGTATCTAGGTTGACAAAAGAATTCTTCTGTCATGTTTACAGTGGGCATTAGGTTGACTAATGACGTCTCACAGCGTGTGGAAATTTTTCACAGCCCTAACGCTGTAGCTAAGTCAACTTAGAGGTCTGAATGGGAGAATCTCGGGGTGGAATTTTGTGAGGGGTTAAAACTTGGTGCCTATGGCCTGTTGGGGTGCACTCAGACCCACGGAGGGGCAGCAGTTCAGCTAGCCCTGTGGTAATGCACATAACCAGCCTTTGCCTGTATACATCAATATTACCCTTCTCTGCCGCCTTGTATTCTGTGCTCTTCTTCTTCTGCCACTTCTTTGTTACATCCGCGTCACACAGGATGTCGTAAACTAAATGGAAAACTCTCTGGGTCACGAACACCCTTGCTGTGAGTTCGTACAGCATTTAGCACAGTGGGACTCACAGAAATGACAGTTGCCACAGGGCATTAATGTAACACCAATAAACTTGCAGGCTGAATTCTTGAACTTGGAGGAAAAGATGGCTTTGAAAAAGACCAGAGCTTTCCACCTCTTCACTGGAAGCCGAGGAAGGTTACTACCCACATCTCATGTCCAAGGTTAAAGAAAAAAAAAGATCTTTTATAGGGTAACAAGTACCTGCATCTAATCTGTCTTTTCAGGTACTCATCAAAATCAAAGCTATGCAGTAACCCCCTGAAATGCATTCATTTCAACATGCTCTCTGTTTGTGTGACTTGTTAATTAGTCAAATATCTCCTCATATTTAAAATTGCTGTCTGCTTGTAGTGCACTGAGACTGACCCAACGTGACTTGTTTGCTCCTGCCTTCCGCTGCAGGTTGAAGTGGAGTTCATTAACGCTTATCTGAATAAGATGCCTGGCTAAGGGCATTTAGATGATAGACGCGCATGAGGGTGTGGAATTCCTTTGCCTCTGACATGGTTTTAGCTCTTTAAATCCAACCTCAAGACATGTGTGTGCATCCTGGCTTATCCATAATTATGCAAGCTGCTAAAAATATCATTTTGTAAAGCACCTTGAGGTACAAGGAGCAATATAGGTCATACTGAAATAGCTCCGAGGAAGCAGTAAAGGTAGACCATGAGTTGATACCATCATATAGTGCAGACATTCCTCACTTTTCCAGCATGTTTCACAGTAATTTAAATGCCTGTGGCTTTATTCCTGCCTGTAAAATAATTAACAGAAAAGGAACTAACCACGAAATATATTAACAGAGCCTCAAGAGTACTGAACATATGGCCCACCCAGAATACCTTCTGGAGGCTTCATGTGGTAAATGCAGAGAATTTAACACTACCGTAGGCAGCGCTGTCCATCCCACACCAACAAAAACTCAGCCACACCTTAAGGCATCTGGAGATTGGCTTTAATAATGAAACTAAAAACATAAAAAATAAGTTGGTTCCCTCTTTATATTTGCCTTCAGGTTTTGTGGCTTTCAGGAGTCCTACTTTCCAGCTTCTCAGCAACTATGAGGGATAGAATCTTACTTTTTAAAATGAGATTCTCACATAATCATTGCCTCAGTTCACTTAAAAAAAAATACCCTGAAAGAAATTACTTCCTGCATGCTGTTTGACCACCCCTGTTCCCGGAGTGTTGTTTGTGTGGCTAAAACAAATTATATGTAATATACCCAGAACCTAATGACACTTGTCCTAGCAGTGTGGTCTCCAGTGTTTTGGAAATGTCTCCATCAACTTTTCCATCAAGGAGGTGCCTGACAATTTTTTTCTCATCTATTCTCAGTAAACTGGAAGTGTTAAGTTCTCCATTTTCTGCATATTAAAAATGTAGTATTGTAAACCCCAGAACAGAAGGCTTACAGAGATGGAGCTATCTGCTCCTGGTATAGGGGAGAAGGTGAAAAGCCAGCTCTGTCCAGCTAAATCTACATGAATTATGTTTCTTACCCATACTTCAAACTCCTGAGTTTGGGTTGCTTTTGTTGGAGTGTGTGTACGTTTGTGTAAAATGACAATATATTTTGATTCCTGTACGCAGGAAGGGCCATAAGAATTGTGTAGGACATGCCCTGAAGTCACCCTGAGTTCTCATGTAGTGGAAATTGACTTGGTGACGAAACTCAAGCTCATCAGGAGGTGGGGGGAAGGGCTTTGTTCTAGAGACCAAGGAGCTGGTTCCTAACAGTCCGGTTTTGCTCTGGGTTTTCTCCTTGGACTCTCTGTGCCCTGTGCAGGGCAAGTTTGCAGAACAGGACTACAGCAGCAGGAGCAGCAGAGTTGACTTTTCAGCAAGCCCTGACCAGGCCATTGGCAGAGGAGCGGTCTCTCTGGATTGGAGCAGACAGACCAGTGGATGAGAGCCAGCCCTTGACTTCCACAGACTTTGAGGGTCTGTCCACACTGCAGTTAGACACCCATGGCTGGCCCGTGCAGTCTCGCAGGGCTCAGGCTAAGGGGCTGTTTAAATGTGGTGTCGACGTTCGAGTTCGGGTAGCGACCTCGAGGACCCTCTGACCTCACAAGGTCCTAGAGCCTAGCCTCTAGCCCGAGACCAAATGTCTACCCTGCCATTAAACAGCCCCTTAGCCGGATCCCCGGGATCCTGAGTGAGCCAGCCGTGGGTTTTTAATTGCCGTGTAGACAGACCCTACGTGAACATGAGGGTGGAGTCTGTGGTGGGGGCTGCAAGATCTGGGTCAGCCTGAGTCTGACAACTCCTACTTGGAAGCATAGGTTTGATTTCTGCGAGTTGGTCGTTTTCTTATGTAAATATACATAGGAAGGAGTTTGATGTTTCCTTCTGATCACTTTTCATTTCCCCAAATAAGGGGAGCAGAGGGGTCAGGATGGAAACCACCTGCAGCAGTGGCTTGGTGGACTTTATTTCCCAAAACAGGGTGGAAAACAAAAAACATTTTTTTTTAGTTTAAATGAAATACATTTTTCTTCTTGATAAACCTATTTAAAATTGACAACTCATCTTACGGCCCAAATTTACTATTATGTTAATTTAATTTAAATGATTTTAAGCAGTACATGTTTGCCACTGCATTTTTAAAGAAAACCAACCCACTGAACTGTTGGAAGTCATTGATGTAGCAGCTGGAACCAGAAATAGTTGAAGGGCTACACCAGTTTTTGACAGTGCAGGGGGAATATTTTCTTCATTTCTGTTTGTTCAGCTAGCTCAGTTCAATGACTAGCTCATTGAAAGTTAAGGGACTGATTAGGAGCTGAAACATCAGGA
Source organism: Emydura macquarii macquarii (assembly GCF_026122565.2). Taxonomy (NCBI): domain Eukaryota; kingdom Metazoa; phylum Chordata; order Testudines; family Chelidae; genus Emydura; species Emydura macquarii. Next base: position 24,572,208 of record NW_027131588.1, on the reverse strand, counting down.
AATGTTGTCGTCCTCTTCCAATCTATGAACTAACCTAAGTGTGAGAAGATGAGAGCTGCTAGTCCTAAAATCATGACCAGAAACTTTGATTCATTAACTACAAAAGAAAACTAAAAGAAATCAGTTCGTTTTAAATGCAAATCATGTTTTTAGCCACTTTCTGTATGATGGATGTATTTTTTATTGTCTTAACGGTGGGTTAACTTTAGCTTCTTCCAAGATTTTGAATCAGTTTTAATCCAGGTCATCATGAAATACTGAGTAGGCTCATAGAATCAACAAAGTGCCCTGCACTCTGCTCATTGCCAGCAGTTGAAATTCCTCTTCAAAATAAGGAACAAGTTGCAGTAGTTGCTTTGAAGTTTAGGAATGTGCTTTGGAAATCCTAAGTACATACCGGCCTGCAACAACAGTGGAGACAAAGCAGGAAAGGGAAGCTAAAATGAAGCACAGTGAGCAAGTATATTGTGCTCTCTGGCCTCTTCCTCACCTTGAAACCTATATCGCTTGGCTGAACATTGTTTACACTTCAATACACCTTTTACCAATCTAAACCCATTTGCCGGTTTCAAAAGCAGTAAAGCCTTCTCAGAAAAAGGAAATGAAAGACACTGGCACTCACCTGTATGGTGGCTTTGCAGTGTCTGACCCTGTCTTGAGTGAGGAGTACAAGGGGGCTTATTACCTGTGAGGGGACGAGGTACTGCAGAGGAGGGGTTATGGGCTGTAGAACCTTTCACTTCACTATCTCAAGTCGAGGGCAGGGCAGCCATGCTTGCAAGTCCTTCCTTAGCTGTTACAGGGCAGAGGGGTCCATAAATAGACAGCCACTGCACAAAAGGGAGCACAATAATTGGCAGTGTTGGCAGGGAAGCTGTAGATGAATGGAGGAGAGACAGAGACATTGTCTGCACACCAGCAGTGTCCCTCCAGACATGTAGGTAGGTTACAGCTGAGGAACTGGCACTGGCTGTATCTGTGTCTGTTCTTTGGGCCAGTGCAGGGATTTTGCCATCAGCACTGGCAATCAGCATACTTCACAAGAGTTGCATTAATGTACTGGGGACGGGAGAACATTTCAGTTCACGTAACTCAAGTTGTAATGTATTAAATGTCTCCTTCCGACTGACAGGGCAGCGCACTGCGCATGTCAGCTAAATGCCTAACGACTCCACGCATTCTACTCAGGAGCCAAATGTCAACAAATTTCTAACGACTTCCTGTGTTAATCGCATCACTTCTCTCACTGGGAAAACTGAGTAACCGAGCTGTACGCAAAATATTCAACACTCCTCCTCCCACGATCTCCACGCACTTCCCGGGGGGTGAGCAGTATTGTCCCCGTTTCATGGGGGAGTGGAGCACAGCACACACGTGTGCCAGACCTTGCCACAGAACCCAGGTCTCCTGGTGCCCACGCCTGATGTCTTATCTGCAGACTTTATTCCAGCCTCATTAAGAATATGAATTAGATCTAGGTAAACTCAAGCTGTGGTGGGAAATCCTCTCATCCCAATGTACGATAACCACCACAATATTTGTCAAGGGCAACTGACGGTGCTTTTCTCTTTAGTGGCTCTCACAGCCCCGTGCAGACAAGCGCACCGCTTGATGACGAGCTGGGTGACAGGGAGTTCAATGCCTGGTGGAGGAGACGGTTTAGGCATCCCATGCTGTGCCTCCCACTGCTGAGCTAGCACATGTTGCTAAATCTGAGCTGGCAGAACAATCCCCGTAAATCCTAGAGCAGTTTATCTCATACTTGTTCCCTTAAATAAAGGCATGTGCAGGGGTCTACTCGAAGTAGAAGCATTATCCCCCTCGCCCCCACATGCTCTGTGTTCTGCAGCCCTGTCCTTCATTCAGCTCCTTTCGCACATAATGCTTTTGCCAGGCCTATTTCGTCGTGCCCCTCTTCAAGCGTAAATGGAAGAGCAGTTGTCGGTGCAGTGGTGATTTAGAACCATTGAGCGTGACACTTTTCTGGATTCTTTTCTTTTTCTAAACCAAAGATGAACCAACTTGATGCTGTTGAAAGAAAATATGCTGCCGATACACACGTCCTTGCTACAAACAGTACGCAATGCAGTGACAGATGCTGCTGCAACAAACCAAAAATCTTGTGTTGTAATTAGCTATTAGTAGCATGTCTGTAATCCCAATGGGATTACATGTCATGTAAGTATGGCTTCACGTGTCACTTGTGTCTGGCAGGGACCTGCTAATCTGTTCAGTTAAAAACACAGACTAAAAAACACAGACTAAGTGGTAAATGTTTACTAATGTTTCTAATTTACAGAAACAGGCTACACTCCCTTGTCCTTAAATAGCCACTGTATTTGTAACAGGGAACACATCACTACTGGGTGTTACATTTGTTTCAGGTGACAGTCTTTTTACTGGTAAGTAACAGACGAGCTACCTATTAACGGCTTTTTGCAACACTGCGGTAACCAATTGACTAAAGCTTTTTTTTAAAAAAGGAAGCACCATGTTAAAAGATAAACATTGACATTAGTTGACTAAACGTTTCCTTTCCACTACCTACAAACGTGTCGCATCCCCCAGGAAGTTCACCAAATAGCTGGGAGCATGGACGTTCATGGTGTGGTAGATAACGTGTGGTGGCGGAATTAACAGAGCTTGTTATCTTGACACTCTGTGTGGGGTGGAAGAAGTAGCCCTGGGTGTTCTCTCTAGGGTCACTGCTGATCTCCAAGAGCTGGTACACAGGGTGACCTTTTATCCCTGAGAGTAATGGTGGAAGGATTAACGCTTGAGAACATTTAGTCTCTTTCTAGACAAACAGGCAAAGGTTTAGCACAGTGCTTGAATTAAAGTGGCGCTTTTAAGGGCCTGAGCGAGGTGAGGCCGGGACGTGTTTCACTGTGGGAGGTGCTGTACAAATAGCAAGGCTGTCCTTGCCCAACAGAGATTGCAAAGGGAAACGCAGGCACAGAAATGAAGTACCTTGTCCAAGGTCACCGAGCACCTCTGTGTCACGGCCAGCTCTCCTGACTCCTACTCTAGTGCACTGTCCGTTAGATCCCCCCGTCTACTGCCAACCAGGCCCGAGCGAAGATGCAGCATGTCACTGCTTAGATGCAAATGGGGATGGCGTGGCGGGCACAGGAATCTTACACAGCAGCTGGGCACGGCTAGTATCTATGCACCCCGGATTCAGGGGCTACTCCTCTGTAGTGCCCCAGGGGCAAAAGCCCTGCTGAAGAGTGAGGGGAAGCAGGACTGTAGAGCTAAGGGGCATTGCGAGGTGGAAGTAGGCATTTGTGAAGGTGTTGGAGACGTTGCACCTCCCCGAACTCTTCGACGTGGGCCAGTCTTTAAGTGCCACCATCCCTCCCAGGGCGACTTGTCACCAGTGCTTGCAGAGCTCCGTGGAAATGGAGGGAAAAGCGGTGGCCGTGGCGCTCCCACCTGCAGTGGCAGCTGCATTTCTGCACAGAGCTGTTCTGGGCTGAGCTGGACTGCCGCAAGGGCGGAGAAGAAGGCCCCAGCATGCAGCTCACTGAATCCTGGCTTAGGGTGTACGCTGGGCCCAGACCGTGAGGTGCCCTTGTTGCGCTCTGGTTCAGCACAGCATTAATGAGCCCAAGAAATATCTCATACAGATGACAGGGGTCACTTCCTGCTAAATACAGGGGTGTGAATAATGTGGGGAGGGAGGAACACATGAGGCAGTAGGATAAAAGGGCCTATTGCCCTCATTTTTCCTCAACGATCATCTCCTTTCATCCATAAAGCCCCTTTTGATCATTTGCATCACCTAGGTGCCCCTAACAAACGACACCAGCCAAAGCCCGCCACCCACAGAACACACAGCTCCCTCCCTCACAGCTCTGCGCACCCGGACAGCTCATCTCTGCAGCGGCCCATGAAAATGCGGAGTGGCCCACCACAGAGTTGACCCATGGGAGGGCTAATATCTTCCACATGGAATCAGCCTCTATAAGCAAGGTGGGTGGAAAACAGCAGGTCACCCAGGATCTGCAGATGGGCATTGTAAATGGCTACAAAAGAGAATAAGGAAGAGGAGGACACAGATCAGCACAAAACATTTTTTTAAGTGTCTTCTAACTTCATCTGAGTTTGAGTTGCTGTAAAGCATCACGCCAACAGGTGAAAGGTTTTACCAGGGACACTTGGAGAGGGGAGAAAAGAGACATGGAATTGGCTCTGTTGGAAATGAACTTGGGTCTTGGGGTGACAACCTGGCAATAGCGTGTGGCTGGGATGTTTCCATCTGGAGGAAAAGTGGGGGACTCCAGGGCTCTGACACAGACACGATGGGTCTCCTGGGACAAAGTCCTCTTTTTATACTCGTCATTTTGGATCTTAGCCGATGTATAATGTCTATTGGAAAAAACAGATGCTATTGTATTAGCCCCCAGGTGAGTGAGTGAGTATAATCAGGGGCATGTGCATATTCTCATGTCTGCTGATGCATGAGTTTCCATGTTTTCCCCCCAACACATGTTAAAGAGGCAGGCAGAGTTGAATGTGACAAAGGTGTCCTCCTGTTGTGTCACCAGATCTATGAGCCTGCTGGACTGCTTTTTCCATTTTGGAAAAGCTGTGTTTGTATAAGGATAGTGGGCAGACACACCACTGTGAGGATTACTGCTGGGTTTTTCATAATGGATTATCCAAGATTAAGTGTCTTATTCTGGCACACCAGCGAAAATAACCAATTAGTGACTCAGTATTTAAAGGCAGCCAGAGGGCAGTTCAGACAACACTCTCCAGCTGACCACGGAGTAGAGGACTGACTTGGAGTAAGCTTGAGGATCTCCAGCGACAACATACCAGCAGGTAGGTCTCTCATTAAAGAAGCAGGTTAGCATCTCAAGAAACAGCATCTCCTGCCACGCATTTCAGCCCACTGTACTTTGCATCTTATGTTAAATATTCCTCAGAAAACTGTAAGTAGCATTTGCTAAAATGGTAACTGTGCATGTCTTTGGGACCATCTGGATGGTAGCTCAGGCTCTGTATGGATAAGATCATGAAGTTTAAATTATCTAAATGACTCGCTATTGGATGTGATGACGGAATATAGGGTTGAATATCCTGCAAAAAGTTGTAATAGTAATAATAATAATAATAATAATAAAGGATAATCACTAAAGACATTTTTTTCCTGCAAGCTTTTCAGGTTAATGTGGTTGTGTGGATGAAATGGGATTTGCTAGGCAGTCAGTACAGATGGGGATTGCATGGCAGGTTTGTGGTAATATTCTAAAGGCAGGTCAATAATCCAACATGTGAATATTGTCTCTCAGACCTGAGATGGCGAGACTATGAGAGGGATTAATATAAAAGTTAAATGCATTTCATGTTTTTTGATTTTTTGATTAGGTCATGACAAACCTGATGTGAAAAGCAATAATCCTGCTGGATATAGAGAGGTCCCAGGGATCAATGCTGCTAAAAACTTAAAAACAATTCAATTCTGACAAACGAGGCTTCACTAGAGCTCCTTGGAACACGTTTATCAAAACAATATTGTCATGGAAAAACAGAAAATGTTATCAACGCTATCCATTTTCCAGCTAGATTTATATCAATACAACATAGGTGGCATAAATGCCAGTACTTGTGGCAAGCAAAATACTAATTTTGCAAACCAAAATTATTGTAGGTGCTCTGATGTGCTGCTCAGACTTGTTTTAGGTGTTTTAACTTGGCCAGGTTTCTTAAAGAAGGATTCATTCAATACTGTATTTAGAGTAACATGAAAGGAAACAAGTTACAAAATGTGAGGCCTGTAATCTATATTTATAGCACTAGCTATCCCAATTGCTACATGCAGATGCAGGCATTTTACTTTAAACTCGATCTTAGAATTAATAACGACCATTGTTTCTATCTTAGTGGATATCTTAACGCAAGCAGAGAACTTCCATGGTATGAGGATAAAAGTGAGATTGATTGTGTGTGTGTGTGTGTGTCCCCCATCCCCACACCAAATACAATGGACAAGAATGTGGTTGGTAGGACCATTAACCACACAAAGGTAGAAACTGGTCAGTTGCTGAAAGTAAAACAAACCGTTGACTAGGCTCCCCCCAAAAGTTGGTATATTTCAAAGGCTACCTGGATTATTTCTGGCCTTCCATCGAAAACCTTCTTCAGATTTGTGAATCTGCATCAGTATGAAACTCTTTGTGTTTGCATTTCTCTTACAGAATGAAATATGCACAGTACGTCTTCCTGGCAACACTCCTATCCAGTATTGAACACTGCCTGGCTCAAAGTTGTACAGTGGATTCTTTCTCCGTGAAAGACAACTTCGACCAAAAGAGGGTAACTATCACTACTTCATCTGCAGTACACAGCTACACAACTTACAGAAGCTCTTTAATTTACATAATGTGCTAATGTAAAGGGGCCCCTCAATGCAACATGAGCTGGGAAATTAACCTCTTCTGCTTTTCAGTTAAAGACATTCTCTCAAACACTGTTTCCATAGTTTGCTGTTAACTTGCCAGATTAATCCCCGGTTGCCTTCTGCTCAGTAAGAACTTCAGCCCAAAAAATCCAGTATGTCAGGAACCATGCTGGCTAATTTTCTCTCACAAGGAAACTTGTTTGACCTACTAACATCTGCTGAACTGCGGAAGAGCCAAAAGCCCTTCACAAATATGCTGTCATTAATGTCCCTGAATGTAATGCTGACTCTAACTACATGGGACAGTCATTCCCCAGAATGAATGAACTAACTGTATTGCCGTGCAAATCCTCACGCAGGAGTGGCCCTGGGGAGCCAGGTGCACCTCACGTTGTCTCAAAGGGAGATGAACTGGGCCTAGCAACTAGGTCTATCTCTGTATAACCATTAATTGTGACAGGAAACAAACAGAATATGGGATTGGAAGTGGCCAGGGCACCACAGGGCTCCCCCACAGACTTCCTGCGTGAACTCTGTGCCTCAGTTCCCCCTCTGTAAAATGGGGGATAATCGCAGGGGTGGCAGAGGTGAGAGCAGGCCATGGAGGGGTTGGGGAGTGGCTGCCGTGAGGCCTGGAACTGCTGGGACCCTCCTTCCCAGCCTGGTGCTGGCTCCTCCCCATTCCCTGCCAAATCTAAGTACCTCCCCTCATTGCCCTGCCTCACTCTGCCCCCACATTCGCAGGGAGCTTCCACCCCCCTGGGGAATGGCACTGCCCTGCCTCACACGGCGGAGAGAGAAGAGATGCCCTGAAGGGAGTGAGGTGCTATGAGAAGTGGGGCCAGAGAAGTACCCCAAACTGTGGGCTAGTACGGGGGATGATAATTCTGCGGCTCTGCTCCAGTTCGCATGGCTCTCGGTTCCAGTCAGTCTGAACTGCTGATGTTTGGGCTCCCTAGTGCAGTGAAGGATTAAGGCAGGATCAAAGAAACGGGCTAATCCGCCCTCCCCTACTCCAAAGCGTCTTTGCAGCCTTCCTAGGTAGGACCTCATCCAGAATGGGCTTTGGCTGGCCCAGGTAAGCTCAGGCAGGGCTGAGCAGAAGCGGCTCCCTCCCTGCTTCACTGCTAGACCCACACCCTGGCTGGGGGGGACCCGTGTTTTGGTTAAAGGCTGAGCATCCCCCTGATTTATCGGTTCATGAGCTACCGGCCCCATTTCTGTCCTGAAGAGGCATATGACTTCCTAGACTAGATCACCTTCTCTCTTAACTGAAAACCATACCTTTCTTTACAGCCAAAAATCCCCCAGACATGCCCCAGCTTTCCTGAACGCCACAGCAGGGGTGCAAGACGTTAAGGTGGAGGCAGATATTCGCTGTCTGCTTGTGCTCAGCCTCGTGCATCGCTCCTGTTAGTCCTCTCCGGTTAGCTCTCTGTCAGTCTGACCGTGCTGGGTTAGCTTCCGTGGGGCCCCTTTCCTTTTCAACACCGACAGTTCTAGGTCTTCGGTGATGCTTTTTCTGGGCATTTTCTTCTCTCTCAATCAAATGTACGCACACTCTGTTGCCATTACACCACCGGCCCCACCAAACTGGCTTCCTTTCCTCTGGTTCTGCTGCGTAGGCTTAATGTTTTCTGCTTCTCTGCATAGGAACTTTACTCCACCGAGGGTTGTGAACTCTGGCAAAGGATCAAATTCAGTCCCTGTCAGTAGAGACAGGTGTCACCATCTAATGGGTATTCAGTGAAAAGAGACGGCAGTTCCGGCCAATTGATGAATGGCAAAGTGGCCCCGAAAGTCCTCGTGCAATTTGCTCTCTCTGGTTCACTTGTTGTAAAGAGGCCAGGGACTGAAGGGGGGCAGAGAATGACCTGCTGTTTGATTGGCAGCCATGGTTCTCTTGGGATATGGTGGAGGCACGTAAGCAGGGCAGTGCAGGGAAGCTTACGTTGCTGCTAGCTGCACGGTAAATGACCGGGATTTCAGCATCCCGGGTTACCAAGCCAGTGCAAATGCTGGCGCAGATGCATAGCAGGACCATTCCTCCAGGCACCCAACCAATGAGCACGCCGGCCTTTCCCAGTGTTAATAGCAGAACCTGTGTAGCACCCACCTACCAAAACACAAGCTTGCTGCAGTTTAGGAAAGTCTAAGGCTGGGTGCATGATGCTCATGGCATGCAATGAAAATTAATTCAGATATTTTCCTTTCATTTCAGTATTCAGGGAAATGGTACGCCCTCGCCAAGAAGGACCCAGAAGGCCTCTTCCTTCAGGATAACATCTCTGCTGAGTACACCATTGAGGAGGACGGCACAATGATTGCATCTTCCAAAGGCAGAGTGAAGCTCTTTGGGTAAGTGCTTGGCGAAGACGCCACTCGAGTCTCTGATCGACTGCACCAGTTTGCGCTGTGACCAGTAACGTCTCTGAGGCAAACGGCGTGACATGGCTACCTGGCTCAAGAAGGAAAACCCAATCAAGCTCAGTATGTTAGTATGTCAAATCTTCTGCTTTGAGGGTCCTGGCTTTATTTTCTATTTTGGCCACCAGTGACAATGCGTTCAATGTCAGCCTGGCCTCTTTCGTGCCTGTCACGAAATCACCACGTACCTGACCGTCTGTGTTCAGAGGGCCCGGACTTGAAAAGCTCAGCTGTCAATAATAGGAACAAGTCAATAGGCCCAGATGGAGTGTCTGAGTTTTAAGGAATCTAAAGAACAAAATAGCTGAGCCATTAACAAAAAAACCTAAAAACAATTACTGTATTGAAGGTTTGACGTTGTTAGACCTGTCTGTACAGAAGGAGGTCCTAGGAATTATCCCTCAGAGTTAGCTTCTGTGCAGAGAAGCACGGCTAAGAAAATCATTAGATGTAGAGTGGCAAAGCAATCAGGAGAGGGTAAAGTCAAATAAAGGCAAACTGCTTCTCATTGGTTAGATTTCCCTGAGAGATTTGGTGGTTGAAAGGGCAAGTGGGTTTTACGTTAATGGATTTTTCCACCTGGCACGGGGTAGTCTTCTGTGGAAGACTCAAAAGGCCCTCGGATAATGTGGGTGGGCACTGGGTAGACAGATGGAAACACATCTAAAAAATGTGCCCCTCACCCATGGCTACTGTAAGGGATTACAGCTTGGTTGAGAGAGTAAACGGAGCAGGAATAGACAGCATTCTCAGTGTGGAAAGGAAAAACCCTGAGACCTCCCACAGATAAATACTAGCTGTAGTGCTGTTGAACATTAGCTAGCAATAGGGGAAAGGATAAAACTGGCTGACACAAACCTTAGGTTGTCAAGATAGAAGAATGTGCAGCAGTACAGGACATTTGAGAAGAAGGCCAGGTGAAGCTCAGCAGATATGTTCTGTGTAATGCATGTGGGAAGGAACAAGTTCAGCTACTCAGAGTGGTAAATTCTGGGTAGCTTCTCAAGAAAATGGGGAAATCATCATCCAATACCATGTAGGTATCTGCTTCACGTACAGCAGCAGTAGACCAGACCTTCCTAGAGGCTCTGCGGCTGGGCTATTCCCAAACGCTCATTCTACACGTGGCCAGTCCCTCCTCCGACCCCATATCCTGCTGCTTTTCTCTCTCACTTGCAGAATCTGACTGTCCTCACATCTAAAACTCAGATCCTCCCCTGATTAAAGCAGCTATCTGCTCCCCCCAGGCTCTGCGAAGCGTAGCTGACACGAGCTCTTCCTCTGGTCAGTTCTCCCCCCGCATCTGAGCTCAGGGTGGAAAATGGGATGCCAGTGGAGAAATTCAGCTTTCCATCTTCATCTTCAGTGCCCCTCTCTACCTATCAGATCACATTTCTAGTGCCTGCTCTGCCAGGCATGTCCAGTCATCCATTGCTCCTGCAGCTGACGGGGATCGTTTTCATGGTGTTCCTTATGTGGGGAATGCCTGCCTTAAACTAGCCCCTAGGGCTGCTACCCTCCCCACCTTCAAATTCCTCCTTGTGGAGGAACTGCTTATGACACTCAACAGAAATCAGCCAACTAGTGATATCCCCTTAAATGATTCAGAGCCTTTCAGAGTTACATGCAGTCTAAATAAATGGCATGGTACATTGCCATGCTCCCTTGTCTTCTCCCTGCTTGAATCCGGTGTGAACAACAGCAGTGCAGCATCTTGTCTAAAGTCAGATGTTAAGCTCTTTGAGCAGAGACACGTCCTCCTATTTTTCTGGGTGGCCCCTAGCACAGTGGGAGCCTGATCTTGTCTGAGCAAGACTCCAACACACTGACTACATTGACTGTCATTTCTGGATGCGCACAGCTTACTGTATGGGGTGGCGGTGGGATACCAGAAACATCATCTCTCTGCACTCACAAAATCTGTGCAGCCCACAACTCTTTCCCGCCGTGTGATTGTGAAAGGAGCTCCGCACCATGATGTGGTATGGCTTTGACTGAACGATGATCCGTTTTGAAATGGGAAGGGTGTCCAATGGCCCTGCTCCAGCAGTCAGAATTAAGTCAGGGACCTAGATGAGCCCTGAACACAACTGTTATTTTGTGCATTGAAACACGCGCTGTAGATTCTGACCCTCCGTATCTCTGCTCCTGTTTCAGATTCTGGGTGATCTGTGCTGATATGGCGGCTCAGTACACAGTCCCAGACCCCACCACTCCTGCAAAGATGTACATGACTTACCAAGGGCTGGCTAGCTACTTGTCCAGTGGAGGTGAGTGAATTTCCTCCCGTGTGGTTAGGTGTGTTGGTTTGCAGCTCGTGGGTGTAGAAGCAAACGTGTTTCCGTGTATGAGCTGCCAAGACAGTTGCGCTCACCTGGGACGCTGCAGATCACACAGGTTAGAGTGAAGTGTGTGAGAGCTGGGGTCCAAGCATTCTTGGCTGGGGGGGATCTGGCTGTGGAATCTACTTTGGGAGACAACGCCAGAGGCTCATCTTTGGAAAACACTGCTAAACCTTGCTCCCATAGCTTCTCTACCACAGCCAACCCCTCTTTCCCCAAAACGTAGCGGGGAAGCCTACTCCAAGAAAAACAGAGCTCTCTGCCTCCCAAAAAGGGACGAGCCAGAGACTCCCCTAAGGACCTAGCTATTACCAATCTATTTGACAGAGGTGGGTCGCGCACAAAACTTTAAAGTAGATGGATATCCACATAGGTCTGGGCTGTCTGAACTTGGGAAATGATGGCCTTCAGAAGCCTGAGGTGTGCTTGCTCATGTTAGCCTCAGCAGCTCTTCCCCATGCACAGCCTGATATCTTGAGCTATGCAGGGGGGAGGCATTCAACACTTACCCCCAGATCCTCATGCTAGTGGTTGGCCAAAGTGGCTGGGTGCATACACGTGTGGGTGGTGGTGGGAGGAAAATCCTATGGTTCTCCCTAGATGCCCTCAGTGTTGAAGCCGCGCTCGAGAGGAGTTCTGTGTGCCACCCAAGGTGTATAACCTCCCTCATTCCTGCATGCCCCTACCATATCCTTGCAGCTGCCAGAGGACTCTCTGCAGCTGTGGGGGCAGGACAGGATCCCCCTGTTAGCGAGTGCGGAAGGAATATCTTTCTAGTGCATTGGCCCATAAAGTACATTAAAATAGACTGGATTGAAGAACAAAGCTGTAAAAACATGTGCAGCGTCTTAGGAGAACTAAAAACATAGAAAGTGTAGGCAACATGAATATTATAGGCATTACTGCTGGTCTACCTGTGATATATTCCCAGACACACACACCATGATGAAATGGAGTGAAGGCCAGAGGATATATCACTAATTTAGGGTAAGCTAAATTGCAGGGAGATTGTAATTATCTCAAGACTAAATGTTGTCAACTTAGGAAATTCAGATAAGGTTGAGTTGATAAGAAATCCAGATGTGTATTTCCATATCTGTACTGCATGCGCACCCAGACAGCCTGTACTCTACCAACAGACCCTTCAACCTTCCCATAGAGTTAAAGCTGACTTCATTTCCTACCTTTTTCTTTTCTTTTTTTCTTGTCTTTTCTTGCTAGGATTAATTGTCCCTTTTCCCTCTGTTACTCTCCATAATGGAAAGTTTTTTCTTCAGCAGAAATGCTCATTCTGTGCTGTACTGACCCCAGGCCAAACTATTCTGCCTTAATTGGGTTGTGGGCTGAGATTAAACTGATTATTTTTTCGAGACAATTTACTCTTCTTCATTATTTCCCCCTCATGGTGTCACGATCAGGCAGGGATAAGGTTGTTTGAGTTTCCTAACAGTGCACTTACATACCCAAACGTGTTTGGGTTTCGATCTTGAGTGTTCATTTGTGGGCTGATAACACTTGGTTTGGGGATAAGAACAACCCTGCAATGCAGTTTTCCTAAACGGGTGATAAGTACTAAACCTTAACTCCATTTTTATATAGCTCATCTGGGAATTTCCTTCCTTTTTAAATTGAAAATGTCACCACTTGCACTTCACTCCTTGTATTATTCTATACACACAGTCTAGTCAGCCTCTCCCCCATGCATCTGTGGAGTTGATCTGGTGCAATGGGTAACTTTGGGGGAGATTTTTTTAGGCTTAATGGCAATATTTGCCATTTCTCATCACTGAATATTTGTCAAATTGCCCCTTTGAAAATAGCCACCATTTCCCATTGTTCTCAACATGACTGAAGCCATAGCTGCCCGAAGGGAAGATGGTGCCCCTATTCTGTAAGGGGGCAGAGACACTGTCTCATTGACATACAGAAAACTGATATTTTGCATTTGATTTTATGACTTCGTCTGAACTCATTGAAATCTTGTGCCATTTAAACTCCTCTTTTAGTCTTAAGGAAAGATGCTGGTTTGGTCTGAGATTAACGAGATTAGAGGCAAAGTCTGACACTGGGTGCAAAATTTCATAAAGGAACCATTTTTAATTTGAATTGCTAAACTAACAGATTTACTAGTACAAACATAATTTTTCTGGGTCATTGGTAAATGCTGTAATTTGAGAGGATACTAGATCAACCAGATCCGCACCACTATATTTTTCATACATAAATGAGTTTTGCATTTAACGCAGAGGTTCAACCTCTTAATTATAGAGTATCAACCAATGTCTCCATAACATATGGAAGAAACTCACTAATTTCAAGTGCATAGCCACAGTGAATTACTGGATTCACAAGTTATCAATTAAGGGCTCAATCCTGCATTCCTTGTACGCACAAAGTTCCTACTGAAGTCAGTTCTGTGTGTGCTAAACATGGAGAATCAGGACCGAAATAATTTAAAAAATACTAATTGTAAAAAAGCCCATTACTTAGACCATTATTTTTTGTTTTAAATACTTGATATCTAGCCAAGTCAATGAAAACATAGGCACAAAACTTCATTACAGCATACACTACTGTAATAAACCCCTTTCTTGGCATGAACAATAAAGTGAGTGGCTGAGGAAAGCTCAGTGGTGTTTCACCAAACAAAGCTACCGTTCAATTACCCCACAGTCCAGGAATCGGCCTGTGACTTATTAGTGCAAAAAAAAAAAAATAGTTTCATGAGGCTTCAGTGAATCTTCTACACACTAAGCCCAAGTTTTGCTCCCATTGGTGTTTTGGACAGTGGGGTTTGGAGCAGGTCCATAAAAGGACCAAGAAAAAGGGCTTGGTGGTGAAAGGTTGAAATTCTGCAGCTTCCAGATAGAAGTTAAAAAGGGATTTTGCAGTCGAAGGTCAGAAGGGATCATGATCATCTAGTCTGACCTGCTGTGCAACAGCTAATCAGGGGGTGGAACGCATCAAGCTCAACTCACAGCGGAATCGGAGTGTTTCTCACAGAAAGACATTATGTGCTGATGTCGGGACTCTGAGTGGTGTAGAACTTTTCATCCCTGGGGAATCTGTTCCAGCAGTTTCACTCGCACTCACACACGTGTGTGCGTGCACACACACACACCCACACCCACACACTTTGAAATTTGCTGACTTACCTTCCCACCATTGTTTCTTGTAAAGCCTGCGTCTGCTAGATTTCTGAGTCATCTTCACCTATGTAGCTACCTAAAGACCATGACTGACAAACTGTTCTAATATTTCAGGTGACAACTACTGGGTGATTGACACAGATTATGATAATTATGCCATTACTTATGCCTGCCGCAGCCTGAAAGAGGATGGCACTTGTGATGATGGATACTCCCTTATCTTCTCACGCAACCCTCGTGGTCTCCCACCAGCCATTCAGCGCGTTGTGCGACAGAAGCAGGAAGAGATTTGTATGTCTGGCCAATTCCAGCCAGTGCTGCAGACAGGTAAGTTAAGATACTCAACAGACTTAGCCTCTTACGGCAAGAGTCGGCTGCATATTTCCTAACAGAGGAGCTCTGATGGTAACTTTTTCGGAGGGCTGCACTCACTGTAAATACAACAGAGTCATTGCAAGCTAATGAACATTCTTTTGACGTAGTGCTTTTGTATGCAATATTAAGTCAGGGTGTGGCTGCAAAATAAAATACTTAGTGGTTCAAAATGCCAGATTTACGGTTGATGTGCAGCCTTAATTCTGCCCCTCATCTCTGTCCTATGCAGTAATGAGGCTGACATCATGTGGGAAAATAGGATGCCATGTAAGCAGACCATCCTAATAGATATATACAAAAGGGCAAATTTAAGGTTGCACGGGGCAATGGTAAGTCTGGCAATTCCTAACTTTCAAGTGCTTGACCTGGCAACCTAAATAAACTATCTGTGACTCCCTGCCTTTTCAAAGGAAAAAGGCAAAACCAGATTCCAGTACATCACAACCTCTCTTCATCCGGAGGTGCCAACAGGTCTGAAGCCTGAACCTTCAGCACAGACAGCTATAACCAGAGCTGCGCTTCTAACTGCATTAGCTGGCAGGAGAAGGATGTTTCTCCCGATGTGTTCTCTATCAGGCCATGTGCTGGATCTTGAGGGTGTCTGGACAGCAGCCTAGCCTAGTTCTCTATCCTTAGAGCTGGGGAAGTTTTAGCCCCACATAGTGCCATGGGGCAGGGGAACTGGCCCTCTGGTGCCATGTGCTGGAGGCAGGGGGGCTTCTTGGTAGGGAACCAGAGGTGTGGGACTCATTTACCAACCCATGTGTGGTAACTAGAGAGGGCTACGGAGGCAGTGTGCTGCGTCCAGGGTGCGGAGGAAGCCAGTTCTGTGCGTGTCCCTCCTCCCAACCCCCCCAAATCCTGCTCTTGCAGCTGTCAGGCCTCCCCAGCACCTGTGCTGCAGACCGGCTCTGCAGAATATCGTGTCGCGTTATTTCGGCTTGCTCTCAAACTCTTCCTGAAAGTGCAAATGAGAGGGAAGGGTGGCGAGCAGTTTCTCTCACCAAAAGCTGAATGGGATGAAGACAAGACACTTAAGTAGCCAGAGGGTTCTTCTCCTCTGCTTTTCAAAGGTCTGCTGCACACAGTGAAGCAGGTGAGAGCTTTACAATGGGCAGGGTGCAAGAATCTCTTAAAATGGGAAGTGCTAGATACCCTTAAATATAGGGGGACCAACCAGCTCCCCCTTAAAAACAGGTGCCCCATTGAGACTACAGGTCCCAGCATGCACTGCTTCATTAACTGACGGTCACAGGACTGACTCAGTCACAAATAAGATGCTATCTTTGGGCCTGACCCTGCAGCCCTTTCTCAGAGAAAGCTCTAATTGAGGTCAATGGGAATTTTGTCTGGGTAAAGTCTGCAGGTTCAAACTTTCGAACAGTGTTACATGGCACAGCTGTCAGTCGAAAAACATACAGGAACAACCTGGGGTACACAGCTAGAAAGCAGGGATGCATACACTGAGTTCACCCAAAGAGTAATCCTGTAGTGGCATACAGCTGACTCGTTGCTGGCTCTAGCTGAGAAAGGGGCACTGGGGACGGGGCAGGACATTTAGTGCTAAGTCGATGCCAGGCTGAGGTTATGGCTGAAGTAATTAGAGCAGCGCAAGGACTGCTCCAGCACATGATGTGGTAGAGTCATGCACAGAGCAGGATCAAGGCAGTACAAGTCGGAGTTTTGGACACTAACCCTGAACCCTATTTTGTGAGTACCCCCACATTTCTGCAGTTGTTGCTGAATTGAGGATTAGAAATGTCGCAGAACACTGCAATGACTCTACGCATTCATTTGCATAGAATGGAAAAAACGAACTCAAGTTTTTTTTCTTTTTTCTCTTTTATTTATTTTTTTTGCAGGGGCCTGCTAAGGAGTACACTTGTCATTCCGTTTCTAAGAGCAGAAACTAGACCTCTTGGTCTTGACGCTGTCATTCACTTAAAAAATCAAATCGTTTGGACCAGTGTTTCTTCCTGAAAAACATGTTAAAATGTTGTTTTTTTGTAACCGGAGTGCAATATGGTATTGGGTGTGTGAATTTGCAAAGGAATAACATTGATGTGATATTTATCAAATGTTTTTTAAAAGCCTCTAAATACAAATTTTGCTATGTACTACCTGCCTCATTTAACCTAGCTTCATCTTTTAGTTCCTAAATAACAAAGCCTGCTGGGACAAGAAATCTGATGTGAGACTGATAAAGTCTGATCCTCTCACTCCAAGTTAATATTGCAGAACATCTTCCACTAGCAACTATTAGGGCTGAAATGCCCCAGTTGGGGACCATTGTACTGGGTATATCTAGTCAGACAACTGGTGTCAAACTAACACAAATTCAAACCAATAACACAATAGGGGATCACACAAGAGACTGGCTTTCTAAAACTCAGAATGCATACACTAAATCCCTGGCTCCTCTGCGGCGTTGAACAAGCTCAGCCTCATCAAAGCCCTGTGCAACTGCTTGATCCAAGCTCCTGGCTGCAAGTTGTAAGACTAGGTACCAAAATACTTCCCACCACCTTCCTCCAGCCTCCTACATCATCATCTGGGGAACAACAGCTGTCGTGTCCAGGAGTTGCTTTTGTCTGTGCAGCGAATTGGAGATCTCATGGGTAGACTGTTCCTCTTAGGAAGATGGGGGAACCTACAATGGCATTTCTCAGTCACACAGTTCCCTTTCCACAGGACATGACTGGTTCTCAGATGTTCGTGGTTTTCTGTGCAGAAAGCTGAGCCCCTTGCCTTGATACACCACCACATTATGCTGACTCATGCAAGCCTGTAGCAAGGAAATGTTTTTGTGACTAGTAATTACTTGGGTTGAGATTGGCAAAACCAAAGTGCATGGTCAGATACGAGCGCTGTCTAGAGCAGGGCAAATAAATGACTTTGCAGTTTGCTGGCAGTTAGGAACAACTGGAGAAAAGCTTGGTTGCAAATAGCATATACATTCTGGCGAAAGGCTCTTCTGCTGCTAACTTGCGTGTGGATAGTGCACCA